>NC_142882.1:61358333-62051666 GCF_051225735.1 Oryctolagus cuniculus | reverse complement strand
TCCAAGCAAGCACTGCCCGCACTCTGGGGCAGCTGTGCGTACAGGCTGGCCACCGCCGCGGAGGCAGTTTTCATCACCGGTAGAATCTGCCGAGGTGTTGACTGGCTGAGCAGAGCCTCAGTCAGCACTGGCTTTCCTCAGCGCTTCAATCAGCTCCGCAAACAGAGAGGAACGGTCTCCAAGCTTGTCCACATCGCCCGCCTACGCTTTGTAACACATCAGTATCACAGCAATGGCTGTACATTGGCAGCCAATGGAGAACATTGTTTTTCTTTACAGACGCAGCCACTGAAATGTGATCCAGAAGTGGTGTGGGGGTGACAAGCCAACACCCTGAGAATGTTTCAGGTTTTTTGTAAGGTTAACACTATTTTCAGGACCAGGAATTTGGCCTAGTGCTTAAGATGCTGCTTGGGATGCCTGCATTCCGTGTTGGAGGCAGGGCTTGGGTTAAAGTCTCAGCTCTGCTCCCTCTTCCAATTTCCTGCCAATGCACACTCTGGGAGGCAGCAGGGAATGGCTCAAGTGTTTGGGTCCTTGCCACCCGTGTGAGAGACCTGGATTTAATTCTGGGCTCCTAGCATTGGCCTGGCCTAGCTATTGCATGCATTTGGGAAATGAACTAGTGGTTGGGAGATCTCTGTTTGTCTGTCCGCCTTTCAAATAAATAAAATGAATTCATAAAAATTTTAAAACACTATTTGCATAACAACTTTCAGGCATTATTTGCATTTGTCGTTTTCTCTTGTGTACTATAGAAATTTCCAAAGGTTACTTGGCATGTACAGCACAACAGATTAAGTGCAGAAGCAGATTAAAATACTCCTTTTTTTTGCTAACTACATATTTGTGTGAGGCCCGATTTTCTTTATATATTTCCATCAAAACAACATATTGCAACAGATTGAATGCAGAAGATATGGAAATCCAGCTGTCTTCTATTAAGTCAAACTTAAAGAGATTTGCAAAAATTAAAATGATGTCATTCTTCTCATTGAAATTTTTTTGAAATACAGTAACTTTTCCTATTAGATATATTTTTGCTAGTGTATAATGTGCTTAGTATTATTTTTAAATGATTCCTAAAAATATTAAAAATGTCCCTGGTTTTAAAGATTAATGTACTAAACATCAATGGACATAATCGACATGAACAAGCATACAAGATTTGTTTTATCTTTTGAAGCCTGAATGTTTGAGAACGGCTGCTCCAGAGAATCTGATGTGGTATCACATCTACGCGTTACGCCACAGCCCTCCAGAGACCTCTTTGGGGGCGTCCTTCCTTGTTCCAAGGCATTACATAAACACATGTATGTATTTCCCAATTTGGCTCTTTTGTGTGTCTATAGGCATGCATAATGTCTTTAGATTAAGGCCTATTTTCATGTAAAGAATGCTTTCAATCAGAAACTGAAGAATTAGTGATGGCCTCAGTTTATCAATAGTTGGTAAGGATAGTTGCAAGGGGTGGCAGAGTTGGCTTCTTAGGAGAACATACTGTTCTCCGATGGCCCCAGGGGAACTGGATTGATGTAGCAAAGGGAGCCTGTGGAGTTCCCAGCCACAGAACTTAAGCTCCAACCCCCAGAAGAGCTGCACTAGAGCCATTGCACTAGAACCATCTGCATTGGTTGTTATAAATAGAGATTTCCAAAGAAACAAAAAGAATCAGGATCTCTGGAGCTGGGGATCCAGACATCTGTTTCTGTGTATTTTTTTTAACTCCTTGGGTGATTCATGATGAAATTGGCTTCGGAACCCTTTTATCAGCCTCCTCCATGTCTGACAGGTAGTTACCAAGATGTGTGAGTTGCGTTGTTTGCCTCAAATATGTCTCCAAGTCTCCTGACGCAGGCCCAGAGTACCTGCCTTTGGGGATTAGCTCCTTGGAGTTGGGTAGTTCTGTCTCCAGCATTCCTGGTGCACGGAAAACCCTCTCTGGGGGGTGCTGCATTCGGCTGTGCTCGGGGAGTAACGTCTTAGTGGGGGTGTTATACACCTGCTCCACCCAGAGCACTGAAGAAGGGCAGGGAGACTGGGGACAAGCAGCAGGAGACGTTTTAGGGTGGGGACGGAAATGGGAGACCAGGAGCAAGAGCTAAAGGGCTGCAGGGCCTCTTGTCAGGCAGGAAGCAAACAGGAGATGGATATTGATTTCTGCTGAACTGAGTCACAAGGCTTTGCAGAGGAGCCAAGATGTTGCTTCAGACTTTGAAAAATGTTGGCATCAACGCTCGCGCTATCGCTGGATGCTCACGACAGATGATGGCTCTTGATGCGGAGAAGGGAGAAGGATCTTTCAGCTGTCTATGCTCTTTCTGCGTGTAACTGAGACCCGGTGGTCACCTCCCTCTTTCTAGTCTGGCTGCCTTCTCTGCCATAGCTCCAGAATAAATGAACACCCTTGAGTCCGACACTCAGAGCAAGCAATGGCCTCCTGCCACCCCTGTGCTGCGTGTCCAAACGCACCTCGCTCCCTCTCCACAAAGGGGCTCCAATGTGGAGTCTGATGAAAAGGAATTCTCTTGTTTTGCTTTAGAGTTTTATTGTATTATCTATCTATCTATCTATCTATCTATCTATCCATCTATCTATCTATCATCTAATCTACCTACCTACCTATCTGCAGTGCCAAACATGATAGTTTAATGTTGACTAGTTCAGAACTTTATAGAAATGGAACCATATGGTATATCTTGGTGTCTTTCTCCTTACCGTTATATTATTTGAAAAGATTTTTTTCATATCATTTCAAGCAGCTGTGGCGTCTCCATTATCTGTCTCACTATAAACTATTCCAGAGGTACACCATACTTTATTTCTCTTTTATTTGATGGGTATTTGCTTTGTCTCTAATTTGGTGCTATTATACTCAATGGCATTATAAATGTCCTTTCATGTGTATTATGGTACACATAATTGTATACGTATGTAGGGCATGTACTCAGAATGGAATTTCCAGGTTACAAGGGATAAAAAACTTCATTTTACCAGTGAAAGGCACATCTCACCAGAGCGTGATGAGAATTTCCGGTACTTCACATCCTCGCTAACCTGATATTGTCAGTGTTTTTAGTTTTTGCCAGTCTGGTGGGTAAATATTTATGTCTCAGTGTGGTTTAAATTACTTACTTGCTCATGCTTTTTTTAAATGTATATTTAGATCTAGTTTTTTTTTAAGATTTATTTATTTATTTGAAAGTCAGAATTACAGAGAGGCAGAGGCTGAGTGAGAGAGAGAGAGGTCTCCCATGTGCTGGTTCACTCCACAGATGGCCGCAGTGGCTGGAGCTGCACAGATCTGAAGCTGGGAGCCAGGAGCTTCCTCTGGATCTTCCATGTGGGTGCAGGGGCCCAAGGACTTGGGCCATCTTATACTGCTTTTCCAGGCCATAGCAGAGAGCTGGATCGGAAGTGGAGTAGCCAGGACTTGAACTGCAGGCAGCAGCTTTACCTGCTACGCCACAGCACTGGCCCTGCTCATGCTTTTTAATGAGATTAAACACCTCTTTTCATGTCTCATGATCATTCGGGTAACTTTTTTCCTAAGTCAAGTATTGCTCATTTTGTATTTGTGTTGCCTTTGTCCTACTGAACCATGTGAGTGTTCACTATTCTAAGTATTAGGTCTTTATCAGTTACAAATGTTGTGAATGTAATTTGTCTTTTCACATTTTTTTTATGTCTTTTGGTGAAAAAAATTTCCACTTTTAAATAATCAATCTTATCAGCATTTTCCTTTATGAACAGTAATCTTGTGCTTTATTTACAAGCTCCTTTCTTTCCCTGATATGTTAAAATATTCCTTATATTGTTTCTTCAAAGTTTCTTTGTCTTTTGTGCTTAGATGTATAATTTAGATCCTCCTGGAACTCATTTTACACATAATCCAATAGTCATTCATCTTAATTTTTCTCATATAAATGCCCAATTCCCTAGCATCATTCATTGCAAAGAATATCCTTTCCCAATTCTTTTAAAATGCTATTAATGAAATAAATCAAACTTTCCTGTATGTGGCCATTTATCTCTCACTCTCTTTCTCTCTCTGGCCTCTTTATATTACATTTGTATTGTTTATTTGAGAGGGAGAAAGAAGGAGGGAGGAGCGAGATGGGCAGAGAGAGAAAGAGAGAGTGACAGAAGAGTGCACTCCCATCCATGGGTTCCCTCCCCAGATTTGCACCATGGCTGCGGCTAGACTATTTTTTCTATTCCACATTTCAGTGTGTCTGCTTTAGAGCTAATAACACAGCCCCATCACTATCACTTCATGATAAGCTTTGATATATGGTTGGTCAAACTCTCCCACTGTTTTTCTTCTTAGTTAAGAATGTCTTGGCTATTTTTTTTTTAAATTTATTTTATTTATTTGAAAGACAGAATTACAGAGAGAGGTAGAGACAGAGAGAGAGGTCTTCCACCTGCTGGTTCACTCCCCAGATGGCTTAAATGGCCGGAACTGTGCCGATCTGAAGCCAGGATCCAGGAGCTTCTTCCAGGTCTCCCACAAGGGTGCAGGGGCCCAAGGACTTGGGGCCATCTTTTACTGCCTTCCCAGGCCACAGCAGAGAGCTGGATTGGAAGAGGAGCAGCCGGGACTAGAACTGGTGCCCATATGGGATGCCGGCACTTCAGGCCAGGGCTTTAACCCACTGCGCCACAGCGCCAGCCCCTTGGCTATTCTTTTTTTTTTTTTTTTAACTTTTATTTAGTAAATATAAATTTCCAAAGTAGTTTATGGATTACAATGGCTTCCCCCCAACTCGCACCCCTCCCATCTCCCGCTCCCTCTCCCATTCCATGCACATCAAGATTCATTTTCAATTATCTTTATATACAAAAAATCAATTTAGTATATGTTAAGTAAAGATTTCATCAGTTTGCACCCACACAGAAACACAGAGTGTAAAATACTGTTTCAGTACTAGTTATAGCATTACTTCACATCGGACAACACATTAAGGGCAGATCCCACATGAGGAGTAAGTACACAGTGACTCCTGTTGTTGACTTAACAATTTGACACTCTTGTTTATGGTGTCAGTAATCTCCCTAGGCTCTAGTCATGAGTTGCCAAGGCTATGGAAGCCTTTTGAGTTTGCTGACTTCGATCTTATTCAGACAGGGCCTTAGTCAAAGTGGAAGTTCCCTCCTCCCTCCAGAGAAAGGCACCTCCTTCTTTGATGGCCCCGTTCTTTCCACTGGGATCTCACTCGCAGAGATCTTTCATTTAGGTCTTCTTTTTTTTTTTTTTTCCCCAGAGTGTCTTGGCTTTCCATGCTTGAAATACTCTCATGGGCTCTTCAGCCAGATCCGAATGCCTTAAGGGCTGATTCTGAGGCCAGAGTGCTATTTAGGACATCTGCCATTCTATGAGTCTGCTGTGTATCTCGCTTCCCATGTTGGATCATTCTCTCCCTTTGTGATTCTATCAGTTAGTATTAGCAGACACAAAAGTATTCTTAATAGTTTTCACTTCCCTATAAATCTTAGAGGTACTTTGTCACAGTCTCCAAAATTCCTGTTATCAGCTTGATTGGCATTGCACTGAATCTTTATAGTTCCATTTTAGAAGAGTTGATTAGTTTGTGATATTAGTCTTCCAAATAACAATCATGATGTTTTTAATATTTAATTTGTTTTTCTTTAATATTTCTTAATAGTATTATGGTTTCTCCACAGACAGTTGCACACATTTGTGAATTTATTCCTAGAAACCTCATCTTTTAAGGTATTATAAATAACAAAAATTAATTTTCTACTTATTGCTAACTTGTGGAAATGATATTGATTTCTGTATATTGAGTTTATGTCCTGAAACCTTATTAAACTTTCTGGTTAATTCTAATAATTTATCTGCATATTATTTTGGATGTTCCACTGTGTAATTATATCACCACTGTCAGTTTTTATTATTCATTGCCAAGCCATATATCATTTGTCTTATTTTTTTTTTCTTACTTTCCTGCTTCCAGTGGTGTCTCAGTGCGATGCTGAAAGAAGTGATGATGCTGGCATTCTCCACTGCTGCTTTATTTCAAAGGGAACCCCTTCAAAGTTTCACCTTCAAAGTTGCCACCAGTTAGGTGTTTTGTGCATACATTTCAGAGTTTTAGGGAATTTCCTTATATTCCACACTTGCAAATATATTTTATCATGCCTGAAGGCTGAACAATTTTGTCAGGCATTTTTCTTGCATCTATCAAATTGATAATGTTATTTTTACCCTGTAATCTATTAAGGTAATGAGTTGGATAATTTTCTAATATTAAGCCGACATTGCCTTCCTGGCATGAATCCAGTTTGATCATATCTGCTGGCTTCATTATATTCATTTTTTAAAAGTTTTATTTAATGAATACAATTTTCATAGGTACAACCTTAGGAATATAGTGGTTTTTCTCCCCATACCCACCCTCCCACCCTCCACTCCTGTCCCACCACCTACTCCCTCTCCCATCCCATTCTTCATTAAGATTCATTTTTAATTAACTTTATATACAGGAAACCCACTCTATATTAAGTAAAGATTTCAACAGTTTGCACACACACACACACATACACACACAACATAGACAGAACTGTTTGAGAACGAGTTTTGCAGTTAATTCTCATAATACAACTTATTAAGGACAGAGGTCCTACATGGGGAGTAGGTGCACAGTGACTCCTGTTGTTAATTTAACAATTAACACTCTTATTTACAGCCTCATGATATTCTGCTAAATTCGATTGCCGGTATTTTTTTCAAAGTTTTGTATTTATTTTCATGGCAAAATTGACTTGTAGTTTTCATTCTTGCAATGTCTGTAGGGTTTTTGTTTTAAGGTTTTTTTTTTTTTTTCTCTAATAAATCATCTTAGAAGTCACTGTTTTCTGTACTCCTAGAGAGATTGTAAAATGAGAGTTGAGAGAGCTCACCGACGAAAGCATATTCTTTCTTTGGTAGTGATGGTGCCATCCGGATTTTCTGTGTCTTTTTGCATCAACTTTAGCCAATTGTCCAGTTATTATTTTCCGTTGCTTAGACACAACTTGCCATAACATTCTCTTCCCGTCTCCCCCCAGCCCCAGGGAGCGTGGTGGCAGCCTCGGAGCCTCGCTGCCGATCTGTGCTTTCTCCTTCTCCTCCTTTGCCCAGTCTCAGCAGAGGCTGACTCATTTCATTAGTTTCCCAAGAATGGAATTTTATCTTTGTTGAGACTTTTTGTTACGTTTGTTTTCCATTAATTTCACTTCTACTCTTCTTGTCTTTCTTCTACTTCCTTTGTGTTTATTTTCGTGAATTTTTCTACCTTCATGAGAAGGATGCTTTGTTTACTGGTTTCCCCTTAAGTATTGTTTCATCTGGGCCGGCACCGCGGCTCACTAGGCTAATCCTCCGCCTGCGGCGCTGGCACCGCAGGTTCTAGTCCCGGTCGGGGCGCCGGATTCTGTCCCGGTTGCCCTCTTCCAGTCCAGCTCTCCGCTGTGGCCTGGGAAGGCAGTGGAGGATGGCCCAGGTCCTTGGGCCCTGCACCCCATGGGAGACCAGGATAAGTACCTGGCTCCTGGCTTCGGATCAGCACGGTGCGCTGGCCGCAGCGCGCTGGCTACAGTGGCCATTGGGGGGTGAACCAACGGTAAAGCAAGACCTTTCTCTCTTTCTCTCTCTCTCACTGTCTACTCTACCTGTCAAAAAAAAAAAAAAAAGTATTGTTTCATCTGTATCCCACACATGTTGCTATGTAATACTTCTATTAGTTTTTCAGCAAGTTTTGTCTGGTTTGACCATAAGTTCCTTGGTCTATATATTTCTGAATTTCCACTCCTCTGGGAATTTTCTAGTTATCATCCTACTCTTGAGTTCAAGCATAATTGCATTGTGATCAGAAAAACCAGCTGCGTGAGCTGAATCTTGTGGAAGACTGGAAGCTTGCATTACAGCCTGGTAAGTGATCAGCTTCGGTAACTGCATCCCGTGTGCTTGGGACAAACGCTCACTTAGGGCTGGGAGAGTGAAGTTGTTCAAATTGTCCAGATCACTCCTAAATTTTGTCTGCTTTAATCATTGGAATCATCTGTAATAAAATTCCCCACCATGGCTGTGGATTTTCTGTTTGTCTTAGAGTTCTGGAAGCTATTTAAATTATTATTTTGAAAACATGTTTTTAAAGGCATAGAAATTTAGAATTATTATTTTACTTTAATAAACTAAAGCACTTATTGTTACAAAATGTTCCTATTTCATGCTATTAATATTTTTGATCTTAAAGTTGCTTTAGTCTTTTAGTCTTTATATTAATATAGGCAACCAACTTTCTTTGGGTTACCATTTCTGTGGAATACTTTGGACTATTTTTTTATTTTCAAACTTTCTGTATCTTTGTGTTTTAGGTATGCCATTTGTAAATTACATAGTTATTTAAAAAAACTGGTCTAAAAATCCTTGATTATTATCAGGAACATTTAATCTCTTCCCATTTATTATAATTACTTATATATTTGGATTAAAAAAATCTGCCAGCTTCGTATGTACTTTCTATTTGTCCCAGCTGTTCCATGTTTCTGTATCTCCCTCTTCTTGCCTTATTTTGGATGGTTTGAGTGGTTTTCTTTATTTTTAAGTGATAGACAAAAACTGTACAGATAAATTCCTGTGTTATTGCAGCACTATTCACAATAGCCAAAATGCAGAATCAACCAAAATATCCATCAACAGATGAATGGGCAAAGAAATTGGGCATATATCCACAATGAAATCGTATTCAGCCATAAAAGATGAAATTCTGTCATTTGCAACAATATGGATGAAACAAGATGAAATGAGGCAGACAGAGAAAGACAAGTGCCACATGTTCTCATTCATACATGGAAAATACAATAGCTGATGTCACAGAAGTAGAGAACAGAATAGGTATTATCAGAGGCTGGGCAGTATGGGAGCATAGAAGGATAGGGAAAGTTTGAGTGATTTTATCATCCAATTTTCGTTCTTTTTTAGTTTGAAATTTTACCCTTCATATTTGTATTCTTTAAGTGATTACGCTGGTATGATAACATGCATTCTTAGGTATCAATGTCTAATCTTAATCCAATTTTACCATCATTCATGGTAATTCAAGGACGCTGAAACAACTGAACTTGGTTCAGTCCCCTGCAGATGTCATTGTTTTGTGCAGGACTATTAATGTGGAGTAACCTCTTTGCAACTGCTTTACAAAAAACTGTAAGACTGTCCACTTTAACCTTCAACAAGCCAGGATTTGCACTTAAAAGTGTAAACTGGGCCAGCCCTGCTGTGGATAGCAGAGTCTTAGAATGCAATTATAGATAAATGAGGCATGGATTTTCATATTTCAAAAAAAATCCAGGAGGTTGGCACCTGAACAGTTGGAGCCATCTTTTTTCAATCAAATATAATTGAAAATCTTTTGGGAACACTAGTAGATCAGCATTTAAGATGAGTTACACTCAAATGGTGACAAAAAACAAGAACTGGAGCTGCCAACGGGTCTACTGCTCACGCATGATTCTAGAGGAGCAGAATCACTTTTATTTTTTGCTAAAAATACATGTGCTTTGCTGTTGCCTCAGCAGACCCAGGCTTGGGGTCCTTTGTGACAGTGTGGGTGCTGAAGGCAGAGGCAAGGTCATTTCTGTTTTCAGAGGTGTTGGAATGAAGCTAGGAAGGAAAGTTAAGATGCATGTAGGTCTCGTTTAAAAGGGACACTTTATTTTTCACAATTAATCACAAATGAAAGCCATTAGAAAGTTATTACCACTTTCTGCGGGAAAAAAGGTAGGAGATGTTGCTTGGTGAAATTAAATTTCAATTAAATTATGCTCCACATATGTTCTGAAAGCGTAGAAGTTTTAACATTCATATTTCATTTAGTTCAGCAAAGTGGGAACACTTTTTTCTAATGTGGCTGAATATATTAAACATACCTCCTCTTGTTATCCTAAATTTCCACCTGTCCCTGAAACGTGGTGATAATGTAAGCAGAGGTCTTTGACATCTTACTGCAGAAATAAGTCCCCATGGTTTGTAAACCACCCTGCTGGCTTCTCTGACCCCGTTTGAGCATCAAAAGCTACAAACAGTGGCGTCATAGCCCTAAACTTCTAATTTCCTCTGAGACCTCAAACTATATCTCCCGGCTGGGTAATGATATTTATGAGTTCACAGTGAAAGATAGGGAAGTCACACTAACGCAAAAATGACTCAGCAACAAGGCGCTGAGTCATTGATCCCGGGGAAAAGAATTCCAGAAGTTCTCACTCAGGATGTCACTGAAACCGACACAGCCTGTGTCTGTGAGGAGCCTCCACGCCAGCCTTATGTTGTCCCCATTTACGGATGAGACCGTGGACACCCAGACACAGGAAATGATTTGCTTAAGGTCATAAGACTAATAATGACCAGAGTTCCCATAATGTTTAAATTATGCTTCCCCACGCTCAGCAAATACACGGAGATGCGGATTCCTGATTCATTCCATGCAAAACGAGGTTCATATTAACAGCAGCTTATCCTGCAGCAGCCTGGCCCACCATCTCCCCGACCTCCAGCCCACAGTCCCACCACTACAGCGCGCCATTCACAGATCTGAGCGCACGAAGCCCCTCATTTCATCCTCTCCTTCACATTAGGAGTTGATTGATGGCTGAGGTAGGCATGTGACATCTTTTGCAGACCAGAACTTGACAGAGATGGAAAGCATCTGTCAGGAGACCCTGGGCCTCCTGTACGGCTGTCTAGGACGCTCGCCAGATTTTGCTCTGTTAATTGGCTTCTGTGCAGGCAACTATTTTGGCAACAATTCCACGGGTCTTCTGTGGCACATCTTGATTTAAAGTGAAATGCTGAAAAGCACTTCCCAACCACTGACAGCTTCCAGGGTTGCTCAAGTTTTGCTGATTGCAAAGAAGGAGGCAGTCTTCAAAAACAGTCATGTTGATGTAAAACCAGATGAATGAGGCCCCTCAAATTCTGAGAGCAATTCCTCAGAGGGGTGGCCTCCAAGGAGTCTGATTTCTGCCCAAACAGACTCTTTTCCTAAGGTCAAGTGGAATCGGAAGGGCAGTTTATGGCAAACATTCCACTATGACTTTACACATGCACTTTGAGTTGACCCCATAAAGAAAAATGAATTGCAATTAAAATATACTGAAAATTTTAATGACTGCACTAACAGTAGATGGGAGAAAGAGAGAGAGAGAGAGAGAGAGAGAGAGAGAGAGAGAGATACACTCTGAATAATTCTGGGAAGGAGGATTTTGCCAAGGAGATTTTAATGTCAAGAATGTATGTGATGCTAAAAATAAGGCGCTCACACGCATCCCAGAGCCGTGGGTGGGGATGTATACATAATCAAATTAAATTATTCCATTTCCACTTATGGAAAAACCTGATGGAAGAAATTGGCTGGAAACCATTTAGTCATATTTCACTCGGATTCCACTTATAAATACCAAACTCCAGTTCTGTCAAAACAAGCCCCACCAGCATTTCCCGGCTGGGGTTTCAGATAGACAAAGGCTGCAACATGCAGAAGGGATAAAGAGGAGATAGCAACATCAAGCCTGGAAAAGCCACAGGGATTCGGCTCCCAGCTAAAGAGAGGGCTGCAGGCGCTCAAGTGGGAAGAAGCGTCCCTGAGGTGCGAGGGAGGGAGTGCAGTGTGGCCCGAAGGTTGGATGTAGAGGGAGGAGCCTGCAGAGAGCTTCAAAGACAAGTGAGTTCCAGGTCTCAGCTCTCTGATATCGGAGGGCAGGGCTCCATGGCTTCCTAGCACAATTTTTTTTTCCCTATCAGAGAAAATATCCTTCAATTTCAATCTTGTTCGGGGGGCCGGCAGTTGTGCTCTTTGTGCAAATCATTTGTTGATACAATGGGAGTGTGAACTTGACTGCTGCCAACACATCCATCTGCAAAGCAGGCTATCTGCAGAGGAGGTGCAAAGAGCCAATGCCTGGAAATGGATTTGTTGGCATTATAAGGACAAGCATCTTGGCTACAGTCACCAAAGCTCCAATCCAAAGCTTGTGGAAAAAAAAAAAACCTCTAGACTTGGTTAAGTCTTTTATTTACTCCTTAAACTGTAATTAGAAAACTAATGTATAACCTTGCTTGTTTTATCCCCTCAGCATGTCTGTCTCCTCAGCTCCTCTGAGCCAGGACCATGGGCCAGTGATGTCTCTGCCCATTGTATTCAGGTGCTCACAGTACGAAGGAGAGCTGAAAATGGTGAGGAAGGGAAGGGGCAGGGTATTTCCTGGCTGGCTTTATTCGAATTACTGGTGAGTTTTTGCGGGCCAATACTTGTCAATGCAGGTGAAACATCTGGCTGGAATGTCTGCCTCGTGCTGTGCCCAAGTGATGACGAGATCAGGGTGGAGAAGTCAGCTCAGGCTCCATGCACGTGCCCAAGCCGACGGCAGGGACTCAGGTGAGCTGAGGGGGTTCGGTGTGGCACTGTCACTGCTCCAGGCTCTAGAGGAATTCTGGCTTGGCCAGAGTCTGCATCTCATGCCTCTCAGTTCTCTCCCGGCAGGTCATTCTGGAATCCTGTGACCTCCGCTCCCTAGAGAAAGTCGGAATAAAGGAGGGAAGGAAAACATTTGCCCTGGTGAAAGTGATTACAGACGTTAAGAGAGAATGCTTATGGAGAACACAGTAAAAATCTGACAGGTATATAGGCACGTCTATGTGACACTCGCACCTCACCTTTCTCCTCCATCCTCTTCACCAAAGCCCTGACCAACAGGTAGACATACTATTAGCCCCACTTTACAGATGAGGAAAGTGAGATTTGTGGAGGTTAAATGACTTGCATGGCCACACATAGCTGTAAATAGGCAATGGCAAAAATTGAATCTCAGCTGTTGGCATTAACCCACAAGCCTTAAACCATTCTATCTCCTGTGAATTTCAGCACCTTCTCTCTGTAGCTTTTGCAGGAAAACAACCGAAAAATGGCAGAACAATAGTAGTTGTTGGGAGGATTTAACTTCAGCTGTGTTACTAATTATTTATATAAGCCCAGCAGTGTCACTAAACCTCCATGAGCCTTATTTCACTAACCTGTAAAATGATAATAAAACTCTATGTCTTGCTATCACTCAGGATTATATTGAAGAGGTTCACATGGAGATTTAAATGAAAGAAAGATCTAAATGTGTCATGATTAAGGTGGTTGCTGTAGGAGGTGATATTGTCTAGGAAAAAGGGCATTGGCCACAGTCTGGGGCTGGGCTTGAATTTGTCACTCTAGCAGAAACCCTTTGACTCTCAAGTATTTCATATATAAAATGGGGATTCTGCAGGCTGCCATAGTTTTGAATAAGGAACATACACTTTAGAATTCAAGTGTGGTGGTTGACAGTGTTCAACTCAAGCAAGAGCACCTCTTACCTAAAAGGGAAACAGACGGTGCTGCTGAAGACACAGTAGATGAGGGGGTTGATGGCACTATTCAGTGCCGGCAGGTTCTGGATGATCACAGAGGCATAGAAACGCTCCTTGGTGTTTGGAAGGAGGTTGAAATTATCCAAAATGTCAAAGAGGAAATATGGACTCCAACAGCAGATGAAGGCTAGGGGAGAAGAGGGTCATTAGCATCACGGCAGGCCAGAGCTCAGGGCCCTCTCCTGGTTGGCCACGACTGGAGTTTCAATCAATGAGTTCTTTGGCACCTGGGAGCTCTCAGAAATGTGAGAGTTGGGATAGGCTAAGGCTATTGTGTGTGCTGGCCTGGTTGGTGAGTTTACTTAAACCCACACATACATTTAAGTACAAACATACATACTGCAGTTTTTCTGCAGAGAAGGGCCTGGTTTTTCACTGTTGTTATTTCTTTACTGAAAGCCTGGAACTGCAGGATATGGCTACAGTTTCTCACCTAATACAATGCTGAGGAAAACCCAATAAATTCCTTTGGAAAATCTCTGGGAAAGAATGACAAATGTTTGACCAGATAATGACTTCAGGTTTTAGGGTATGGCAGTGGAAAGGGATGATCTCAATATTTTCAAAGCACAGCATCGTTTAATTACAATGTTCTCCATTTTCTTTTTCATAATTAAGAGTCTTTCAAGACAACATCCACTCAATCTCCACTGCAAATCAACTGGATCGTGTGACTTGGATTCTGTTTGATTCAAAGAAAATGATGACCTGGAGTGGGATGGTTAATTTACTGTGTTAATTTGACTGGGCCAACAGGATGCCCAGATATTTGGTTAACATTTTTTGTGGATGTATCTGTAAGTGTGTTCTAAGGGTGTATCCAGGTGAGATTAAGGTTTGAATCAGTAAAGTGACAAAAGTAGATTGTTCTCTCCAGTGTGGGTGAACTTCTTCCAATTTGTTGAAGACTTGAATAGAAGAAAAATGCTGAGTGTGAGAGAGGTTTCATTCTTTCTGATTAACTCTCTGAACTGTGACATTTATCTTCTGCTTTACCTTTGGATTCAGACTGGAACTTCAACTTTCCTAGTTCTCAGAACTTTCAACTCGAACTTGGACTAGAGTTCACACTGTTGGCTTCCCTGGATCTCTCGATCATCAGCTGTAGAGTTTGGGGCTTCTCATCCTTCATAATAATGTGAGCCAATTCCTGCTAATAAATCAGCATCAACTGAATCTAACCCAATCAATGATCTGATCTAATTTAATCTGGTTATCCATCTTTCTGTGTATCTATCATCTATCTGTGTCTATCTATTTGTATCTACTTCCTATCTATATCTACAGTATCCTATTTATCTGGAAAGCCTAGACTACTTCATGTTAATAAATCTGTATCTTTTTCTATCTATCTATCTATCTATCTATCTCTACCATCTATTTATTATTATATCTATTTATTTGGAAAACCTAGACTAATATACAAAGCTACACACTCTTGGTTGACTGAATGTGCACATACAGTTCCATATTCTCTTACCATAGTATCTGTACCCTCCTTTGTCACTTTCCTCAACCATAGGATTTTTCCTCAAAGTAGAAGTTTGGCTTCCTTGGACACCTGCAATGGGTATTCTATAACTTGCTGGGGAGTTTGTAACTGACTTCTGGCTTTCCCCAAGGCCTTGGCAATGTACTAAACCAGAGAAATTCAAACACAAAAATCACTATGTATCTGGATCTGGGTGGTTAATTCCAACACTGGAACAAAAACGTGCTTCTGGGGCACAGAGAGGTAAAATTGCCTGGTTTGCTTGTGTACTGGCACTTGTATGTGATGAGTAGAGGTTTGGTTGTCTTGAGAATGCCAGTCCTGTGTGGCACAGGTATCCCAGCCAACAAAGACTTGTCCACACCTCACACATCCTTTGAATACCTTGTTTATAATTTTCTCAGCGTGGAAATTTGTTTTATCAATGAAAACATAATACTGAACTTTCCAGAAATGCAATTCCCTTGTAAATGGAGGAAAGATTACTCTTTAAATTTAGAACATTACCACTTTTTTGTTTACCTGCTCAGAAACTCAAGCCATTGACAGCAGTATTGGTTATATTTCTTATGTTTCCATGAAAATATACTATGCTGCTCTTCCTTTGTGGCTGTTACATAGTGCTGGGTATAAGCACCTGACTGCTTCTTTATTCCTCTAGTGTATGTATGCTCAAGTATTTACACATGAAAATCGGTATTGTTTTAATATGAATTATTTTATTGCTATTCTTCCATTATATTATTGGGAAGCACATTGTTTCTGAAGAATGGTGATGGGTAAGCAGTATTGTGCACTTTTATACAGTTCATTTCAGGATGCAATATCTGTTATAGAGAGGGCCATTGTGTTCTGATAGAAATGTTGACACTTGCTGACCCTCCTGTGGGCATCCTGCTTAAAGATGGAACGGATCCCACAGGGCCTGCGATATGGTTTCTGCTTAAAGGACTGTGCAGACCCTGGTACACATGTACAAGCATGCACTTCCTGGTCAACACCCAGGGAATGTGTATCTGTAATTCTGACTGGGAAGGCAAAAGAGTCTTTGATCCACCTTAGAAGGCTGTGAGAACGACTTCTCAGAGCCCTGGTGGGTTGTGGCTGCTTTTCGCTCTGTCAGCTTGCAGTCTTGCTTTGTGCCTATATGCTGCTGGCTGAGTCACACCGCGAGTGGTCTGTCTGGCATTTCACAGCTACGCTTCAGAAAGGGAAGATGGACGGTTCTACTAATTTGAGATGCAGCAAATGTGAGAGCTGTACTTTCTCAAGCTTTCAAGAGACGCTGGAGGGGCCGAGAGGCAGGTATCTGAGCTAAGTGGAAAGCACAGTGCCTTTCTTTTTACATATCTTCATCCAGTCATTCATTCATTTAACCAACATCAATTGAGTGGTGAGTGCATGACCTTATTTTAGATGCTGGAAATAATGGCATAAGACAAAAGCAAGGTCATTCTTCCCATGCATTTATTATTCCAGCAGAAGAGCTAGACAATAGAATATCAATATAAATCCTACAATGCCAGGTAAAAGTAGGAGCCATGAAGAAAACTAGGTAGTGTGAGACTAGAGAAGGACTACTTACAAAGACTCGTGGAGGAGGTCTCAGGGAGGTGGCCTTGTTGGGGAACAGAATGAGGCAAGGGAGTAAGCCATGCAACAGGCTGGGGTTCAATGCAGCAAGAGTGTATACTGACAAGAGAAAGACAAAGGAGGGGCAGAGACATGGGGGTGGAAGGGCAGATAAGGGAACCATAAGGGAGGGACTTGCAGTGACCTTGAAATCAAATATTCAGAAGAAATGGAATGCATTTCTATCTTCTCTTTGCTCATGAACTTCAGTCATGGAAAAGAGTGTGTCTTCAAAGATGAAACTGCGTCTTAGGGTGATGTAAGCATCAGCTTTAAAGAGGAAGGTCTTACTTCGATTTTCTCTAAAATATCCAAACCATAGCCTTGGTGAACAACTATGTTCATAAGGAGAGGGATTAGGAACAAAAATATCCACCCTGCCAGGAGTCACAGATAGACTCATACATTCCCCCCACCTTCCTTTCCAATTTGACAAAGGCAGAAGTGCCAATAGACAAATTCCTTTCTCACGTGGGCTTTCTGCCACTAGGTGCAAGTTGGGCTTTGGCGTGTTCACACAGTTCTGCAACAGAGGGAGGGATATTGCTTACCAAGAATGATGGCGGCACTATACTTGACAGCTTTGATTTTTGCCTTCGAGATGAGCCCTCGGTTGTAGCTGGTGCACAGTTTCCCATCTGCATATACAATAGGGGAACAGTAAAATGAAGTGCTCATGATGCCACAATTTATGTTTAGGCCAAGAGGAACGTCGAGGATCACACCCACAGTTTTCACAGGGACAGCCCCACTTATAGCCTGCTCGCCATGTCCAGAAAGTCCTTTGCAGACAACTGCAGGGTGAACACAGCTCTGGGCTGGTTGTTAGAAACTGCCCAGTTTGCAACTTCATGTAAGGTGCAAGTGCTAGAAGATGCCCATACTCTCTCAGGAGAGTTGGTCAGATAGCTTGATCCGTTTGCAGCTGGAACTAGATCATGGGACCACGGAGGGACTGAGGCTTTCTCCAGGCAGGGCTGTTCTCTGAGCTCCCGACTATATGGTGACACCCATACTGTTGCTTCAGCAACCTGAGAAAAGTTATTTTCTTAGAATAACTGCCCCAGATCAACTCATTCATCTAACTCAGAGACTCCACTCTCAATGAAAGCTCAAGCCAAGGCTAACAAAATAGCTGTCCCAAAATGGGAGCCTGGGATTAAATGTAATCACACTGGGGCTGTCATTGGAAGGTGAGACACCTGAGAGGTGAATATAGGAACCCAGTGGAGGCCCAGCACTGTGGCACAGCAGGTTAAGCTGCCACCTGTGATCCTGGCATCCCATATGGGTGCAGAGTCAAGACTCAGCAGCTCCATTTTCAATCAAGCACCCTGCTAATGGCCTTGGGAAGCAGCTGAAGATGGCTTGAATGCTTGGGCCTTGATACCTGTGTGGGAGACCTGGAAGATGCTCCTGGCTCCTGGCTCCTGGCTTTGGCTTGGTCCAGCCCTGGCCATGGTGGCCATCTAGGGAGTGAACCAGTGGATGGAAGATTTCTCTTGCTCTGTCTTTTCCTCTTTCTATCTGTAACTCTGACTTTCAAATAAATAAACAAATCTTAAATATATATATATATATATATATATATATGAACCCACTGGAATATAAGCTCAGTGAAGACCAGTGGTTTTTTTTTTTTTCCTACTCCTGTAGCCTAGAGTTGAGTGCTTCATACATGTTTGTTGAGTGAGTCAGTGCCAACTTCCCATTAATCATGAAGCAGTGGTAAAACAAAGGTTGATTAGGATGGGCAAAATCCAGTACACTAGGTCTTAAGAAAAGAGTGGACAGAAAGCAGATGTGGGGGTGAGGGATTGGCCTCAGGGCCCCTTGCCTTTGTGGAAGAGGTTTTACAATGAGGGTTTCTGCCAACTCGCATGGCGGTGCTGTAAAAACTTAGAAAAGGGGTTCTTCCTCTGAATGGACACAAACTTGCCCTGGAGAGAAGTAAGGACAGGCAGCAGTCCCAGGGCTCAGCGAGGAGGGCTCACCAGGCACAATCCTATGACAGCCTAGGTCACAGGCCCACCCAGAGCACCTAGGTCAGAGGGGGCAGGGCACCTGTACACAGCAGAGGTCAACTGCTGTGCTTGATAGTCCTCACGACTTACGTCTCTCTGCATGGACATGGATGAGAAGCTTACTTTTGTACTGTTCTTCCAATCCCAGCTCCAGTGTAATCTGGCCTAATCCAATACATGTAACGTAACTATTCTAGGTACAAATTGAATTTAAGGGCTAAAATGATACCGTTCGTGTTCTCTAGGAATTTTCAATCTAGAGGAAAGATCACACAGTGTCCACACAGCTGGGTGAGATGAGAATTTGTAACCCAACTGTGCACAGAGAGCTGCTGTGCTGGGGGAAATGAATGGAAGACGCAGAGCATAGTTTGAATGACGTGGTAAGTACTCCAAAGGCTGAAGTGGGGTGCGAGCACTGGACAGGGAAAGATGCAGGAAGCAGAGGGCAAGAAAATGTAGGCTGTCTTTGGACCCAGGTGAGTCATCTTGCTGCTAGTGTGTGGTGTTTAGGGGTAGAGAAATGCACCCATTGCAAACCAATGAAATCTTCACTTAATATATACTAATTCGATCTTCTGTATATAAAGAGAATTGA
This sequence comes from Oryctolagus cuniculus, assembly GCF_051225735.1. Lineage (NCBI taxonomy): Eukaryota > Metazoa > Chordata > Mammalia > Lagomorpha > Leporidae > Oryctolagus > Oryctolagus cuniculus. Next base: position 62,032,461 of record NC_142882.1, on the reverse strand, counting down.
AAATGAATCTCGATGTGAATGGAATGGGAGAGGGAGCGGGAGATGGGAGGGGTGTGAGTGGGAGGGAAATTATGGGGGGGGAAGCCATTGTAATCCATAAACTGTACTTTGGAAATTTACATTTACTAAATAAAAAAAAAAAAAGAGAGAGAGAGAAAGAAAAAGAAATGAACCCAGAACAAAGGAGGAGGAACTTGAACTCTTTCTGAGGAGTTGGAGCTGAATTCCGGCCCTAGAAGCTCCGGTGTGCTTGTGTAGTATCAGCATCTGCTCTTTGGAGGAGACAAACTAACATCAGGAATAATAAGAATGGGGGCTTTTTAGGTGTAAAAATGAAAATTATGATTGATTTGTATTTCTTGAAGTCTCCCCTGTAGGGTTTTCAATTACTCTGTGCTTCTCATAGAACCACAGAACCTTAGCACTGCAAGGAGGTTAATGCTTTGGAAGCTCTGACTGGCAGCATTTTTAGCTGGGTCGGGGCTTGCCGTCCTGGGGGGCTTTTGGCAATATCTGGACACAGTTTTGGTGGACACAGCTATGAGTTTACAGGTACTGCTAGTATCTAGTGTGTAGAGGCCAGGAACTCAGCTCAATAGCCAATGCACAGGGCAGCCTCCCCCAACAAAGGCTTACGATCCAAAATGCAGAAGGTGTCCAGGAGAAAACCCCTGGTACCCAGGGCAGCATCTGTGGGGAGGACACAGGCGCCTCTTCCACTGCTGACTGGCAAGTCACTAACATTCCCAGCCTCAGTTTCCCCAATTGGAAACTGAGGTGTCCAGCACCAGACTCACAGAGCTAGTTCAAACATTAACAGAAAATACAGTATTCGAGGCATCACGTCCCATGCTGAGGATGTCTGTTGGGACGAATGAAGTTCTTCCGCGATTTCAGAAGCAGTATGTCTCTCGGGAAGGGAGCAGAAGGTTTCACTAGCTTAGATCGTCTGTTATACAATGTTATCTGTGCAGGAATTATAGACAGCAGGAAATTATCAGGCTAGAATTATCTCCACGGGGGACCAGGAAAGAGGACAGCAGAGCCAGTTACATGCTTTCAAAGAGTGCCCACGTTCTGGCAGCAGGGAACAGCAGCCCCTAAACAGTATGGTTCTGAAGACTTAGTGGGTCTTTCAGAAAAGTTTTTGAGAATGACATTTGTGCTCTGAAACCTGTTTAAGACGGAAACTCTCAGTACTTTCCATAGGGCACCTGGGTGACAATATAATCAGCCACCTGCCCGCCGATCTCCCAATGAGATCAGTAAGAAGCCCCTTTAATCTGACCACTCCAGGAAATGCAAAGCCTCCGGCTTCTAAAGATGGCTCTTCAAAGAGAGCGAGCTACAGAATGCCGGTAATTCTCCTTTATTGGGAGATAAAAGGATTATTTCTACTCAGGCCTCGGCGCTGAGCTGGAGTGAAAAGCAGTAAAATCTGGCTGTCACTGCGTGTTAGTAGCTTGCGCAGCCTGGGGGCGGCAGGTCCATTAGACTCGGGACTGGAAGAAGCACGTAGACTCAGGCTGCATTAGTTCTGCGGAGCGTCCCCCATGGGGGCCGTGCTGGAATTGTAGTCTCCAAGGGGTCGGTTCCGGTTTATCTTCCCAAGGGTTCAGGTCCTGTGCTTCGTGTAGGCAAAGCACCTGAAGCCAGAGACATTGGTTCCCTGGGGTTTTCAATGGAGGCTGAGTTTCTCTCTCAGGGGTGGGAGGGCCCAACTGTGAACCTCGATTGCAGGCGATTTGTTAGGGACGGGGAGGTCTAACTGGCAATAGTTGCAAATAAACACATTGCAAACCTGGGAATTTCATGTGCTTTGGGTTGATTTAAGGAGTTAAGCACATTTCAGCAGTTTTTCCTGATTTTTAGGCTTTGTCCTATTTGAAATTCATTTTGGGTCAGTGACAGCCTCTCTACGGACCACTGTAACCTGAGTACTCCCCGAAGCTATGAGTTAAATATTTTTAGTGTCTTGGGCTCTTTGTTTAGCTGTGAGACTTTGACCCTTTCCTTCCCGGGATTGTTGTGATCCCCTAGTTTTGTTTCTGGTGGACCCGAGGGGGTAGCTCAGTGTCCCAGGACCTGCTCAAGCCACAGCTTACTCCTCTGCGCCAACTCTGTCTGCATCGTGTTTTCCACGGTCCCTGCAGCTGCCCTGGGCACTCCAGGCAGACCGGCCCTCTGTAGCCACCACCTGTGGAGTGGCTGTGCTGTGGCGCCATCTGCTCAGTAGCCACGGTCACGGCTAAGCCTCCCGCCCCCCGCTGTGAGCCCCGTCATTGTGGCTGTACCCCTCTGTGGTTGCTGTGCTCTCCACTCCACCTCCTTTGGCCTCAGTTCTGTCCTCAGCTGTGGATTATTCAGCATCACTGCCCTACCCTGGGATCCTGCTGCCGGAGCTCTGCCAGGAGGCAGGGCAATGGCTTGGCTCCCTTGTACTTTGCTGTCCCCCACACTTGCAGTTTCTATCCATCTATCTATTTAAAAGGTGGAGTGTATGCTCATGAAAAAGAGGGAGAAAGAGACAGGGAGCGAGGGATAGAGGGAGAGAGAGAATTCCTATCCACTGGTTCATTTCCCAAATGTCTGCAATAGAACTCAATCCAGGGCCCCCACATGGGTGGCAGGGGCCAAAGTACTTGAGTTATTACCTGCTGCTTCCCCAGCTGCACATTAGCAAGAAGCTGGAATCAGGAGAGGAGCTAAGGTTCGAACCCAGGCACCGCAACATGGGGCCCAGGTACCCTAAGTGCCGTCTGAACTGCTAGGTCGACTGCCCTCTATGCTTTGGCTTCACACAAGGTTGTTGTTTTTTTTTTTTTTTTTTTTTTTTTTTTTTTTTTTTCTCCCTAGACATCTGCAAGTTTTAGCTCGAGTGGTTCAGTTGGAATGCATTCACCTGACCCAGAAATTGTATTTTCTTTTGACCTTCAGCTCTTCCCCTAATTCGCTCTCCTACTGCCTGACCCCATCCTCTGCAGAACGTTTCTACGTTCAGAAAACTTACGGTCCCCTTCTGAGGTGCTTCCTCTCCCACCTGCAGCTGCAAATGCCTGCCCGTGTCTGAACTTTCAAGATGGAAGTGGGTTCAGTTCTTTTCTTCGGAGGTTCTTAGAGCAATTAGGAAGTCACCGCTAGAGAGGAGAAGGTACCACTCAACGGACCTGGCAGCCTTCTCTGTGCCTTGGCACCACAGCTCTGCCAGACCCAGGAACCCTGGCAGGCCTCAAAGAACTGTGCAGAGATGGGTGAGCTGCCTACACAACCTGCTCTTCCCAGGCACACGGCTAGACGACATTTTCCACGAGTGGTCTGGAGCGGGGTGTAGTCCTGTGCCTGAGGTCAGCCCAACGGAGCAAGAGGAGACCATGTCTAGCATCCCCAGTCCCAGCTCAGGTAAACCACCTGGGTAACCCTGCACTCCTCCCCTCCTTCCACCCTGCCCATGCCCCACATAGCCACTGAGGGATGCTCCAGCAGCTGCCTGCCAAACATGGCAGGCTCTCTACCTGCCTGGATTTCTGAATTGACTGTGTAGTGGAACAATGCCATCCTTTTTGATTCTTTTCACCAGTGAGACTTTAATTAAGCAACAAGTAAATTTCTATTGTGCTAAGGCTACTGATACTTTGCAGTTCATCCATTACAAGTGTTTCCCCAACTAAAGCAGAAATTGGTCTCTTCTACGCAGTCTGCCTTAATGAAAACCTCTAACTGGTAGCATTGGCTTAGTAGAATGGCAGCAGGTGGCAAGAAAAGTGAGGTTGGCAGCTGAGACACAGGAGATCTGTTCAATAGTATCCCAGCCGACGCCCAGGAAGGCAAACTGTGTGCCTACTGAACCTGGGCCTGGGGAAATAGCGTTCACGGTGTATATTGACTGTTACAAGATGAGAAAAGAGTTAGTTGGTTTATGGACAAAAGTGAAGGGGAATTAAGAAAAGTCCTCAATTTGGAATCTTGAGGAATTGTGAATTCCAGCTTCTTTCGCTCCAGGACAGTACTGGCTACATGCTTTGTTTGGCTCAGTGCAGAATTAAAATGCAGGCAGAGAATTCAACCAAATGTGAGCTCCTTCTAACTATGCAGATTGCAGCCAATAAAGCTGACCCTGGCCTCCATATTATGTAACAGTGAGAGATTTAACCAGCAAATACCCTTTAAGGCTCATCCTGGAGACCAGGAGGAGACTAAGGATGTGGTCCCCCACCTACTGCTGAAGATGGGATCAAGCTAACTCCATTGAGTTGAGAGACAGAGCCAAGAAACAAATCAGATCTGAGAATTATGTTCAGAAAGACTCCGCTGGTTTGTGAACCTGACTGGAAGCAAATAGAACAGAGGGCTTATAAGATTTGAAGAATTACATTGCCAAATAAGCCAAGAGATTTTTACCTTTGCCAACACTTAGAATTACCAGACTTTTAGGATTTAATCTGTCCTGTGGGTAGAAAATTGTATTTAATTAAACATGTACTTTCCTGATTCTTAGTGAGGCCAAGCATCTTAATTTTGGCCATTCCAGTTTCCTTTTCAATGAAATGCCTGTTTGTGACTTCCTATTTTTACACTCTATTTGTCTTTTAAAATAATCTTTTCAAATTTCATTTTTAGATAGTCATCCTGTCCTCTATGTACTAATCTTTTTCCAGGTATATATATTGCAAATAGCTTTACCTACTTTGTGGATTGACTTTTTTTCCCAGTGTTAACACAGCCAAATTTTTCTTTCTTTGATAGTTTAATGTATCATCTACCTTGTTTAAGAGATCCTTCATTATCCCATGTCATAAAGATACCACTCTACATTTTGTTTTAAAAGGTTTTAAAGGGGCTAGCGCTGTGGCATAGCAGGCTAAACCTTTGCCTGTGGTGCCAGAATCCCATATGGGCACTGGTTTGTGTCCCAGCTGCTCCTCTTCCAATCCAGTTCTCTGCTATGGCCTGGGAAAGCAGTAGAAGATGGCCCAAGTGCTTGGGCCCCTGCACCCACATGGGAGACCCAGAAGTAGCTCCTGTCTCCTGGCTTTGGATCTGCCCAGCTCCAGCCATTGCAGCCATTTGGGGAGTGAACCAGCAGATGGAAGACCTTTCTGTCTGTCTCTCTCTGTGTAACTCTCCTAAATAAATAAATAAAAATCTTTAAAAAAAGGTTTTAAAAAATTTTTAAAAAGATTTACTGTTTTTTTTTTGAAATTCAGATTAATGGAGAGATACACACACACACGCACACTATATATATATATATATGTATATATATATATATAGAGAGAGAGAGAGAGAGAGAGAGAGCGCAAGCGAGCTTCCATCTGTTGGTTTACTCCTACATGGCCTCAAAGGGCAGCGTTGAACCAGACTGAAGCTAGAGGTTAGGAGCTTTATCAGGGTCTCTCACTTGGGTGGCAGGGGCCAAACACTTGCACCATCTTCCATTGCTTTCCCAGGCCATTAACAGGAGGCTGGATTGGAAGTGGAGCAGTCAGGACGTGAACTGGTGACCATATGGGATGCTGGGATGGCAGGCAGTGGCTTTACCTGCTGTGCCGCAATGCTGGCCCCTTTAAAAGATTTAGAAGTCTTTTTTTTTCTCTCACACAAAAGTCTCTAATTCACCTGGTATTTGATTTTTGCGTATGGATTTAAATAAAGGTCAATTTTTTATTTCTTTCTCCGATCTTCTGATATATGAAGGTTCAATTTCATGGAAAAGCAGAATTAAAAGTTTCTTTTGGTACAAAAATATTGAAATTCATGTAGAGTTTTCAGAGTATGCATTTTCTGTGAATATACCCTTGTATATCAAGTTCTCATACATATAGGTATTTTTTTGGAATTGTTTTATTTTCTATTTGTGCCAATACCTCACTTTATTAAGTCACTCGGACTTTAATAATACACTTAAATATTTGATATAGCAAGCCTTCTCCCCTTCCTTGTTCTAATTTCTCCAGAAACTTCGTGGCTATTCTTGGCTCTTGAATTATTCCATATCTTTCCTCCCTCCCTTCCTCCCTCCCTCCCTCCCTCCCTTCCTTCCTTACTTCCTTCCCTTACTTATAAAATATTTTTAGTGAACCTATGATTTGCATTTTTATTTAATTTATTTGAGAGGAAGAGAGCAGAGACAGAGAGATACCGAGACAGAGAGAGAGAGAGAGAGAGAGAGAGAGAGATGGCCCATCATCTGATTTACTCACCAAATGCCCACACAGCTGGGGCTGGGCCAGGTGGAAGCCAGGAGCTGAGAATTCAATCTTGGTCTCCTATGTGGATGTCAGCTGCCCAAATTCTTTTTTTTTTTTTTTAAGATTTATTTACTTATTTGAAAGGCAGAGTTAGAGAGGCAGAGGCAGAGAGAGAGAGAGAGAGAGAGAGAGAGAGAGAGGTCTTCCAACCACTGGTTCATTCCCTAATTGGCTGCAACAGCCAGAGTTGTGCTGATCTGAAGCCAGGAGCCAAGAGCTTCCTCCGGGTCTCCCACGCGGGTGTAGGGAACCAAGCACTTGGGCCATCTTCTACTGCTTTCCCAGGCCATCGCAGAGAGCTGGATTGGAAATGGAGCAGCCGGGACTTGAACCGGTGCCCATATGGGATGCAGGCACTGCAGGCCGCAGCTTTACCCACTACTCCACAGCGCCGACCCCCTCCCACAGTGTGCGCATTAGCAGAAGCTGGAATCAGGAGTGGAGCTGCGACTTGAACCCGGCACTCTAATCTGTGAGGCTGGCATTCCAAGTGACATCTTAACTGCTATGCCAAACCCCAGCTCTCCATGTAAATTTTTTAAAATAGACTTATCAAGTTCAGCAAAATGTTTTAATTCACTTTTGATTGGGATTGCATTAACTTGTAGATCAGCTGGGAAAGTCAACATCTATAATACTGAATCTTACTCTCTGGGAGCATGTAATAACCTTTATTTATTTGTGCCTTTGTTTTCCTTGAGTTCTTATGTTAATGTAGTTGCTTGTAGAAAAGTCATTTTATCCACTGTCACTGATGAGAATAGTTAATGAGCTTATCTTAAGTTTATTAAGGTAGAAAATGAATAGGATTCCCACCCAGCTCCTAATCCACAGCTTTTTTCTCCATCCCCTTCTCTCTCATTTCCTTTTAAACATGCAGCTTGGAGCTAGCATGGATTACATGACACCTGTCAAGTCATGAACAGCTAGAGCCAGTTATCTCCACCTGTACTCATATTAGACTTTGTTCTGTGGGTGGACCCTCCTTGTCTGTTCTGTGGGTGGGCCCTCCCTGAACTCCTGGCCCCGTGCAGTAAATATTCTATTTTATGGACGTAGATAGCCCAGGGCATCAACGGCGGCGTGCTTGCTTAGAAAAGATAATATATGTACGATCGGAAACCTCATTCCTTTCTGTCTCACCCTCCACGCTCATTTGTGGGAAAGACTTTAGATCATGTATGAAGCAGGTGTTTTTCTTTCTGTCAGCCTTTGAGTGCAAGAAAATAGACATATTTGTCAGCAAGAAAAGTGGTTCTTACCCAAAGGATGGCTTGAGTTTTGCAGCCAGTGTTTACAAAGTGAGCTTCTGCTCACACTAATCATGGCTAATGTCCGCTTCTTGATGAACAATAATCCTGCCGGAGACCCCATTTACCAGGCGGCCGCAGAGCTGCCGGGCCGTCTCGACAGGCTGGAAATCAAGTGAGCTCCAGGTATGAATAAGATACTGAGGATATACGAGCTTTTGAGACTACCAGCTGCCCTCATTTCGGAAGCAGGTCACTGATGGTAATAACAACCACGGACTCTAAGAAATAAGAGTCATGGAGATAGAAGAGTATGTTATGGAACAGAAGAGACTGCGACTGTTTCTATCTTTGGGGGGGGGGTAATGGTGCACCCACATCAGCAGGACCAGAATGCACAGAAGCAGGGAGCTATCGGGGACTGTGGAGAGAGACAGGAGCTCAGCCACAGCTGGTGGACGTCTGCTGAGAGAGGGGTGGGCCCGCTGGCTGGATGTGGAAGCCTCGCGTCTCCCCAGCCCTCCAGCGGGGCCTGCTGCATGCTCTGTTGTCAGTGGTGAGCACTCGGTTCCCTGGTCCATTGGGCGGGCAGTGGAGGGAACAGAGGGCCGTGGGAGGAGAGACAGGGAGCCCAGGAGTCCGTGGGACAGGCAGGAGGAGCAGCCCAGCCTCTGGGACTGCTAGAAACCACAAGAAAAGGGTTTAAACTGATCTGACTGAAACGTGAGAGTACAGGACCACCTCAGCTACCTCTACTAAATTAGCCCCGAACCTACGAGCCATATCTCACTATTTATATTTTATTTATTTATTTAATGTTATTTTTTAAAAGATTTTAGTTATTTATTTGAGAGGTAGAGTTACAGCGAATGAGAGAGAAAGAGAAAGGTCTTCCTTCTGCTAGTTCACTCCGCAAATGGCTGCAACAGCCGGAGATGCACCGATCCGAAGCCAAGAGCCAGGAGCTTCTTCCAGGTCTCCCACGTGGGTGCAGGGCCCAAGGACTTGGGCCACCTTCTACTGCTTTCCCAGGCCACAGCAGAGAGCTGGATCGGAATAGGAGCAGCCAGGACTAGAACTGGCACCCATCACAGGCGCTGCAGGCGGAACATTAACCTACTGTGCCATAGCGCTGGCCCCATCACTGTTTATATTTTAAATACATCAAGACAGAAACCTCAGAACCTAAGATGGAATAGCACCCTGATGGCAGAACTCCAGAAGCAGTTGAGTTTGGGTTTTTAATCTTAAAATTTTTTCTTAATTTTAAGCTCTTTTTTCCCAATCACCCACCATCTCTCTTTTGATAATGTCCTCCTTTTTTTGGGAGGCAGCCTGATGGAGGGGAGAAAACATGGGATTTCTGGTCAGTCCTATGTCCATTTACATCCTGGTCATGTCACGTGCTGTGTGTGGGAGCAAGCAAATCGCTTACCCTGTGAGCTTCTCTTTTGTTCTGAAAAAGATGGTTGATCTTGGAGGCATCACTCAGGCTTACGGATGCTAATGCCAGGACAGGACTGGCCTGGGTGCTGACACTATCTGCTCTGAGCAGATACAATGGACAACGGCGAGCCACAATAACGTAGAACTCTGACCCACACTCTGTAGCTGCCAGCCTAGGAAACCAGTCCACTATCTATGGTAACCAATGCCGGAAGCCAACCTACCACCAAACCAGACTTAAGCTTTGGTTTGCTGTGTTTTCTCAGATTGACCCGAGTCGGGGGCAGTACTGTTTGCCCGAGAAGCAGGACAGGCCTCCAGGTCTCAGAGCTCATCACATAGGAGGTGCTTGGCATCCAGACTTATTGACTTGAACTTGGCAGAGGGTTGCTGTGGGTGACCTCAGGCTCAGTGTGGGCTGAGTTGCTGTACTGGGGAAGCAGGGAGAGACTGACCAGGCTTGGTAGGCATTGGGTCCAGGATCATCCTCCAGACAGATGACAGCTTAATGGTCTCTACATTCCAGCCAAATAGAAAAGTCCATCGCCATGTTGGCTGAACACGTGCATCCTCCCTGAGCAGCGGCTCCCTCATTCTGTGCCCTCCAGGGTGCTTCTCTGCTAGGCCTGAGACTGGGGCACTCCTGGGATCCTTCCTCAGGGGCTGCTTCAGGGGACTGTATTGGCATAGCTTGTCCAGGCCCAGTGTCCCTGTTCCTTCTCTCAGTTTTCAGAGAGGCCAAGTGGGCTTGGTCTGCCAGCAGGGTCCTGTTATAACTGTGCAGGCCGTACACAATTCTTCCAGTTTGGATACGGTCTGAGTGTGGCCCCAAGACTTTTATGAGCTGTAATGAACAGGTTGTGAGAAGACTGAGCCCTAGCTGGCATTGTGGCATAGCAGGTGGAAATGCTGCCTGTGACCCAGGCATTGTGGTTTGTGTCCCAGCTGCTCCAATTCCAATCCAGTTTGCTGCTAATGACCTGGGAAAAGAAGTGGAAGATGTCCCAAGTATCTGGGCCCCTGCCACCCACATGGGAGATCCACATGAAGCTCCTGGCTTCAGTCTGCCTAATCCTGGCCATTGTGGCCCTGGGGAGTGAACCAGCAGAGAGAAAATTGCTCTTTCTCTTTCTCTCCTCCTTTCTCTTTAACTCTACCTTTCATATATGTAAACAAATCTTTAAAAAAATGAAAGAAATGAGCCCAGGGGCCAGCATTGTGGTGCAGTGGGTTAAGCCACTGCCTGCAACACTAGCATCCCATATAGGTACCAGTTTGAGTCCTGGTTGCTCTACTTCTAATTCAGCTCTCTCTCTCTCTGTCTCTCCCTCTCTCTGTAACTCAGTATTAAACAAATCTTAAAACCAAACAGAGGGGTTGGCGCTGTGGCTCACTTAGTTAATCCTCTGCCTGCGGCGCCTGCATCCCATATGGGTGCCAGTTCTAGTCCTGGCTGCCCCTCTTCCAGTCCAGCTCTCTGCTATGTCCTGAGAAAGCAGTAAAAGATGGCCCAAGTCCTTGGACACCTGCACCCATGTGGGAGACCAGGAAGAAGCACCTGGCTCCTGGCTTTGGATCAGCGCAGCTCCGGCCATTGCGGCCATCTGGGGAGTGAACCAACGAAGGAAGACCTTTCTCTTTGTCTCTCCCTCTCACTGTCAGTAACTCTAACTCTCAAATAAAATAAATAAAATCTTTAAAAAAATTAAAAAAACCCAAACAGTACAAAAGCGAATAAACCCTACCCCTGACTTGCTCTCTAGCTCCCTGTTTGGTGATGTGGTATCTTCTACCCACACACATCTGCTGTGATGCTGTCCTTCCTGAAGTCCTCACCAGAGGAGAGCCAAAGAAACCCCTTCACTATATGAAGTTACCCAGTCCCAGAATAGTTTATTATAATCACACACACACACACACACACACACACACACACACACCAGACTAACGCAATCATGACGAGGTTTGCATAACGGGCTAACATTTTCTGCAGGAAGCTTTGGCCGACCAGTTGGGCGGTGCAGATTAGAAACGTACCTGAGCAGTTGGAGTTCACAGTCTCACGAGCTTTGCTTTTAACCCAAATAGTTCGAATCACGATGCCGTAGATGACACTGCAGGGAAGATCAAAGGCGTGTTACAACGACTGGTGGGTCGCCTGTGTGGTGACAGGTGGCTCCCTCCTGCGAGGAGTCTCAAATCCTTGGCGGGAGGGGTCCCTTAGCCATACCTTCCCCCTGTGCTTACTAAGACCAAAAGTGTCCAGAAAGACCAGCTCAGTGGAGCTGCTTCTTTCTTACGTGAGGAGGCAGAGGGCCGGCAAAGTTCAACAGTCTCCACCAGGTAAACCAGGTGCTTGGAAGGATAATCCTGGTTAGAACTGAAGCCCGGGTTCGGAGCCGGAAGGCCCTGGGTTTGTGTCCTCTCCTGTTTGCTGTTGCTTGGCTTGGACTCAGTCTTTAAGGGACCTCTGTGACCCCTGCCCCTAATATCCATGCCTCCATCCTCTCCTTTCAAGTGTGGGCGGGACCCACAGCTTGCCTCTCGCCAAGCCATGGCAGCACACGTGATGAGAGAGTGCACTGCTTGTCTCGCCAGTCTCTCTACTGCTGGCTCTGCAGCCCCAGAGAAATTAATTTGGTTGAGAATCTGAGGGAGCTTAGAAAGGTCCTTTGCTAATGAAGCCTCTGATGGCTCCTCAGCCCTGGCTAACACCTTGAGAGCTTTCTTGCCTAAACAGTTAACCCATGTCAAGACTCCTGACCCACAGAAACTCCGAGATAATGAATGTATGGTTTTGGGTCACTAGGCTTGTGATAATTTGCTATACAACCAAAGATAACCAATACACTGAACCTCAGCTGAGACAGTGTAACATGAGTTTGTAATACCAACTTCCTAGATTTTTTGAGTATCAAATGTGATAACACTTAACATGCCAAGCACGGTGCTTAAAAATTCATGGACTTAAAATATGCAGTTACTCCCCCACTTCCTCCCTTTAAAATTTATCACTATTTATTTGAGAGGCAGAAAAAGAGTGCTCCTAACTACTGGTTCACTTTCAAAATGCTTCTAACAATGTGCCAGGGAATTCCAATTCAACCCCATCAAGGTGGCATGTACCAATGCCATCTCACTAGTCAAAGTGATCAATTTCAGTTCACAATTGATCATAATGATAGGATTAAATGTCAAAGGGATCACATAAACAAGACTAGTGTCTGCTAATACTAACTGATAGAATTAAAAAGGAAAGAACCATCCAACATGGGAAGTGGGACACACAGCAAACTCATAGAATGGCAGATGTCCTAAACAGCACTCTGGCCTCAGAATCATCCCTTAAGGCATTTGGATCTGGCTGGAGAGCCCATGAGAGTATTTTAGGCCAAGACACTCTGGCAAAAACAAAACAAACCAAAACAAAACGAAAAAGCAAAAAAAACCCAAAACCTAAATGAAAGATCTCTGTGAGTGAGATCCCAGTGGAAAGAATGGGCCATCAAAGGAGATACCTTTCTCTGAAGGGAGGAGAAAACTTCCACTTTTAACTATAACCTTGTCTAAATAAGATCGAAGTCAGCGAACTCAAAAGGCTTCCATAGCCTTGACAACTCATGACAAGAGTCTAGGGTGATTACTGATGCCATAAACAAGAGTGTCAATTGTTAAGTCAACAACAGGAGTCACTGTGCACTTACTCCCCATGTAGGATCTCTGTCCTTAATGTGTTGTACAATGTGAATTAATGCTATAACTAGTACTCAAACAGTGCTTCACACTTTGTGTTTCTGTGTGGGTGCAAACTGTTGAAATCTTTACTTAATATATACTAAATTGATCTTCTGTATATAATGATAATTGAAAATGAATCTTGATGTGAATGGAATGGGAGAGGGAGCAGGAGATGGGAGGGTTGCGGGTGGGAGGGAAGTTATGGGGGGAGGGAAGCCATTGTAATCTAAAAGCTGTACTTTGGAAATTTATATTTATTAAATAAAAGTTAAAAAAAAACCAAAAAAACCAAAGTGCTTCTAACTGCCCTGGGCTGGGGGCCGAAGCCTGGAGCCAGGAACTCAGTCCAGAACTTTCACACAGGTGGTAGAAAATCAATTACTTGAGCCATCATTACTACTTCCAAGGGTCCACATTTGCAGGAAGCTAGAATCGGGTATCAAAATTGGGCATCAAATGCGGGCACTCTGATGTGGGACATTAGCGTCTGAATCACTAAGCCAGGTGTCCACCCCTCCGTTCCTGTCTTTTTGCATACTTTTTACTGTATGTCACATCCACTCTTGCATAATGTATGCTGTGCCTAACAGGAAATCAAAATGGTGATGACTCACAACCATTAGTAAATTTTGTATACTGTCTCTTTTGATAAATATAAAAATTTATATCCTCCTTTTAAAAAGTGACTCCCCCTGCTCCCCCTATCCATTTGAAAGGCAGAGTGACAGAGAGAGAGCCAGAGCTCTTCAGTCTACTGGTTCACCTCTCAAATGCCCACAACAGCCATGGCTGGACAGGGTGAAGCCCAGAGCCTAGGGCGCCATTCAGATCTCCCACGTGCGGGGCAGGGGCCCAATTGCTGGGCCATGATCTGCTGCCTCCCAGGACTTATTAGTTAAGTATCGGAAGCAGAACAGCTGAGGCTCAAACCAGTACTCCAATACGGAGCATGAGCGTCCCAAGTGGCAGCTTAATCCACTGCATCACAAGGCTCCCCCGGGACTGTTTTTAAATATTATTTGACCTATCAAATTTATTAAAAACCTCAATCAAAAACTTTGGGACAAAGTGCTGCTTAATTTTAAGACTGTGCAGTCTTCTTTGTTGAGATCATGAGTTAAAAAAAAAAAAAAAAGAAAGGAAAATCCCAGCTCCAGTTGGCAGTAGCTGACAAAGCACTAATTGCTTTTAATGATCTTTAGACTATAACTTAATTAATGACTGTGCTAAATTCCTCTGTTCCTATTGTCTTTTCCTGTTCTTGCTCAGCAAACCCTACTGATTACTCCGGCAGAGCTCAGGACGCTTTTGGAACATCTCTCTTCTTTTTCATACACCTGTCCAGGGCTTTTCTGGAGTATGTCTGCCTTTACTATGCAACGAAGTTCTTAGTGAGTCTACTCTTCATCCGAAGTTGAATATTCACCTTGCTTCCCAGATAAATGAAATGCAAGGCAAGGTAACTACCAGCATGACATGCTCCTGGAGTGTGGCAGTTCTAACCCCAGTATTCAACTGATCAGCCATTCAAAGATTTATTGAACATTAGCTGTAAATAAAATGGAAAAGTTAACCAAGGTCTTATGCAATGGGGATCTGGTCCCAAGTCAGTCCCTCTTGTTCTACGTAGGACCAATCAGACGAGTGGGAAGCCAGTACTAGTTTTAACTGTTAGCCAGGAAGACACCCACTAACTCCAGTGCCTCTAACACTTATTGCCCCAACCGGGCAACTTCCTACAGGGCAGTGGTCTTGCCTCAGAGAGACCTCCACGATGCCTCTCTCTTTTCTCACGTCCTGCATCTCATCCATCAGGTAGTTCGAGGATTGCTCCTTCACACTGACAATTTCCCACCCCTTCTTCTTCCTCTCTCCTCTTCAGTATTAATCAGGACTCTGCCATCTCTCAATTCACTGTGATACCTTGTTTAATGGCAGCAGCACGTATTTTGCTATATTGTAGAAGCATATGTTGATGATTTCTTTTGCAGTGGTAAAATATACATAAAAGTTGCTGTTCTGGCCATTTTTAATTGTCCAGTTCTGTAGCATTCAGTGTGTTCACATTACTGTGCAGCCATCACCACTGTCTGCCTGCAGCTGAAACTCTGTATTCATCAAACACAAGACTCCAGGACACTTCCTGAATTTTGTGTCATCCTTGCTCAGGGGCCGCGCTGATCTCTCACAATGCAAACTTGGTACATGTGCTGCTAATGCAAGAACCCCAGTTAATCTCCTGCCTGATTACTGTCGTAATTGTTTAACACCCCACTCTGCTGCTGTCTTTAAATCCCTTGCCCCTTGGGAGCTGGAACTTCGGGACAGAGAGCCATTTGCATGCTTCAAATCATTTTCTGCAGATGATGGAAAATCACTGGCTTCTCACCTGCTCCAAATCAGGGGAACCTGGCTTCCCCCTTCCCTGACTTCAAGCCACGTTTCCGCAAGATAATATCCAGTCCCCTTGGCGGAGCAGGCGAGACTCCCACTGGGTTCCTTTGCCTTGCCTGCCTCTTTCTCAATCTTCCTGCTCCCTCAACCCCACTGTCTCTGGGTGCATCTTCCCCCTGTGTTGGTCTGCTCGGTCCACAGGAGCAGGCCAACCAAACTCACCCAACCTCAGGGGTTCTCTGCAAGCGTCAGCTCCAGCCCTTTCCACCGCTCTGTGCCTACCTCGGCTTCTCCCTGGAATGCATTTTCATTCTTTTCAGTTCATTCTCCACACATCATTAGCTGCAAAATCTTTTTGAGTTACCCCTGCTCCCAGTGATACTTAGCTCCCCCTTCCTTGTGGCCTTTGTGCTGGTGTAGCACTCGTTACACTGTGCCCATCTGTGGCAACCACGTCTTAATGATCAACATATAGAAATATTCCATTCTCATAGGCAGAGTGAAGAAAAGTCATCCTCATTGTCTTGGGTGCAGCTTCTCCTGTGTGTTAGCACTATCTTCACTCTCTCCAGGTTTAGCTCTTCTGTACGATTCCTAGAAATTTGAAGACTGAAGGGTTACCCGGATTGCAGAAAGTGCCTGGCCCCTGAAACTCACTGGTTTATTTCAGATTTTGTGAACGTGCAGCCAGACAAAGCTCTGGATTCCCTCATTTGCTCACAGAGGCAGCTCATGATGTGGGAGAGTGGGAGAGCCTGCACGGCCGGAGGGAGGCCTGCAGGGCTGTCACAGGAGGCCATGCCTGAGGCTGGTCCCTTCTTCCTGGTCCTGGGTCATGTGGGAGGAATGTCCAGGAAGCAGAACAAACACGTCTCTCTCCACAAGACACAGTGGACAGCGTTCCACTCAGAGCATCGACACTCCCTCCATGGCTCCCACGGGGTTCAGCACAGCTGGGGACTTAACCGATGCTCACGAGTCTTGGAGCCACAGAGCTTTAGAGCCAGCAGGGGCCTAGCGCTCTGTTTCTGCCAGTTTGGCTTTCCTGACTCACGGGGGTTCTGAGATTATGTCCAGTTGTGCCCTGCAGACCTGCTTAGAGGCCAAAGGCCCCTGTGTTCTGCCAAGCGTGGGGAGGGTGGATGGAGACCAGGTGCACGACGTGATAAGGCCCTTTTCTGTCTTCTCTGGGCAGAGGCCTTAAGGACACATCCTGGCTCACGGTGGCTCTGTCCTTCATCGGTTAACATCAGGATATTTATTTGGGCACCTGCTTTACCCCAGGCACTGGCTGGACCATTATGTATACTGTGCTAGGCAAAGCTACAAGGTCCTAGCCCTATGGAACTCACATTTATTTGGGAAGAGAGACAATAATAAAATGAGGACACACGTATGATATGATAGCAAAAGAGCAATGGGTTGTGAAGATAACACGCATGGTACATCAGAGGGGCCTTGGTGTGTGCTGGGCTCAAGTAAGCATTCCCAGAGTTTTTGCTGAGATCTGAGGGACACAAAGGTTTCCTCAAGGAGTTCACAGAGAGAATTTTGTTTACCTTGATCTGATCAGTTTACATTGCATGCATGGATTGAAATGCCATGGCATACTCCACAATTATGCATAATTACTGGGTTAATTAAAACATATCAAAATTAAAATATTTTATCAATACCTAAGAGATGATCATGGAGGCAAGGGGATAGCATGTGCAAAGGCTCTGAGGCAGGAGGAGCGTGATACATTTGAACAACACGGAGAGTAAAGAAGCTTGCTCAGCCCAAGAAGACAGAAAGTGGGGCAGTAACTACTTCTTAAATGGCCTTGTGGGCTGGGTAAATGGTTTTGAACTTTATCCTGAAACAGTGGACACCCACTGAGGGACTACAAGCAGAAAAGTGGAATGATTCATAGCCGCTTTTGTAAAAGATCAGACATTGTTCATAAGGAATAATTTGCTTCCATTTGCGCAAAAAATACATAAAATTATAGGGATTGGGCAGAATTGGCAGGGTATACAAGGAATTATTAGCAGTGGCAGTTCTAAGGAATAAGACAAGAGAGCAAGTGGGAGGAGGATTTTTATTACTCATTTTATTGTCTTTTGCGTACTTAGCAATTCTCCACACCAAATGTAACTCTGGCTATGATGTGGAACAGGGACGCAAAAGGTAGAAAATAGAAAGGAAGCTATTGCACCAGACTGGGCAGAACATGTTGACAATCAGGGCAGTGTGGAATGACTCAGTCGTCCTTGAATTTTATTCCCCCTCATAGTGAAGTGACTGCAATAGAGTGACCTTACGCAGAAGCAGCCCACATCGTTTGGCTCAGAAATCCCAAGATAAGAGCAAGAGTCACGCGCCCCACCTCTCACCCAGGTACCCATGGAGGGCGTGATCAGGAGGGATTCGGGCCCGTCCCTCCATGAATCACTTTAGATTCTTTGTCTCATGCTCTCCATCAGCTAACGTGGTCTTGGTACAGATTATTTGTGGTTTTTGTTTCACACAAGCTCTTTTTCTGTGATGTCACATATGAAGTAGGAGAAGAAACACTCCCTGTAATCCACTGGCCAGATGGGATCCCGTAGCCCTTCCTGATTCGTTCACACGACCAGGGCAGAGTTGTGGGTGAGTTCACGAGCAGCCTAGAATGGAGGTGGAATGCAAGTTGGAAGTTCAACCACCAACCTCTACCATAACACAGCAAACCAATTAGTGAGCATTTTTTCAAAAGGCATTCCTCATGCTGGTGCCGCGGCTCAATAGGCTAATCCTCTGCCTTGCGGCGCCGGCACACCGGGTTCTAGTCCCGGTCGGGGTGCCGGATTCTGTCCCGGTTGCCCCTCTTCCAGGCCAGCTCTCTGCTGTGGCCAGGGAGGGCAGTGGAGGATGGCCCAAGTACTTGGGCCCTGCACCCCATGGGAGACCAGGAGAAGCACCTGGCTCCTGCCTTCAGATCAACACGGTGCGCCAGCCGCGGCGGCCATTGGAGGGTGAACCAACGGCAAAAGGAAGACCTTTCTCTCTGTCTCTCTCTCACTGTCCACTCTGCCTGTCAAAAAAAAAAAAAAAAAAAAAAAAAAAAAAGAAAAAAAGAAAAGGCATTCCTCTCGCCACCTCTGGGTTAATAATACGAAGGGTTACCCTTCTTTTCCTGGTGCAGTTGTTGATCCAGGCCCTGTCATCCTCCTTGGCCTTGGATCTCATGCCATGGATAGAGATGGCCACACTGCTGGGCCCTCATTACCCACCAAGATCCTGTACTCCACAGAGTTGGACCAAACCAACAGGGGTTTTTCCCACAGTCTGATCCCCATTCCCCAAGCACAATAGAATTTTTCTTACAAATCACAAATCAGTGCTCTATGACTAATGTGCATTTTTCCACTTATTCCTTCAAAATTGTTGGCTATGGATTTTTTTCCTGCCTGTACCTTTATCTCATTGAGATAAAAATGATAGGAGGATGAGAAATCAATTAGGTAGCAAGAAAAGAAGCACAGCTAAAGTAAAGCAATTACACCAGGGCTAATAACCTCTCCTACAACAATTACACAGTCACATCAAGTGAATTTTGAAACCACAGGAGTTGTTTTGACCCAGAAAAGCAATATGTTGCCTTGCCTGTCAGTCACTATGGTTTCCAGTCCCTGAGAGCCTGATTTAGTTGATGATGGAACAGCTACATCTTTATTCATACACAGTCCTCATGAGAGTTTGCCACAGACGGCGCAGCTCCTTCCTTCCTCTCCCCTCCCTCCCTGCCTGTCCCCCGATTCCTTTCCTTCCTCCCTGTCTACTTTCCTTTCAAGTATATTTATGGAGGAGCTACCATATGCCCCAAACAGGCATGTGTGTGTGTGTGTGTGTGCGTGTGCCTGTGTGTAGGGGGAGTGACATCTGTTGGTGCAGTTTGTCAGTCAGGCCTGCACTGTTCATTCAACCCAGTGTTCACCAAGTGTCTATTGAGTGCCAGGTTTGGAATTTAGAAATTAAGAGACAATAGTCCTTGCACTCATGAGATATAGCCACACAAGCAGACAGCTACACTACCATGGATTCTTCATGACAACAAGAGCAAAGTCAAGTTGAGGTTATGGAATGCACATGTGGTGTGGGGTTGGCCTGGACAGCTCCATTGTGGAGTTGATATTGTAGATGAGAAATGAACAAATTTGTGAACAAGCTTGCCGGAAGCAAGGGACAGTGACCTTGGGAGAGTTCAGCTATGAGGAATGATGCACACAAAGACACGGTGTTGAGCAGAGCACAGTTTGTCACAGCTGGAGCGCTGGATGCAAGCAGGGGGCAGCTACAATTCAGCCTGGTATAGACAGGGAGTCTTTGAAAAAGACGAGTGATCCTATCCGGTGGATATTAAACAAAAATAAAGCTATAATAAGTAAAATTATGTGGCATTTGTGGGAGAAAAACCACTAATTTAGTTACTCATGCTCTCCTTTTCTTAATTATGTTTATTGCTATTTTATTGCTATTAATGGAAAAGATATTCAATATGAGTAGACAAAAGTCATTCTAGGAAAATATTCACAACATATTAAAACAGGAAAATGTTATTTTATAAAGAATACTTCTAAAGTTAGAGATCAGAGAAAATGAAAACATTCAAATAAAAATAGGTAAAGCCATATGAATAAGTGCTTTAAAATTGTATAAAATATATTCCGTCTCATATGTAATGAAAGAAATTCAAACAAAAACACCAAAGAAATGCTGCCTCTTCCCCCTTTATAGATTTGGTAAAGATATGTAGATATATGAGTCTTCAAAATGATCATGGAAAATGAGCATTATCTTTTAATTCCACATTTCTGTGAACGTTTTAGGGTACCCAGGTATGCAGCATGCATGGACAACTATGATGTGGGTAACAAACTGAGCAAATATCTTTGAGGTGCTCCTTTTGTCTACTTAAACTTGGAATTAAGAGTTTAAGCTTACCTAAAAGAGGTATAAGCAAGAGGATCAAGTCTGGGGGGGCTACAGTATGGGAGGGAATGAAAAAGGAAGGGAGAGAGGGTGGAAAAAGGGGGTGGGCATTGAGTTACTGCAGGATGACCAGCTGCTTAGGACAACAGCACCCCTTACTGGAATGCCAGTTCAAGTCCTGCTCCTCTGCTTCTGATCCAGCTCCCTGCTAACACGTCTAGCAAGGGAATGGATGATTGGACAAGTACTTGGGTCCCTGCTACCTACATGGGAGACCCAGATGGAGTTCCTGACTCCTAACTGGACGGGCCCATTCCCAGCTGTTGTGGGCATCTGGGGAGTGAACCAGAGGATAGAAAATCAATCTCTCTCTCTGTCTCTCTCTCTCTTCCTTCTTTCTCTGTTGCTCCACCTTTTGAAGGAAGAAAGAAAGGAAAAGAATTTGAATCTTAGCTCTGAGAGATATAAGCATGTGTGTGTGAATTATATTTGGAGAGAGGAGATAAGAAAGACACACACACACACACACAGAGAGAGAGAGAGAGAGAGAGAGTGGGGGAGGGCATGACCCTTAGCTCTGAGAGCTATGGAATCATAACAACCACAGCAGGGATTATTCGGAAAACCAGATCCTCACCAAATTCTACCTGGGCCTGGTCTTGGTTCAGGACAGAAGCTGCTGCTGAGAGGTTGGGGGTGCCCCGGCTGCCAGAGACAGCAGCCGGCTCCCTGCCCCCAGAAAGGCAAGGAGGCTGGGTGAGCAGTGGGCTTCTTGTCGGGTAGGAAATACTTTGGAGCAGCTCCAGCGGAAGTGGGCCAGGACGGTTTTCACAGCTCCACCACGGCTGGAAGCAAGGAGCAACAGCAGGCCTTGGGAAGCCTGTTTGGTGAGAGCCGAGGGAAGCCTGCTTTTGAAATCGTTCCCTTTCATCAGCAAACACATGATGCTTTGCCTTTTCAAGGACAAGTCAGGCTGCAGGCCGATGTGAGCGCAAGTCCTGGTGGGGGAATTTCAGGCAGCACAGGACTGAGCAACAGATCTGGCCAGACACAGAGCGCCCCGAGCTGTGTGGCTCGCAGGCTCCTGCAGCTGCCCTGCTTGGAGGAGGGCTTTCACGGGTGCCGCATTCTTGCACGAATGGGCAATCAATCAAGAGTGACGTTGAGACGCGTGGGGCTGCGGGAATCGATGCCTCGGTGGCACGCGATGGCGTGAGCTGCTGCCTTCTGAATGCTTTCTTTCCACTGAGCCTCTCTCCTCTCCCACGTGCACTTTCCAATGTTGTTGGGACAAACATTAGATTGGTTCTAAATAAACTTCATCTCTCTTTCAAGCATCCTCCTGCATTTGACTTGGCGAAGGTTATTCTATTGAAATACAATGTAGATGTTAATTTGGTGATTTGGCAGAGATGATGGGACAACATGAAAAGTCAGACAGGCTGCAGCTCTGGCTGGTGGGGTCACGGTTCCTACCCGGCTGCACCTGTGAAGGGGAGCAGGCATCTAGCTTCTTCTCGTCCTAAGTCTATTCTGGTGATAAGTTCAGGGGTTGGACAGTATGATGGATGACCTTTCTCCTGGCTTTAGTATTTCCTGAGACTAAAGATGAAGAATGAGCAAGAAAAGGTGATTCCTATAATGTCATAAAACATTTGAAAAATGATCAATCAGCTTAATTAAAGAAATGCATATTACAATAATGAGTTTTTTAAAACCTCTTATGTTAGCAAAGATTTTTGAAAAGATTTATTCATCTATTTTATTTGAAAGAGTCACACACACACACACACACACACACACACACACACAGCGGGGAGTGAGGAGAGAGAGAACATGAGAGAGCTCTTATCCACTGATTCACTTCCCAAATGGCTAAGGCTAGGTCAGGGCGAAGCTGGGAGCTAAGAGCTCAGTGCAGGCCTCCCACACGGGTGGCAGGAACACACTCGCTGAAGTGTCACCACTGCCTCACAGGGTCCGTATTGGCAGGAAGCTGGAATCAGGAGTTGTTGATGGGGATTGAAACTCGCTACTCTGATGTAGATGCAGGCTCCCTAACTGGCAAATTAACTGCTAGCCAAATGTTCACTCCTCCTGTACAATCTTTTTTTTTTTTTTTGACATATTTGACAGGCAGAGTGGACAGTGAGAGAGAGAGACAGAGAGAAAGGTCTTCCTTTTTCCGTTGGTTCACCCCCTAATGGCGCGATGCGGCCGGTGCACCGAGCTGATCCGAAGGCAGGAGCCAGGTGCTTCTCCTGGTCTCCCATGGGGTGCAGGGCCCAAGCACTTGGGCCATCCTCCACTGCACTCCCGGGCCACAGCAGACAGCTGGACTTGAAGAGGAACAACCGGGACAGAATCCGGCGCCCCAACCGGGACTAGAACCCAGGGTGCCAGTGCCGCAGGCGGAGGATTAGCCTAGTGAGCCACAGCGCTGGCCCCTGTACAATCTTAAATTTAGGATTTTTATCACAATGCTGTACCTACCAAAACCTAAAAGCCACTTGTCGCTTGCTCAGGACTTATGTGACATACCTTGGTAGACATGGGATCACTCAAGAGGGACAGGATCAACATAGCCCGTGAACACCCTCAACAGGTGTTCCATAGTTCTCCATCCCATCCACACACCCAGAGCCACCGTCTCATGGTGGCCTTGCTACGTGACCAAATGAGACTTGCCTTGATCAGATTGTTGGGCTTATTTCTGCAGAACGTCAATCTCCAGATCACCCCTGGCCACAGGGAATAGGGGACAGCCTGTGCTTGGTCACCGAGGCCCTTCACAAATGAGCTTCCCCTCAGCTGCTACAAGGGGGTCATTGCCAGCTTCTCCTCTCCTGGCCTTGCCTGCCTGTCCACTCGCTGCCCCACCACTCCTTCTGACTCCTGGTTGCCAGGCAGAAACCACATCCCTGAAACTAGTGTTATAGCCTGTATTTGAAAGGGTGCCTGATACAACAGAAAGAACTGAGTATGAAGTCTGACAACCCCAAGTTTCAAACCTCTTTGAGCTTCAATTTCATCACTTATCAGATGGGGGAACAGTAGTTATTTCATAGGGTTCTGCTGTGGTTAATGGGGTAGTTATTAATCCCTCAGCACAGTCCCTGTCCTGTAGTATGTACTCAGGGCATTTTAGTTCTCTTCCTGACTCTGCTTTGAAGGGGTTGGACTCACAGCACCCCCCAGCCCCCAACCATCATAGCTTTAGATAAAATCCGGTGGCCTGGCTAGTCCCCCAAGGATGCTAGCACGAACAAGTGGCCTATAGGGGAGGAGAGCACCAGTTGGTGAACCCGGAAAGCCCCCACGTGAGTCTGGCCTGCTGGTCTCTTACCTGATGATTGTCAGAGGGATGAAATACACCAGGAAGGCCACAATGGTCATGTACGGTGTCCAGTAAGAGTCATCAGGCCATAGGGCCCAGCACTGTACTTCGCCGTTGGAGAGGGTCCTTTTCCCAAATATGATCAGGGTGGGGATGGAGAACAGGAAAGACAGGCTCCAAGCAATCCCGATAAGCACCTTGGCTTGCTTTTCTGCTCAAAGGAAAGAGAAATAGAGCTGGGAAACTGGACGCACCTTGTGGGAGCACACTTGGCGTCTATGCAGGACAGGATCACTGAGAACCACCCTGGAGCTCCCTGGGTCTCCCAGCGCCTGTTTGCTCTGAGTCAGAAGGCATGACGGTGCCTACATGTTGGCTCTTGTGAAGAATAAGAGAAGCCTGTACGGCTGATAGCTACTGCCTGGCGTGAGGTTTGTGTTTCCCAATTTCTACTTCCTTTTACCTTCGCCTATTCAGCTGTCTGACTCGCAATGTGGGGTGGCATAAGGGAGCTCAGCTCAGCCTGTGCCACTTGCATTTGCTACGTAATATATTGTGCGAATGCTAAGTTGTGTCCTTCAACACGCAGCCCATGTTTCTGGTTACAAGGCAGGGATGTGGCCTTTTGTCACTCCAGCATCCTTTCATTGTACCCGGTGCTACAAATCTTTGAGGCAATCTTTGAGAGCTATTTGCCAAAGATAGTGAGCCTTCTTTTGTCTGGACTTGGTTCGAGAGAGTAAGGTTTGTTGTATTCACGTCCTGCTGCCTGGAAGCCATGATCCTGCACACTGGCTTCAGATGCAACATTCTGACCTTGAGCAAACCACTCAGTCTCAGCCTCACTTCTTCCCCTTTAAAATGGAATTTAAAAATACCCACTCTGGCCACCGAAGCAGGTCACTATGGGACAGCAGAGAAAAAAAATGCACTTAACAGTCTATATTTTTAAAGAATTATTTATTTATTTGACAGGCAGAACAGCAGAGAGAGAGACAGAGAGAAGTCTTCCATCTGCTGGTTCACTCCCCAAAGCCAAAGCTGGGCCAGGCCAGGCTAGGAACTCCATCTGGGTCTCCCATGTCGGTGACAGGGGCCCAAGCACGTGAGCCATCATCCACTGCTTTCCCTACTGCATTAGCAGGGGGTGGATTAGAAGTGGAGCAGATAGGATTTGAAAGGGTCTTCTGATGTGGGATGCTGCTATTGCAAGCAATGGCTTAACTTGCTTTGTGCAACAAAGCTGGTCCCACAGGAATGTTTTAAAAAAATAATCATCGTGCTTTCTGTTAAGCTGTTGTCAACATTCATCATTTTAATCCTCCACCTGGCTGGCTGGGCTGACTGGTCCTGGGCCATGCTCCTTGGAGACAGGAAGCCACCTTCACTCCCAGCCTTTGAACCTGATGGTGGGCATCTATCTTTAGGTGGCAGGGCCCAGTATGCCGGTTTAGTCAAAGAGCCAAAAGGAGGGGCTGGTGCTGTGGCTCATTTGGTTGATCCTCTGCCTGTGGCGCTGGCATCCCATATAGGTGCCGGGTTCTACTCCTGATTGCTCCTCTTCCAGTCCAGTTCTCTGCTGTGGCCCAGGAGGGCAGTGGAGGATGGCCCAGGTGCTTGGGCCCCTGCACCCGCATGGGAGACCAGGAAGAAGCACATGACTCCTGGCTTTGGATCGGCACAGCGCCAGCCGTTGCGGTCATTTGGGGAGTGAACCAATGGAGGGAAGACCTTTCTGTCTCTCTCTCACACTGTCTGTAACTCTACCTGTCAAATAAATAAATAAAAAATCTTTAAAAAAAAGAGCCAAAAGTAATGAAATCGTCAAGAAATACTAGTCATCTCCTCTTGACTCTAAGTTTGAAGGGGTTGGACTTACATTCTAGCAGAAACTAGAGACTCACAGAATCGTGCATCTGAAAGATTCGAGAGAACAGCTGGGGCTCTGTTCTTGCTGAATTGCACACACTGGGATGTTTACAAAAGAGATGTCACTGGCCCACTGGACAATTTGAAGTCTTGAGTTAGAATTTCAACTGCTATTTGATTTGGTTTGTCCCTGGCGTTAATCCATTGATTCAGTCATCCAGTGACTATGGTATTGAGAAGCGTTTGATCCAACTGTAGTTTTTAGTAGGCAACCAGTGCGAGGTCCTTGGTTCACTGGGGGATGTGACCTCAGAAGGGAGTTCTCAGGAGAGAGTTGTGGTGAAAGCCTGGAAGGGCCCAGCCACTCTCTCTGCTTTCTGGTTTGCCATGTGATCGATGCTCTACAACATGGTCTGCCACTGCCAGTCACCTGTCTCCGGCCTCACCAGATGTCCGAACCGATTGGGCCCACCGCATCCTGCGCTGTGGACCCCAAAAACCATGAGTGAAACTAAGTGTTCTCCTGTGCGAGTCAGCTTTACTCGGTTACTTTAACTACAGTGACAAAAGCGACTACTGCAGTCAGTGTCTTTCTCTTCCTCTCTGCAACCTCCAGCCTCCTCCTCTGGAGTCTCGTACTCGTTGGTAGACATTTCTGGGGAAGAATCTTTTCCCCCAGACCTAGAAAAGCTTCTTATCAGAAGTTCCACAGGGGTACTTCAAATAGTGCCTTCCTTCATGGAAAAATTCAATTAAAAGACAAATTTATGGCTGGTGTCACCGCTCGCTAGGCTAATCCTCCACCCGCGGCACCGGCACCCCAGTTCTAGTCCTGGTTGGGGCACCGGATTCTGTCCTGGTTGCTCCTCTTCCAGTGCAGCTCTCTGCTGCGGCCAGGGAGGGCAATGGAGGATGGTCCAAGTGCTTGGGCCCTGCACCCGCATGGGAGACCAGGAGGAGGCCCTGGCTCCTGGCTTTAGATTGGTGCCGGCCGTAGCGGCCACTTGGGGAGTGAACCAGCGGAAAAAGGAAGATCTTTCTCTCTATCTCTCTCTCTCACTGTCTAACTCTGCCTGTCAAAAAATAATTTAAAAAATTTATTTTAGTACAAAAATTTTGAAATTCATGCATATTTTTTTCATAATATGGATTTTTCCACAAACTTAAATGTCCCCTTCTACATCTCCCTCTCTCCTTTTAGATTCCTCTGGCGTGAGTGAGTAATTGGTCACATGAGAAACACACAGCAAGCTCTTTGAGTTGTCATGGGAAGCCCCTCTGCCTAGATTTAAGGAGATCAAGAATCCGAGAGGTCATGATGTTGGCTGGTTTGTCCACGTAGACATCAAGTCACCTGGGATAGGGACAGTGTGACAGGCAAGAGGGCAAGATTCAGTGTCAACATCTTCTCTGCATGAGGGCCTTGACCATACGGGGTAGCGACATAGAGGAGGTATTGTAGGAGCCAGTCTAAGCTGATAACATGAGCACCAAAGGGAGAGAGGACATGCACGTGCAATAGGAGAGGGGAAATATTCAGGAGGTGGTTCCTGGAGGCAGAAACGTGTTGCCACCACCACCAGGCTGTGAGGAACCCAAGAGCAAAGCTGAGAAGCATTCTCTTGAGAGATTTTAGGGAACTCAAGTATCTCGGGGGACAGAAGGTGGAAGAAACCTGTTTTGAAGAGACAGAGAGTGTAGGGGAGTTGATTCCCAAAGGAATAATGAAAAATTTTGGGTATGGGGAGCAGTGAGCGTTTGGATCAGGGAAGACACGGGATGGGGTTTTAAGCAGACGATGTGACTGGAAGCATTTTTTTGATGGCAGTGTTGGGAAGGCTGGTAGGATTCTACGGAGGATGTCAATTGTTCCTGGGTGCTGTTGTTCTTCAGTGGTCAGAATCTGAATGTCATCTTGTTCTATAGACCTTAGGCCTTTGACTTGCAGGAGAATCTGTGATGTTTGGGTCTTACTCAGATTCTACTTGGTGGCTAAACAGTGCAGTGTCTTTTAATAGGGGTGGGGATGCAAATAATCAAATAGAACACAAAATGATGCTTACGATTGAACTCTGCCACAGTAACTGAGAACATAATCCCAGCAGGGCTCATGCTTGGAGCTGTTATCGCTGCACCAGTGGCTGGGTTATCCTGGGAAAGGCCCACGAGGTGAGGCTCTGACTCGACCAGGTGTGCAGCTTGCGAACACACAGCAGAGGGAACAATGCTGGCCTCCCAGGCAGCTGCGCCCATCTGAGCTTGGGGCTCCAGCCCGGAGCAGATCAGATGCAACGCAAGCCTGAGCACCCGCTGGACTGTCTTTTGTGTCTCTCATCCACAGAAAGTCAGACACCCTCTTCCTCCTGCTCTTGTCCAGTTCTGTTCTCTGTCTCAGGCTTCTCCCTTTCTATGTAACACACAATGCTTTAAACAATCATGTAAGTTACACATGATTATAGAAGCACTAACAAATAAAAGTAATGATAATAAGAAAAATATATGGCTATGATAGTTTAATTTTTGATAATGCCTTCATATAATATAATATCTAAATGAGATTATAATATAAATGCTGCTTTGCAACCTACTTTTTCTCCACTGAGAAAGGATGTTATTATCATCTTTTCATATTATCAAAAGCTATATCTGTACAAGTGACATTTGGCAGCAAGAGCCTTTCTTCAAATAGAATTTTATTTTGAGCTTAGAATAAAAAAATGTGAGGAAGGCTCGAAGCTGGGTGACATCAGCACCTCCCAGACCTTCCCTGGAGCAGTTCCATAAAATGAGCTCTTTTGAGGACCAGCGTGTGACGTGGGATTTGAAAAGTATGATAAGTAACATTTCCCATGGTTACACTCAGCTCCAATTTCCTCAATAGTCTACTACAAGTATTTCATTTCCAAATATTTTCCTTTACAAATACTTTCTATGTACCTCTCTGCACAACTCTGCTTATTTCCTTAGTATGAATTCTTACAAGCATCATATTTATTAGCTTTTGACTAATATTGTTACACTGCCTCCAAAAGTGTCTACAATTTATGGTTACCACATTTTCATTCCACTATATTCTCCCAACACTGAGAGGAATCTTCCTTCCAGTCTTTTCACTTGGTTGGTAAAATTTCCTATCCCAATGTTTAATCTTGTGGTAATTTAATTACTCATCAAAATAAGCATTTCTATGTATTTTCCACTCATTTGTGTTTCTTTGCTTCTTAATATTTTGGTCATGTTCTTGGCCTATTTTTCAACTGAAATGTTCTTATTTCTTTGTATAGTTCTTTATAAGAAGAATATTAACTCTCTTCTGTACAAGTATTTGCTATTCACTCTTTTCCTTTTTGTTTGTGTCTTCTATTATTTGTGTAAATAATTTCAAAAATTTGCTGTAGTAAAAAATCTCTATTTCTCTTATTGTTTCTGGTTTGGTATGTTCCTAGAAAGGTTTTTCCCCTCGTCAAATATAATGATTACCAAATAAAAGTTTTACCTGGATGTTATTTTAGTGCTTTTATGTTTAAAATGGTTACTTTATAAAATACAACTAGAATTTATCGTGTAATTAGCTGAGACATGTGATGATCTAATATTTTTTATAATGAATATTCAGCTATTCCAACATCATATACTGAATAACTCATTCTCTTCTAACTGAATTGAAATTTTATGTACTTTATGGATCTGGTATTATGCTATTCTAATTATCAGCTTTATATTATGTTTTAATGTCTAACACTACATATTTCCTCTTCATCATAATTGATATTTTCCTAATTTTTATCCTCAGATTTATGTTTCTTTTTTTTTAAGATTTATTTATTTATTGGAAAGTCAGTTACACAAGAGAAGGAGAGGCTGAGAGAGAGAAAGAAACCAATTTAAAACATTTTAAAAACCAATTTTAGAAAATATTCCTGGCCGGCGCCGCAGCTCACTAGGCTAATCCTCCGCCTGCGGCACTGGCACCCCAGTTTCTAGTCCTGATAGGGGCGCCGGATTCTGTCCCGGTTGCCCCTCTTCCAGGCCAGCTCTCTGCTATGGCCAGGGAGTGCAGTGGAGGATGGCCCAAGTGCTTGGGCCCTGCACCCCATGGGAGACCAGGAGAAGCACCTGACTCCTGCCTTCGGATCGGTGTGGTGCGCCCACTTGGAGCGGCCATTGGAGGGTGAACCAACGGCAAAGGAAGACCTTTCTCTCTGTCTCTCTCTCACTGTCTGCTCTGCCTGTCAAAATCAAAAATTCCTTTCAGTTATTTTTACCAGCTTATATCATTGTCCAAAAATTACCCCAATTTCCTGCTTTCTTAAAGCCCTCTGCTGGCACTGACTAAGCTTGCTTATGCTAAAGATCTACTCAGACCATTAATGTTGCTTTCTCCGGGGTAAATCCCGTGGATGGAATTTTAAATGTGATATGAATTTCCCAGAGTTGACTTTGCCAGACGTTTTGTAATATCTCTTGGCCCCTCCTCTTTGCAGTAAAGACTTCCTGTTAAGGTCTTCAGTCCATCAGTTGTCACAGGCGGAGGGTACTGCAGAGGGCTGAGTGCTGGGCTCCTGCTCCTGTTCAGGGGGTGTGAAGGGTGGGGTCTGCCTGCGGGCAGAGCAGTGGGCGCCCGTTCTGGACCTGGGCACCACCGTCCTGCCAGGGCATTGCTGCTCCCCAGGACCCTTTGTCATTTCAAGCCCAGCATGGGGAGCAGGGATTTCCAACCCCACTGCCCACCTGCGATGGACAGGGAGGCCTGCTGGGATGTCCCCCCATGGTGGGCTTCAGGCCGGCCAGCATTGCCTGGCTGCTCGCCGCCTCTGGGGATTCGTGTGGTCTGTTCAGAAAATGCTCTTATAACTTCTCTCACGCGATGGCAGCCTCACCGGGGCTGTTGCGAGCTGTGGTTTCTCTGACCCGAATGCTGCTTTCTTTCAGGGACCCTCAGCAGTTCTGAATCAAGGAGGGTTTCCCTTCTTTCCAGGATGATCACCAATTAAAAATATCTTTTGGATGATTTCTGTGGTTTGGGGGAAAGTAAGACACCATATTTGCTTCTGGAAAATGAACAAGTTGAGGGGGACTGCTCATTTCTTTTCTTTTTGACAGGCAGAGTGGACAGTGAGAGAGAGAGACAGAGAGAAAGGTCTTCCTTTGCCGTTGGTTCACCCCTCAATGGTCGCTGTGGCTGGTGCGCTGTGGCCGGCGCATCGCGCTGATCCGAAGGCAGGAGCCAGGTGCTTCTCCTGGTCTCCCATGGGGTGCAGGGCCCAAGCACTTGGGCCATCCTCCACTGCACTCCCTGGCCACAGCAGAGAGCTGGCCTGGAAGAGGGGCAACCGGGACAGAATCCGGCGCCCCGACCGGGACTAGAATCCGGTGTGCTGGCGCCGCAAGGCGGAAGATTAGCCTAGTGAGCCACGGCGCACTCATGTGTGTCGACATGAGTCTAAAGGAGCTAAGTGGGTATATTGCACCAAGACGAACGACTGCAAGGGGGCCCAGCCAGCCTCTCCTCGGGGACTCTGGGTCATCCTTGGGATCATCTGCATTTTTTTCCAGGTACCAAACCTTTCTCTTCTACCTGCTTTTGGACACTCAGACCCATGGGGCAGAGAAGGACAAAGGGGAAGAGGAGGAGGAGAAAATGAGGAGGAAGAGGATGATCGAGAGGAGATTTTTCATGAAAACAGTCCTACCCGCAATCAAGGAGGACCCAGAAGAGCACTTGGCGGAGCCAGCTCACCTCCTTGCAGGAACTTCATGGGGTGGACGATGGCGTGGTACCTGTCTATGCTGAGGGACACCAGGACATAGGTGGAGGCGTAGAGCAGCACAACCTGCAGGCAGACATGACAGGAAGCGTGTGATTTCATAGCAGTGAGGGAACACACACAATGGCGAGCATGTTTTATGCTGCTTAGAAACCTGGGGACTGACCCAAGGCAGGGACGCAAGTTGGAATAGGGAGTGGAATAACCAGCTCCGTGCTGGGGACACGGTGTGGGCCTTGGTGCTGGAACTGGCCTCACTCGCAATGACGTATGGCTGCAGGCCTGAATTGCTCTCTGGTTCACTTGGTTTCTCGGAGCCGCCATAATTCAGGATCAGTCCCTTGTGACATTTGCATGGTACATTTATTTGTAATTGACTTTTAAAACTAAACTAATTTTCTCGGCCACAATTGACATTCCAGCATTATTAGAGACAAAAATTCATTTGCCTTTTTACCGGTGTGAATTGTTGAGGGATGATAGAAGGGTGCCGGTTCCAGGGAGGCCACGTACTGGTCTGAATCATTGATCATCATCAGGACTGACGTGGCCGGAGCTCCCCGCTTCTTCTGGTCGCTGGGGTCAGTCCCTGGGTCTCCTCTTCCTCCCTCCCACTCACTCTTTTATTAACCTTTAATTATCCCGTGTACAGTATTATTTGCATATTTTGATGACAAGGAAATTGGGATGTAGTAAGTTAATATCTTTGTGAGGTGCATATTTAGGAAGTGATTAAATGAAAGATCTCTGAAAGGACGATCAAGATGGACATTTTTCTGATAAGTTCAAGCCTTACTTTTCCAAGAGTCCGCTCTGTCTCTGCTCTGGGAACTTGGGGTAAAATCTAGAGGTCACAGAAGATTAACCTGAAGATGGAAGTCTGTGGGTGAGTGTATGGTCTGACTTTCTTCTTAGCATTCACCTTTATTTTGAATTTGTGTCTTTTTTGGTTTTTCCCCTGGGTCAGATGAGTAAAAACCAATGACAGTTGCTACTCAGTTTACAGGACTGATAAACCCAGTGTATGTGGAATATATCATGGGATGAAATGTGGCTGCTATGTCTAATCCACCAAATGGCGTGGCTTAGCTTAGCCTGTCTTAAAGTGCTCACGACACATGTCCAGCTGGTGGATAGACAACATCATCTAACACAAAGTCTATTTCATAACAAAATCTTGAATATTTTATGCCATTTATTGAATCATGTACTGAAAATGAAAAATAGAATGATGGTTTTAGCACCATCAAAAGGCAAAAGCTTGTAAGTTTGACCATCATTAAGTTGGGGGCCATGTATATATTATCATTCTTTATTATTTTATTTCAGGAACACTCTCACAGGGGCATATCAGGGAGTTCTGTGGAATGATCAGAGATTGAAGGCTCTGCAGAGGGATCTAAGAAGAAATTCTCTTCTTGGGGAAAAGGTGATAAATGGAAAAAAGAATATTGACAATTAAGATAAGAAAAACAAACAACTGAAGTTTCTGCATGTGATTCATGAATTCAGAATTACTGGGGCTGCTCTCACTCCATTGAGGAGGCTTCAGAGAAGGATGGCAGAGGCAACACCCAGTGGCAGAACCCGTTGGGATGACCACTGTGAGCAGATTCTAAGACTCTCGGGCATCTGCACCGTATGGGCAGAAGTGGCCGACACAGTTCAGAATCTAGAGTAGGAGCAAGAGTCAGAAGCAAGGGTTTCTGGAGGAGCAGGTGGTGTTAATAAAAAAGAGATCAACTTTGAGGTACAATAAAAAAAGAGATTAAGCCTCCTCAAATATTTAGATAGGCTAAAAAAAAAATAAAGGTTATCTAAAAGAGATGTATTTCAAGTTTTCATTCCTCTTCATAAGCATAAATGCCAGAAAAAATTATAACAACATGTTCAGAGTTTTGAAGAAAAAAGTATAATCCAAAAATCTTGTAAATATCATTTCTGTGCCAGGGCACATAACAATTTTCTCATATATAAGAGGGAAGAAAATATAGCATCGCACACTCTTTTCTGCAGTCCTCCTCAAGGAAATCCTTCAGTTGATTGAGAGTTGTGTCAAAAAATTAAGAGCTTGGGGCCGGCGCTGTGGCGTGGCGGGTAAGGCTGCCGCCTGCAGTGCTGGCATGCCATGTGGGCGCCGGTTCAAGACCTGGCTGTTCCACTTCCAATCCAGCTCTCCGTTATGGTCAGTGAAAGCAGTGGAAGATGGCCCAAGTCCTTGTGCCCCTGCACCCTCATAGGAGACCTGGAAGAGTCTCTTGGCTCCTGGCTCCTGGCTCCTGGCTTCGGATGGGCACAGCTCTGGTTCTTGCAGCCAGTTGGGGAATGGACCAGCGGATAGAAGGCCTCTCTCTGCCTCTCCTTCTCTCTCTGTGTAACTTTGACTTTCAAATAGAACTTAAGAGCTCATGAAGAGGAAAGGGGATAAAATACTTTTAACTATGGTAAGCAATAAAGTTTTTAAAAAACACAAATGTCCACAAAATAATTATGAAAATAGTTAGGGAAGGTTTCATTGAAGAAACTGTTGAAATCCTGGCATGGACCATGGCCACAGTCTCTTCAGAGACTCTAGTGAGACTTGATCCCTTGCCTCTTCTATTTTCAGGTGGCTGTTTAGCTCTCTCGGGCTTGTGGCCACAAGAGTCCAGTTTCTGCCTCACTGTCACAATGCCTTCTCTTCTTTGATACATCTCTCTTTGTTACATCAGGGAAATAGAATTACATGTGATAAGGGGATTTTTATTTTGATAAAAGATACAATATATATGGCAACAGAATATTCATAAATTACTCTGTAATAAGTAACATACCCCTACATAAATACTTACATAAAAATGTTCAGTATTTTACAGAGGGAAAAAACATAAAAATATATAAATAGAAAAAATTATACATTGTAACATAAGATATTATAAAATATCTAGATGACATTTAAAACTTTGTCATATACTAAATTGCTCAAAAAGAAAACTCAATAGATTCCGAAAACCAGAACTTATGTAATTCACATATTTAAAACAACCAGCAAAGAACTGAAATTAGCAACATTTACAAAAAATCACTTGGAAATTTAAACACCTCATAATTAGCTCAAGTCAAGAAGGAAATCAAAGTACAATTATAGTCAATTCATAAATGTCAACAATGAAAACTCTACACACCAACAACATATGGGATACCACTCAGGGAACAGATGGCAGCATGAGGACATATGTCTGAATTCTCACTACCCCACCCCTTACTTCTGACAGAAATGACCTAGGAAATATGAAACTAAGGAAAATCTCACACAGACAAGTGAGACTTAAATGCTGGAAACATACAAACTTGACTTAGAAAAGTGCCAGATTGGTTGCATATAAAGGAAGATGCCTGGACTGACTTTAAAAAAATCTACTTTATTTTAGGAAAATTTTATATTTACAAAATATTACAGATAGTACACAGTTCCCATAGACACCTCTCCCACTCACTATTACTAACGTGTTGTATGAATGTGGTACATTTGTTAAAAGGATGAACCAAACACGATTATTAACCATAAGTACAGTTCTCTAGGTTTTGACAATTGCCTAATGTCATGTACCATCCACCGTTACAGTGGCGCACAGGAGAGTTTCACTGTGCTAAAGATCTCCTGGAAACCACTTATGATTATGATTATGATTTTTACTGTCCTATAGCTTTGATCGAGAGTGTAATATTGTGGGAAACATACAGTACATAGACGTATCAGGCTTGCTTCTTCTATGTAACAATGTACATTTAAGATTCTTCCCCACCTTTTCATAGCTCACTAGCTCATTTTGTTCTATCACCAAATAATATTTCATTCTTTGGATGTACCATAGTTTATTAATCTATTCTGCTTTTGAGGGACATTGTGGTTGCCTCCAGTTTTGTATGAATATGAATGAAATTTTTGTAAACAATCTTATGCAGAGTTTTGTGTGGAAGTAAATCGTCAACTCATTTGCAAAAGGAACTAGGATCACTATGGTTGGATCCTATGGTGGGGCTATATTTAGTTTGTAATAAGCTGCTACTCAGCCATAAAAAATAATTAAATCTTGTCTTTTGCAACAAAATAGATGCAATTGGAGACCATTGTGCTTAGTGAAATAAGACAGACCTAAAAAGACAAATATCATGTTTTTTTCTGATTTGTGTTAGCTAATATATAGAGTACAAGAAAATTAATGTATATGAGTGAAATTGACATCTTATGATTTGATTATTGTTTTATAGCCCTTGGCTCCTTGGCTATACTCCTGTGGAAGAGTGGTTTTTCTACTTTTTGCTCATTGATATTTAGTGGAGTATTAAGCTAATAGTTATGGAATAAATTGAAAATGCATTATTGCAAAAATTGAAAGAAAAAAAGGAAGGAAGAGAGAGGAAAGTATCTTTATGTTCTTAGAATTGTATCTTTAAAGCACATGAAATCTGTTCTCTTTGTATCAATCAAAAGACATAATAAACCCAGGCAAGGACACCCTAGTTGAGGAAGGGAGGCTGGACCTGGTGGTACCCAGCACCTGCATTCCCTGTATGGGAGCTCAGATTCAGTACCAAGTATTTATTGACAAATAAGAAATGGTGAAGTGAACATTTAAATGGTTGAGAGAAAACAGATTACACTGACTTACTCTTGATTATTAGAACTTCTGACAGGAATAAATGTTGAAGATAAACTTGTTGGCCATTGAAATAAAGGTTGTATCAGTAGATCAAGTAAAGGATACATCAGTAGAATATGTAAAGAATTTTCAGATAAACAAAATGACTCACTATGGGACCAGGATATGTGTGGCAAATGTTTGTGAGAATAGTGCTGAGAATGTATAAATGAAAAACTTTGAGTAAGAAAGAAAAGAAAAACCTGATAAATTATCTTCCCAAATGGGTATACCATTTTAAACCCCCATCAGCCATGACTGAGAGTTCCTGTTAATATCCACCCTTACCAGTATATGGTATCATGAGATTTTGAATTTTAGCTATTTTATAGTGTGTGTGTAGTGGTATCATTGTTGTTTAATTTGTGATTCCCTAATAACTTATGATGTTGAATTTCTCTCCATATGTTTGTTTGCCATATTTTTTGGTGGGATATCTGGATATTTTGCCCATTTATAATGGCTTGTTTCTTTATTGTTGCATTTTAAGGGTGCTTTGTGTATTTTGGGTAGAAATCCTTTATGATATATATATTTTACAAATGTTATCTCCCATTCTGTGGGTTGACTTTTCATTCTCTTAATTAGTGTCTTTTGCAGATAAAATTTTAATTTTCAGAATACTCAACATTTCAATTTTTCTTTCATTTATTGTGCTTTTGATGTTGTATCTAAAATTTATTGATAAGCCCAAGATTTCGAGATCTTCTACTATGTTTCCTTCTATTAATTTTATTGTATTGTGTATTGCATTTTTACGTATAATACATATGAGTTTTTCATGTCATGTGTAAAGTTTGTGCTTAGATAACTTTGCATGTGTGTGATTTTCAATTGCTCTAGCACACTTTCTTGAAAAGGCTGTCTCTGTGTGCCTTTGCTCCCTTATCAAAGATTGGTTGACTCTCTTTGTCTATTTCTGGACTCTGTTCTGCTGATGCATTTGTTGACTACCATGCTACTCAATTACTGTAGCTTTACAATAAGTCCTGACGTCAAACAGTGCCAGTCCTACAAATTCCTTCTTTTCCAGCATTGTATTGGCTAGTCTTTTTTTTTTTTTTTTTTTGCCATTTCCTATAAAATATTGAGTTTGTCTATATCCCAAAAATAACTTTCTGGCATTATGATTGGGATTGTGTTGAATTTACTGATCATGTTGGGCACAACGCATCTCAAGGGGATAATGAATCTTCCCATCCATGAATATGGAACATAGCTCTATTTTATGCTACTTATCAGCATTTTGTGTGTGTGTATCTTGTATATATGATGATAGATTCAAACTAAAATTTCTACCTTTCTGGTGCTCACATCAATTATATCTTTAAATTTCAAATTCAAATGCTTTTGTGTATCAAATTCAAATTATTCATTGCTGGAAGAGACAATGGATGTTTGTTACCCTTGTATTCTGCAAACCTGCTATTTTCGCCTACTACATCCAGACCTTTTTTTGGTTTACTCTTTTATTTTCGACATAGACAATCATCTATCTATGGAAAAACACATTTTCATTTTCTGTTTTCCAATATTCAACTCTTGTATTTCTATTTCTTATTTTCTTAAATTAGATAGGAAATTTAGTACAATTTTGAATGGGGCAGGGAAGAGAGAGGGCCTTCTTGCCTTGTTCCCAATCCTAGGAGGAAATCACTTAATTTCTCTTCATTAGCTATAAGGTTAGCTGTTGATATTTTATAGATATTATTGATCAAGTTGAGGAAGTTCCTCTATTCCTAATTTTCTGAATTTTTATGATAGACAGAATGTTGTTATATATTTTTCTGCAACTATAAAGAATCTTTAAAAATTCATGGAAAATTCCCATTTGAAAGAAAAACTATATATGAATTTCAAAACTTGCCCCCCAAATAAACTTTCTTTTTAATTCAATTTGTCCACAAACTTTTTGTTGTATCCTTATACTGATTAATCACATAATTTTTCTTTTTTAACCTTGCTAATATGAAGGACTAGATTGATTTTCAAATATTTAAGCAGATTTGCATACCTAGAATAAATCCTATTTGGGAATGGTGCACAGTCTTTTATTTATCTTATTGGATTCAATTTGCTAATAATTGTTGAAATTTTTTGCATTTGTGTTCATGAGGGATGCTGGTCTGTACTTTTCCTTTTTTGGTAACATTTTGGGTTTCAGTATTAGGGGAATGATGGCCCCATGGAATGACCTGGGAAATGTTGCTTCTGCTTTCTAGAAGAGATTTAGGAGAACTATTTCTTCTTTAAATGCTTGTAGAATTTACCAGAGCACCTATTTGGGCCTAATCCTTTCTTGGAAGATCATTAATTATTGATATGTTCTTTAATACTTTTAAGCCTATTCAGATCTATTTTGCTTTATGTGATTTTTGGTGGATTATATCTTCTGATGAATTATTCCATTTCATCTAACTTACTAAACCTGTGAGCACTGAGTTGTTCAGAATGTTCACTTATGACTCATCATATTCATGGGAGCAGTGGTGGTGACCTTTGCTCATTTCTGATATTGGCAATTTGTTTCTTCCATCTTCTTTTCTTGGTTATCCTGGATTGAAATTTATCAATTTTATTATATTTTTCAATGAAACAGATAATTCATTTAGTTGATTTGCATTATTGGCTTTCTGTTTTTAATTTAATGATTTCATTTCTCAATTCATTGTGTAATTGGAAAATATAAATTATATTTATGCTGTATATGATGTTTATATATATATATGTGGGGTTGCTAAGTCAAGCTAACTATCTTATGTCATACTATTTTTTATTATTATTTAAAAATTTATTTATTTTATTTGAAAGAGTTACAGAGGGAGGGAGGGAGACAAACACACACACACACACACACACAAAGGAAAAATTGATATTCCATCTGCTGGTTCATTCCCCAGGTGGCTATAACAGCCATGGCTGGGCCAGGTCAGAGCCAGGATCCAGGAGCTTCATCCAGGTCTCCCACTTGGGTGCAAGAACCCAAGCTCTTGGGCCAGTCTCTACAGCTTTCCCAGGCCATTGGCAGGGAGCTGGATCAGAAGTGGAGCAGCTGGGACATGAACTGGCACCCATATGGGATGCTGCATCTCAGGCAATGGATTTACCTGCTATGCCCCAGTACTGGCCCCGCAATCTTGATATTATTAAAACTTTACTGGATTTATTAAGTTTCTTTTACGGAGTCCTTCGAGTTTTTTCACTGTAAGATCACATTATCTGCAAGCAGAGACTTCATTCCTGCTTTGGAAGCCTTTTATTTCTCTCTTGCTTAATTGTTCTGGCCAGGACTTCCAGTGCCCTGCTGAACAGAAATGATGAGAGTGAATATCCTTGTTTTGTTCCTGATCTTAGAGAAAAAAAAAATTATTGAACTTATTGCTCTTGAGTAGATGTTACCTGTGGCCGCGTCATCTAAAGCCTTTATTGTGTTGAGCTACATTCTTTCCATACATAACTTGTTGATTATTTTTTTAACTGAAAAGATGTTGAATTTTGTCAAATGCCTCAAGTCAGTCAAAGACAGCAGCGAAGGGCCTTCTCTGTGTCTCCTTGAGCTCAGGCACAGTTCTGGGCACATGCATACTTGGTCTTCTAGATTCTTAGAAGTACGTCAGAGATTTTCAAAGCCCCGATGAACAGCTCATTACTCAGATTATGTTTTTGAAGATTTGGTTAGTCTATTGCTTTCCCAACTGTCGCTGATACCGCAGGCATCTGTGAAGTTAATCAATTGCTCATAACTGTTTTTGACAAATTCCCAGAGGGAAAAGGTTTTTCACAGTTGGGAGAGTTCAGAATAAAGGAAAATATAGCCAGCCTTGCGAGTAAGGGTCTTCGGGGAGACTGACAGCTATGTCAAATAAAGGCAGTGTTCCGGGAATCAGGCCTTGAAGGAGTTCTGGCTGTGTTCTGCTCTCTCCTGCAGCTGCCACACGGTTTGTTTTCGCTGTGAATGAGAGCTGTTAATTTCCAAGGCTACCACAGAGCTGGATCCTGGGAGAGGAGGATAATGCAAGCTAAGCCACCACAGCGCTTATTTTTCTGATTGAGTTTTAGACATTTTCTTGAACAAATATTCCCAGAATTGTTTCAGGTATTTGGTTAATTTCTAGAGTGCTGAAAAATTTAAGTCTAAGAAGCTTTGCAATTTTTCTTTCTGCCTTTATGAAGGAAGAATTACCCGAATTTCTTTCTCAGAAAGTTTTGCTATAGTATCAAGATATATTTTATTTATAGTATTATCTTAATAGTCATCATATGTATAGTTAGAAAAAATGCTAATGACACGAATAATCTCCGGATCAAGAAGGCATCTTAAAGTTAACAATTAGAAAAAAGCATAACTCCATAACATACTTCTGAAAAATGTGATGGTCTGAGTGGCTGTCAACCTGCAGCTTGTCCCGAGTCACGCTCTAGGTTGCAGTTCCTTCTGTGGCTCCCTTCTGCCCATACTGGGTCAGGGTTGGCGTAGGCAGCCAACGGAATAATGTGAGGTAGTGGGATAAGGTCTCTGAGAGTAGGTCATACACATACATTGCTCTTCTGCTTCAGTCCCTCGAATAGGTTGCTATTGGAAAAGGCCGTTGCTATGCTGTGAGGACCCTGAAGTTTGTCTATGGAGAGGTCTATGCGGAGAAGAACTGAATATTCAACTAAAACCCAGCACCTAACTTGCCGGTGACGTGTGTACCCCGCCCTCCGCCTCACCCACGCGGGTAAAAGCCCGCAGTGCAGTTCCCGCCCAGCCTTCCACGGACCGCAGTTCCGCAAGACGTCTGCGCCGATCTGCAAACACGCCTGCCTCCAGCTCCGCCCAGCCCCGCTTCTCCTCCACTGCGACTATAGAAACTTGGAGATAATAAATGCCTATTGTCTTAAGCCGCTAAGCTTTGTGCTAATGTGTCTCTGTGACACAGTAAGCAATTGGAAACATGTATCAATAAGGAAGTAAAATCCTCAAGAAGGAATTGAAATATCTTTTAAAAATTTACCATCCCCACCTAACAAAAATTCAAGGTTATGAACAAAAGAAGATTATAATTGTAACTATTCCCTGCTCATTCTCTGAAGGTGGAATAACTCCATCACCAAGCTCTGAAAATGGTAAAATAAAAGATTATAATTTCACTTATGTTTATAGATGAAAAATCTCAAAAATCCCAAGTGAAACCTTATAGGGTAGTGTTTCTCAGCAATGTGTCATACACCTATAAAGCTACCAACTTAGACCTAAAGTACTGACATCAGAATAGAAATACATTCATGGAGCATAATTTGAAGAATTAGGAACACAGCACATCAAGCCTGACACCAGCTATTAAATGCGCCATTCCTTCTACACTCAGTTGAAATGTCTGGATCTATATAACACTCATTCACATAGGTGCTATATGTATACTACAAGTAAGTAGTACATATGTATTACTTTAAATCAAATATATGTTATGCATACATGTTACTTAAATTGAGGCATATTGGCAGGCAAAATATAGATATACTTGATCTCAAAATGGATCTTAGCAAAACTCAGAAAATAATATCCCACTTATAAAAACGTTGAAAAAGTATATTAAACAACTTTGAGTAGACGAAGTTAAAATGTCAATAGATATTTGAAAAATTGCCATTTGGGTTCTATTTAAATAAGTAATCCTTATTTTCTAATGAATTGCCAAAGTTTTTTTTTTTTTTTTAAACAACAGTATTCCTGGCCAGTGTGGTGTTAGTTTGAAGGTTAAAAGTGAAATATAATTGACAAGTTTTCTGGAGATTATTTATTGCTAATATCAGAAATCTTAATATTGACTCTAAAATTTTAGTTAATTTTTATTACTGTTTATGGTTTTGTGAATGTACTTTTAAAAAAAGATTTATTTATTTATTTGGAAGACAGAGTTACAGAGAGAGAGGGAAAGACAGAGAGATCTTCCATCTCCTGGTACATTCCCTGGATGACCTCAATGACCAGGGATGAGCCAGGCTAAAGCCAGGAGCCAGAGCTCCATCTGGGTCCCCCACACAGGCAGTAGGGGTCTGAACCCTCGGACCATCTCCCGCAGCTTTTCCCAGGCCGTTAGCCGGGAGCTGGATCGGATGTGGAGCAGCCAGAACACAAACTGGAGCACATAGCGATGTGGCAAGTGGCAAAGCAGACGCCTCGCAGGTGGCAGCTCTGTTTGCTAAACCTCAATGCTGGCCCCAGATGTATTATTTTTAACAAAGAAAACACATTAACGAGTTTACACATTTTGCTTGTTTTTCATTTGTAAAGAAGTGGAGAGTTTGCTGCATGGGGGTGCAGGAGTCCCCTAGGAAGAACCCAAGAACTGACTTTGACGTCAGATTGCGTCATCACATTTGGAAGGTGCTACATACCTGCAGGTAGCGGACCACTCGGCAAACCAGGTCAGGCGCCATAAAGTCTCCAGTGAATCGCCAGATTATATCTGTCAAGATGTTGACTAGTCCTGTGAAAGAGTCTAACAAAACACACAGGTACTTACTTTCAGTCTTTCAACTTCGAACTGGAATTTGTAGAAATGAACGTCGGAGGAGATATTTCCCCCTGGCTTAGCAGGTGGCCACTGAGGAAAAGCAGGGCAAGGCAGAAGTCCCTTGGCCTTTAGTACTGGGGTTTGTTACCACTTGGACCTAACTTCCTGCAGAGGACTGTAGTAATCACGGAAGAGGGGTCACACCAACAGAGTTGACCTTTCAACTCATACAAGAGGCATTTAAAGGGAGTCTAGATCTGTCCTAAAGCAAGCGTTGTGAGAAAGTCAAGAAAGCACAAAATCAGGATAGGGAAAGGTTTACCTTTCTGTTTGGGAAAACCCCTTGGAATCCTCCCTTCTGCACCTGCTATTTTATAGCTGGGACTAAGCAGTCTCAGTTCCCCTCCCACCAGGTTCCTCTGCTTTCTTTTCCATTACCCTTTCAACATCTGCCCTAGGGAAA
Organism: Oryctolagus cuniculus; assembly: GCF_051225735.1. Taxonomy (NCBI): domain Eukaryota; kingdom Metazoa; phylum Chordata; class Mammalia; order Lagomorpha; family Leporidae; genus Oryctolagus; species Oryctolagus cuniculus. The sequence goes on along the minus strand of NC_142882.1, from coordinate 61,989,810 downwards.
TACATAGAGTGCACGATCTATTAGTTCAATGATTAGTTGAACGATAGAGGCCCTCCAATGGTTCATTTTCCTTTGCTATAACAGAATACTTGAGGCTGGGTTCTTATAAAGAAAAGAAGTATATTTAGCTCACAGTTTTGGAGGTCCAAGATCATGGCATCAGCTGTGGCTTGGATCTGATCAACGTCTCATTGTGGACAGCATCCAGATGGTGGAAGTAGGTGTGGAAGGGATCACATGGCATGACAGGGAGCCAGAGGGAATCCTGGCCAGGCATTTTTGAAAAATAACAGCCTATTCTTGTGGAAACTGCCTCACTCCACGAGCCCAGCATGAGTCCCTTCCAAGGATGATGTCTCCAATGACCTCATTACCTTGCAGTACACCTCACCCCTTAAAATTCACTATCTTTTAACACCACCACATTGGAGACCACACTTCCAACACATGAGCCTTCAGGGAACAAATCACATTCAAAGAATAGCAAATGGCAGTTCCAAGAACTACCAAAATGGTAGTATTTCTTGAGAACTTCAACTGGCATGAGGGTCTTCGTTACTTTCACAGAAACAGGCTCCCTGGCTTCAGACTGCACAAGTCAAGCATCAGTGTTGTCCTTGACTAGCCATGGACTGTACCCTATGATACATTTTCAGTTCAATATTCCAAAGAGGCCTCTGCTGAGAAACATTGCTAGGTACTACCGGAGAAGTTTCGAGGTTTCTGTGCAATTCTATCCAGACAAAAGATCGAGCAGACCCCTACTCAGAAATAGAATACGAATGTGAGTAGGTTCAGGCTGTCAGTAAAATCAACAGCAGAACAACAGAAGAAGTATCAGCCTTGGGGATGAAGCTGGGATACTCAGATTTCCACTTACAATAGCTTGTTTTTATTGCTGTGATTCTGCTAAAGAGGAAGAGCAAACACTGAAAATCACACTATCATTTGGGTAATTACTTTTGTGAATACTGGAAAACGAGGTTTATTAATAACGGCACAGAAGGGAGCATAGCATCTCGATAGGGCATGGCATGTAGGTGGAGGTGCGAGGATGCAGTTGTTGAATAAATCGTCACAGTGGTTTTGAAAGCCCTTTCCCCCCCACAACACAGACATAAACAACTTTTTATTTTAGAATAATTAAAGGTTCATGAGAAGTCACAAAAATAGTACAAAGAGGTTTCCAGCACCTGTCACTCAGCATCCCGAACACTCACATCTTTGTACGTAGGCTTTGTGGTTTGAGGCGATTATGACTCTCAATGCAGGCATGTATACAACATTGAACATGGTTAAAGGGATATTATAAAGCAGTATATATAACTCTTAAGGTTCTAAGTCAGAAGTTAAGGGTAAAGGCAAGCTTTTAACCCAGACTTTTGAGTGTCAGTGTTCATAATCTTCACTGTCTCACTACCTAATTATTATTTTTTTTCCTTCTGTCTTTAAGTCCTTGCTGTTTTGTTCTGTTTTATCCCCTGATGTATAGACATGCACCCCTGTCTTTCTTCCATCCATTCATTCCCTACTCTGTCAGTCTTTCTTTTTTGGGCCCTTTGATGAATAGAGCCACTCCATCCACATGCTTGCATCTTCAGAGACCTGGGCAGGTAAACCTCCCTTTTCTGGCTCTTCGCTGTCAGCAGGATAAAGTCTGAGGCCCCCAGCTTGGCATAAAAGCTATTCACAATCCACTTTTACCTACTGCTATGATTTTACAGAATGTATGTGTTAGAAGCCTAATCCCCAATGTGTCACTGTTGGGAGGTGGGGCCTCATGGGAGATGTTTAGGGCACATTCAAAAAGAGATGAACATCTTTATAATAAAGACTTGGAAGAGGGGCTTGCATTCTTGCCCTTTGTCCTTTAGCCATGTTAGGATCCTGGAAGCGTGCCAGATACCACCTTGGAAGAAGACAGTTGTCTCCCCAGAGGCCAAACCCACTGGCACCTTGACCCGAGGCTTCCCAGCCTCCAGGACTGCGTGCTGGTATGTGTATGTGCATAAATAACCCAGGGGTGGTGTTCTGTTTTAGTGGCACCTGGTAGACTAAGACTACAACCTTTTGGCCGGCGCCATGGCTCACTAGGTTAATTCTCTGCCTGTGGCACCGGTACTCTGGGTTCTAGTTCCATTTGGGGCGCCAGTTCTGTCCTGGTTGCTCTTCTTCCAGTCCAGTTCTCTGCTGTGGCCAGGGAGGGCAGTGGAGGATGACCCAAGTGCTTGGGCCCTGCACCTGCATGGGAGACCAGGAGGAAGCACCTGGCTCCTGGCTTTGGATCGGTGCAGTGCGCCGGCCACAGCAGCCATTTGGGGTGAACCAACAGAAGGAAGACCTTTCTCTCTGTCTCTCTCTCTCACTGTCTAACTCTGCCTGTCAAAAACAAAAAACAAAAAAAAACCAAAAAACTTCTACCTTTTGTCAGGTCCCCAGTTGGCATTTTAATGTTGGACGCCATGGACACCATATTGATCACAAATCCATGCTTTGAGATATGCATTCTTTCTGCTTGGAATGAATTCCCTATTTATCAGCCTATAGGATGCCTATCTTTCATATCTAGTGAATATGTCTCTTTCTCCGCATGTTTTCCTAGACCATTCACATGGTATGGTCCACTGCCAAAGATACGTGGTCCTCCCAATCCTTGCCTCTCTTCTTGTCTCTCCTTGTTGACTTCTCTACAGGTAACAACAATACAAAGCACTGGCAGGCACATGCAAACTACAACAAAAGGTGCCCAAAACTGGAGAAGAAAAATCTCATGATAGTTCTGGGTTGCAGAGGAATTCTCACTGGGAAGATCAGATCTGAGCATGGATTTGAGAGTTAGGGGTGGTGACTGAGTAAATAAAATGTCACGGAACTTTTCTCAACAAGAATGGACAGAATAAATGAACTGGAATGGATGTTGGAGTTGCTTGATACTGTGTTTGGGCTAATTTATGTCCTAATGTAAAAAATAATGAGAAATATTAACATGTTTCTCTAGATCTAAGTGACTACAGGAAAAATTATGATGCATTCTACTAACATCTATTCTTCCCCTTGTAGCTCAATCTTAAATAAACCTATTTCTGGGAGTAAACTATCCACAGAACTGTGCCACAGCGTTTATTAGTTGTTATTAGGCAAATGATGCACAATCAGATCAGTAAGAAGCTATTTGGTTACCTAAGTAATTCAGTACATTGCAAATAAGATGCTCCTAAGTGGTAATTAACAGGACTTGGGGAACAAAGGGTACATTTTCAAGGCTTAATCACTTCCATGTATGACTCTTGCTTTTTAAAATTGGTTTGGTGGAAGAACCCTAGGAAAATGTAATACTCAGACAACTGAAACAGACTTGTAGTGTGCTTTAGTTTTCCTTTGAGGATATCCTTTCAACATGGACATGGATTCCTAGTTGGAGTGCAAATCTGATTGTAGTGGAGAGAAATCAAGACCGAGATAATGGAGCAGAAACCTGAAGACCCACAAGGATTGGTAGGGTGAAAAAGGGGCCAAGGACATTGATACCTGGAATAGATAACAGTAAGAGCAAAGTTATGGGGGTAAGAAAAATGAGCTGAGGGCTGGGGGTTGTGGTGCAATGGGTTAAGCTTCTGCTTGGGATCCCTGCATCTCATACGGGAGTGCCTGGTATTGCGTCTTGCCCCCACTTCTCATCCAACTTCCTGCTATTACATCTGGAAGGTAGCAGATGGCTGTGCTCCTGCCACTCACGTGGGAGATCCTTATGGAGTTGTGTCTCCTGGCTTCAGCCTGGACCAGCCTATCTCTTGCAGGCATCTGGGGGAGTCAATCAGCAAATGGAAGTTCTCCCTCTGTCTCTCCTACTCTGTGTCACTCTGCCTTTCAAATATATAAATAAGTAAATAAATAAAATCTTTAAAAAAAGGAAGAAAGTGAAATGAGAAACCACATGGCTTATGTTGATGAAGTGATTTATTTGTTGTTGCCAAAGACTAAAATAGTAGCTAGGAAGTGGCAAAAAATGTGGCTCAAGAAAGAGGAAGAATTGAGATCTCTTAGGATTTCATGTGCCAGTTAAAGGAGCGTGCTGTTTTCCCTTTATACTATGGGAGCAACTAAACATTCATATCTCAAATATGTATCTTATACATATTTCTTTAGTTAATATGAGGAAGATCAATTTGGTAGTTCTGATACTGGAATTACCATTTAGAATAGTTAGGGAACTCTAAAGGAGTTCAAGAAAGAGGCAATCAGTACCTACTGTATGTCAACTAAAAGTAGGATATAGAGATCTGCAACTTTGATATATAGCTTATAAGAAATTAGGAGAATTCGGTGGCTGAGTATTAGTGTTTTTTTTTAGGTATATTTATTTATTTGAAAGGCAGAGTTAGAGAGAAGCAGAGGCAGAGAGAGAGAGAGAGTCTTCCATCCCCTGGTTCACTCCCCAGATGACCACACGATCAGAGCTGTGTGCCAGGCACTTCTTCTGAGTCTCCCATGTGGGTGCAGGGGCCCAAGGACTTGGGCCATCTTCTGCTGCTTTCCCAGGCCATAGCAGAGAGCTGGATCAGAAGCGGAGCAGCAGGGACTCAAACCAGTGCCCATATGGGATGCAAGCACTGTAGGCAGCGACTTCACCTGCTACGCAACATCACCAGCCCCAGTATTAGATTTTTGAACATGAGAAAGAGGGAGGGGTCTGTACTGTATTACAGCTTCCTGGCTTGTGTCCCCGGGAGAGGGAGGTGCCATCAATGACTCTGAGAATTATGAAATATAGAAGAAAATGATGATGAACAGCAAATGTGAAAGAACATTTCAAAATGGACTTGAGAAGCCATTCAGGAAGCAGGACCTGTGCAAGTTTCTAGCTGCTACCCAATATGCAAATTTTTAAAATGGGCCTCATCTTCTAAAGCCATTAGCATTCTGTAATGAATGTTACACCCGTAACTGTCACAGACGAACTTCTTACCTGGAGACGCTGCAGCAATCATACATGACCTAGTGTTGTGAAGCCGAAGCTGTCTGAAACTTCCTTTGTTTTCTACTTCTCTCCGCCTTCAAAAACCCTGTACGATCTGAACTGCTTTGGAACACACACCAGCAGTGTCTACATCTGTGCCTTCTGCATGACCATTTCCAAGAACCCAAAACTGTCATTACTTTCACAGTTTGGGGGCTTATATCGATCAAAAGAATACAGGAGCATAAACTCAATAGATGAAAAATTAATAATTGTGGATTTTAATTAGCATGGTAGGTAATATACCTAAAATGCTCTTGTTTACGTGATTGGATTGAAATGTACCAAATTTCATTGCTTCTTTTTTTTTTTTTGTTCTAGTTTTCCTTCTATCTTTGCCTGGATAAATTGAACACTTTTTTCCTTTGTTAAAAATTTTATTTAAGGTATGCAAATTTCATGTATTTCGTATATAGAGATTCAGCAACATAGCGATACTTTCCACCCTGCCTTCCTTCCCGCCTACGCTCCCACCCTTCTTCCTTCCCCTCTCCTATTCCCATTCTTATTTTTTTACAAAGACCTACTTTCAGTTAACGCTATACTCCTAAGATTAACCCTACACTAAGTAAAGAGCTCAACAAATAGTTTGTAGAAAAAAACAAAAGCAAAAATGCTGTTCCTCATGAGTTGAGACAAGGGTGTTAAAGAACATTGCATCTCAAAGTGTCAAGTTCACTCCTGTAGATTACTTTTTAGGTGCTCTGTTAGTTACCACAGATCAGGGAGAACAGATGGTATTTGTCTTTTGAGGACTGGTTTATTTTGCTAAAATGGTTTCCAGTTACATCCATTTGTTGCAAATGATACGATTTCATTTTTTTAACTGCTATGTAGTATTCCATTGTGTATATATACACACACACACACACACATATATATATATATATGGCATATAAATTGAGCATTTTCATGATTTTAGTTTTGGCTTCTTATATATGTCTTTTTTTCTATTTCTTTTAGTGTTGACCTAGGATTTACAATGCATATCCTTAACTTACCATGGTTCCTTTCATGTAATATTATATAAACACATTTTTACAATTTTGCTTTAAACAACTAACTTTCAGAGCTATTTAAAAATAAGAAAAATATTTTTAACATAAATATTCAGTGTTAGTCTTTCCAGAGCTCTTCATACCTTCCTGTAGGTCAAGTTTCTAGTGTGGTGTCATGTTCCTTAGGTCAGAGCTTCCTTGGCTGTTTCATGAAGTACAGGTCTACTGCTAATAAGTTTTCCTCATGTTGTTGCTGATCATCAAAATTTTTGAATAGTCGATTTCACCTTCACTTTTAATGAGTATTTTTGCTAGATATAGAATTCTAGGTGATATTTGTACACCCGATCAGTTTTAAAGATATTGTATCTTCATAAACTTGGAAGTGGCTTGAATTATTTCAGACAGGAAGTCTGCAGTCATTCTTACCTTTGTTTCTTGGTATTTAATAAGTCCACCTCTTTTCCCCCGGTTGCCTTCAAGTTTTGCCCTTTATCTTTTTCTAGCAGTTTAAATAAGATATGTTTGCTTGAAAAAAAAATCCTGCTTCAGGTTATTTAAAATTTTTGGTCCATGATTTGATGCTTTTCATTATTTTTGGAAAATTCTAGCTATCATTCAAATACTTATTTGGCTGATTCTCTTTCTCCTTTCTTTCTGTGTTTCCAGTGACATATGCTAGACCACTTGATATTGACCCACTGTTCTTGAATGCTCTGTTCTAATCTATCACTCTGTTAGTTTTCTCTCTCTCTCACTGAGTTTCATTTTGAAAAATTTTATTGATATATCTTAAAATTATCTGAGTCTTCATTTGGCTGTGGTAAGTCTACAATGATTCCTTGAATCAATTCATAGAATTACTTCCATTTATTTATTCTCACATTTTCACTCAAAACTTGTTTATAGTATTGAAGTTACTCAACTGTTCATCTCTTGACCACTTTTTTCCCTAGAAACTTTATCCTATTTAATGTAGTTATTCATCAGGGAAACTTTTTTTTTTATTTAATGAGCATAAATTTCCAAAGTACAGCTTATGGACCACAATAGCCTCCTCCCCCCCCCCCGTGTCTTCCCTCCCATCCACAACGCTCCCCTCTCCCACTCCCTCTCCCCTTCCCCTTCACATCACGATTTTCAATTATCTTTATATACAGAAGATCAATTTAGCGTATGTTAAGTAAAGATTTCCACATTTTGCTCCCACACAGAAACACAAAGTGTAAAATACTATTTGAGTACTAGTTATAGCATTGATTAAACACCTAAGAGTAATTGTGTATTAATTACAGAGTTCAACCAATAGTTTTAAGTAGAATATAAAATGCATCTTTTGTATTGTTGTGGCTTCCCCCCAACCTCCCTCCCTCCCGTGGCCCTCCCCTCACCCACTTCCTCTCCCATCCTGTCCTTCATCACGTTTCATTTTTAATTATCTTCATATACCGAAGATCAATTTAGTATATACTAAGCAGGGATTTCAACAGGTTGCACTCACACAACCAAACCAGGTATAGGGTATTGTTCGACTAGTAGTGTTGTTTTTGAGTTTCATAGATAAACATATTAAGGAGAGAGATCCTGCGTGGGGAGCATGAACCCAGTGACTCCCGTTGTTGATTTAACAATTGGCACTCTTATTTATGACGTTAGCAATCACCCGAGACTCTTGCTATGAGCTGTCTAGGCTATGGAAGCCCCTTGAGTTCACCAACTCTGAATTTGTTTAGTCAAGGCCATATCACAGTGGAGGTTCCTTCCTCCCTTCAGAGAAAGGTGCCTCTCTCCTTGATGGCCTAATCCTTCTGCTGGGGTGTTGTTCACCAGGATCATCAGGGAAACTTTTAAAAGATGTTCATTTTGAAATCATTTTAGGCTCAAATTGAAATTGCAAAAATAATATGGAAAATATTCTTTCACACTTTATTAATACACTCTATTCAGCCAACTATAGTATAATGATGACAGAAACTAGGAAACTGACATTGATATAATACTAGTAACTAAACTACAGAACTTATTAGGATATCACCAGCTTTATAAGTACTCTTTTGAGTATAGTTTAATCTTACATTATGTGAGAAGTCTTCAAAAAGCTTGTGGAAAATACATATTATGAAAAAGCCAGACATGGATTTCAAAATGGTTTTGGAACATGGCAAATTTATCTATTCATTCTATTTCCATAAAGTTTTTGAAGCACCTTTATATGTAGTCATATCACTAACAAGATAGGACTTTTTTTTTAAGTTTTATTTATTTATTTGAAAGTCAGAGTTACACAGAGAGAGTAGAGGCAGAGAGAGAGAGGTCTTTCATCTGATAGTTCACTCTCCAGTTGGCCGCAATGGCCGGAGCTGCACCAAAGCCAGGAGCCAGGAACTTTTTCTGGGTCTCCCATGTGGGTGCAGAGGCTCAAGGACTTGGGCCATCTTCTACTGCTCTCCCAGGCCATAGCAGAGAGCTATATTGGAAGTGGAGCAGCTGGGACTTGAACCCATATGGGATGCTGGCACTTCAGGCCAGGGCGTTAACCCACTGTACCACAGCATCAGCCCCAGAACAATTCTACTATTGTGTTAGTCACAGTGTTCTCTTCTCCCTATTTCCTAACATCTGCTAATCTATATCATTACATTTTTGTCATTTTGATAATTTTATATTAATGGAATCATACAGTATGTACCCTTTAGACACTAGCTTTTTTTTTTTTTACAGGCAGAGTGGACAGTGAGAGAGAGAGAAAGGTCCTCCTTTTTGCCATTGGTTCACCCTCCAATGGCACCGCTCCGATCCGAAGGCAGGAGCCAGGTGCTTCTCCTGGTCTCCCATGGGGTGCAGGGCCCAAGCACCTGGGCCATCCTCCACTGCACTCCCTGGCCACAGCAGAAAGCTGGCCTGGAAGAGGGGCAACCGGTACAGAGTCGGGCGCCCCGACTGGGACTAGAACCCGGTGTGCCGGCGCCGCAGGTGGAGGATTAGCCTATTGAGCTGCGGCGCCGGCCTAGACACTATTTAATGGCTTGAAGGGCCATCTAAGTTGTTATGTGAATGATTTGTTCTTTCTTATTGAGGTATAGTGTGATGTATCATAGTTTGTTTACCTATCCATGCACTGAAAGATACTTACATTGTTTCTGGTTTTCAGCAATTCCAAAAAAGCTATATAAACCATAATGCACAGATTTTTTAAAAGATTTTTATTTATTTACTTGAGAGGTAGAGTTAAAGACAGTGAGAGGAAGAGACAGAGACAAAGGTCTTCCTACCATTGGTTCACTCCCCAAATGGCCGCAACAGCCGGAGCTGTGCTGAAGCCAGGAGCCAGGAGCTTCTTCCCAGTCTCCCACGTGGGTGCAGGGGTCCAAGAACTTGGGCCATCTTCTACTGCTTTCCCAGGCCACAGCAGAGAGCTGGATTGGAAGAGGAGCATCCGGGACTAGAACCGGTGCCTATATGGGATATAGGTGCCGCAGGCGGAGGATTAACCCACTGCACTACGGAGCCGGCCCCAATGCATAGATTTTTGAGTGAACATAACTTTTCATTTTTCTAGGATAAATATCCACAAGTGAAATTGTTCAGTTTATGTTTAACTTCATAAAAACACTGTCCAATAGTTTTCCAGATGCGGCTGGTGTTGTGGCACAGTGGGCTAAAGCCCCAGCCTGCAGCGCCAGCATCCCATGTGGGCGCCGGTTCGAGTCCTGGCTGCTCCTATTCCAATCCAGCTCTCTGCTGTGGCCTGGGTGAGCAGTGGAGGATGGCCCAAGTCCTTGGGCCCCTGCATCCACGTGGGAGACCTAGAGGAAGCTCCTGGGTCCTAGCTTCAGATCGGCTCAACTCTGGCTGTTGCGGTCATTTGGGGAGTGAACCAGTGGAATGGAAGATATCTCTCCTTGGCTTTGCCTCTCTCTGTAACTCTGTCTTTCAAATAAATAAAATAATTCTTTAAAAAAACAAAAATAGTTTTCCAGAGCTGCTGCACCACTTTGTATTCCCACCTGTTTTTCTGTCACATTATCAGCGCTTGGTATTGGCAACATGTTTTCTTTTAGTTGTTCTCCTAGGGTATGTTCTAATAGCTCCTCAGGGCTGAATTTTGTTTTCCATAATGATGATATTGAACACCTCTTCATTTTTTGATTCTTTTTTTATTCATTTGGGAGGTAGACAGAGGTAAAAACAGAGAGATATTGAGAGAGAGAGAGAGAGAGAGAGAGAGATGGAGGCAGAAATAGCAATGAGGGAGAGAGAGAAAGAGAGGGACAAGGAAAGACAGAGAGAATGAAGAAAAAAGATAATCAGGAACAGCTCCCATCAACTTGTTTATTCCCAAATGTCCACAACAACCAGGGCTGAGCCAGGTCAAAGCCAAGAGACAGGAACTCTATTTGGGTTTCCCACCCAGGTGGCAGGGACTCAATGAGTTGAGCCATCACCTGCTGCTGCTAAGTGTATGTATTAGTGGGAACCTGCGATCAGGCACCGAGCTGAAACCCAGACCCAAGCTCTAATATGGGATGCAGGCATCTCATTAGTAACTTACCTGGTAGACCAAATGCCCACCCCTTCATGTGATTATTTATCATTGATATACCCTCTTTCATGAAGTTTCAAAAAATATTTTCCCCACTTATAATAATAATTACTTTAAGTTCCTTATCTTAGAGTTCTCAGTTTGATCATCTCTCTGTCTGATTCTGTTGATTGCTTTGGTCCTTAACACTGGGTTGCATTTTAAATCTCATATATTTTGAGTTGATGATAGACATTGTGTGTAGAAAATATGAGATTGTGGGGCTGGCGCCGTGGCTCACTTGGTTAATCCTCCGCCTGTGGCGCTGGCATCCCATATGGGCTCTGGTTCTAGTCCCAGTTGCTCCTCTTCCAGTCCAGCTCTCTGCTGTGGCCTGGAAGGGCAGTGGAGGATGGCCCAAGTGCTTGGGCCCTGCACCTGCATGGGAGACCAGGAGAAGCACCTGGCTCCTGGCTTCAGATCGGTGCAACACTGGCCGTAGCTGCCATTTGAGGAGTAAACCAATGGAAGAAAGACCTTTCTCCCTGTCTCTCTCTCTCTCTCACTGTCTATAACTCTACCTGTCAAATAAATAAATAAATAAATAAATAAAAGAAAATATGAGATTGCAATAAATAGTATTTATGTCTGAAAGTGGACTTATTTCTACATGACTGTTAGAAGGAGGGTGTTCAGTTTAATCTACTCAAGAGACTGGCTAAACTTGAGGCTTTCTGTTGCTATAGTCATTTTCAGTATCCCAGGGGTTTCCAATTCCTCTTAGGCTACTCTACCAGGGCGGGAGTGGTGTAGAGGGTCTAGCAGTTGCGTTGCTTTGCTGTGACACTGCTGCTGCCTATTACTAACTGCTTGCTAAGCTGGTGACTGTCGGCTTCTCTTGTGTCCCGTCTCTGCCTCAGTCTCATGATGTGCCTGGGCCTTCAGGGTGGGATACTTTCAGTGTTGCAATTCTTCCTACCCACGAAAAGCAAACCCCTGCCTTTTTCCATGGTGCGTCTCATATTTGAGAGAGTTTCCTGTCCTTGCCCAGTAGTGGGAGAATTCCAGTGGTATTGGTGTTGCCATTTCTGGTCTGTCCCTGAAAAATGAGGAGTTTCTATTGTTTGCCTGTTTTTACTGGTGCTCTGGAGGCAACAGTGATTGGTCCATAGTGGCTTACAGTTTTTGTTAGGAGAACTGATCTCTGTAACAATTACTCAGCTCTGTTAGTTAGTGTGGAAGCAGCCATAGACAATGCTGTACCTGAACAGGTATGGCTACATTCCAATAAAACTTTATTTGTGAAAGTAAGCTGCAGGTTGGATTTGGCCTACAGGCTATAGTTTGTCAACCCTTGCTAGACAGAATAAACTCCACATGCTCCATTGAGATTTTAGAAAATTTCCTGCCTTTCTCTTCAGTCTGCTCTTTCCTAATCCTAGCCTAAATTTATGCTATAAGAGAAATTCTCTGAACCAACACATTGATATTGGTAGCTGGTTGATTGATCCAAACATTGGCTATGGAAATGAAGCACACAGGGACTGGCGCTGTGGTGTAGTAAGTTAAGCACCTGCCTGCAGTGCTGGCATCCCACATGGGCACTGGTTTGAGTCCTGGCTGCTCCACTTCCTATCCAGCTCCATGCTGATGGGCTGGGAAAGCAGCTGAGGATGGCACAAGTAATTGGGCTCCTGCACCCGTATGGAAGACCCTGAGGAAGTTCCTGGCTCCTGGCTTCAGATTGGCCCAGTTCTGGCCATTGTGGCCATTTGTGGAGTGAACCAGTGATAGAAGACTTCTCTCTGGGTCTCTTCCTCTCTGTTTCTAACTTTGTCTCTCAAATAAATAAATAAATCTTTAAAAAAAGGAAATGAAGCATACAGACTTGCCCTACATTGTTTCAATATGAAACATAAATATATGTTTATTTGTGATTCTTAAAAAATATATGTGGCCAAGACTTTGATTACATGCATCATTTTTGTATAAAATATATACTTGGAATACATTTTTTTTAATTTCCAGTTTTGGTTTCCTCGCAGCAGGGTAAGAATCTCTGGTGCCAATAGAGAAATCTGAAGCAGAATCTCATTTCAGGGATTTTTTAAAAAAAATTTATTTATTTACTTGAAAGTCAGAGTTACACAGAGAGAGAAGGAGAGGCAGAGAGAGAGAGAGAGAGAGAGAGAGAGAGTTTTCTGTCTGCTAGTTCACTCCCTAGTTGGCAGCAAAGGCTGGAGCTGAACTGACCCAAAGCCAGGAGCCAGGAACTTCTTCCTGGTCTCCCACATGGGTACAGGAGCCCAAGGACTTGGGCCATCTTCTACTGCTTTCCCAGGCCATAGTAGAGAGCTGGATTGGAAGTGGAGCAGCTGGGACTTGAACTAGTGCCCATGTGGAATGCAGGCACTGCAGGTGGCAGCTTTATGCACTATGCCACAGCAGCGGCCCCTCATTTCAGGAATTTTTATAATCCTCCATCTTTTTTTAAATTTTTTTTGACAGGCAGAGTGGACAGTGAGAGAGAGAGAGAGACAGAGAGAAAGGTCTTCCTTTGCTGTTGGTTCACCCCCCAGTGGCCGCTCCAGCCAGCGCGCTGCGGCCGGCGCACCACGCTGATCTGAAGCCAGGAGCCAGGTGCTTCTCCTGGTCTCCCATGGGGTGCAGGGCCCAAGCACTTGGGCCATCCTCCACTGCACTCCCGGGCCACAGCAGAGAGCTGGCCTGGAAGAGGGGCAACCGGGACAGAATCGGGCGCCCCGACCGGGACTAGAACCCAGTGTGCCGGCGCTGCAGGCAGAGGATTAGCCTATTGAGCCGCAGCACTGGCCCCTCCTCCATCTTTTATAGTTGTATTTCCTGACCTTAATTCAATTGCAGCTTTTTCAGAGACTAAAAAAGTCCAGTCTTTCCAAAATATCCGTCTTAATTTTCACAGAAACAACAACTCTTTCTTGTTAGCTAAATCATATGACTTTCATAATGATTTTCATAATGAGTATATCTGGCATAGACTGGTTTTGGAGGAAACACCTCTGACTCATCTAACCTAAGAGGTGGGTGCAGAAACAGACAAGCTCATTAGAGCCTCTGCAAGTTGTCCACGCTCAGTTGGAGGGTTTTGCTGACACAATGGAGAGTGTGAACTAATGTAGTGTGCAGTTAGAAGATGTAGTTGAGAGAGCTTCTACTCAGAATTTTACTCTTTCTTAACCACACCCAACAATTCACTCCACCATGCTCTTTCTTCACACTGCTCCATTGGCTTGGAACCCCCGTAAGCACGTTTACCTGAAGAACATCTCCTATTTCTACAAGATTTAATTCAAGACTAACTCCTTTATGGCTTCTGACTATTGAGATTGGCTTAGCTATCCCTTTCTCTGTACCTCTCCCTACACTACTATTACAGCACCTATAATAAATTAATGCATTAACTATTTATATTTCTCTCCTGCTCTACCACATTACGGGAGGAGAGATTATTTTGCATCCAGCCCTACATCTCCAGCTACTAGAATTGTGATATCACAACTTGGTAAATTTCCATTAAATGTATTAATACATTATTATTGCTGTTGCTTGATTGGCTGACTACAGCATAGGTAATTTCACAGAATAGATTGGGTTACATTAATCATCTCCTTCAATGCAGATTAAAATAATGATTATGAAATCAAGATTCTGGAATGAGGAGCATGATTAGTAATTTTGATTCTTAAGCAGATTTCTGAAAGGGCTCCTGGACTCTGAGATCTCTGCTTTCCTGATCGGCACGGTTTGTGCTCCATGCATGCTAATAGGCTTGTGCCTTTTCACAGGGTCTGGCACGATACCCAGTGCTTGCAAATTAAAGGAGGGAATTTAATATATATTTTTGCAAACTTCTAAAATGCAAAGGCCACCATTATAGGATTTCCCTTGCACACACAGCCAGTTGAGTTACCATTTCCTAGATTCCTGCTTGCTCTCATCACTTTTTGGACTTCTGAATCCAGGACAAAGCCACAGAAATAATGAGTATGTTGCAAACTGAGCAATTTTTTTCTTAACAGGTGAGTAGCACATGGACATTCATCATACCAGGTGAGGGGAATATTGACTATAAACGTAATTTTTATGACGACATTTCTCTTTCTGATAATACAGTTCTTTCTGTTTACCTGCAGTGTTATGGGTGAGTTGTGCTGTGGCTTTCCTACACTTGATCTTAGCCAAAAGGCCGAGAAGTGATTGCCATGGCTTTCCTGAAAGAGACATCGCGGGTGACAATGTCACCTACCTATCTTCAGATAGGTGTCTTTAGTGTTGTCTTTAAAACAAGGGAGGGGGAATGAATAGTTTGATTGAATGTGTTTAGTTGCATACAAACTTATTTTTGATATTGCTAAGGGTCCCTCTCCCTCTACTTTTCTTTTCTTAACAACCAAATAACAGAAGACACTCTAAAGACTTTGTGTGAAAATTTGCTTGACAATAGAATTTGTACTGCCCAACCTGATGTCAGGTACTTGGCTGTCAAATAAACTTGTGTCCCAGGGTGGGCATTTGGTCTAGGGGTTAAGCCACCAGTTCAGATGCCTATGTCTCCTGTCAGAGTGCCTGAGTTCCCAGCTGCAGCTCTCAGTCCCAGTTTCCTGCTTATGCAAACCCCGGGAGGCAGTGGAGGTGATGGTTCAAGTGACTGAATCCCTGCATCTACAGGTGAGACCTAAACAGAGTTCCTGGCTCCCACCTTGTGCCGTCTGCGTCCTTGTGGGCATGTGGGGAGGCGGACCAGCAGATGGGAATTCTTTCTCTGACTCTTGAATAAAAAGAAACAAAGGAAAAAAGCTTTGCTTTGGACTCTCTTTACAATATTAATATGATTCTGCCATGTTCATCTCCACCAAGATTAAGTAACAGATGAGCTTAATGGCCTGAATTGTCAACTCCCTGGCTCTTTACGAATCCCAGGAAAGCAGCCCACACCTCAGTCATTACCGCTCTATTAGGTAAATAATCATCACATTCATTCTCATTAGAGCATTCTCTTCCTGGAAAGTTTTGTTCCTGAGATTTTCAATTAGTCTTAACAAGTCACACATGCCACTAGTGTCTCTCTTTCTCCATTAGTCCCTGCAGGCAATTAAAAACCAACTGTTTAATTAAAGAAACCCAAGTCCTCATAAAACGGATTCTCTTTGCCTTTGTTGTGTATAGAAACCAAAACTCTCACGAGGGGAGGCCAACTGTCCTGCTTGGCTTGTTGCTCATTGCTGGGTGGTGAAGAGCTCTCGTGCTCATGTGTGCCAGCGTCAGGTGCATCAAGAGCAAGTGTTGCCTTGAAATCAGGGAAGATAGGTATTACGCCACCGCTACTTCCTCCTCCTCGATCCGATTTAAGAAAAACTATTTTGAGGCTTGGTAGTGTGTATCATCATTGTACAATACGGGGCTCAAACTGACTCTGACTGTTTTTGTAAGAGATGGACAACCCGTTTCTTCCTTTCAAGAGCTTTTGTTTTCCTAGGGAGAAAAACACAACAGTGATCTGGGGTGGTTAGAATCCCAAGTGAATGAGAGGGGAGTTTCATTTGTGGTTAACTAGGAGGCTAGTTTTCCAAGTGACTTTTTCCTTTTGCAGTTCTTACCCAAGGAAAGTGAAGTTGTAGGTTCTCATGATCGCAAGACATATTTGGCTTTCATCTCCTCTTGCTGCACCCACCTAGAGGCTGGCAGAAAAGCAGGGATCTGCAGAAAGTTCATGGAAAACATGCATTAGGAAAAAACTATGCACGGGTTTTAAATTATTCTGCACCCAGAATAAGTATCACTTAAATAAAGTTTCCATGAACTTTTTGAAGTACCCTACTGGGGGTGAGGCAGACATTGAGATTCCCCTTCAAGACCTGACTGCCCAGTTTAAGGAGCTGATTCACAGGCATCCCACAGTTGTTAGGTTTCTACAGGTTTGCCCTAGTTTTCTAGTTGCAATCCTGCTGTTCTTGGTAGAGTCTCTGCCAATGACTTAAGAGAAATGTGGGTAGAAGTGTCTAGTCATTTCCACCTCACAGGAGACAGCTACCGTGAGCAGGCAGAGGCCGTCAGGATGGTGGCATGCTCCCACGGGTCCTCTTGTCCTTTTATTTTCCTGTGCCACTTCCCCTGAAATCTCTGTATGCTTACTTCTGTTGTAGCAGCTGCTTCCCAGTGAGCCCAACATGTAGCAGGAGGCAAGGCAAGAAGGACCCGATATCCTTTCCTTGTTTAGGAGTAGTCTTTGTGGCTGCCTCTATTGTATCTTCTAAGATCTTTGCTTTCTTCAAAACCAAAATTGTTGATAGAGTTACCAATATTCTAGAAATTACCACCATGAAGACTTCTATGCCCACAGCCTATCTGCCATGTGACCTGTCTGCCTGCATTTGGACATCACATTTTTGGCTTCTATTGCAGGTTTGTAAGAATCACTGACTCACTCATTGTAGGGATTTTTGCACATATTTCCTGCTGCATTTCCAAAGTCCTGTCTTATAGAGCTCCATGAGACCAATTTTCTTGATAAGAAAACATTTTGCTATGTATTTCCCTCAGGCTACAGCAAATCAAGTCTGGTTAATTTTGCCCTTGGTTGTGGCCATTCAGAAGCACAGAATGAAATATGACTCAGCTGAAGTGATTTTGTGGTACTTTGAAGCCCAAATTTGGTTCTTTTTCATTCTCTGCAGGTTTGGCTTAATATTTTCCACTACCCTCTATTTCACTTTGTATGTTTCATTTTATTGGCTATGTTCTTCGTGGATGCTGGAGCCTCACTATATAGTTTTGACTGCTGGCCCTGCCACCTGATGGCTGTGCAACCTTGGGCATGTGACATACCAACCCCAGGGTCTTTGTGCAATCAGATAATAGAAGTGCCTGACTTTTAGGGCTATCGTGAAGATTAAACAAGATACTACACATAAAGTGCTTAGCCAAATGCTTGGCTCATAAACCCTTGGTACCTACTACTGGTGTTGATGCAATGAACATGGCTGGTGACTAGGCAGGACTGGGCATCAAAGGTCCTTGGTTCCTGGCCAAGTTGCTGGAAGAGAGTTTTCTGGAAAAAAAATGCTTAAATAGGTGTATATGCTTTGTTTAAACTAGACCTATATTAAAGACTGGCTATTTTATCTGCTATAACGCATGCTACTTAATGTAATACATTTGAAGTCCATTGAGAAAACAGTGCTGATTAAATTACCAGATGGCTGACAAGGTGAAAAGAATCAAGCCATTCCTTCAGAGAACAGAACACAGGAAAGCTAAGCTGTGACGAGTGGCTCTGGGACTGGACCACTATGTGCTGGCAGAGATGATGTTTGCAAAGCAATTCTTTGTTAGGTTAGACGGACCTGTGCAGTACAGGGAATTTCACACTTCTGGACTGTGCTTACAGGTGCCAGCGTCATCTCCTTTCCAAGGTTCCCATTTTTGTGATAACTCCAAAGACCCACATTTCCAGATGGCCCAGGACCAGTAGAAGAAACTGCAGGATTCTAGCCCAGGATAGATCCCTACCTAGGGGAAGAAAGCAATGCCTAGGCTACCGTGTGATTGCTCAAGACAGGAACTGGGAATTGGTCTGGGAACAACAGACCTGGCCAGCTGCAGAAGCTCACACACAGGTCATTTTGGACTAATTTCCCTGCAAAGACCTTGGCTTTGTCTCTCAGATAGATTTCCCCCAAATTGCTCTGAGTCTGATCTTTGTCACTAGGGAAGGTGGGAACAAATACTGACTGACACTTGTGTGCCAGAAGCTGAACTGGATATATAACTTTTATGCTCTTATCTGATACGGTGTTTTGAAGGAGCATGAGCAGAATTGCCTACTGTGCACAAGAATAGAAGTAGGGACCTGGCCGGCACCGCGGCTCACTTAGCTATTCCCTGGGGCGCCGGCACACCGGGTTCTAGTCCTGGTTGGGGCGCGGGATTCTGTCCCGGTTGCTCCTCTTCCAGTCAAGCTCTCTGCTGTGGCCCGGGAAGGCAGTGGAGGATGGCCCAAGTCCTTGGACCCTGCACCTGCATGGGAGACCATGAGAAGCACCTGGCTCCTGGCTTCATATTGGCGCAGTGCCAGCCATAGCGGCCATTTGGGGGGTGAACCAACAGAAGGAAGACCTTTCTCTCTGTCTCTCTCTCTCTAACTCTGCCTGTCAAAAAAAAAAAAAAAAAAAAAAAAGTAGGGACCACTCAGAGCGTGCCTCCAGCGTTCACTTCAGTGAAATGTGGAGTGTAAACTGGAGCACGATGCAATTTTAATAGACCAGAAGAATATGATTAGCTAATGAGTCACTCTTAGTGCCATGCAACTATAGATACTTAATATAGTCAAAGAATGTTAGAAGTAGCAAGGCCACTTTCACTGAAGCAACATAGAGACTTGTGCGTCCAAACGGAAGCAACAATGAACAATGAAGTCTAGGTCATGCACCATTGCATACACTCTCTCTTTTAACCACTGCAATTATCCAAGGAAAGGTAGGATGTCACTTCAGCCCCTTGTGGTCTTCATGACACTTACATTAGGTAAAGCATATAAAGCACATGGCCCAGTGGCAGCCACAAGGAAGACTGAACACACGGTGCCTGATCTGCTCAATTCTTTGAGGAAAAATGAAGCTTGGGGAATTCAAGCCACAAACATAATAAATGGTAGAGCCAGGATTTGTACCCAACTCTCCAGACTCCACCCCTAGATTTACACAGCTTTCAGACTAAGAATGTCTTTTACATGTTCCATTAGCTGAAAAAAAAAGAAAAGATATTACTTGGCACATGAACATTATATGAAACTTGAATTTCACTATCTACAAATAAAATGTTATGGGTACACAGCTGTGCCCATTTGCTTCTATGTTGCCCAAGGTTGCTTTCATACCATAATAGCAGAAGTAGTCAGGACAGAGATTATACAAATTGCAAAGCCTAAATTATTTAATATATGGTCCTTTATAGGAAAAGTGGGTGGCCCTTTGACCCTTTGATCTCTGCTCGTGTCTTGGTGGATCCAGACTGATGGCAACATTGCCAAATCTTCCTGAGAAATTCTTAAATTTCCATGCAGGTTGCACTGAAATGCTTTTTACTGGCTTAAATGGGAGTGTTTTGGTGGTGCCAGATGGGAAGATTTCTTTCATTCATTTTAACAAAATTCCAGTCTCATTCTCTTTCATGTTCAAGAGAATTTTATTAATTAGGATATGAAAGGGGGAAAGGAACAATCCATGATGTGCTGGGCTGAGCTGCTGTATTTCGGCTCCACCTCCCCACATCTGGAGGCTCCTGCAGCTCCTTGACTTGTCTGAGACAACGCTGTGTAGTTGGAGGTTGAATACATAAGCTTTGGAGTCAGAGACCCGCGTTTGTACCGTGGTGCCCATCTGCCAGCTGTGTGACTTTGTGCAAATGGTTTAACTTCTCTCCATTTCAGGTCCTAAGGTCTAAAATGGGAGTACTGAGTGTACCTATAGTTCTGGGTAACTTGGAGCATTAAATGAGAAAATAAATGCAAAGATTTTTTTCCCCAAAGAATTGGCCCAGTGAGCATTAAGTAAATATCTGCTAATACCCTACTATTATTTTTTTTTTCTACCTAGCTGTCAGCAGGGAAGGAGCTAAGTCTCTGATCCTATTTAAAAATCCCTGGAAGGGGTTTGTAAAACATTTTTTAAAGTAACTCATGCACATCCTACAAAATTCAAGAACAAATAACAAGAGTAAACACCTCATAAAACAGTGTGTTCTGGAATGTTCAAGGCAGTGCTCTTCATAATAGCCCTCCACTGGAAATGACCCAGATGCCAATCACTAACAGCACGGAGAAATCAATGGTAGTATATTCACACAGTGGAGCACAGCACAGCTCAATAAGCAGAGTAACAGTCTATAGCCACCTACAAAAATGCTGAGAATTTCATGAACACAATGCTGCACAAAAGAAACCAGACACTGCTGGCCACATACTGTAGGTTCCATTTACAGAAATTTTAAGATCAGGCGAAGCTTGTCTGTGCTCAGGGTTTACTCTTGGTGAGGGTGAAAGGTTGTGACTCGAAGATGGCAGGGGCCTTGTGGACAACTGGTAGTGTTCTACTTCTTGATCCAGGTGCTAGTTAGATATATATATATGTTCAATTTCTGAAAATTTATCAGCTGATAGTTGTAGGGTGTGTAAAAGTTCAGATTTTGTATTTCAATGAAAATAATAAATCTAAGAATAAAAAGGAACCCCCTCCTACTCATGAATCCCAATTACCCAGTCCCTCCCTCAGAGCAATTACTGTTTTCATTAAATGGTATATTTAGACAGACTACCCAGAGACTGTTACAGATGCACAAGAACATGTGTGCGTGTGTATGGGGTATAGATTTCTTTTCTTCTTATCCCCTGAGAGAAAACTCCGATATGCCTACCTTTTTGTCCAGCCCTGGACAAAGTCCTCTTTCTACAAAGGAGAAGCACAGAGAGACAGAGAACCTGGGGAGGATCCCCATGCTGAGTGACCTTCATGGAGCTGCCAGGATTTCAGCAAATGTTCACAGAATTGTCAATGGGAGTTTAGAGGCTTCAAGATATCTTCAAACTATTCTTCCTCCTGTTGGCCTTGAACCCAGATAAAGATACTGCATGACTTCTTTGTGCTTAAAACTTCAACTCTCTCTTTAGGCAGCCCTGGTTCCCAAAACCTTCTGTTCTTGTGCATCCAGCTGGGTCTGTGACTCAAAATAACATTTCCATATTCTCTGCAAAACCATTTTCCTCACCCTGATGCTAGGGTGTTATTTGAGTACAATATTTGAAACCATGGCTGCCAAGAAACACCTGGAAGACATACTTGTATTTCTTGCCATTTATTCCTTCTTATCTTTCTCATCGGTGGCTTTCTTCTGTATCTTTGGCAGGACAACAACCTCAAATGTGATTCCAATAGGGCTCAATGCAAGCTCCAGTTCTTCCATGATGTCCCCATTTTTCCCTGGAGGAACCTGATGTGTATCACGAGTTCCTTTAGTACTTCATGAAACACTCATCAGTTAGTAACTATTGATTTCCAACTACTTGGCTTCAGGTACTGTGCCAAGTAGTAGAAATCCAACAAAGAATATTTGTTCCTATCTTTAACTAATTCACATTCTAGTTTTAAAGGGGGACATGTAAAATAATGAAATGAAATGCTTCATGTTATTTGTGCAAGAGGAGGAGCCAAGGGGACCAGCCAGGCTTCTGTGGACTGGTGACCACAGAGGGCCTCAGGGATGCTGTCTTGTCTTGGGAAGATACCCTGAAGTGGGTTCCCAGGTAACATGACCTTTCAACAAACTCTCACCATGACCAAGAAAGCTATACCTTATGAAGAAATGGGCTTTTCATCTTGGGGCCATTGTAGGAAGGTGACTAACTTTGCATCTCCCTGCATATGGATCACCCTGAGTGTGGGAATACCCTTCTCCTTCTTAATCAATAAGCAAGTCTGCTAACTATTACCAAGTGTTCATTGACTTTCAATGAGTTTTTCTTTGATTTTCTATGTGATTGATAATCACACATAAATCTGCATTGTTCTAACCTGATTCAATGCATGAAAGGAAAGTATAAAACTTGTAACTGAACTTAGGGTTGCAGAGCAGCCAACTCTGGCAACTGACTTGCTGTTTCTGGGTTTCAATCCTCAGATTGACTCCTGAATAATCGTCAACTTTATTTCAGTCAACACAGAGTGCTTCTTGTGCTTTGTATCTTAAAGAAGGAGTAGGATTTTGCTAGAAAGAACAGAGGCGAGACGAACATCTGGGTAAAGAGGCGACATGGTTTGATAGTAGAAGGGGATATTTGAAATCAGAACCACCATGAAATACCTGGGAAGACACCTTGTATTTCTTGCAAGGAAGCACCTGGCAAGGTACGGAAGTATGAACCACAGATTGCCAATTATCATTTTATTTGTCATTGAATTTGCTAATCATTCCAACTTGATTGTGAGAGATTGATAGATAAGATTCCTGATTTAGGCTTCTCTTTTTCCCTCTTTCCCAAACATCTAGTAAAATTCTGTACAGTCAAATTAAAGAGAAATCAAAGATTAAAGACAAAATCAGGGACAGCCATCTTAGAATACTTACTGGAGGAGGTGATTTTGAACATTCAGCAAATTTCCATTTGTAGAATATGAACATCTTATCAGACTTGCAATATAAAGGAAGCCTTCTAAGGGTACAAAATTGAGCTTTACCTGTAGCAGTTATTATAATCAGGGCCAAATTATGATTAGAACTTGTCTGCTCAATACTTTCTGTTTTATTCAACACAGCCTTCCAGGTCCCCAGGGCTTGCCTCTCATGAAGACGTGAATTATTTTGAGTGTAATTGGGTCTGGCCTGTGTTATTATCACTACCTAAATCCATTGTTTGCCACTTAATTGCTCTGTGACCTTGGACAACTTACTTAGACATCGTGGGTTGTAACTGCTACCTTATAGATTTGAGATAACTACACTTTGTCAAGATTAAATGTCATCACAGTTTGGAGCACAATAGGCTCCCAATGGCATTAGCAGTCTTTTCTGTTGTTCTCTACTTTCCCTTCTATCTCCCTCCTTTTTATCTTGGAAGTTTTGGGAAGAGAGAGCCTAGAAGAAAGAGAATGAGACTCCAAGCAGCTGAGGCAGATTCTGGGGAGACGGTTGGGTAGAGAGGAATTCTAAGACATCTTGTTGTGTCTCCTGCAGTTGGCATGCACCCTTTCACCAAGAGTTAGGAGACTGAGGCTTCTCGGGGCACATCAGGCTGAGTCGGGCCACAAGGAAGCTCAGCTTTGTTTGGGCTGCACGTGTTCCAGGGAAAGGATGGGTATTATTCATCTGGAAGAAGAGGAGACCTGGGGCAGGGTGCCCGTCACACACATTCCCAAGGGCTGCCACTTGGAAGAAGCATCAGATGCAGATGAAGGCTGGGCTCAGGGTCCTTCCTCAGCAGAATCTTGCAGCTTCCAAGGAGATTGCCTTAGGAGGAGGCGATTATCCCCTCACTCAAGGTCATCATCAAGGGCCCTCGGTTTGTTTGTCAGTGACTCAGGATTGCAGGGAGAGGGGTGCAATGACTTGTGCTGTGTCTCCTGGATCCGAGTGTCCATGAGTTAACAATGACTCACTTGGCTCATCACCCACCTCACTCCCAGGCAGGAGATTCCCTACACTCCAGCAAGCCTCTACACTTCCCCTAAAAGAGGTCTCAGTCGTAAGCAAGTTTCACTGATGAAATAATTTTGCTAAGTTAACAACTACGGCCAGTGATTCTCCAGACAGCATTTTCATTTTAATGAGGTCATCAAACCTTAGCCAAGGAGTGACTCTGTAATGGGGGGGGGGGGGGGATTCCAGGCAGTGTAGAATCCAGAGAGGAACAGAAGGGCTGGCAGCCTGCCCAAGGTCACACAGCAAAGTATGAACAAAACCCAGCTGCCCTAATTCTCAGTCTCACTCTCTTGCCCCTGCCTGGGGCTATCTCCTCTTTTGCCCACCCTGTGGAATTCCTGTCCCACACAGTGGCTGGGCCCGAGTATGAAGCGGCTGTGACTGTGACACCTGAAACCCTCGTCCCTCACTGCCAGAAGGTGACATGAAAAATAGCAGCTTTGAGGAGGCTTGATCAATAGATATTATGCAGATGCCTGGAGCAATAACATTCTTCTCCATTACCAGGCTAACAGCCCCAGTAAAGAGTGTGCCTTGGTTCTGACAGTTTTATTTTTCCTAGTTTGTCAGACTGAAATCAGGGTCTGACGGATGCCCACACGCAAGCATAAAAGGTGCACGACTGGCATGGGCCCAACTCCCTTTTCTCTGAATCAGAGGCCCTACCTCCAGGAGCTGGCAAGGCCTCCAGCTCTGTACACATCAATTATGCTCCCCGGCCGAGGGCCTTCTTGCGCAGGGCCAGGCAGTAAACACACTTGAAGCCACCAGGGGCCTCGTTTGTGCTGTGGTCTTAAAACAAAGAAGGTGGTGAGGCAGCAATGTCCAGATCGCTGCCCTCAACCCTTTCTCACCTCCACCTACCTGCCACCAGACCCCAAGGATCCTCTTCACCTCCTCCTACCTGTAACCAGACCCCAAAGATCCTGGAATCTGAACATTGTTGGTAGTTGTATGAGAAAAATAATGTCCTTTATTTCCTAAAATTGAAATTAATTGCTAATGTGAACTCCTATCAAAAATTTCATTGCAATCATTTGTTTACTTTTCCCTGTCTCCTCAGTCATTTTGAGGTTCTAGAAAGCTCTTTCACACAGTATCATGGTGTGTGTGTGGGTGTGTGTGTGTGTGTGGCACTAGGTCCTTGGTGTCAACTCCTGTCATGGGTATTTACTGAGATGTTTCTGGACCTGTCTGGCTTTTGGTTTTCAACAGGTCAAAGTGGTCCCTACTTCATTCTGATTGTAGGATGTCTTCAGGCCACAGGCTCTCTCTGCCACAAAGGTACGGCTGTGGTTGGCCAGACTGCTACAGGTTGTGGGGGCCACTATGTGGCTGCTTCAGGTTCTCTGCCAAGACACTCAAATACTCAGTACTTCTCATGTTCAATGCTGGGTGGAGGGACCCAGTGCCTTACCGATTCCCTGGATTATCTCTTGGGAAAAGTGGATAGAATGCTCTTGAATTTCTCCAATCTACAGTTCCTGCACCAGATCCCATGACCCTGGGCTGACACCAGACTCAAGCTCTCTTTCTCAGCAATGCTTCCATGTCGAAGTTATTATATTCTATCCCTTGACCCTTTCTCTTTCCCATTCTTGGTTTCAGATAGTCTGGGTTTCCATCTTTTCTTCCAAATCAAATGAAACTCAGAAACCAAGACTATTTTGTTCCTCATGTTCCCTTAATTACTGTGCAGTGTGGCAGTAAATCTCATTAAATCAATGGATATTTAGGGAAGTGGTCTCACAGCATGGTCTGAGGCCCTCTGAGGGTCACTGAGACCCCAAATCCATCAGATCAAAATCATTTTCATAGTAACACTGACTTTATTTTTTTTACATTCATTTTCTAATGCACATACTGTGGCCTTTGGAAAACTCCATTGTACCAACATGAACATCTGAGTTAACACAAAAATAAGGTGCGTAATTTTACATACTAGAGATATCAGATAAACAATATTACATAATATTTTTAAGTATGCCAAAAGAAATTAAGACAGGGATGCAAATTTGATGAAATTAAAGAACGGTTCTAATTGGCCGGCAATATTTATACAAGAATGAAATAGAACTTTTAGAAAAGCAGATTTATTAATTAAAGTTAGAATCTCAATGGCCATGTTAATTAGAAGATTGGAACCAGATGAAAAGAAAATTACTCAACTTGAAGATTGGTCCAGAGAAATGACCCAGAAGGCAATAGAAAAAGACAAAGTGGTAAATCAAAGCGATATTAAGAGGCATAGTGAACACAACGAGAAAGTGCAATCTCATTGGAGTGCCAGAAGGAGATAATAAAGAGGACGGGAAAGAGGCACTGAGATTAGAGGTCATGAAATTTCCGTAACTGATGAAGGATGCCAGTATTCGACTACGGGACACCTGACAAGGTCCTGGTCTTAGGGCTCCCACCTGACTGTCAGACAACGCCTCCGCTGTGGCATGAGCAACATTTTCACAGAGATGATGGATTGTTGTTTGCCTCACAGACTCGGTCAGGAACTGATTAGGGGCAGGGTGTTCAGGGTTCCCCATTTGACACTGAGTTTCAAACACAAAGAATGCGTGAAGAGACTATTTGTGTCCAAGTATATCACTAGGAAGAAGGCCCAGACATCTAATTCACCTTGATAGGTCAATGAACATCGATTGAAGCCTTGCCAGGTGCCAGGAGAGTCATCCAGCACTAAGGCTCCCTCCCCTCTTTGCTCTCTCCCTGTTCCTTTCGTTCTGAGGTCTACTAATACCATTGTGGTAGGAAGCACACAAGACATAAGGTCTGGCACACAAAAATTGTTCTCAGGAAAGGAAAGAAAAAGAAGGGACTTAAAACATAAGGATGTAGAATGCTAAAATTTACGAAAGGATACATGATGCAAATATTAACTAACGGAGAGATTCTGTAGCTGCATCAATATAAGATAAAGTCTTCTTTAAAGCTAAAAGCATTAGTAGAGAGAAAGAATGCTATGGTGTATTGATTAAATGTTCAATTCACCAGGAAGATGTAGCAATTCTAAATCTGTTAGAATAAACAAAGAAAAAAAATTAATAGAACCACAGGGAGAAATAGACAAATCCACTACCATAATTTCAGATTTCAGCAACATCTCTTACTTATTTCCAGATCAAGTAAATTAAAAAAAATCTGCCAAGTTGTAGAAGGATTGATCAGCACTGTAAACAAACTAGGCCTAATGTAAAGATATAAACTAAAACTTCTCAGATCTGGAGAATACATGTTTTCCAGGGTACATGGAATAATACAAATTATTATGCATTAGTCAATATGTCAAATTTCACCTATTTTTAAAAAAAATCTAAAAATTGCAGGCAATTAAGTTAGAAAGCACTAACAGAATTATAAGTAAAAAGAGTATAGTACTGAAGCCAGTATTGTGAGGTAGTTGGTTAAGCCATTGCTTTGGATGCCTGCATCCCATAATGGAGTGCTGGTTCCAGTCCTGGCTCTTTACCTTCTGATCCAGCTCCCTACTAATATGCCTGGGAAGACAGCCTTATTGAAATCATAGTTAGGCGTCTGACTTGCTTTGGCCAAGTAAATGCAGGTAGACATGACTTGACACAAGCAAGTGCATGATTGCAACATTTGTTTGTGGTTGGCTTGCTCTCATGGGATTCTTCCATAACCCTGAGAAGAACATACCCCAGGCTCTTCCCCTATAAGCAAAATGGCAGGAATATGGAGCACATGAGGCTAAATGTATAGCTAAGGTTTTTGGCCTGAGAAACTAGAAGAGCCTTGCCGTCCATTGAGATGGTGTGCTGGATTATTAGTTGCCAAATGCACTCCTCTCTCTACTCTGCATGAACGGGAGAATCCAGGAATCACATTTCCTAGGTTAAACCTTCTTCGTATGGCTGCAGGTTAGAGCAGCGCCTGCAAAAGCAAAAAACTCCCGCGAGTCTTCAGCTGCCCCAACAGTGTCGCTCTGTGGCCTCGTGCAGGTCCTGGCCTTCCCTCAGTTTGCTTCCCAAATGTCCTGCTCACAGGGAAACTCTCATCTGCAGCCGTATGGAGAAGGTTTAACGTAGGAAGTGTGCGGAGAGGCCAGCACCGTCACCGGGCCACAGGGCGACACCATTGGGGCAGCTGAGAGCTCGCTGGAGCTTCTTTGCTTTTGCTGACGCTGCTTTGCTGTCGGAGCCGAGGCAGTAAAGCGGCAGCTCTGTACCGAGCGTGGGAATGGCTTCAGTTCCCCAGAGAACTTACGAGGACCACCGGCTTTGGAGGGACTTTCCTCAAACTTCTGGCTTCCATCTGCTTGTTCGTCACTCTTCCATATCTGCCCACCCTTGGAGAAACACCAGTTTATCCACCAAATCCCCTTATTCCCTGAATGATCTGAGTGGCTCTCAACCAATCCTAGATGTCTACAGATGAGAAAGGACCCAGGTGGAGTAGGCACAGGGAGAAAAGACCAGGAACTCAGGTTGGGACAGGACTTGCTTGGAATGTCTTTCTGTGGAGATGCGTACAAAGCTTGTGTGTTCAAGTGTAGACTCCAGGACAGAGGTGTCGTCTTGAGGTTATGAGTAAGAGAGCCCTCGGTGGACCCATTACATTGAAAGTCAGGCTGCTGTGCGAGGTCACCAGAGACACAGGAGTCCACAGAAGAGTAAAAGTCTGAGGACAAAACATCCTATATCAGGAAGCCGGGGAGAAGATGATTATGCAGGTCCATTAGGTTGATTTCAGTTAACTTGGTTGGATTAAAGGATACCTAGAAACCTGAAAGCCATTGCTTTGAGTGTGTCTCTGAGAGTGGCCTACGTGTCTGAGCAGATGAGGTGGGAAGACCCTTCCTCACTAACAGTTAACTGGGAGTCCGGAGAGAATACTCACAGGCTCCCATCACCTTCTTTCATGAAAAGCTTCACAATTTTGCATGGCTGTAGTCCATAGTGCACATTTGATTTTCTACCATGCTTCTTATTTTCTTTGGAGATTTTTCTACATTATTAAAATGTGTTATTAACATTATTTTCAATCATACTCAATATTCTTTGAGTGGAGTTTGTCATGTTATTTAACTTCTCTTTCAATGTTGGACATTTACGTTGTTTACAATTTTCTGCTGTTTAAAATAGCTCTGCGACGAAGATCTCTTTGCCAAAAGCTTCATCAGCAGTTTTAGATAACTTCTTCTGGATAATTATCAAAACTTTAACTACTGTCTCAAAGAGAAGAACATTTTAAAACTCTGCTTCTTGGAAATTAACTCGTGAAGCTCTGCTTCTGTTTTCTCTAGGAACTGAGCAGAGAGAGCTGTCCCCTTTTTAGGCTTTTATAGTCCAGTAATCAATTAATTCCGTGTGCCAAAGTCTTCATTAATTTATGTGAGAGGTAGAGAGACAGAGACATCTTCCATGCACTTGTTCACTTCTCAAATGCCTGCACAGCTGGAGCTGTACCAGGCTGAAACCAGGAGCCTGACACTAATTTTGGGTCTCCCATGTGTGTAGAAGGGACCCAGGTACTTGAGCCATCACCTGCTGCCTCCCAGGGGAACATTAGCAGGAGTCTGGAATTAGAAGCAGAGCCAGGAATTAGAAGCAGAGCCAGGACTCAAGCCAGGCACTCTGAAATGGGATGTGGGCACCCCAAGCGGCAGCTTCACCCTTGCACTAAATGCTGGCCACTCAGTTTATTCTGTGGAGGAAAGCAGGAAGGCTTGGCGTGGAGCAGGTGTGGGACGTATGTGTTCCCAAGCACACACTTACTCATTTATCAAAGTCAGAAAAATAGAGGATGGGACCTGGGCTCTGGACTAAAAAGCAAAATGGATGGCCCTGCCAAGAATGACCTTCACTCTAGCTTCAACCTTCATTCCCAGAATCCTCCAGGGCTTCCCCTCAGGCATGGCCATCTTTCCCTCCACACACGACCATGCATGGAGACCAGGGAGGGAACTCCGTAATCCCAGGATCACTCTTGGAGGGCGCAGTCTTGGTGAGTCAGGAAAATGGAAAATTGCCCCCTCCCCCTTGAAGTCCTACTCAGCCTCTGCTGTTTTTATCTGCTCTCTGTATTTTCTCTGACAGCAGTATCTCAATGATTAGATTATTTAGGTAGTGCTGACTCTATTCTCTGCAAAGGTGGACTCCTGAGACAAGCCCGGCCAATCAGAGTAGTCCACCCTGTGGCCATGGCGACTGGTTGATAGCTCTAAGAATGATATAGGCCTCCTGCTGCACTGGCCCCTTGTGGAGACATTATGCCTGAGAGAAACACTATTTCCAAGGGAAATGCAGACATTAAGCGGAGAGTGAGAAAGAGAGAAACAGTTAAGGCCAGTGGGAGGTGACAGAGGACATGCCTGTGGGTGGACATGGATTCTCAAGGAGACTGAAATCCAATAATCAGTATGAGGTGGTGTGACCACTTTGAACACCTTGTTGAGGAACGCTGTCCTCTGAGGGGTCTTGCTCCACTTATTATTAAAGAAATCATCAACCGGGAGCGAGGGCTTAGTTTAGCAGTGAAGACGCCTGCGTCCCACACTGCTGTGTCTGGGTTCAGCCTCTGGCTCTGGCTCCTAGTCATGTTTCCTCCGAAAGCTTACCCTGGGAGGCAGCAGTGAGGGTTTGATTGGTTGGGTTCCTGCCACCCGCACGGGAAACTTGGATTAAGCTCCTGGCCCCTGGGTCTGGCCCTGACCAAACCCTGGCTGTTGCAGGCAATGAGAGCTCTGTCTGTCTGTCTCTCTGCCTCTCAAGTAAATAACAACTAACAATTATACAGCAGTCAGTCTAATTTCACACTGGAGTAAAATCCTCATAATTATGTGTTGCTATTTCAGCATTCAGATATCCCTGTAGAACTAGCATCTACAGTCAAGTCACCTTTTGGATGACTTTTGAGATGTAAATTTCCCAACAACAGCAAAAAGTGATTTTTTTTTCAAATAATGGCAGTTTTCCTTGCTGATTTCTGCTCCAAGTCTGTGGGATTATAGAGCACATTAGATTTTGAAGAGACTACACTTTGAAATGTATTCAAAGCTTGAAATGGGTTCAACTCTGAGAAGTGTTTTGCATCTTAATAATTTCTATTTTATCCTTCAAGATGCCCAAGACCTGCACCTTGAGATTAAACCCTTCCTATTCCTGCATTCCAACCAGTCAGGCATCATCAAGTTCTAGCTGCTGAATTCTTTTTAACTATCTTTGACTGTCATTTCTTCATTTAGGGTAACATTCTACATTTTCATCTTGCATCCAAATTGTCTGAGTAGCTTTAAAAAAATATTGATGCTTCAGTGTCAGCCCCAGATAATCTGGAGTAATCATTCAGGAATGGTAGAGTCGAGAATTGGAAGATTCGGAAGTTGTCCAGCCGACTTCTGTATCCAGCCAGGGTTGAGAACCCTGATGTTTGAGCTAACTTTACCTGCTCACCAGCTGTTCAGCGCAGTTGAACTACTCTTTCGAGTTTCTGCCTTGCCTCCCCCAAGCCTGCTTCCTTTCCCGTCTGTCCTCCATACCATCTCCAGAGGAGAACTTGTGGAACACCAGTCTCCCATGACTGTGGCACTTCTATGACCCCAACCACCATGCCTGTCCTAGGAGGCAGCTGCGTGCCTGCTTCATGCCAGTCTCCTCCGTGTCATCTCCTGTCCCCCTTCCCGCCATGTTTTTCCTACAGAAGTAGCAAATTAGTCTCTGGCATTCGTAAGAGAAATATGTCAAGACGTTGTGAAACTCCATTTTTTTGAATGTCACATAATTGTCTTTTCATACAATGCAATCAATTATAGCTGAAAAATCTGTGACTTCTGTAATGATCCTGTAAGTGCAGAACTAATGTAATTTTAAATAAAAATTACAGTATATTTTTCATGAATATAGCCTCAGCATAATATTGCATTCCATCTCTATAGTAACACTGGCCAGGAGTGATGAATGATGTTAATTATTCCTATAGAGTCCACATTTGTATAGAGGTGTGATTATGAAGCCCTCTTCTCACAAAGGGCTAATATCTAAATTCTATACAGAAAATTATTTTCCAAAGCTTCTAACTAACTTCTACTTTGCATCATGTGCTTCTTTTGCTCTGTTTGTGTTCTTGTAAAGCATCAGATACCTGTTAACCACTATTTTATCATTCATTTATTTTACATATAAGTTGAAAGAATTTTTTAAAGATTTAGTCACTATTTATTTGAAAGGCAGAATGATAGAAATGGAGATAGAAAGAGCTTCTACCCACTGGTTTACTCCCCGAATGGCTGCAATGATGGGGGCTTGGCCAGGCAGAAGCCTTCAGCCTGGGATTCGATCCTGGTCTCCCATGGGGATTGCAGGGGCCACCCCCTGCTGCCTTCCTAGGCATATTTGCAGGAAGCTGCATTGGTAGCAGAGCAACAGGGACTTGACCTGGCACTCGGATGTGGGATGCTGGCATCATGAGCAGTGCTTAACCCACTGTGTGACATTGCTGGCCTCTGAAGAGCAAGTTTTGGACTGGTTCAGGCAATCATCAAGAACAGTTTCATGAATCACCTTTGCTTCTTTCCAAATGCTGGACGAGTTCACATTCGAGCCTTTAGATGAGTTAATATTTTTCTCCTTGGGCATTTATCTATAAATTCCTTTTTTGTCTCTCCAGATGGCCTCCACTACCATTAGGAATTAGCCTACTTTTCTGAGTACCTCTCTCATAACAGCAGCTTCATTGTATCAGTGTATATGTGTGTGCTGATTGACACACAAAAAGGAGGCTGGTTGAAACTTGACTGCTGGGTGATCACTAGGTTCGTTTGTTTAAGAGATGTTCTCTGCACAGTCCCCTTTAAGCATGGGTAAGTCAAATCCAGCCTCATTAACATTAAAATTAATAAAATGTCATGAATCTCTGGTATGGCAAAGAGAATACTCAAAACGTGACCTTGGGGATTCTTGTTGGGTTTCCTGGATGGTGAGGCCGCGAGGGCCGTGGGTTTTCCCCGAGATCGGGAGTGGGGGCTGCTCCTGCACTCGACTTCCTGGGGGCGTGAGCTGGCAACTGACTGCCATACGCACTGACATCTAGGTCGCACTTCCTAGTGCTAAAGGCATCCACTTCCTGCCGCCATCATACCTTCCTCCCTCTGCCGAACTTGTCCTCTCTCTTGCTAAAAACAGAAACGTGAGCAATCTTTCCGGAAGAAAGGAGCCGAGTCCCTCTCCTGAAGGCACACGCACGACTGTGCCAGCGCTGCACAGGGGCAGAGACCGCAGAAGCACGCTGCTGGCTCTCTTGCAGACCCGGCTTCAGAAGCCTCATCAAACCCTTGTACCCATAATCAGCGAGGGAGAAGCCATCCTGAGCCCGGGGCCGTGCCAGACTCTGAATATCCATTTGTGAATTCTAGAGACTGAGAATTTGAAGTTTCACTTGTTTTTGCTACATTTGCCGTTGCCCCGCATTGCCTCGTGTCCTGTCCTTTGCACATTCTATTCATCTGACTGTAGTTAGTCCCTTTCCCTGGAAAATCTCTATTTGTTTTTCCAATCTATGCACTATACCTCTCATCTCCCAGCCCTCATCCAAAGCAGAGAACACTCACCTCTTCTCCGTGCTACTGACCTGTACAACATAGCGGGGCAGTTCTCAGTACTGGGGCATTATTTATGTATTTATTTTTTTGATTGCTCCACACTGGTAGCTACAGGTTGACCACACTATTTATTTTTTGTGTATAATTACTTTTTATACATAAGTGATAGATATTGGTGAATAATGAGACATTATCTAAAAATGTAAACCTATGTACTTTTTTATGTTTTGTTGATACCATTTCAGTTTAATAAAAATGGCTGAACACGCTACAATTTCTTGAAAGCTACTTTCTTTCACACCAGAAAATATGTCAGTTCATTGTTATCATTGCAGTTGTTTAGTGTGTAGCAAAATTAAATTTTAAAAATAGATTTACTGATAAATTACTTTTCTTTTTGTGTCTTATCTGTTAATATAAGACTTTTTAAAAAAGATTTATTCACTTATTTATTTGAAAGGTGGAGTGATAGAAATGGAGAGAGAAACCTTCTGCCTACACTGTTTATTCCTCAGATGGCCGCCATAAGTATTATTAAGAACGTAGCCTACAAATATTGATTTGTAGAAAGTCCTTACTATATGAGTATACTACTTCTTTATCACTTATGTAAATATTATTTATGCTATACATGTTTAAAATAGTTTATAATTTTATTTTTATTTTGAAACATTTAAGTTTAGAGGCAGGTGATAAGCCTAGTGGTTAAGACACCGGTGAAAGCCGGTGCCGTGGCTCACTAGGCTAATCCTCTGCCTTGTGGCACTGGCACACCAGGTTCTAGTCCCGGTCGGGGTGCCGGATTCTGTTCCGGTTGCCCCTCTTCCAGGCCAGCTCTCTGCTGTGGCCAGGGAGTGCAGTGGAGGATGGCCCAAGTGCTTGGGCCCTGCACCCCATGGGAGACCAGGAGAAGCACCTGGCTCCTGGCTTCGGATCAGCGCGGTGTGCCAGCTGCAGTGTGCCAGCCACGGCAGCCATTAGAGGGTGACCCAACGGCAAAGGAAGACCTTTCTCTCTGTCTCTCTCTCACTGTCCACTCTGCCTGTCAAAAAAAAAAAAAAAAAAAAAAAAGACACCGGTGAAAACACCTATGTGCCCTATCAGAGTGCCTGGGTTCAATACCAGACTCTGGCCCTGACTCCAGCTTCCTGCTGATGCAAACTCTGTGAGGCAGTGGTAATTGCTCAAGTAATTGGCTTCCTGTCACCTACATGGGAAGCCCGGATTGTGTTGCCACCACCTGGCTTTGGCCCAGTTCATTCCTGATCATTGCAAACATTTGGGGGGGTTGACACATAGGGCGGAGCTTTCTGTCTCACATGCTCTCTCTCTCTCTTTCATACATAATTACATCATTTAAATTTTAAAAATGTAACTTTGAATTTTAATTTTATAAATTCTGTATTTGTCAGTCATATCTTGTTAGTCTTTCTTAATGATTTCTACCTTGGCATGCTTAGAGAAATTTTCCCCCACTCTCATTATTGACGGTTATTTCCTAAAAACAAGTTCATGGTTGGCTTGGAGTCTTTAACCTATTTTAGTAAATTCCCTCCATCCCTCTTTTCCTCCTTAACTTTCTTTAGTGACTGTCTATTAAATCTCCATCCTGTTCAGTCATTCCATTTTTTGGCAATGAGGAAATGCAATGAACAGTGTTGGCACAGTTCTTGTCTCCATAGAGTTGATATTTTAATGAGAAAAACATAATAAGCACTAAACCAAATAAATAGATTATAACATCACATAGAAATAGCTGTTGTACCCAATGATGAAGTATGGCTTCTGTGTGCTGGCTCCCAGGAATTCTTACTTGTTCATAGCGGGCTGAACTCTATTAGCTCAAACGTCTACTGGCACCAGACCCAGATTTTTACACATCCAATTGTTTTAAACATTGCCCAAATAAACAGATTTCTAGCCATTTAGAATCTGCCTGCTTTGCACATGTACTCTGTAGAACTGTGCCCAACATCTGCTAGTCATACATGGATGAGCACAGGTCCTGGACTCTACACCTTGGAGGAACATTGATCAGAGGCCAGCAACAGGCTTTCGAGGAAGAGGGTTGAGGTCTAAGGAATAATGAGCACAGAGGGCTTCATGCAGCCTGGGGTTAAGTGTGTTCAAAAGGCAGGGACAAGGGCCGGCGCCATGGCGCAGTAGGTTAATCGACCGCCTGTGGTGCCGGCATCCTATATGGGTGCAGGTTCTAGTCCCAGCTGCTCCTCTTTCAATTCAGCGCTCTGCTATGGCCTGGGAAAGCAGTAGAAGTTCTTGTGCCCCTGAACCCACGTGGGAGACCCAGAAGAAGCACCCGGCTCCTGGCTTCAGATCAGCGCAGCCATCTGGGGAGTGAACAAACAGAAGGAAGACCTTTCTCTCTGTCTCTCCCTCTCACTGTCTGTAACTCTACCTCTCAAATAAATAAAATAAAATCTTAAAAAAATATCAAAAGACAGGGACATCAATTTGCTGGTTCACAGAGACTTGCCTCTATTTATTTCTCACACCTTGCTCTCTCTTTTCATCTCAAATGTATTTTTCTTAAATTGCAAATTCTTATATATATTTGATTTGTTTCTGGCTTTTGATTCTGTTCCCTTACTAATGGATTTTCAGTTATTAAAATTTTTAAATGTCATTCAGTAAACTTTCAAAATCTTCTTCATATAAATCACTATAATTATTTCATTTTATTCATATGCATTTTGTATTTTGATTGGTACTGAAAATTTAATCTTTTTATTATATTTTCTAATTGGTTATTGCTAGTATATAGAAAAGTTAATTGCTTTATATATTTTTGGGGTTTGTAATCAGCTTCTTTGATTAAATCTCTTATTTGACCCATTGATTCATCAAAAGCAATCTTGTGTTTTCTTCTTCGACAATCACATCATTTGCAGACTGATAATTTCACTCATTTTTCACTTATATTTTCATTATGTTGTTTTCTTATGGAATTGCATTAGCTAATTTCCTTGGATTCTTTTTGAACTACTGACTCTTCTTATGTGTTCATTGATCTTTCTATTGCTCTCATCTTTTCAGAGCGTGATCAATTTCATGAGCTCTGAACTTAGCAAAATTCAACTTTTCTCTGCGATCGAACATACTTTGGTGTTTTATTCGCAAGGAAATGGGAATTTCAGGACAAAAAGGGACAAAGAGAGACCATGGTCTTCATTCCTTCTTAAGCCTAAACGCTGAGCAGTCCCTGATGTCACCTGCACTGCGACAACCTTGCTCAGGGCAAGCCTCTTGACAAGGCAGAGTGGTGCTGGATCCGGGCTTGCTGTGGCTCCCTGGGAGAGGTTCAGAAGAGAAGGTCTGGGGCTCCTTGATGAAAGCTCTTAGGTCAGAAACTCTGTCCATGGTGAGTTCTAATCTAACTTGCATTCTTCTCTCCGGGGACTGACGAGCACGTTTTTCTCTCTTCTTTCATGGAAACAGAAAAGGTGAGCAAAGCGCTTTGCAAACACAGAAGGGCTGTGAGGAGAATGTTCAGCCTTTGCACATTCTCTCTTTGTTCCCGGCTGCAGCTTATCTTGGGAGAATCTCACAGGGACCATGATGGGCCGCCCACAGTCTTCAGCTCCACTGGCTCTCCGAGAGAAGACAGCCAGAGCATGCGGTCGGCAGGGCGCTCCAGCCCAGTGCAGGGGGTTTTCCTGAGGGTCTTTCACAATACCAGGTCTACAGCGCAGATTATTTCTATCACAGGTGATGCTGCCCTGTTCAAAAGCTTGACTGTTTCCTGAAGACCTTAGGTAAGCAGACAGGAGAAGAGGGAGAATTTTTTTTTTCTGGGTCCGTTTGGAAGATCGAGGTCCAGTTATTTTCTTACTGAGTTTGAATTTATATTTACTTATTTAAGAGAGAGAAAGAGAGAGAGAGGTGAGAGAGTGCTCCTTAGTTCTCATCTTCTGGTTCATTCCTTAAATGTCTGCAATGGCCAGGTTAAGGCTGGGAACTGCAACTCAATCCAGGTCTCCCATGTGGGTGGCAGAACCCAGTGTCCTAAGCCATCACTGCTGTATGAGGAAGAAGCTAGAGACAGGAGCTGGGACTGAATCTCCACATCGCACCAAAGCACTGCAATGTGGGATACAAGCGTCTTAACCAGCACTTTAATCCCTAGGGCAAACACCTGCCAGTCCAGTTACACGCAGAGCACTTGCTCTACCTGGAACTTTGGAGATTTGCTGGAGGCTGAAATACCATCTCACCTTGCAAGTTACCATCACTGTTCTGGGTGGGCCCTGGCTCTGCCCTCCCCACCCCATCTACTCACCTCCAGCACACCACCTCTACTAGTGTAGACTGGGAGGATGCCAGATCTGCAGCTGTGTGACAGGCTCTGTGCATCTCTTCTGTATCTCACCCAGAACGCTTTATACCTCCAGCCCTCGGTTTTTTGAATTCTGGGGTAGAAAATGGAGGCTTGTTGAGGATCCTTACACTTACTACAAAGAGAGGCTTTTCTTTTTTATTCCATATGGTGGCTTTCCATCTCACCTGCTCTTCGCCTGACTGCAGAGCCCCAGTATCCCTCTCAGATTCAGTAGGCAAGTTGAAGTGGAAGGCAGGACCTTACGTAGTGTGGTGGGGCAGTCCAAAGCCATGCATTCAGAAACAGCTCTTAGCTCAAGACTTCGGGAAATCATAATAAACTTGCAGTAAGCATCCGTGTGGGTTTTTTATGGCCTTAAGCTTTAATTTCTTTGGATTAATACTTTGGATGTGATTGCTGGGTCATATGGTAAGAATATGTTTGGTTTTACAAGAAACTGCCACACTGTCTT
This sequence comes from Oryctolagus cuniculus, assembly GCF_051225735.1. Classification (NCBI taxonomy): domain Eukaryota; kingdom Metazoa; phylum Chordata; class Mammalia; order Lagomorpha; family Leporidae; genus Oryctolagus; species Oryctolagus cuniculus. The sequence continues at coordinate 61,951,667 of NC_142882.1, read as the reverse complement.
CTAAAGTGGCCATCCCATTTTGCACTCCTACCCATAATAAATGACAGTTCCTGTTGCTCCATATCCTTGATAGCATTTGATGCTGTCAGTGTTCTAGATTTTGCCCATCCTAATGCATGTGTGGTGGTATCTTGTTATTTCAATTTGCACGTCTTTGGTGACATGTGGGCATCTTTTCATATGCTTATTTACCATGTGTACAGCTTCTTTGGTGAGGTTTCTGTTCATGTTTTTAGCAATTTTGAAGTTTGGGACATGCATTTCCTTGTTATTGAATTTTAAGGGTTATTTGTAGTCATATTTTGGGTAATAGTCCCTTAACGATTATTATGCAAATATTTTCCCTGAGTCTATGACTTATATTCTCATTTTCTTCATCCAACTCCTTTTTGATACTAAGCTGGTGAGAACAATTAGCTGATATAAAGCAGAAAACAGTCTCTCAATTGAGTTTCACCCACATTCTGGAAACCCTACCACATCCTTGCTCACCTGCCTGCACAGTTCATGTGAGGGTTCTGGTTGTAAGTGCAGCCTCCGGGATCTGTTAATCTGAGCATGAATCCTGGTTCCATTATGAACCAGCTGGGTAAGCTAATGAATCTCTTTGCCCCTCAATTATAGTTGGCGATAAAATCAGCACTGACCTCAGAGTAAAATGATCTAATCCCAGTGGAAGATCAGTTGCAATTGACAAGATGCAGTGAATTCCCCATAAGTGTCATTGTGGGTGGTATGGAAATGCCCTGCTTGTCTATGGCAACTTCGTTACTAAGTTTTAGTCTTATGAGCACTTTCTCTTCTTGGACTATAGCTAGTTTGGGGAGTGGTTGTGACAGTCATTTCTGCACGGCCCCGTGGCAGCCAGCAGTGTACTGTTCTGAGCAGGGTTTGTACTGAGGAAGGTTTTGGAGACCCTTACCCCTTTTTGCACCTTTCCAAGTCGAAATTTAAATAGATCATCCATTTGTGTAGCATATCTGTTGCATTAGACATCTCCCTCACCCAGCCCCACAGGCAACAGACATTCTAGGATTTTTGTGGAACCACTTCTGTTCAACAAAATGAGGGCTTCACTGCGTACTACGATGCACATTGCTTTGTAATTGTCCTATTGTGGTGATAATAATGAGAAGAATCAGTTTATTGTTCACCTAAATAATCTGTACACAGTGCTAAGGCACTTTGCATTGCATGCTGTCCCATTTAGTCTTCAGGTATTATCTCCCTCCTTAGAAAAACTGGGAAAGAGGCTTAGATGGTGAATTAACTTGTCAGGTTCACCCAGCTGGCTAGACACTGAGATAGGATTTGACCCTAGACTCTGTGATTCCATGTCCCCAGCCACTTGGTGCCTACCCCCAAACACTGCCCTCCAGAGGGTGTCAAAGCCTTGTCTCCAAACCACCTGAATAAGAAAAACTTTGAAGGAGGGAGTTAAGAAAATCCAGCTTTCTGGGTCCTACCTCGGGCCTGCTGAGTCAAGCTGCCCACTTTTTCTCTCATTCTGAACACACCTGATTCGCACAAGCACTTCATGTGTTATCAGAAAAGAGGAAACTTCCAGAAAAGGACAGATGTCAGGAAGTGAAGCTGGGTGGGCTTGTGGATAGAACTGAATGAGTTCATGGCCAGTGCTGAACAAAGATCGTCAGTTCTAGAGCAAAACTTGCATAACATCTATTTAGTTGAATTGAAACTCACCTCCCTCATTAATGAATTCCTCTTTTTTTTTTTTTTGGTCAGGCAGAATGGACAGTGAGAGAGAGAGAGACAGAGAGAAAGGTCTTCCTTTGCCGTTGGGTCACCCTCCAATGGCCGCCACGGCCGGCACGCTGCACTGATCCGAAGGCAGGAACCAGGTGCTTCTGGTCTCCCATGCGGGTGCAGGGCCCAAGCACTTGGGCCATCCTCAACTGCACTCCCGGGCCATAGCAGAGAGCCGGCCTGGAAGAGGGGCAACCGGGACAGAGTCCGGCGCCCCGACCAGGACTAGAACCCGGTGTGCTGGCGCCGCAAGGCAGAGGATTAGCCTAGTGAGCCACGGCGCCAGCCAGGAATTCCTCTTTTAAAGAATGTACTGTTGTCAATAATGTGGTGCATGGTTCAAAAGATCTAGAAGACAGGGTTTTGTATACAAAGGAATGATAAAAGTCTAAGGTGATGTATGTATATGCTCATCACCCTTATTTGATCATTATATACTATATACATGTATCAAAATTTCATATTGCACCCCATAAAAATGTAGTTTGTTTTTCCAAATCTGCTTCTGTGGCCATATCACTCTGGTATTTAGAGTTTTCCTTTTTGCTAGCTATACCATTTTCAAGATCTCATTATACAAAGTAATAAAAACAAAGTGAGGCCAGAATTGTGGCATAGGGGGTTAAGTCACCAACTGCAATGCTGGCATCTCATATAGCTGCCTGTTTGAGTCTCGGCTGCTCCACTTTAATCCAGCTCCCCGTTAATGTGCCTGGGAAAACAGTGGAATATGGTCCAAGTGCTTGGACCCTGCACCCATGTGGGAGACCTGAATGGAGTTGCAGCCATTTGGGAAGTGAACCAGCAAATGGAAGATTTTCTCTCTCTCTCTCTCTCTCTCTCCCTCTCCTTCTTTCTGTCTGTAAATCTTTCAAAAAAATCTTAAATAAAGTCAATTAATTCTACTTCTGGAAAGACCAGCTAATAATTCAAGTTTGGGGGAACAAGGTCAAAATGAAAGTATAATGGATAACTATCTTTCTTGATAATGACATATTCTTTTTTAAGTAATAGTTATGATTGACACATACTAACTACATTTTTATGGGGTGCAATATGAAATTTTGATACATGTATATAGTATATAATGATCAAATAAGGGTGATGAGCATATACATACATCACCTTAGACTTTTATCATTCCTTTGTATACAAAACCCTGTCTTCTAGATCTTTTGAACCATGCACCACATTATTGACAACAGTACATTCTTTAAAAGAGGAATTCCTGGCTGGCGCCGTGGCTCACTAGGCTAATCCTCTGCCTTGCGGCGCCAGCACACCGGGTTCTAGTCCTGGTCGGGGCGCCGGACTCTGTCCCGGTTGCCCCTCTTCCAGGCCGGCTCTCTGCTATGGCCCGGGAGTGCAGTTGAGGATGGCCCAAGTGCTTAGGCCCTGCACCCGCATGGGAGACCAGAAGCACCTGGTTCCTGCCTTCGGATCAGTGCAGCGTGCCGGCCGTGGCGGCCATTGGAGGGTGACCCAACGGCAAAGGAAGACCTTTCTCTCTGTCTCTCTCTCTCTCACTGTCCATTCTGCCTGACCAAAAAAAAAAAAAAGAGGAATTCATTAATGAGGGAGGTGAGTTTCAATTCAACTAAATGGATAAATTTTTTCTATGACATAGGAAGAAACTGAGTTACCTGCTTCATGTGATTGTTATAAAAATAAAATGAGGGCCGGCGCTGAGGCATAGTGGGTTAAGTTGCTGCCTGCTAACCATCATCCTATGTGGGCACCAGTTCAGGTCCTGGCTGCTCCTTCTCCCCCCCCCCCATATAAATAAATAGATCTTAAAACAAAAAAGATAACATTTCTTTGGAGTTGGCACTGTGGCATAGCAAGTAAAGCCGTCGCCTGCAGTGCTGGCATCCCATATGGGTGCCAGCTTGTATCCCAGCTGCTCCACTTCCAATCCAGCTCTCTGCTATGGCTTGGGAAAGCAGTAGAGGATAGCCCAAGTCCTTGGGCCCCTGCACCCATGTGGGAGACCTGGAGGAAGCTCCTGGCTCCTAGCTTCAGATTAGTGCAGCTCCGGCCGCTGCGATCATCTGGGGAGTGAACCAGCAGACCTCTCTCTCTCTCTCTCCTTCTCTCTCTGTATAACTCCGACTTTCAAATAAATAAATAAATAAATCTTTAAAAAAATAAAATAAAGATAAAATGAGACATGAGCCTATTATAAGTATCATTGTGGTTATAAACTATAATGTATAAATGCTGAATAGACAAGAGAAAAGACTTCTGTGGTAAAGCATTTCAATGGAGACTTGCAATGGACATCTTAATGACTTATTCTTACTGCAAATGTCTGCTAAAGATGCTCATTATAGGTCACCTTTATTTTTTGCTATTTAGAAATTTGCTCCCCCTCTTTCTGCACATGAAGCGATGCTTTGTTCAAATTCACTGGCACTTGGAGTCCTCAGGGAGAAGCCGTCAGGGCAGTGACTCGTCACGTTGTGACAGCAGCTCTGATGTGCTGGGTGGTGTGTCCCTGGGGACGTCCTAATGAAAGTCAGAGTGATTATCACCGCGCATTGGAACATCATTCTGCTATTAGAAGTCTTGGAGGTCAAATGAAATTTTCTTAGAAAGAGCAACTGCACTGTGCGTGGCTGGGCTAGGATTCCCAGGAGTTCTCCGTTCAGGAGTAATGAGGTGCTCAGCAGAGACTCACCCCTAGAATTCTGCACAGCACTCTTGCCTTGGGCAGTGCTGCCTGGGGACTGCAGCAGCCAGGGTGGACGGATCCGCTCGGATGTAACTGCTCACAGCTTCCAGCAGGACCAGTGCGCCACTCTCCACTTGGAAATGTTAATTCAAATTTGGTGTCATGTTTGGTAATTGTGGCTGGAAGAGGCCACTGCGACACCAGACAATCAGTGGCCCCACACTCCCTTCCTCCTCTTGTGAAACTCAGAGCAGGGAAGCCTCTGTTTTCCAGACTGATCTCCTGGTGGTCAAAGCACTTGGATTTGCATTGATAGTGGTGCATTGCATGGTCATTAGTACAGCCTTTTACATATAAGTTACAGGAAAATTATGAAGTCCCAATGAGTCCAAAACAAACCAGCATAAAACAGGAAGCCAGAAGCACGTAAAACCTTTTCATCCAGCTGTATGTACTACTATTTAACTGCAGAAATTTCTGGACTTTATTTTCTATTTACATACCTATGAGGGAACTTTAAAAAGTTTATGGAGAATGGGATTAAAAGATAAATTTATTGGGTTGCAAAAATTTTTCAAGATTCATGCTTATAAGGGGTTTTCAAAAAATTCATGAAAAAGCATATTTTGAAAAAAATTATTTTATTTATTTGAAAACAGAGCTAGAGGTGGGGGGGGGGGGGAGACAGAGAGAAAGAAATCTTTCAGCCACTTATTCGCTCTCCAAATGGCCATAATGGCTGTGGCATGTCCAGGCTTAAGCCAGGAGCCTGGGACTCCATCCAGGTCTTCCATATGGGAGTCAGGGGTCCAAAGATTTAAACCTTCTTCCACTGTTTTACCAGTTGCATTAGCAGGGAGCTGGATTAGAAGTGGAGCAACTGAGACTCCAATTGGCATTCTGATATGGGACGCCAGCATCGCAAGCAGCAGCTTAACCTGCTGTGCCCTCACGAAGCTTGCAGAGTTGGCATTTTTTGGTACCCAAACTAAACTTATCTTGTAATTTCATTTTCAACACACATTTTGAGTATATTTATATACACATATTTTTCCAAAATAGAATTATACTGAAATATTGGGTTTTACTTGCTGTTTAATATAACATCTCATAGGTTATTACTGCATGAATTAATTTTATCTACATTCTACTATTATATTTTATAATGAGTAGAAGCTACATTTATATAAGCAACCCCACTATTATTTTATTTTTTTTCAAGCCACTCTTTTTTTTTTTACTTTGTAGCACATACTATTTTTTTTAACTTTTATTTAATGAATATAAATTTCCAAAGTACAGCTTATGGATTACAATGGCTTCCCCCCCATAACTTCCCTCCCACCTGCAACCTTCTCCTTTCCCGCTCCCTCTCTCCTTACATTCACATCAAGATTCATTTTCAATTCTCTTTATATACAGAAGATCAGTTTAGCATATATTAAGTAAAGGTTTCAACAGTTTGCAACCACATAGAAACACAAAGTGAAAAATACTGTTTCAATACTAGTTATAGCATTAAATCACAATGTACAGCACATTAAGGACAGAGATCCTACATGAGGAGTAAGTGCACAGTGACTCCTGTTGTTGACTTAACAAATTGACACTCTTGTTTATGGCCTCAGTAATCACCCTAGGCTCTTGTCATGAGTTGCCAAGGCTATGGAAGCCTTTTGAGTTCACCGACTCTGATCATATTTAGACAAGGTCACAGTCAAAGTGGAAGTTCCCTCCTCCCTTCAGAGAAAGGTACCTCCTTCTTTGATGACCTGTTCTTTCCACTGGGATCTCACTCGCGGAGATCTTTCAATTAGGTGTTTATTTATTTATTTATTTGCCAGAGTGTTTTGGCTTTCCATGCCTGAAATACTCCCATGGGCTTTTCAGCCGGATCCACATGCCTTAAGGGCTGATTCTGAGGTCAGAGTGCTGTTAGGACATCTGCCATTCTATGGGTCTGCTGTATATCTTGTTTCCCATGTTGGATTGTTCTCTCCCTTTTTTATTCTATCAGTTAGTATTTGCAGACACTAGTCTTGTTTATGTGCTCCCTTTGGCTCTTAGTCCTATCATTATGATCAATTGTGAATAGAAATTGATCACTGGGACTAGTGAGATGGCATTGGTACATGCCACCTCGATGGGGTTGAATTGGAATCCCCTGGTATGTTTCTAACTCTACCGTTTGAGATAAATCAGCTTGAGCATGTCCCGAATTGCACATCTCTTCCCTCTCTTATTCCCACTCTTATATTTAACAGTGATCACTTTTCAGTTAAGTTTCAACACTTAAGAATAACTGTGTATTGATTACAGTATTCAACGAAAAGTATTAAGTAGAACAAACAAAAAAATACTAAGAGGGATAACATATTAAGTTGTTCATCAACAGTCAGGGCAAGGGCTGATCAAGTCAGCATTTCTCATAGTGTTCATTTCACTTTAACAGGTTTCCTTTTTGGTGTAGCACATACTATTAACTAAGTCTTTACTTAGAAACTTTTATACCCATTCTTAAACAATTCATTGGGAAATTTTCCTTCTGATTGTTAAAAGTATATACATGTATGTGCATTATTTTTCTACTATAATACTTGATATGCATGTTTAGTTTATAACTGAATTTACCAATTATTTGTGCTTTTCTGTATTTCAATAATTTCAGACTTTTATACCATGCCACCTTCAATTGTAGGTTATAATTCTGATCTGGCTCTCCACTGGTGTTCAACACCTTTATGTATCTTTTGAAACATTCATTATCAGTGCCATGGTTTTCAAACCACTGCATATCGGTTTGTTGTTTCATACATAAAAGTTAACTTGATAGTACATGCAATCCCTGGGTCACCAACTGGCCTTTTTTTTTTTTAAGATTTATTTTATTTATTTGAAAGCTAGAGTTACAGAGAGAGATAGAGGCAGAGAGAGAGAAGCCTTCCATTCCTCTGGCTCACTCCCCAAACGACCTCAATGGCCAGAGCTGAGCGAATCTGAAGCCAGGAGCCAGGACTCAAACTGGCGTCCTTATGGGATGCAGGCTGGGGCTTTAACCTGCTGCGCCACAGCACAAGCCCCACCATAGCCTTTTAAAAATCTGTAGGTGTTGCCGGCGCCGTGGCTCAATAGGCTAATCCTCCACCTTGCGGCGCCGGCACACCGGGTTCTAGTCCCGGTCAGGGCGCCGGATTCTGTCCCGGTTGCCCCTCTTCCAGGCCAGCTCTCTGCTATGGCCAGGGAGTGCAGTGGAGGATGGCCCAGGTGCTTGGGCCCTGCACCCCATGGGAGACCAGGAAAAGCACCTGGATCCTGGCTCCTGCCATCGGATCAGCGCGGTGCGCCGGCTGCAGCGGCGGCCATTGGAGGGTGAACCAACGGCAAAGGAAGACCTTTCTCTCTCTGTCTCTCTCTCTCACTGTCCACTCTGCCTGTCAAAAAAAAAAAAAAAAAAAAAAAAAAAAAAAATCTGTAGGTGTCTCCTCACAATGTTCTGCTATTTGGTTTCTCAAAGAAATCTGAAATCACTGTGGGTATTGTGAGGAAACAATTTTGTTCTACTTAACACTTGGAGGCTATTTTGTTTTAGCATTTACCATTGCAGTGCTTGGACGAGCGTCGGCATAAAGTAAGGATTTGTTGGGTGAAGGAATAAAAACGCTTTGGCAAGGTGTGATGGTGGAGCCGGGGCCTACGCTCTTTTCTATTTCTGTGCTTACCAATGGTGAGCTCTGGGGCCGGCGCTGTAGCGCAGCGGGTTAAAGCCCTGGCCTGAAGCGCCAGCATCCCATATGGGCACCAGTTCTAGTCCTGACTGCTCCTCTTCCGATCCAGCTCTCTGCTGTGGCCTGGAAAGGTGGTGGAGGATGGCCCAAGTCCTTGGGCCCCTGCGCCCATGTGGGAGAACCGGAAGAAGCTCCTGGCTCCTGGCTTCGGATAGGTACAGCTCTGGCCATTGAGGCCATCTGGGGAGTGGGCAGCAGATGGAAGACCTGTCTCTCTGTCTCTACCTCTCTCTGTAGTTCTGTCTTTCAAATAAATGAAATAAAATGAAAAAAATCTTAAAAAACAAATGGTGAGCTCCTCCACAAGTCCTCCTGCCCTGGTTGATTAAGCTCAGGAAGGATTTCTCATGTTACCGTTTTGGTTCTGCCTCTCTCCCATTTTTTCCTTGCTTGATGCACCCTTTGCTGCCCTCCATTTCTCCCCTGCATTGTTTGCATTTGCTTATGCTTTCTCTGGGCATTCTCGTGATGGATCATGCACTGTGCCTTCTTGGGTGAATGTTGCCCCGAGCCTTCTTCCCCCTCCTTGCTCTTTCAGATCGTCCTCCTCTGTTCCCTCCCTGCACCTTTGCCTTGACCCCGTTCCTATTATGCCTTCTTACATCATTCAATGCCTCAAAAAGTGTTTCCTTGAAATATCTGTTTGTAATTACTAAGATATATATTTTAAGCGATAGCCTTTTCTTCTGAGCCTTCCAGATGTTTTTCCCATTGTGTTGATACATAAAGTACACTTCTACAGTTCCACATGATTTATGGCTTCTTTATTCTTTCTAAAAAAATTACCAATTTCTTCAGACTTGATAATTAGAAGCAGATATGGCAAGTGAATGACTCTTGTTCCTGCTCTCTGCTTATCGTATGGTGAACAAATAACACCCTTTCTTACTGGACATCTGGAGCTGGGTCAACACGCTCAGCTCCCGGCCAATGCCAAGTTTCTGATAGGTCTTTGTCTAGTGGAAGTTTTCCTCTCCTTCAATTACCTGACACTCTATGACTCTTTTTTTAAAAGTATTTATTAATTTGAAGTGTGTGGGGGAGATTGAGATAGAGAGAGAGAGAGATTGAAAGAGATCTCTCCCGTCTGCTGGTCACTCTCGCAATTTCCTACAATGGCTGGGATGGGGACCAGATTGAAGTCAACAGCTGTTTACTCAATCCAGCATGGGTAGGAGGGGTTTAGGTGTTTGCGCCATTGCCACTGCCTCTTAGGGTGTGCATTAGCCTAGAATCCAGGCTGAACGTGGGACTTTCGAACCTAGGCATTCTGGTGGGATCCTTAGTAGTGGGGGTCCTAATTGTTGTTCCAAATGTCCAGAACTGTTTAGGATTCTTCATTATTGCTGTTAGGTACACACACACACACACACACACTCATAATGCTCAACACAGCACTGTTATCAGACAGCTTCTCCCAACTCACACATTTGATTTGTGGGAGAACACACCACATTATGTCCTGTGTGTCTGTACATTCTTCCAATGATCCCACTAGGATTTGTATTCCGTTCCGGGAAGTAGACGGTACTGTAGAAGTCCCTGCTCTGCTTGCCTCATAGCCCGGCAGCATCTGAGTGTCAGGTCCCTGAGCAGAGGATCTGTGCCTGTGCCTGCCTTTGTCTGGCTCTCCGTTCTGTGAAGCTACTCTGGGTGTGGCGGGGAGAGTTCCTTGGCGTGGTGCTTCTTAGTGTAGCTCCATATGCCTTCTAATTAGTGCCAAATCCTCTATGGTTCTGACATTCGATTGTCTGTTGCTGGTGGTTTTCCATAGTAATGAGTTTTCATCCTTTCCTTATATTTTTTAAAGTGAGAAAATGGGACAGGTTGTGTTGAGGGCTGTTAGCCAAGCACAATCTTTAACCAAAGGCCATCTGCATTTTTTTTTAATATATAAGAGAATAGGAACAATCTGTCTGTGATTTAGGGACATTCTCTGGCAGCAGTATGAGAATACATTTTGAGTCCTCATTAAAAGGAACAGGTATGAAATATATATTTATTTAGTGAGCTGCCAGCTGTTTGAAAAATCCTTTCCATATTTCCCATAATATTTCTGAAACCTAACAGTGTCTACAGTAGAATGTCATCACTATCTAGGGACAGTGTGCTATGGTTTTTTGTTCCTCAGGGAAGATCTTTTCTAGGTACCTGCTGCTTCGCCAAGGCGCGGAACAATCCAGCATGCTAACTCTCTGCTTCCAATCTCCTCACTTACTCATGAGAGAGAAAAATGCTAAGCAGCAAATTATGCTTGCCATCAGCATAAGTGATGAGAGAGGAAGAAACAGCCTCCCCAGCCCTCCTCTTTGAGGTTCAGGAGACACTATGCATACTCAGGTGTGTTCAGTGAGGGATGCGATATGTTCCAGATGTGTACAGTGAGGGAGACTCACCTGGCCCCACAGCCAGCCAGTCAGAACATTGTTCTATTTTCCACTTGTGGCATACACCTCCCACCTGCAGTCATTAGGTACCGGGTGCTCAGGTACTCCTGGCACAGTGTCTCAGTCTGTTTTGTGCAGCTTTAACAAAACACCTGTATCTGGGAACTTCAGGAATAAGTTTACTTTTGTTCTCATTCTGGAGGTCAGGTTGGGCAACTGTGTCTGGTAATGACCTCATGCATTACAACAGGCTAGATGGTGTCACATGATAACAACTAACGTATGTGAGAGTGGTGAGGCATGTGTGGGAGAGATAAGAAGGAAGAGAGGAAGCAGAAGATTATGGATGGGTCAGTCTTGCTATTTTTACAACGGCTCACTCTAAAGGGATCACACACCCCACTTCAAAAGATCAGCATTAATCCCCTCATTAGGGTGTTTTTGCCCCAATCACCTTTCAGCAAGTCCCGCCTCTTAAAGGTCCTGCCATTTCTCAATATCGTTACACTGGGGCCAAGCTTCCAGCACACCCAAGCCATGTCACACAGTTATCACCTGTCATGGGCTCTGGATAGACTTCCAGAGCAAGTGCATTTTCCATCTCTCTCTGCCCCCTGCCAACTGCTCACCAAACCAGCACGAGAGGGCTGGGAAAAGCATGGATCTTGACATCAAGTAAAGCTGCACTCAAATTAGGACGCTGCCACTTTGTGCCTCCTGGGTATTTTGTTGAGCAAGTGATTTGTCATCTGTAAAACACGGTAACAACATCTCCCGAATTGTGCTGGTCTGTGTGTGTGACTTACATACTGAGTTCATGTCTACCTAGAGTTCAGAGCTTGCGTGTCACAACTTCCCTATATCTCTGTGGCTGTTTGGTGGCAGACCCTGGTACTTTGCTTCTCAGGTCATGATTGCTTCTTCCTTGGATCCCAACCTTGCAAAGAGTCAGGGCAGCAAAGAATCCTGCAGCCATTCTCTCCCACGCTAAACTGTATTACTGTACCAACTCCAACACTCCTTATCTGAAACCCAGGCTTGCCCTTCCTCATAAAGGAGCTGTTTCTGACCTTGGCCTCCAGTCCTGGAAACTTGCATTTAGCAATCAAGGAATGGGTAGTTTCAGAACAGCCCAGTCACCAAAAGCCAAGTTCCCAAACAGATTCTTCAAGTGGCGTCAGGGTCTCCAGAGTGCTGAAAAGTCAAAACTGTTTTCAGAACCATTCTAAGCCACCATTTGCCTTTTCACCTCAATCTCTCTCATGTGTATGAGGGAGGTTTCCTGGGGCTATATAGTGAGTGATGCCTTGATATACAAACAGACATGGAAGACATGTGCAAAGATGTAAAGCAATATAATCATTTTTTGTGGTTTTGGAGAATATCATGTTTTTTTTTTTTTGGTAAGGTATGTTATTTTTGCTAACATATTATTGTTAGTTAATATTATTTATATATAAATATTTTTTACAACTTATCCATTTTAATTTCTAAAACGGTAAGTATCTGTAGATATTAGTTCATCCAACTATTTAAATTCCTTTTGTGGCTCTGAATGTAATTTTTAAGTGTACACTAAAAAATTTCAAACTACTGCCCTCGATGTGATACCAGGATATTGCATGGCTAGACTGGACCATTCATTGTTTATTCCTGTGCACACACTCCCTTCAGGGCCACAGTGGCACTTTCCCTGCCTCAGAGGAAGCTGGGTCCTCTAAGTGAACAGGGGACAGGCATCTCCCGAGTCGATGGCACTTCCAGTCTCCCTGCAGGACACACCCACACTAGTGGAAATGCCTGCAGCGCCAGAAGCACCTGATTGCTTGTTGCTCTGGGTGATGAGCGCCAGGTCCTCAGATCACCAGGATGCACTATGCAGCCTGGAGTTGGAAGCTGTGCTGTTCCTGGGCAAGGCTCTGGGAGCCCCACCGGGCCTTTTGGGGTTTGTCTCATTTGGGGCACAGCCATCTGGGAGCTGCAGCAGAAGGAGTTCTGCACCAGTGGGTGCCTCTTCAGTGATCCTCTCTGGGGTCCCTAGGGCTCTCTTTTGGATCTTTTCCCTCTGTCACTGCCTCTCGAATGTCCAAGTCTCTCTCCCTTTCTTACATTTCCCCCTCATCTAACCTCCTTCCAGTAAAGGAATCTGAGAAACTTGTTCATACTCAAGTATGAGTGACTGATAAGATTTGCCCAGTTTGTGAAAAAATAGATTTAAAGGATAAGTTTATTTTGTTGCAATTTTTTTTGAAATCCATTCATTTGAGAGATCTTCAAAAAGTTCATGGAGAATGCATACTATGAATAAATTATACATAGATTTAAAATCCTTTTTGCACCAAAATAAGCTTATCTTTTAATTCCCTTTTCCATGAATGTTTTGAAGTACCCTCAGAAATCTTGGAATTTTTGTATCTTAGCCAAATGAATATGTCCTATCCTCTAGAATATAAAAAAAATTAAAATGCATTTTCTGTCATTTTATTTGAAAGGAAGAGAGAGAGAGTGCAAGAGAGCAAGCTGTCTTTCACCTCAGGTTTACTCCTCACATGCTTGCAATGACTGATGACTGGGCCTGGACCAGGCCACAGCAGGAACCTGGAACTCAATCTGGATTTTTCTGTGGGTGGCAGAGACTCAACTACTTGAGTCATCACCTACTTCCTCCCAAGGTGCACATTAGCAGGGAGCTAGAAGTGGAAGTGGGGCCAGGAGTGGATCCCAGGCACTCCAATACAGGATGTGAGCATTCCTAGCAGTGTGTTAATTGCTGGACCAAATGTCAGACCCTCTAGAATTTTAAGCATTAGGAAGTGAGTGGATAGTAAAGTGCTCTTGTGGGGAGAGTTTCTGGTTTCCACTACATCATAGCAAGGAGAGGATCACTTGGCCTCCCTGCCTCCCAGGGAAGCTTTCATCAGTGCAGCAGCAGCTGGTGGACTCTGGGTAATTTGCTCCTGACATTCTATCTTGGTGCAAGGCAGACAAGGGCAGAGGAAGTTAGAGACTTGGGGAATTGAGACACAGAGAAATGAATTAGGGCCCTTCAGCAATCATGATGCCATTCCAGAGGGGAGACCTAGGGATTGCACTACATTATGCAGCAGCGCAAGAGGTAAACACGGGGTGTGATGCCTGGCATATGTCTTCAGGGATCCATGAAAAAACATAATATCTAACATTTATTGAAGATATGTGTATCTTCGAAATTTTTTAAAATTTATTTTTATTTATTTGAAAGGGGGAGAAGAAAGGAAAGAAGGAAGGAAGATAGGAAGGAAGGAAGGAAGGAAGGAAGGAAGGAAGGAAGGAAGGAAGGAAGGAAGAAAAAAGAAAGGTTATTCTATCAGCTGGTCTCCCCTTCTGCTCACAATAGCTGTGACAGGGCCAGGTTGACATCAGGAGCCAATAACTGAATCCTGAATTTCCCATGTAGGAGGTTGGGACCCAAATACTTGAGAGCCATCACCTGCTGCCTCCCAGAGTGTGGATTAGCAGGAAGCTAGAATCAAAAGCAGAACTGAGACTTGAACCCAGACTTTTTGATATGGGAGGTATGTATCCCAAGCTTTGTCTTAACCGTTGCCCTAAACATCTGTCCTGACCCACTATATTTCTTGTATTGACCTCATGAAAAAGGAGCTACTTTGATCTGCATTTGATAGATGAGGTAATAAAATAAGAAAAAAAAGTCAATTAACTTGTATGATTTTTCAGTGGAAAGTGGGACTTGAAGGAGAAACCCTGTCTCTGATGCTTGCTTCCAACTTGTGTGCTCTCCTACTCTTCTCAGGCAATAGTTAAAGTAGGAAGGCAGTGGTTTCCTGATAATCCTCAAAGTTTTCCATGCTACCAGATACAGTGTCTGGGGGTGGTGGTATCTGCCATCATTTTATACATCTGTAATTACACATGTGGCCATTTCCTCCCACGACAGATGAACAGCAGTGTCATTATGACATCATCTCAGGATCCAAACATCAAGATTCCACCTACAGGGCTTGGGCATGCTTTTTGTCTCATGTAGGTTGTCCTTTAAGTGGGCACTGAGGGATGGATTGCCCACTCCTTTATAGCTCAGTCTGGAGCATGATGTGTAGCACATCCTTGTACTCTCAACTCAGGAGGCCAAACACTCCATACTCCTCCAAGGATTTCCATGCTTCCATCTCTGGAATTAACAAATACTAGCTTCCTCATCCTGACTTCACTCAAGTTTCCTGTCATGGAAGTCCATCTTAGTCTATATTAGCTAGCATTCCTCCTTCAAGCTGAACATAGAGCTTTCCCACCCAGGTGCGGTTCCCACGGATGACTCTCAAAAATCTTGGTGCTCATGAACCACGTAGATGTGCCCACTGAATCTCAAGAGTAACAGCATTTGTGAGTTGTCAGGTGCATATAGAAGCAAACAAGTTTAAATGCAGTGAGTCAAGGATCTAAGTTACTTTGATTCAACAACTCTGCCTTCTCAGCACATAGCCTCCACCCTCACTAGTGAAAGTGGAGAGACAGACAAGTCAATCTTATAAGGACTTTTTTTGTCCTCAATCTGGAAGGGATGTAGTCACTTCTATTCACATTTAACTGGCCTGAAATCATTGCATGACCTCATTCATAAAGGAAGACTAGAAAATGGAATATTGCAATTGTCTGTCATTGCTTTTGCTACAAGTTTAAGGTAAGTCGACATAGAATGTTCTGTAAGGCTGACTGACATTTCCTTAGTAGAGACTCCAACGATGTGAAGGTTTCCTGAATTTCTTAAATGTGTCAGTATTTGGTTATTTTATTGTCTACTTTGGCTGAATTGGCTTTCAAAAATAGGCTTTGGGAGAAGAACTTTCTGGAATCACATTCCTATCTGCTTATTTTAAGAGCAAGGCTGGCTTGGAGCTAGCCCATTTTACATGCCCAACTTTCCTGATTTTACTGAATTTGTTATTGTGTCTTTCTTTGCTGCCTTTCAAGCAGCCCAAATTATGAGACCACCACCTCTCTGCCCTATTCTGAAGGATCAGTCAGAGACCCTTGCTCAGTGAAGAATGCCTGCTCTGACAGTCAGTCTCCCTATCGCTGTTCTCACATTAGGGGTCCTCAATTAACCTGCCTCCAGTAGTGGGTTCATGAAGGAAATTGTCATTTTTCTCACCTTTGCACACAAGCTCACTGTGAGTTGCACCAGCCTGGGCCGTGGGGCGGTGCTTCTTTTCAGAGATCCTCGCTGTGGGGCTGAGATGGGAGGTTTGTGATCCTGTACAAGTTCTTAGAGATGTGTATGTGGTCTCATGCCCTTCCAAATAATAGCACATCTTTATTAACTTGCCCCCTGGTCTCTGCAGCACTCCTGAAGGCAAAGCTAGAGTCATGTGACATCTCCTCTACCAAGCTAGCCCTCATCTCTGCCTTACTCCTTCAGCTGATCAAGAAAAACCGCCTGGGTCTAACTGGATAACTGTGGGTCCTCACCAGATAAGCTTTATAGTGAGTCCAGCTTGAAGCTCACAGCCCAGATCTGGTAGCAGGCATCTACCTTCTTTTCAAGTTCATCCTACAGACCCATCATCTTTGGCAACTCTGAGGCAGACTTGGTGGTTCTTCTATGGGAACATCTTATGGTCACTCCCAGAGGGTGCCATTGAGTTGACTGATTCTTACTGCATGTTTTCTATTTAGCTCTCGCTTTGGGATGTCTATAATCACAGGAAAATACTGGCACATTGTTGAATTTCAGCGGTAGGGTTACCAGTCTCCCAAAATATGCCCACAATAGGCCACATTTCATGTTATATACACCCTTGTGTGGTACCTTTAATCCTGGCTGGTGCTGAGGCTCTTGCTAACTTCACGGGGAACAGCCAGCGCCAAGCAGCCAGTTATGCCATTCAATAGTCCAAGAGTTGAGTCCAGAAATCATGGAGTGAAGAAAAAATGTGGCCTCCTTGAGGCTTGCTTTAATTCTTGACCTTCAGAAACATGACAGCCAATAAGCTGGTATTTGAAGCTACTATCATTTGGGGTGGCTTAGGACACAGCAATCAATGACCAGAACCAGGGTGCTTGTTTATGTGAACAATGCTTCCTGGATGCATCCAGATTTTACATGATTCCTTGGAGGTTTTTTGATCCTATTTCTTGAGGTGCCTGTTTCTGAAGGGAACCTGGAAAAGGTCTGGGACAGAGCTCTGACTTCCAAGTCAGGGTGTAGGGGAGATTTTCCACCTCCCTGTAACATCCTGTGCCAAGCTTTGCCATCTCCAAACTTCCATGAGCTATACCTAAGGTCCTGACTTCTCCACAGAGCAGTGGAAACACCAGCCTCTGATCTCTCACCTCTACCCACTGTGCTTTAGCTCCCACAGCCTTCCCACCTCAAGATTGGTGCTTCATTTCTAATCCCTGGAGATTTTTCTTTTCTGTACTTGACTTAAATTATTATGCTTCTTTTTCTTGATTTTATAATTTGGAGTGGGGTTGATGGCAGGCTTCAAAGAAGGCATTTCAGAGGCTGTTCCATCTGACATTTTGACTTGATTCTCTATCTTTTTGGACATTTCTCCCCTATGTCAAAAGACTGTGATGGCAAAACTGTGAATATACAGGCAAATATAGAGGCAAACTCATTCAGGAAAGAGAGATTAGGTTCTTGGCTTCTGAATTATTAAATTCAGAGTTGTGGTCTATTGCTCTGCCAGGATGGATCTGACAACTGAAATTTGGTTTACTGTGGGAATCAATGATGGTGGCTGCTTTTCAGGGAGGTGTCCCCAAATAACCATCAAAGATCCCTGTCCTAAAAACTGCTGCTTGTCACCCATCTCCACTAGACAATGTGTTGTGGGTCCAAGCAGCTCACATGGATCTCCTAGATAATATACTGAGTTTTTCTCCATTTAAATTTTAATAAAACTAGCAGATGGAATTTCAAGCTGTACCATTCAGCAAGAGAATTAATATACTGAAATGTAGCCTTTTGACAGATACTCAAATGAGAATAAGGCTATCAGGGCAAGTAAATGGAGAAAAAATAATTATGGAAGGAAGGAAACTGGAGACAGAACTGAGATGATTACATAAACCCATTGAGAAATGAATAAAGGACTTTCCTCAGAAGTAATTAAGTCTCCTTCTTAAATCCACATGTTTTATTTTGGCTCATAAGCTTAAATACATCTCTGTTTACATTGTTCCTCTGCTCAAAGATTTCACTGATGATCCAATGACCTAACTTATTATACTCCAACTCTCTATCCTGGAGACTTCTTCAGTCTGGCCTTAACCTACTCCAGGAGCAGCAATTCTTAGCATTCAATGCATTTTTAAATCACCAGGGAGCTGTATAAATCATTTTTTGCCCTCATACAAGTACAACAAATGGAATGTTACAACTAACTGCATGGTAATAATACCACTGTATTTATCTTACTATGCTTATCACCGAGATTAGTAGCTAGATGAATTTGAACTTTGAAAATATCCCTTTGGCTACAGCATAAAGAAAGGATATAAAACACAACAGCCACAAAGTAAGAACGGAAAATTGAATATTTCAGTGGAGAGGCTGTAGAATTTTGGTTCATTATGTGTTGTATCTGACAATACAATTCAGTTCTTAAATACATACCATGTGTTACAATTCTACTGTATTCTGAGGGACAGAAGAAATAGATTTTACAGAAATAAAACAAAATAAAATAAAACAAAGTCCTTGATATCCACGGCTTCACGGTAACAGAGAATATAAACAAGTAGCTACAGAACAAGGCACATTGTGAAAACTGAAATTGTGTAGAGAAATACAGATCAGCTATAATGAGGAACAAGAGATGAGGCCACGTGGTGGTGGTTGTGGGGAAACTAATGGGGAAACATCAACCTCTGGGCTCCATCCCCAGAGATGCTGATTTACCGCTCAGGGTAGACCCGGGACTTTTGCTGGGCTTGTCCTTTGAGTTGCTTGTGCAGTCAGTGCTGGGAAATGCTGAGAGCTGCTCTTCCACCACGTCCAGGTGGTTCTGGGGCAATGGGAAGGACACTTCCCCAAGAAGCACCGGCCCAAGTCTCTACTTTCCCAAAGAATGACAGCAGAGAAACAAAGTTACCGTTTCCTGGGCAGAGGCTGTACTAAACACTTCAAGCGCATGGTTCCTCCTCCCTGGCTGCACGTTAAAATCATCCAAGGAGCTCTGAAAAGCTATTGCCTTAATTCGGACACAGGCCAATGAAATCAGGCTACGGCGTCAGACCCAGATGCTGGTGTGTGTGTGTGTGTGTGTGTGTGTGTACGTTTTAATTGCCCTTACAGTTGACTCTTATAGGATGGTGAATGTTAATCACTGTTCTTGGATTCTATAAGGTGCTCTAGAGCTTGTATGAGCATAGCCACGGCCCATACAACATTTTATTCAGTGGCAGAAGGCAGATACGATACTGGGGCATAAGGTTCTAATGGAGCTGAATTGTGGGTTGCCCAGTGATGCATAACCATCGTGAAGTTACAGCACAAGACATTGTTCCCGAGTGTGCTGACGCTGCTGGTTGTGCAATCATGTACAGTACACAATATTTGTGGATGATAATAAATGACTGTGTAAGTGGTGTGTATATTTACTATACTATTCTTTTTGTCATTATTTTAGAGTGCGTTTTTACTTAAAACAAAGCTTGCTGTAAAACAGCATACCGAGGGGCCGGCATTGTGGCATAGTGGGTAAAGCTGCTGCCTGCAGTGCCGGCATCCCATATGGGTGCCAGTTCGAGTCTTGGCTGCTCTACTTCTGATCCAGCTCTCTGCTGTGGCCTGGGAAAGCAGTAGAAAATGGCCCAAGTCCTTGGGCCCCTGCACCCACGTGGGAGACCTGGAAGCTCCTGGCTCCTGATCGGCATAGCTCCAG
The DNA here is from genome assembly GCF_051225735.1 of Oryctolagus cuniculus. Classification (NCBI taxonomy): domain Eukaryota; kingdom Metazoa; phylum Chordata; class Mammalia; order Lagomorpha; family Leporidae; genus Oryctolagus; species Oryctolagus cuniculus. Next base: position 61,932,160 of record NC_142882.1, on the reverse strand, counting down.
CCATTGCAGCCAATTGGGGAGTGAACCAGCGGATGAAAGACCTCTCTCTCTCTCTCTCTCTCTGCCTCTTCTCTCTCTATGTAACTCAGACTTTCAAATAAATCAATAAATAAATCTTTTAAAAAAAACAGCATACTGAGTCGTGCTGGCAACAGCCTTCACTTTCTTTGATGTATTACTGAGTCTTTTGACTGTATCGGGAGGCCATAGCTAGCCTGGGCCATCTACATTCGTCTAAGTACATGCTATGTGGGTCACAATTGAAGGCAATCCTCTAATAACACATTTCTCATGATGTGCACCTGCTGTTAAGTGGTGCATGAGTGCATCTATGAATCCACTCCTCTGTGGAATCCCTGTTCTCCCACTGAGCAAACTTGTTTGCCACTTTCTGAAAACTCCACATATCTCTTGGTGTCGGCTTCTAGGCCAGAAGAAGGACCTTCTCATCTATCTCTTTGGGAAACTACCCAAAATTTCAGATCCATGGCTTCCAGAAAGGTCTTTCTGGAATTCTCTTATCTTTTCTGAAACTCCTTAGTACTTGCTAAGATTATTTTTTTCTTACAACTTTGTCCTGAATAGAAGCCTTCAATGAAAAATTATTTCATATAAATGTTCTCTTCCGTGCCGTGCCTCACAGAATGCCCTGCGTGTGGTGGATCCCGAAGTCATATTCCTCAGTTTGATCAGGCCATCAGACAAAGATTTCCTGCCAGTTATCCAATATCAGGACAAATATGAAGTCTTGGCTTTCCCTTATTGGCTAGGAGACTTCTTTGACCATCCAATAAAGGATGTGCAAGGTGAAGTTTAGTCACTATTTGTAGGATCTAGGAGTGGAATTCACAGAGAATGATTTCTCTCTACTCTCTCCTGCTTTCTCTCCCACCATATATTTAGTCTAAAGATCTTGAGATGGATATCAAAAAGAATTATCCCCAATCCTTCCTCTACATGCCTATCAAACTTTTCAGTTTTAATGAGAAAGTAGTCTTTCAAGGCATTCCTAATAAGAGGGATCTAGGGTATGTGTAAACAGATACCAAAGAAGGCTTATGGAATAAAGGTCATGGGAGCTATGATTTGAGTTCCTAAAACCAACATGCCTAATAGCTAGAAAACTACTGCTGGTGACCTCAGCTAATTACAGAACTAAATAAGTGGTTTGCAGGAATCACCCACGCATCACTGCAAATGTTAGGAATCTTTGGAAGCACTGCAAAGTCAGCTGATTTCTGGGAACTGGCCCACAAGATGTGTGCCATCTGCTCATGCTCCGTGAGTCCTGCCACCAGAGGATGTCAGCTTCTTCTTCCCATCTACTTCTCAAAACTCATGTCTGCACCCTTTTGTGACTGACCTGGAAGAACTAACCTGGAAACAAGTGGAAAAAGTGAGTCAGGGATATAAATGTAAGCTTCTTTCCTGTGATGTGAAGGGAAGTCTAGAGACAGTGTCAATGTTGAATGAACAGCAGACAACCTGACAAAACTAACCCAAGTCAAGATCAGTTCATTTTAGGGAAGACATATCAGGGGTGGGGGCTGGGGGTAGAGGAAGACATGTTAAAATTGTAAAATGGGAAATGGCAAGAAATTACTGTCCCCCCAATCTGACACACACATTTCTCCTGGAAGACTATTGTAGCAAGTGGGATGAGGTCTCTCGGCAGGCCTGCAGGAGACTAACAGGTGGCTTTCAAAACCCTGGTGGACTTTCCTCAGCCTGACAGGACTGAAGACTGAGCTTCTAGTCAGCCGTTCCTACTCACCTCTCTTTCCCAGGCTCACATAATTTCTAAGAATTTTTATTTTTATTTGTAGAGATGCTGAAATTATCTGAAGGTTGCTTCAAGATTAAAACAAACTTACATCAAGAAGCTTGACTGGTCTTGGAGCTTCCTCCACCTCCTCTGCCCCCCATCTCTAACGAGACTTCTGCTCCTAGGGTGGGAGCACTGTCTTGCTTGCTCACCAGTCAGTCCCTGCGGCTGAACACAAGCTTTGTGATGGCAGGCGCTCAATGAGTTTTGGTTGAATGAATTAATATATGACCATGGTGTTGCCTTATGCATTATCACAGATTTGCAGGAGTGAATATGTTGGTTACCTAGTTTAGTTTTTCTCTCTTGCCCAGAAGTAGATATTTAATTCCACAAATTTTTAAATTAAAAAGGTATAGGGCCGGCGCCGTGGCTCAATAGGCTAATCCTCCACCTTGCGGCGCTGGCACACCGGGTTCTAGTCCCGGTCGGGGTGCCGGATTCTGTCCCGGTTGCCCCTCTTCCAGGCCAGCTCTCTGCTATGGCCAGGGAGTGCAGTGGAGGATGGCCCAGGTGCTTGGGCCCTGCACCCCATGGGAGACCAGGAAAAGCACCTGGCTCCTGGCTCCTGCCATCGGATCAGCGCGGTGCACCGGCTGCAGCGGCGGCCATTGGAGGGTGAACCAACGGCAAAGGAAGACCTTTCTCTCTCTGTCTCTCTCTCTCACTGTCCACTCTGCCTGTCAAAAAAAAAAAAAAAGGTATAGAATACTAATCTCTTTGAGTGTTATGCTTTTATTAATGTATATATGGGTATCTGGGCATATATATGTCTGCAGAATACATGTTTGTATATATTGTATATTATATAATATATAGTATATTATAAATAAGATACAAATATAAGTTGATGTAATATATCTGCATATATATTATACGTCTATATAGTATTTTACATTTTTAGAAGGTTAAATGTCACCAATAGGCCATGGTGAAGTAACTGTTCTATTGTATAGAAGGCTCTGTCACTTCCTGTCATTGATTGTTTAGTAAATTTCATAGATAAAAGAGCCTTTTTTTTTTTTTTGACAGGCAGAGTGGACAGTGAGAGAGACAGAGAAAAAGGTCTTCCTTTTGCTGTTGGTTCACCCTCCAATGGCCGCCGCGGCCAGGGTGCTGTGGCCAGTGCACCACACTGATCCAAAGCCAGGAGCCAGGTGCTTCTCCTGGTCTCCCATGGGGTGCAGGGCCCAAGCACTTGGGCCATCCTCCACTGCACTCCCTGGCCACAGCAGAGGGCTGGCCTGGAAGAGGGGCAACCGGGACAGAATCCGGCGCCCCAACCGGGACTAGAACCTGGTGTGCCGGCGCCGCTAGGTGGGGGATTAGCCTAGTGAGCCGCGGCACCGGCAAGAGAGCCTTTTATCCCCTACTTCCACGTCTTGGGGTAGTGGCTCCCCGAGTGTCATCCAATAAAGTCAAGTCCGCACCTTGTATTCTCCAGAAGGCCCTGTGCTCCCTTCCGGGGCTTGCCTTTACTGCACAGTCCCTTCTGGAGCATTGTCCAGCACTCAGTGTCCTGCTGATTGATTGACAGATTGAGCAAGAACAGAACTTTAAAACTAAACTGCCAAGCAAGGGCAGACTAATAATTTGCCCAATATCAGGCAGCGTATGGATTATTATTCCCTGTTTCCTTGGCTTTGTTATGCTGGGCCCTGAGATACTATGGAATCCCCCTTGCACACCTGTTTCCCATTTGTTTAATTCTCTCCATTTTTCAGGAAATGCTGGATGTTTTTCCAGGAACATTTCTCAAAAATTATGTTCTACTTTGCTCTCTTTTACTCAAATATGCTTTGTACATTTAGTTATACTGGGAACTTTAGTACAAATTAGGTTCCAAGGTACTGTTCTTGAATTCCCTCAACTGTGCATATGGTAATAAATTCTTAATATAAAGGAATAGATCACTTTTTTATATTTTTAGTGGAGTGTCAGAACATATAAATTTTTCCATTCACTTTTCACTCATTCGTTTATTCACTCACTTTCTCGGCAAATATTTATGGAATAACTACTATTTCACGCTTATTGCTTAGCTTGTTCAGAAAAATCATGGTAAGAAACTGATATTTGGGCAAGGATTTGAATGGCACTAAGGAGTGAGCCTGCCGATGAGATAGGGAAGGAGCCCTCCAGGAAGAAGACACCACATGTTCAAAGTCCTTGCTGTAGGAATTTGCCTAAAACAATGGAATAAGAGCAAGGGGTCCTTTACGGTAGAATGCAGTGAACGAGGGGAAGGGTCCTAGGCAAGGAAACGAGCTGAAGAACAAGTCAGATCATGTAGCCTGAGAGGTCTCTGTGACCTTTTGGATTTTACCCTTGAGTGGCGAAGGGAGTCATGGGAGGGATGTGAGCGGAAGCAAGATTTGTTTCAAAAATAACTACCACGCTGCTGAGTTGAGAACAGTCAAGCGGTCAGCAGAGATTTTCTCCAAAGGGTCAGCTGTAGTGCTGGCATCACATATGGGCACTGGTTCAAGTCCTGGTGCTAAACTTCTGATCCAGCTCTCTGCTAATGCGCCTGGGAAAGCAGTGGAAGGTGGCCAAAGTGCAACAACGTGGGAGACCCAGAAGCTCCTGGCTCCTGGCTTCAGATTGGCGAAGCCCTGGCTGTTTTGGCCATGTGGGGAATAAATCAACGGATGGAAGATTTTACTCTCTTTCTTTCTCTCTTTCTCTGTAGCTCTGCCTTTCAAATACATAAGTGCATGAATAAATTTATAAATATTAAAAGGAGTGGCTGGGTTTCCTAAGTATTTATTTTTTCATGTAGAGTTGGATGGACAGAGTAAGTGGGGTCTATAAAGGCTGCATGTTCGTTATAAGCAATTGCATCAAGTGAGATGCAGAAAGTCATGCGTGACGAGGGGAGGCACATAAATCGGAGCGTCACAGCTTAGCTCAGTCTGAAATGAATGCTGAGAACACATTTTAAAAGCAAGTGTTGATTACTCAAATTCTGAAACAATGACAAATTTTAATAAAAAGTCCTTGGGAAATAAGGAGGACACAGTGAGATTAGCATTAAGAAGTTAGTCATAGATCATGCCTAGCCTCTGGCTCCATAACAATGACTACATTTTTTAATTTTTTTAAAAATTTTCCTTTATTTTTTGACAGGCAGAGTGGACAGTGAGAGAGAGAGAGACAGAGAGAAAGGTCTTCCTTTTGCCGTTGGTTCACCCTCCAATGGCCGCCATGGCCGGAGCGCTGCGGCCGGCGCACCACGCTGATCCGAAGCCAGGAGCCAGGTGCTTCTCCTGGTCTCCCATGGGGTGCAGGGCCCAAGCACTTGGGCCATCCTCCACTGCACTCCCTGGCCACAGCAGAGAGCTGGCCTGGAAGAGGGGTAACCGGGACAGAATCCGGCGCCCCGACCGGGACTAGAACCCGGGGTGCCGGCACCACAGGCAGAGGATTAGCCTATTGAGCCACGGCGCCGGCCCAATGACTACATTTTGATTGCCTTAGAAATAGTTAGCCAAGGCAAACTGAACTGAATGTCACCGGAATTTGTAAAACTTCTCTTAATTATGAACACTTGGAACAGACAACAATCCTTAATGCTAAGAGTCTTTGGCATGGCCGGTGCCACGGCTCTCTAGGCTAATCCTCTGCCTGCGGCGCTGGCACCCCGAGTTCTAGTCCCGGTTGGGGTGCCGGATTCTGTCCTGGTTGCTCCTCTTCCTGTCCAGCTCTCTGCTGTGGCCTAGGAAAGCCGTGGAGGATGGCCCAGGTCCTTGGGCCCTTGCACCCGCATGGGAGACCCAGAGGAAGCTCCTGCTCCTGGCTTCGGATCGGCACAGCTCTGGCCATTGCAGACAACTGGGGAGTGAACCAGCAGATGGAAGACCTCTCTTTTCCTCTCTCTGCCTCTCCTTCTTTCTCTGTGTAACTCTGACTTTCAAATAAATAATCTTTAAAAAAGACACAATTGTAGTTTATTTGTGTGAGTGTCCCTGAGTTGAATAGAGTAGGCTAAATATATAATCCCAGACATATTATGTTTCTTAGTTTTATAATTTTTTAATATTAAAACCATTCAGAAGACTCTCAACCCCTGGGCAGAGGTTAATCCTGCCCTGTTCTGGAATCCAGGCACTGCCTGCTCAGCTTTCCAGCACAGATGTCTGGAGAAAAATCTTAGTGTCCCGTCCTCTAACGACAAGCTTCTGAATGTTAGGAACTCTTTATTTTCCTCTTGTGATGTGCAGTGAACATTGAAATTCACTTCATCTTCAAGTATCCTGATTTCCTGATTTTCAACTCAACTATTCCTTCCACCTGCTCAACCCATGTGCTTTGGAGAAAGTCGAATCTCTAGAAATAGATTATTTAACAAAAATATTTGTTTATTTTATTTCACTTGAAAGGCAGAGACACAGAGACAGAGACAGTTAAACAGTTGGAGAGGATCTTTCATCTATTCGTTCACTCCCACATATGTCTGCATGGCCAAGTCTGGGCCAGGCCGGTGCCAGGAGCCTAGAACTCCACCTTGGTCTCCTACATGGGTGGCAGAAGCCCAGCTATTTGAGACAGAATCTGCTGCCTCCCTGAGTATACATTAGCAGGAAGCTGGATCCGAAGGAGAGAAGCTGAGACTTGAACTAGGCACTGTAAGTAGGGCGTTTCACTTCAGCCTCAACTCATTGGTATAGCTGTGCACATGGAAGAGTTGAAATATGAGCATGTAATTCAAGTTAGGTTAGTGAGGCACCTGTGCAGGTTGGTAAAACACTGTTGAGATGGATTCCTTCTTCCCTGAGAATGTTTCCAGAAAACACAGCCTTTCTCTGTGCATGTGTCCAAGAGCTCCCCAGGAGTTGTCAGTAGGCACCTGACAGGGGCTGAACTCTGTTCTCCCAGAATCATGTCTTGGAATCCTTATCCTAGGACCTCACAATGTGACTGTATTTGGAGATAAATCCTTGAAAACATTAGGTAAAATGAGCTCTTTGGGTGACCCCTAATCCAACATGACTTGTTCTTATAAAAAGAGAACATTCCTGGAGTGGTTAAGGCACCCTATCAGAGAATGTCCAATCCTGGTTCCGATCCCTGTTCTGACTTCCTGCTAATGTGCACACGGTGTGTTGGGGGGCATCATGTGGTGGCTCAATTACTTGGGTCATTGCCACTCAAGTGAGAGACCTGGATAGTGCTCCTTGTCTGCTGGGCAATAGCTAGGCCCAGCTGTTCTGGGCATGTGGGGTGTGAACAAGCAAGTGGGAGATCTCTGTCTGTCTCTGTCTCCATCTTCTTTTCAAATAAATAGATACATTAAAACATCAAAAAAAAAATAAAGAGATCCATATGCACAGAGGTATGGCCATGAGAAAAACAGAACGTGCAGCCATCTGTAAGGAGGGGCACAGTGAAATTAACCCAGCAACAGTGTTACTGTGGACTTCTAGCTTTCAGAATGCTGAGAAAATACATCTCTTTAGGGGCTGGCACTGTGGTACAGTGGGTTAACACCCTGGCCTGAAACACTGGCATCCCAAATGAGCGCCGGTTGGAGACCTGGCTGCTCCACTTCCGATCCAGCTCGCTGCTGTGGCCTGGGAAAGCAATAGAAGATGGCCCAAGTCCTTGGGCCCCTGTACCCGCATGGGAGATCTGGAAGAAGCTTCTGGCTCCTGGCTTTGGATCGGTATAGCTCTGGCCGTTGCAGCCAGTTGGGGAGTGAACCAACAGATGGAAGTCCTCTCTCTCTGCCTCTCCTTCTCTCTTTGTGAAACTTTGATTTTCAAATATAAATAAATCTTTATTAAAAAAGAAATCTCTTTAAACCACCTACTCTGTGATTTTAATGATAAACCTAACAAGTGAATGCAGCATTGCATGAACAGGATGGGGAGGAAGGCTTAGGATCTGGATCTCCTTTGCCTTCCATGTTTGCTGAGTGGCTAAGGCAAATCAGAGTCAACCTTATTGCTCTAGTTGCTCAGCCACATTCCTTCTGAATGGGCCAGAAGCCAGATATCTCCGTGGTTAAGTGACAAAGCCACCTCATAAAGGTGACTGGCACTCACTATAGCAAAAATTGTTTAATTAGCAGGCTTATAATGTAAAAACTCCCCTCAATATTTACAGTTGGAAATTTCTAATTAAAAGCACAGGACCATTGGAACTGGATGGCTTCTGGCCTCCTAAAGATCATGGAGATAAGCTATTCATTTTAGACATGAAAAGATGAAGACTTAGGAAGGTGAAATGCATGTCTTAGGGCACAGACTGCTAATGGTGGAGCAAACACAAGAACGAGAATAAACCCAATTTGCCTGAAGGAGAAAGAGACTTACTGGGAGAAGAGTTGATTCCTTTTAGTTAAATTATTCCCGTAGTGATAGGACAATGCCCTTTTTTTCCTGCTTGAGAGAAACTGATTTTCTTTATGAACTTAGGCCATTTCTTCTCAAAAGGGGGAACAATGATGGCATTCTGCAGCCGCTGTAAGAATAATCTCAATAAAAGGCACGTTTAGTGACTCAGATGTTAGCTAATTAAGCAACTTTTGGTAGAATGAGTGAGGATCTGGTAGAGAGATTCTCAGCATTAAGTAAGAAGACAAGAGCACAAAAATGTCAGAAGCAAAAATATTTTAAAAGCTTTAATTCAGGAAATAAACTTAAGTTTAAAGTAATGTCTGTTTTGTGTTCCCTTTACCTTCTGGGAACACTTTGACATTGTAGAATAAAAGATGAAAGACAAGATAATTAGACATTAGATAAGTTGTGAAAAGGGAAATACTGAGGGGCTGACAGAGATAAAAAGGCATTAGAAAGGATGTTTAAAAACTTATTGTAGACAAGTCAAATCTAAAGATGCCCTAGAAACAATAAAAAGTAGAGGTGCGTCACCATGATGACAATAGAAGTTGGTCTCTCACATCCCCTGACAATGAGAATTCCATACTCATCCTCAGGCAAAACTCTTTCTGCAAGCCTTGGGATTGTGAAACATTGATGGGACCCAAAACCTGGGAGGGTTGCTTAGAGAGTGTGGACCCCAACAAGGTGGCTGACTCACCTACTGTGTCTCAGATTCAGATTTAGAAATAGCCCCGTGCCCCAACGGGCTTGGCTGCAGCCACGTTTGGCCTTGAGTCATCTGCCAAGGGATCTAAGAAGAACCAGGCACACTAGCGCTTTAGCAGTCCATCTTCCCTGTACAACAGCATCACTCTTGATTGTGAACCCAAAAGTTCTTTTATAACTCAGCTTCAGTCACCTCAGCTGCAATCCCGGCTTCGTACTTCTCACCCAAGGACCAGAGGGAGGCTTGTCCATTTGTGCTACCAGGACAGACTCATTGGCCTCTGTTCCACAACAGATGTTAAAGAGGCTCTGTCTCAGCTCCAGCACTCCTCTGTCAGAATCCAAGAATAAAATTACCCTGGATGCAAAGAACTGGTGGGAGATTCACATCTCTTTGTCACTGGAACAGACTTGCTGGCTTTCTTCCCATAGAAGACCCTGAAGGGGCCCTGTCTGGCCTCCAGCCACTCTCACCTGCAGCCGGGGAGGTATCCCACTTGTACAGGGAACTCCTGGGGGGCTTGCCTGGGTCTGCCACTATGATGGGCTTGCCATCCTCCATTCCACAGCAGATGCTGAATATACCCTTTATGATCCATCTTTACTATAGCCCTGGAGTTACCCTGCTTGTGTGGGAAAACCTGAGAAGACACACCTCGATAGGCCTGCCACAGAAGTTCCTGAAGGGGTCTGGGATCTTAGTTCCCGTCCCTTTTAACTGTTGTCTATGATCAATACCACCCACATAAGGAACTGCTGTGTGTATTGCCTACCAGTGCCACTAGGTTTGGGCTTGCCAAGCCCACAGCAGATTCTCAATTAGCTCTGATGCTTGGCTCCAGCTCCTATGAGCTGTGGTTTGGGAGCAGTTCGGTCCAGCTGGTGTCCCACTGGGATATGCACTTGTCTGAATCACCGTGGCAGGCAAGCGTACTTTTGTCTCTGACCAGATCCTCAAATGGCCCTGGATATTAATGCTTGTCCCTCTCCTCTAGATTGAGAGCATTTCTGCCTTCTGTGGGACCTGAAAGAGTTCCAGTAAACTTTTACACTGCTCTTGGTTCCACTGTAGATTTTGAAATGGCCCTACTAATTGGTTACAGCTCTTCTCACATGAAGTCTAAGAACAGGCCCACTCACCCAGGAACCTATCAAGAGACAAGTCTACCCATGGCCCCAGGGATAGGCCTGAAGTTCTTGATCCAAGCTGTGGACCTGAAACAACACTGTCTCAGTTCCAGGTTATCTTAGCCATGGACTGGGACAACATAGCCAGCTCAGCAACCCATCCAGTTATCCAAATGGAAGCCAGACATGCAGAGGAAGCATTAGTGCACTTGGTAAAAGAAAGGCTTGCTCTCTACAATCCCAGAAACAGAGTCTCATATCGGTGTCAGCCACTCAGACAAAGATGCTTCGGATAGACCAGTCTACCCAGGGCCCAGATATGACTGGCATCGACTAGAGCCTGTGGGAATGAACCCACGAGCTGTGATCTCCACCATCATTCCTGCAACCCGGATCCAACAACCCTCAACTGCAATCCCAGATGCAAGCTCATCAACCTGGAGCTACAACAGGAAAAGACTGTCTTGCTGAAAGCAGTGGGTAAAAATGGAGTGAGGGATTTGCTCCTTCAAATGCATATTAAAATGCGAGGTTACACAGATAAAAAAGAATCACACAGGTATGACACCACCAAAGGAAAGTCATAAAGTTCCAGTAACCAATCCCAAAGAAATAGATACATGAATATTCTGAAAAAGAATTCAAAATACTAAGTCTAAAGAAGTTCAATGTCATGAAAGAAAATACATAAATAACTAAAGAAAGTTAGGAAACAGTGCATAAACAAAATGAGAAGTTTACTAAAGAATTATAAACCCTAAAAAGAATCAATCAAGTATCCTGGTGCTGAGGCTGTCATTGTGGCATGGTGAGTTAAGCTGCTGCCTGTGATACCGGTGTCCAATATGGGTGCCAGTTTGAGTCCTGGCTGCTCTACTTCTGATCCAGCTCCCTGCTAATGCACTTGGGAAAGCAGCAGCAGATAGATGTAATGCTTGGGCCTCTGCTACCCACATAGGAGAATAGATGGAGTTTCTGGTTCCTGGCTCCTGGCTCTTGGCTCCTGGCTTTGTCTGGCCCAGCCCCAGCCATTGAGACCATTTGGGGAGTAAACCAGTAAATGGAAGAGTTTCTGTCTCTCCGTCTTACAAATAAATAAGTCTTTTTAAAACAAATCCCAGAGCTGAAGAATACAATGAGAAAAATGAAAAATATGATAGAAAAGCTAAATAACAGACCTCTGATACTGAAGGATTAATGACCTTGAAGACAAATGACTTTGAATTTAGCTAGTTACAAATTTTTTAACAATCAAAGAAATTATAAGAGATCTATGAACACTATCAACCATACAAATATCTAAAGGAGACGAGAGAAACAAAGGGGCAGAAAACTTACTTGCAGAAATAAAAACTGTCTAGAAACTGCTGACATCGTAAGAGGTATATGCACATGCAGATCAGGATGCTCAAAATACCTCAAAAAAGATAAATTCAGCAAAAATATTCTGAGACACATTGCATATAAACACATTGTCAAAAGTCAAAAACAGAAGGAAGATCTTGAAGGCAGAAACAGAAAAAACTTACCACATGTATGAGAAATCTTCAAAGAGTTCATAAAAATGTAAATAATTCAATTCAATTCCATCAAGGTGGCATGTACCAATGCCATCTCACTAGTCCCAGTGATCAATTTCTGTTCACAATTGATCATAATGATAGGACTAAGAGTCAAAGGGATCACATAAACAAGACTAGTATCTGCAAATACTAACCAATAGAATAAAAAAGGGAGAGAACGATCCAACACGGGAAGCGAGATACACAGCAGACTCATAGAATGGCGGATGTCCTAAACAGCACTCTGGCCTCAGAATCAGCCCTTAAGGCATGCGGATCTGGCTGAAAAGCCCATGAGAGTATTTCAGGCATGGAAAGCCAAGACACCCTGGCCAAAAAAAAAAAAAAAAAAATTACCTAAATGAAAGATCTCTGTGAGTGAGATGCCAGTGGAAAGAACAGGTCATCAAATAAGGAGGTACCTTTCTCTGAAGGGAGAAGAGAACTTCCACTTTGACTACAACCTTGTCTACATATGATCAGAGTCGGTGAACTCAAAAGGCTTCCATAGCCTTGGCAGCTCATGACAAGAGCCTAGGGTGATTACTGATGCCAGAAACAAAAGTGTCAATTTGTTAAGTCAACAACAGGAGTCACTGTGCACTTACTCCTCATGTAGGATCTCTGTCCTTAATGTGCTGTACATTGTGATTTAATGCTATAACTACTACTGAAACGGTATTTTTCACTTCGTGTTTCTATGGGGGTGCAAACTGTTGAAATCTTTACTTAATATATACTAAACTGATCTTCTGTATATAAAGAGAATTGAAAATGAATCTTGACGTGAATGGAAGGGGAGAGGGAGGGAGGGAAGTTATGGGGCGGGAAGCCATTGTAATCCATAAGCTGTACTCTGGAAATTTATATTCATTAAATAGAAGTTTAAAAAAATGTAAATAAAGAAAAAATGATTCAGGGCTTTCAAAATTTTTGCATTAAAATAAAATTATCTGTTAAGCCCATTTTTCCATAAGCTTTTTGAAGGATATTTGTAAAGAATCTGCCATAAAGCTATCAGTGGACTTCTCAATAGAAATCTTGCAAGCCAGAAGGAGTGGCAGGGAACATTAAAGGGGTAAAAGAAAAAAATTGCCAAAAATACTGTGGCCAACAAAGCAGTCCTTCAGAAGTGAAGGAAAGAAAAAGACATTCTAACACCAACCAAATCTGAAGATGTTTATGACCGCAAGACTGGAGTTACAAGAAATGCCAAAGGAAGTTCTTCAAATTGAAACGGAAGAATGAGGTCATAATATGAAAACAGGAAAATATAAAACTCACAGGTAACAAATTTATAATACTCTAGTACAATAATGGTGGTGTGTCAAATGCTCTTAGATCTAGTGTAAGGGGCTGACACTGTGGTGTAGCAGGTAAAGCTGCTGCCTGCAGTGCCGGCATCCCATATGGGTGCTGGTTTGAGTACCGGTTGCTCCACTTCCAATCCACCTCCCTGCTATGGCCTGGGAAAGCAGGAGATGGCCCAAGTTCTTGGGCCCCTGCACCCATGTAGGAGACCCAGAAGAAGCTCCTGGCTTCAGACTGGCCCAGCTCTAGCCATTGTAGCCATTTGAAGAGTGAACCAGTGAATGGAAGACTCTCTACGTAAATCTGCCTTTTGAATAAATAAATAAATCTTTTAAAAAATTCTAGTGTTAAGAGTTAAAAAATAGGGGCCGGCGCTATGGCTCACTTGGTTAATCTTCCACCTGTGGCGCCGGCATCCCATATGGGCACCAGGTTCTAGTCCCGGTTGCTCCTCTTCCAGTCCAGCTCTCAGCTGTGGCCTGGGAGGGCAGTGGAGGATGGCCCAAGTGCTTGGGCCCTGCACCTGCATGGGAGACCAGGAGAAGCACCTGGCTCCTGGCTTCAGATCTGTGCAGCGTGCTGGCCGTAGCAGCCATTTGGGGGGTGAACCAGCGAAAGGAAGACCTTTCTTTCTGTCTCTCTCTCTCTCACTGTCTATAACTCTACCTGTCAAATAAATTTTTAAAAAAAGGAGTTAAGAAATAAATGTGCTAGTAAACACAATTCTAGCTATAAACAATTGCTTAGCAGATATACAATTTAAGTAAAGTATGACCTTAATAGCATAAAATGTGAGAATAGGGAGGAAGTAAAAGTGAAGAATCTTTGTATGTAATTGGAATTAAGGAACTAACATCTGAAATTAGTATATTTTGACTATAAGATATTTTATGTAAGCCTCATGTTAACCACAATGAAAAAATCTCTAGAACATGCACAAAAGATAAAGAAATCAAAGCATGCCACTACAGAAATACAACAAGTCACAATCAGCAAGACTGGAAACAAAGAATAAAAGAACTACCAAACAATCAATAAAGAATTAACAGAATGTCAATCCTAGGTCCTTACCTACCAATAATTATTTTAAATGCAAATCGATTAAATTACTCAATCAAAATACAGGAGTGGTTGAATGGATGAAAAACCAATATTAACAATATGCTACCTACAAGAAACTAACTTCAGCTTTAAGGAAACATATAGATAATAGTGATGGGAAAAAAGATATTTTAGAGAAATTGTAACCAGAAGAAAGCAAGGTAAGTATAATTTTATCAGACAAAATAGACTGTGCATAACAAATTAAAAATAGACAAAGATTATTATATTCAGATAGAGGGGATCTTTTGATCAGGACAATCTAACAATTCAAATATCAGTACAAATGCACCAAACATCAGTACACATGAATATACACAGCAATTATTAATTGATCTGAACAATAGAGTAGACTGCAGTACAATAATAGAAGAGGACTTCAATACTCTACTTTCAACACAGGTTATTAAGGCAGAAAATTAATATAGAAATAGTAGACTTGAGCAGCCCCTCAGAGCAAATTGTCCCAGGACATAGATAGCAAATTCCACTCAACAGCAGCATAATACACAATCTTCAGAAGCTCGCATGGGACATTTTCCAAAAGAGATCACATATTAAGTCACGAAACAGTCTTTTTTTTTTTTTTTTTTGACAGGCAGAGTTAGACAGTGTGAGAGAGACAGAGAAAAAGGTCTTCCTTCTGTTGGTTCACCCCCAAAATGGCCACTACGGCTGGCACTGTGCTGATCTGAAGCCAAGAATGAGGTGCTTCTCCTGGTCTCCCATGGGGTGCAGGGCCCAAGCACTTGGGCCATCCTCCACTGCACTCCCTGGCCACAGCAGAGAGCTGGCCTGGAAGAGGGGCAACCGGGACAGAATCTGGTGCCCCGACCGGGACTAGAACCCAGTGTGCCGGCGCTGCAAGGCGGAGGATTAGCCTAGTGAGCCGCGGCGCCGTCCTCGAAACAGTCTTAATATATAAAAATCACTGAAGTTACACTGAGTATCTTTTCAGACCATAATGGAATGAAATTCAAAATAAATAGCAGGAATATTTCTTGGGTATGACTCCAAAACATAGGCAACAAAAGCGAAAGCAAGCGGAATTACATGGAACCAAAGCACCTTTGCACACAGAAGGGAACTATTAATAGAGTGAAGAGACAATTCAGGTTTTAGAAGTACATATTTGGCCGGCGCCGTGGCTCACTAGGCTAATCCTCTGCCTTGCGGTGCTGGCACACTGGGTTCTAGTCCTGGTCGGGTGCCAGATTCAGTCCCGGTTGCCCCTCTTCCAGGCCAGCTCTCTGCTGTGGCCAGGGAGTACAGTGGAGGATGGCCCAAGTGCTTGGGCCCTGCACCCCATGGGAGGCCAGGAGAAGCACCTGGCTCCTGCCATCGGATCAGCGCAGTGCACCGGCCGCATCGCGCTGGCCGCAGCGCACTAGCCGCGGCGGCCATTGGAGGGTGAAAAAATGGCAAAGGATGACCTTTCTCTCTGTCTTTCTCTCTCACTGTCCACTCTGCCTGTCAAAAAAAAATAATAATGCATTGTATCTGCTAAGATTGATAAGAAGTAGCTATTAAATGTTTTCACCAGAAAAATTATAAATATGTAGGGTGATGAGGTTTTAAATAATCTTATTTAATCATTTCACATAGTAAACATATATTAATATACCACACTGTACTCTAGAAGTATATACAATTATTTATGTGTCATTTGAAAATGAAATGCAAAAGGAAAACAATAAAAAGTAGAATTAACACTGCTAATAATGGACTCAAAATCAAATCAATTATTTAAAAAGTTAAATAATTTTTCCAGAAGTAGAAGAACAGAACCTAGGCATTCAAATGAGGCAGGAAGATTACAAATACTAACATATAGTTAGTGTTATTAAAGATAAGATCAGAACAAATGGAAGACAGTCAGAAGTACAAGACATAAATAAATGAACTAAGGAATCACTTTAATCTGAAGATCAAAAGAGCTTACTCTGTAACTAGCAGAACTGATAGACCAATAAATAGACAAAACCAGGGGAAATGATGAATTCTCTAAGAAAACAAAAGCTCTAGAAACAAAAGGCAAATTCTGATCACCTATAAAGGCAGAAATCTCAGGCTGTCTTTAGACTTGTCCTTTGTAACACAAAATGCCAGAAGTCAATAGACAAACATCTATGGAAATTTGAATTGTGAGTTCCAGATTTCCAGAACTATTTATATTGTCATAATTGTGGAAGAAAGAGAAAAACTTATTTAAAAATGCTAGGTGGTTGGGAATCCCACCCAAGTACCCATTCAAAAAGGAAAAATAAAATTACCATCCAAAGTACTGAAGAAAATTGAGAGCAGTATCAGAATAGAGGAACCAAGAATGGGCAAGCCAATTCTGTGTGATTATTGAAACACTTAAACATAGAAATACACATTGATAATTATTGCAAGCATAGTCACAAAGCAGAAGGCAAATGTCCAAAATATTTTTAATGGGATGTTACAAATGCTTAGTCTAGTGCTTGGCAAACAAATGTAATAAAAATGATAGATGAATTTAATATTGATATAATATAAGCAAAATTTAAAGCAAGGCTAGCAAGTGAAAAAAAGAGGTGTGCATGTGTGTTTATGTGTTAGTTTAAGGATGTATATGAATGGTATGCCTTTAGGAATCAAATAATAAATTGTCAAACTGTATAAAGCAACTATTGATTCAAACATATGAGGAGCAGATGAGAGAAATAAAGTTTTTTTAACAGCACTTTTAGTTACTTGTGATTATCAAATGGGCAAGAAATACATAAAAACGGAAACAATTTAAAGATCACAATTAGTGAGGAAACATTAAAAGATAACTAGAAAGAGCATATAGAGAGACTGGATATAGATGTGGACAACAGTCAGACTATATAAAAATAGCATTCCGATTCACAACCTGCAGCAACAACCCCAGGAATCCAACCTACTGTCTACTTTAACAAATCCCGTTAGTCAAATTACTATCTACAGAAACTACTCCGGGAAGCCAAACAATACTAATGCAGTCATTGGCCCAGAACCCCCAGAATGTAATTAATAACAGGTCAATTCCCTAATATTTACCCTTGCCTCTAACTTTGGGCCAACATCAACTATGTACCCTAACCAATCACCTGGGATGCTGTGCTTCTGGTTAGCCTGCCTAGAACTTTCTCAGGCAGACAGCCTCCCTTATTTTCCATTATAAAGATTTTCCACTTTGCCCACCTTTCAGTTCTTGCCAACACAAGCGATTGTGGCTAATTCCCTTGCTATGACAATCTATGAATAAATAACCATTTCTTGTTCTCATCTGGGTGGTCTTTGCTTATTTCTACAACATAAATTATGTCCTATTTTTAGTATACACTAAACAGTTTTCAAGATAATGATACATATTACTCCTCAAAGACACTTTCAATAAATTCCAAGGCGCATAAATCCTTTCAAAAATATTCTTCGACCATAAGACATTACAATTAAATGTAAATTATAAAATGTTGTATAAAAGTAAAACCACCTAAAAGTTAAGACAAAAACAACAGCTAAATATTTCCTTGTATAGAAAAGGAAATACTTCAGCACTAAAATATTTAGAAAATAAACACACTCAAATCTCATATAAACATGTATGGCTTCAAAAAATTCATAGTCTTAACTGTATTTTAGTATGGATATGAATTAAATAAATAATTTAATTGATTGTGCATCTCAAAAGCACGGAAAAAGTGAATGAAATGCACACGGGAAAGGGGCAGTGAACTCCACAGATGCAGATGCCATGAACACCTTGCACTCCCAGCCTCAGTCCCTCTCTGAGCCTCCCAACACTCTTGCATTTCAGGTAATGTATCAGAGGGTTGTAACAGAAGAGAATTCCTAGGTTCATTAGTAAACCACTCTACAGAAAGTGCTTTGAGGCAAAGCTAATTTCCTCTCCAAATATGAGAAGATTTGGCCCTACCAGAGAAAACAAATTATTTGAGTGTGTGCCAAAGAAATATGTTTTCTCTCTTTTGTTGAACACTCAATGGGAATTACTCTCATTAGCGCCCCTTCTTTATTGCGTTTGAACAAAACAGACAAGTAAGTTCTGAAGATGATAAATGACTAATACATTTTAATTGGCACTTTAGCTCATAAAATGTAAACAGTCATTAAATTCATCCAGAAAACTGTTAGAATGGATGTGCTGAAAATTACGAATACACCAAAATAGCAGCTTCTGTTTTCTTTACAATCTCAAGATTAAGCCTTCAGCCAAGATTCCTATGCATACTTTTAGATTTCGTCGACCCAGAAGGGCATTAGACAATTTAAAAGACTCCCTTCAATACAATAAGTCCACTTCTACAAACTTCCCCCAAATGTATAATAATGCATGCTTTGAAATATTTAATTATGAGACTACTTATTGCCCATCATAGCTTAAACTGGGGGAAAAGCATAAACCTCCAGCAGCAGGCATTTGTCTTCTTAGCAGGACACTGTTCCAATCGGTTAATACAACGTATGGAGAATGTGCTAATCACGATGTGCCAGGACAGGCAGCCAGGGGAGGAGAGCCCGGCACTCTGGACGAAGCACTCTCAAAGCCAGAAAATGAGTATTCAAACAGATTCATTGTCCAAACTTCTCAGTTCCTGACAGAAGGATAAGTATGGAAGTCACCCTGTGCCAGAGACTTCGGCTTACCTCTGTAAGCTTGCTCCCCAAAGTTCATGGAAAATGAAATCAAAAGATAAGTTTATTCTGGTATAAATTCTTTAGAAATACTTGCATAGTTTCTTCATAATACATATTTTCCATTGACTTTATGAAGACCTCTCAGATGCGTATATTTCAAAAAAAATTTTGCTCTAAAATAAGCTTATCTTTTAATTCCATTTCCCCATAGACTTTTAAAAGTACCTTAATATTCTGCCTTTCTAAAGAAATGAAACCTGATTCTGATCAAAGTGTCAAGTCACAAACATAAAAAAAAAAAAAAAAAAAAACATTTCTCAGGCTTTCCTTCAATTAGAAACAACAAATGAGGTGCAAGGAACAATCAATGGATGAGAGTCCCAGGAATGTCAAATAAGAGTTCACATAGTTGGAGTGGCCCTTCTGCCCTTCCTTCCCTCTTCTACCATGCTGACTACAAGTTGGACATGATGGCAGCAGTTTTAGCCGCCATCTTTAACCAAGAGTCATCCAGGAGTTGACCATGAGGATGAAAGAGTAGAAATACAGAAGATCCTGGGTCTCCAATATAAGAAAACTCCATGGGAGCCATAGATTAGCTACTTTTGGGCTTCTTTACATAAGTTAAAAATAGATCCTTATAAACCGAAGCCATCATTGCCTGGGTTATATGTATGACGGGTGAATCTAATCCCATTAGTCGCCAATCAAATAAATCAAACACCAGATGGATATCAAAATGTTCTTTAAAGGATCATTCAAAGCTTTTGGTCTATAAGTAGGTTGTTTTCAATATATGAGTCATTATGAAAAATGTTATTAAATGAAGAACATTGGTATTGCCTTACCCTTCAATGCCTCTTAGTGTTTATTTTTCTCCCTCAGGAGCGCTAGGTAAAATGCTCTTGAAATTAGTGTTTCAGATATTTTGTCAATAATGCTAGCTGAATTATGCTTTAAGAATAGAGGGGGGCCGGCGCCGCGGCTCACTAGGCTAATCCTCCACCTTGCGGCGCCGGCACACCGGGTTCTAGTCCCGGTCGGGGCGCAGGATTCTGTCCCGGTTGCCCCTCTTCCAGGCCAGCCCTCTGCTGTGGCCCGGGAGTGCAGTGGAGGATGGCCCAGGTGCTTGGGCCCTGCACCCCATGGGAGACCAGGAAAAGTACCTGGCTCCTGGCTCCTGCCATCGGATCAGCGCGGTGCGCCGGCCGCAGCGCGCCGGCCGCGGCGGCCATTGGAGGGTGAACCAACGGCAAAGGAAGACCTTTCTCTCTGTCTCTCTCTCTCACTGTCCATTCTGCCTGTCAAAAAAAAAAAAAAAAAAAAAAAAAAAAAGAATAGAGGGGACAAAAGATTTTCCCTCAACCCTCCTAGGTTCCAATCTATGAAATAAACTAATAGTAGGCAGATTAATAGGAGAAAATATACACATCTGTTAATTTTTAGTGCTACATGCATGGGGCATCTTATGATAAAAAGTGAGTACACCAAAAGTGATAAGATTTAAGAGTTTATCTACGGCCTTAGCAGTGGCAGGTGGGAGATAGGGGAGTGGTATAGGCCATTTTGGGGAGAATAAATTTTTTTGGAGGAAGTTGAATGGGATAACAGATGGGAATACAATAGCATGTGACAGCCTGGTTGTGATGGAAACTTTTAGTGTTCTCTCCAGTGACAAGAATCAATTTTCCCTGATAGCGAAACTCCCAGGTAGAGGATTTATGACAATTTAATTCCTTTTGGAGGCTCTGTCTTTAGGCAGATAAGAGGGATTCAGAGACAGCTTCTATGTGCATTTGCTCTTTTTTCAAGTGCCTTAAGCTCAAAATAATCAATATACTAAAGCAGCATAGCTTGAATAGTCTGTAGGAGAAAATTTGGTCTTCCTTCAAAGCCACACTTGAGAGCCAAAGACACAACTGGGCAAAGTTCATTGTCCTGAATAAAAGAGCTAAAGAAGCGAAGAAGGTTGTAAGTGAAATTCTGACCTGCAAACTTAACTTTAGAAGTTGCTTAATTAATTTAAATTAATCAGTTTTACAATGAATTATACAACTGTAGCAATAACACCCACAGCTAGCGATGCCAACAATGGCCATAGTTGGGCAGGCCAGATGCCAGGAGACATGAACTCAATGCAGGTCTCCCACATGGGTGACAGGGATCCAAATTCTTGAGCCATTACCTGCTGCCTTACAGGATGCACATTATCAGAGAATTGAAATCAATGCTCTTAGCAATTCTTGCATGCTGGCAGATGATGACAATAACAAGGTGAAACATGAGATGTGTATGATTGTAGAGTATTTTCAAAGAAGCGATTCTCTGGGTGAGTATTGGATCCAGCAGTTAAAACACTAATGGGATGCCAATCTCTCACATAGGAGTGTGTGGACTTCTGTCCTGGCTCAAATAGTTGAGTCCCTGCTAACTATGTGGGAGCCTTGCATTGACTTTGTGTCTCATGGCTTTGACCTGGCCAAATTATGGCCATTGTTAGCATTTGGGACTGTAAACCACCAATTTGAGTGCTCTCTCTCACACACTCTCAAATAAATAAATAAATAGGTAAACTTAAAAAAAAGTGAACACATTTGGGAAACATTGGGGGTGGGGCAAAGGACTTTGCCCTTCATGGGTAATTGTCCACTAGGAAGAAAATCCTGGTGCTACTGCACAGGATGGAAATCCAGCTAACTGTTCACTAGAGATAATTTTAGAAGAACCACAGCATTATCAAATGTCTCCCACAGGTTGATACTCAGCCCTTGTATTCTCCACCCCTAGTGCCTCACGCTGAAGCCTGCTCAGTCTTGTTATTACATGTGTAGATAACAGGCTCTCAGTGTTGCCCCAACTAGCCAGGTTTCCACCATCCTTAGGAAGTTCACCCATACTACACTTGGGCCTCTTGAGGCGGTGCATGCTGTAGCAACTGAAAGCTCAGGATTGGGGGAAGAATTCATGGGTTTGCACCTCTGGGCCACCGTTCACTGCATAATATAGAATAAGATCTGCCTGAGTCTTACTTTCGGTGACTATAAAAGGGGATCATGGTTATATCAAGCCTGGACCTGTTGTGAGGGTTTAATAAAACATTTAGCACAGGGGCTGATCCACAGTGAGCATTTCATAAAGTTTCTATTCCTGTGGCCCTGTTTATGGATGACAGGAGAGAGCTCACCGTCTCTCTCTTTCTCTATGAGCACAGACTTCGAGGAAAGGCCGTGTGAGGACACAGCACGAAGGAGCCATCTGGAAGCCGGGAGGAGTCCTTACCTGAACTTGACCTGTTGGCACTCTGATGTTGGATTTCCAGCCTCCAGCACTGGGAGGAAATAAGTTCTGTTGTTTACATCACCTAGTCTGTGGCATTTTCTTATGGAAGCCAGACAGACAAAAACAGCTCGCTTCTGGATGCCAAGAGGAAAACGTCTATAAAATCACAGCTCCATTTATGTGAGCACATTTAGCCTTGCATGGAAACACTAATAATAGCTGCATCTTTATGCAAGAACAACTCACCCATGCTGAGTTTAAGCCAGCAGCTTCTGTTTTAATATCATCCTTACTGGGTCAGTAAGGATGAACCAGTGTTTCTCATACAGAAGAGCCTAACATCCGGTCTTCTGATGGAAGGATTCCAGTGACACGCAGACATGAATATGGGTGGGTACTCACCATTATCCTTAATCTAGGTCTAGGTGGTCATCTGATAATTATGAAGACTTCAGGTTGTATGGGTGGGCAGGAGTTGATATCATTAGGAAAATCTACTTTTATTTCCTACTGCTACAGATCCTGAGATATATAATGGTTCAGTTTCAAAAAAAATCTAATAAAATAAACTGGAGCAGGAATTTTAAACTTATAACATCTTTCTTGAAGAGAATAGATTTTAAAACTTTGTCAAATGTATGATTGTCTAATTCACTGGACATGTTAAGCTTCCCCACTCCCCTGCTCTCATTCCTCCAAACCCTACCAAAAACATTTAATCGTCCATCTCCCAGATTAAAGGTAGGAATCATACTTGGGGTTTAAGGTAGAACTTTACAATGACATGGTTTTCAAAAAGTTTATTTTTATTAAAATTATACGTATATTAGTTATTGCAAACAAGTGACCCCGTAGGCCAAGTGTGGCTTGCACGTGTGATTATTTGATCAGCACTGCCTTTGACAAAAATTGAGTTTGAGCACTTTGAGGCTGGGTCTCAATTCTCCAGTCCTCCTTGGTTTACACTTTGCTTGTCTCATCTCCATGGTTCTTTCACACATTTGCATTACCTGCTTGACATTCAGTCTTTCATTCTATCTTTCAACTTCCCTCTCTTAAGATGATAAAAACCTTAAGCAAGTCATAGAAGGAACATATCTCAACACAACCAAGGCAATATATGACAAACCCATAACCAGTATCATATTGAATAAAGAAAAGCTGGAGTCATTTCCACTAAGATCTGGAACCAGATAAGGATACCTACTTTTGCCATTACTATTCAGTATAGATCTGAAAGTTTTAGCCAGAGCCATTAGACAAAAAAGAGAAATCAAAGGGATAGAAATGGGAAAGGAGGGGGGCCGGCATTGTGGCTACCAGGTGAAGCTACTACCTGCATCGCCAACGTCCCATATGGGAGCAGTTTGAGTGCTGGCTGCTCCCCTTCCAATCCAGCTCCCTGCTGATGCGTCTGAGAGGGCAGTGGAGGATGCCCCCAAGGAGGGCCCCTGCCACCCATGTGGGACACCCAGAAGAAGCTCCTGGCTTCTGGCTTCACCTAGCCCAGCCCAAGTCATTGGAGCTATTTGGGGAAGTGAACCAGCAAATGGAGGATCATTTACCTCTCTCTCTCTCTCTCTCTCTCTGTCTCTTCCTCTGTGTGTGTGTGTGTAGCTCTGCCTTTCAAATAAATCTTTTTTAAAAATGGGAAAGGAATAAGTCAAATTATCCCTATTTGTATGACCCTATACATAGGATAACCCAAAAACTCCACTAAAAGGTTATTGGAAGTCATGAGAGAGTTTGGCAAAGTTGCAGGATATAAAATCAACACACAAAAATCAATACCCTTTGCATGCGCAAAAACTGCCATGGCTGAGAATGAACTTGTAAGATCAGTATCATTCACAATAGCTATAGTAAATATTAAATACCTTGGGATAAATATAACCAAGGATGTGAAAGATCTCTACAATGAAAACTGTAAAACATTAGTGAAAGGAATAGAAGAAGATGCAAAAAATAGAGAAATCTCCCTTGTTCACATTGATTGGAAGAATTAATATAAACAAAAGGTCCATCCTTCCCAAAGCAATTTACAGATTCAATGTAATCCCAATCAAAATACCAAAGACATTTTTATTAGATCTGGAAAAAATGACCTTAAAAATTGATGTGGAATTATAAGAGAATCCAATAGCTGAAGCAATTCTAAACAATAGCAATGAAGCTGGAGGTATCACAGTACCTGACTTCAAACTCTATTCAGCTTGTCAGACTTCCAGCTTACACTTCTAAATCACCTACTTTCTGGAGGGGAAAAGTGGTGTTAAATAACGAATTAACCTCTCAGGGTTTCCTGCACTGTGACATCTTGGCCCTTCAAGTCTTAGCTGTCTTGGTAGCTATGTGATGTCTTCTGTGAAACGTTTACATTTTGTCCAGACTTTCTAATTATTGTAAATAGGTGTACTGATCTTAAATGTTTTCCAAGTTTTTGAAAACAATTCATATCAGTTATTCTTGAGCTATCACTATGTATGTTACAATTTTTTAAAACTCAGTCCTATTTATTTTTAGCTACCACATTTGAAAATATAAATATGGATGTGTATGTTCATCTGTTCATCCTGGTAACTGGTTTTTGGAAGATGTGGTATCTCTAAGGTCATGATTTGGTAGGAGTCAAAACAAACAAAAAACAGAAAAAAATTGAAACTCATTGCCATAAGGTAATAAACATTTAGAGGAGAGAAAGAGAAGAAGCCAAGAAAACATAAGACACAAGGTTGGAGCAAGATAAAACTGAGAAATTTCTTGTGGCAGCTGGAAGTTTTGAGAATATGAAATAACCAATTTCAAGATATTTGCCTTTCAATGATTTAATATCCTTATATTGCCTGAAATATCCAGCAAAGTATTTTAAACATATAAAGTCATGTTTCTGTGGATGATTTTAAGGAAAACAAATAAAAGAGAGGCGGAGTGTCTTATTAGGAACAGTATGAGATTAAAAACAAACAAAGATGAGCTAAGGGAGATGAGATGTTGGTGAAGTTGGATAAGAGTCCAGTGGAAGTAGGAGGCACAAAACAAGAGTGAAAGGTTATAATATAAGGTCCAGACAATTGGGAGAAGTCTCAGGTGAAAAACTGAAATAGGATGAGACTCAGACCAAATTTATATAAATCTCAATGTATAGGGCATGTCAGTTGATGCTTGAGTAACTTTCATAAATATATGCAAGCCCCAGATATTTATTTTCACCTCCTTGACCAAAGAATCTGATCATAGGGAAATGTGTTTGGAGTGCATTTTAATATCTTATGGAAGAAGTCTAATCTTAGTTCCTTGAGCTTTAATCTTAGATCTCTGGAAATGATTTCCTTTACCTGCTATGCCACAGTGCTGGCCCCAATTGAGCTTTTTTTTAAAATATTTATTTTTATTTATTTGAAAGTTAGAGTTACAGAGAGAGGTAGAGACACAGAGAGAGAGGTCTTCCATCGGCCGGTTCACTATCGAAATGGCAGCAATGACTGGGGCTGGGTGTGGGTGCAGGGGCCCAAGTGCCTGAGTCATCATCCACTGCTTTCCCAAACACATTTGCAAGGAGCTGGATCAGAAGTAGAGGAGCCAGGACTCAAACTGGCACCCATTTTGGATGCCAGCACTGTGGGATGGGGCTTTAACTTGCTGCACCACTGTGCCAGCCCCTCCACAGAGCTTTTGCAGGATGAATCAATTAATAGAAGTAGACTATTTAGAACATGCACAAGCAATTAAGCCATATTCATACAACAGACTATGAGTTAGAATAGAAATACAACTTTTCCCTTTGATAATAGGCGGCAAAATTCCAATTATAGTGTTCATTTATTACTTGTAGTAAAATGTGAGATTCCCAGGTGTTACCCTTGCTACCTCTAACCTCTTACCCTCTCAAAGAATATATAACCACAATGAATGTAGATTGCAATCTTGTAACTGGAGAAATGCAATGAAAGCGAACTATGACACCTTTACCCTGGGATTTTGCCTGTTAGCATTTGCTGGATGATCTTAATTGCTTTCTACTCCTAGTATCACAGGAGTGAAAAGTCAGACTTCAGGTTAAAAAGGTTGAAGGATTCCCCCATCACAAGTCCCACATTTACAACTCACATTACTTTACCTTCTCTTTGCTTTTTCAGTTTGTCACGGTGACTTTGTTTTGCACCCTTGGCCACCATAACCCAGTCAGGCCCAGGCAATTGCTATGCTCCATTAGGGAGAGAAAGGGGGGTTTCAGGGTATCAACAATGCATGGCTCAGCTTTGCTTGTGAGTCACATTGTTACCATTTTCATATCTGGATGCAACTGCAACTGAGCTGACAGAGAGGTTGTAACATTCCAGACAGTTCCCTCTGACAGTCATCTGCCATCCCTCCTTGTTAACACAACACTTTTAAAAAATTTTTTTTTCATTTTACCTACAGTTTGATCCAAATTAAGGTATTATGACAGCCAACTGTCATGGAAGTCAAAACTCCAGGACTGACTGAGGCTGACCAATGTGAACTCCATTGGCCTGCTCTCTTCTCTGGTCTGTGCCCCAGTGTTCTCTCTGCGGTTGGGTTCACCTTTTTCTTTATGAGCAGGAGCTCTACTGTTGGCCTCCACTCCTCCCCAGAGGTATTTTCCTTTCCCAGATCACTTTCTTCTTTGAGAATATTTCACCGTTCACCCTCTAGGGGAGCTGTGCGAACACTGCCTCCGCATTGGCTGTCTGCAAAACTAAACATCCCGATAGGGATTTTATCTTGTTTCTTACACGGCCTCCAGCAGTGGTGTTACACATCATTTGTATTTCAAAAGTAACACAAGCTTTCACCTGCCAAGCACCGAGGCTTCCTGTTTATTACTGAATAGAAACGGTTCTGGCCCACTTTCTGGGATATACTCCTTAAACTCACAATGTGGGATGATCCGGTGATGTCACCTTAGTCAACGATAGAGTAGGCTTTACAGGACTATGGGGGAATGAAAACCTATAGAACCCATTGTTGGTGCTGATATTGGTATTTCCAAGCCTATACCATAAAGGTTTTTTTTATGACAGAATCTTCTGGACATTCAAATGAGCTAGATTTTTTGGTGATGATATTCAAATATGGATTTTATATCCCCATAGAAAGTACTTCCAGGTTTGCTGATGCCTTTGGACTGCTGGAATTATGTCTCCATTGAGAAAATAATTGGAAGTAGGGAGCCATAGTGATCTTGCACACAGCTTCCTCCTCACCCACTTGCAAGGTTACTCACCTGTGATGGCCAGCTGGGTCACAAAGAAGGTCATTCTCGACTTCCTCTTTCTCCTCCACAGGGAGAACAGCACGACAGAGTTCCCAACAATGGTGAAGACAAAGAGGACCCACAGAGTGACCAGCTGCTCAGTCTGTAAGAAACAGCAACACAAAAGCCATGCAGCGGTGATAACAAGTTCCTTCCAGAAGGTGTGACCTGGGCTAGGGTGCTGGGAGATCTACCTCCTGGTCCCTTACTGTCACCTGTTGAAGTAGTTCTTCTCTCAAGACAATAATGACAAATAGACCTCATTTACACCAGCAGCAGAAAAAAGTGTTGCACCCTTAAGTCTTTTTGAAAATATACATTGAAAGAGCAAAAACAAAGCAAAACCATGTGTATGTATAATCTCTAATTAAGTAATTTTAACTTTATATGAGAGGTCAAGATGAAAAAAAAACCACTATAATCCAAAGATGGGCATAGTTAGTGTAACAACAAATTGAAATTTGTTTAAAGATAACAGGACGGTTCAATAAATCAAGTACTTCAATTCAGTGAACTATTGTGTAGCTATTAACAATGATGGCTATGAATACTATTAGCAACATGAAAAATATTTATAACTGTGAGTGGGAAAATATGATAAAATTGTATTTTGGGTATGATTACAACTCTGTTGTATCTATCTATCTATCTATAAAACAACTCTGCGAAAGACTGAAGAGTGTTAAGAGTGCTTATTTTATGGTCGTATGATTACGGGCTAGCCTTTCTTTTTTTATTCCTTTGATTGAATTCACAAGATAGCAATACTAAAGTTCCTTTGAGTAATGCATAATTAATATTTTTAAAAAGCAGGAATGGGACTCATTTAAAATGCCAAGTCCTTCATAGAAAGTTTTCCTTGATTGTTTCAAATAGAGTTTTCCATCTGTTTAACATCCATAGCTCAGAACAAGCAGAGGCCCAGGGCAGTGGGATCACTGGACACAGGTGTGGGACAGGACTGCTTTGTGGGGAAAAAGCAT
The DNA here is from genome assembly GCF_051225735.1 of Oryctolagus cuniculus. Classification (NCBI taxonomy): domain Eukaryota; kingdom Metazoa; phylum Chordata; class Mammalia; order Lagomorpha; family Leporidae; genus Oryctolagus; species Oryctolagus cuniculus. The sequence continues at coordinate 61,903,988 of NC_142882.1, read as the reverse complement.
GAGGCCAAAGGGCACCAAGGGAAAGCCTGGCAATCCAAAGAAGAATGGCCCGATGGAGACACCGCCCAGAAGGTCTGGGCAGAATCCAGGTGAGAACACACGTCTGAGACTGAAGCCCGCAGTGCTGCTTCTGTTTGCAGAAGAGGAGAGCAGCCTGCAGGACTTCCCACGGTGGCCGCCTTCTAGACATCACCTTGGCTAGGCCGTGGAGCCCAGCTGTTTGCTCAAACACTAGTCTAACACATTGCTGTGGTGGTATTTTATAGAAGTGATTGACACCTACACTCAATTGACGTTAAGTAGAGCAGTTGACCCTCCATAAGGTGGACTGGCTTTCTCCCACGACATAAAGATCTTAAAAGCAAAAGCTGACATTACCTCGAAAAGAAGGAATTCTTCCCCAAGACTGTAACATAAAAACCACACCTGAGTTTCCACCCTGCCCTGTGCACCCCAGAGTTGTCAGCCTGCACACTTGCATAGCAAATTCCTGTTGTCTCTCTCTCTCTCTCTCTGAAGGTACTTCAAAATATTTGGAAAACAACAAAAGATAGTTTGATTTTGGTGCAAAACATTTTGGAAATTTAGACATAGATGTTTTATTTCAAAAAATTTATGGAAGATTCACATTCTGAAAAAAATGTGTGATTTCAAAAATTTTTGCACCAAAATAAACATAAGATAATTTCATTATTTCTACAAAATTCTGAAGCAGTCTCGTGTTTATGCGTATAATATAATATACATATAGAAATCTTTCTCTTTACACACACACACACACACACACACACACCACTAGTATATAGTAGTATGGTTCTGTTTTTCTGGAGAATGCTGGAGAATCCTGGTCGACACACTCTCAATGCTAAGCTTAGCCATCATGGCAGCACTTTATCCTCATTGTTTGAATAACCTATTTTTAAATTCCTCCATGACAGAAGACTAAATTCTTTAGGGAACTGGAACAATTCAGATGAAACCAAATCCTCTTTGGGCGCTGCTGTCCACTTGGACCGATTCCCTTCCTCAGACAGCAAACATCTTTTGGGTTGCAGTGCACATTCTCCTAATCCTTTGTAAAATATTTTATAGTGGCTGGCATTGTGGCAATGGCTCAAGTCCCTGCTACTCCACTCCCAATCCAGTTCCCTGCTAATGTGCCTGGGAAAGCAGTGGATGACGGCCCAATGGCTTGGGCCCTTGCACCCATGTGGAAGACCTGGAAGAAGCTCCTGGCTCCTGGCTTCAGTCTGGCCCAGCCTTGGCCATTACAGCCGTTTGGGGGAGTGAACCAGCAGATGGAAGATTTCTCTCTCTCTGCTTCTCAATGTCTCTGTAACTTTGCCTTTCAAATAACTAAAACAAACCTTTAAAAAATATTGTGTTTCTTTATTTTTCTTTTGGACAGGCAGAATTAGACAGTGAGAGAGAGAGAGAGAGAGAGACAGAGAGAAAGGTCTTCCTTTCCATTGGTTCACCCCCCAAATGGCCGCTATGGCCAGTGCTGCACCGATCCGAAGCCAGGAGCCAGGTGTTTCCTCCTGGTCTCCCATGCAGGTGCAAGGCCCAAGGACCTGTTCCGTCCTCCTCTGCCTTCCCGGGCCACAGCAGAGAGCTGGACTGGAAGAGGAGCAACCGGGACAGAACTGCCCCAACCAGGACTAGAACCCCGGGGTGCCGGCACCACAGGCAGAGGATTAGCCTAGTGAGCTGCAGTGCCAGCCTAAAAAATATTTTATAAACACACTGAGCAAATACACAGTAGTGTTTTGTGTAGAGGTTAGTTTTTTTATTTACTGTGTTTACTATACTCAACGCTGTGCAAGTTGTTTTTTTGCCACTTGGAGGAATATTTAAGTCAAAGTGATGTTTCATGTGATGTTAATGAATGGAATATAGAAAAGGACTGAAAATAGTAAAACAAAATATGCTGAGGAGGCGGGGAGTATATGGATTGGAGCAAAGGAGAGAACTGATAAGCACTTCCAGTCCACCCAGATTCTCGGAGCTTCGAAATCCCTCTGAGCCAAATAGGCACAGGATATGCTGGGACCGCCAGGAGGAAGCCCCATCCTGTCCCACCAGTTTCAGAGACAAGAGAAGTTCCCTGCCGCTAATCCTCCAGCCCCTGTCCTTGCCGGAAATCCAGACTGAAGCCAACATCCCCCTGAGTCATCCAGGTGATGCGTCAGTGCTCTACCCTGGGTTTACAGGTGTGTTTCTGGGGCCCAGGGTGGAAGCTTGGCCTTAGAAGTTAGAGAGGATGGACATGAAGGAGTGCTGAGGGTGGTGGGTGCAGAACGAGAGTGGGACGACCACAGGGCGGGGTGAAGTTGCGAGGTGTTCACTGACACAGGGCGAGGGTGACCTGAGGACCCGTCAACAGCAATTGACCAGGACTGTAATGAGGTGGGAGACGTGAAGCAGGAAATCTACATGAGCTTAAAATGAAAGCAAAGGCAATTTGATGTGGGTGCAGAACAGGTTTGCACACCATCAGACACCGATTCGGTTAACAACAGAATGAGTGTTCCACTGCGGGGAAGGGGTGGGAGCTTTTTTTTAACACGAGAAAGGAAGGGATTTCGTACACTCAGCATTCTTAGGAGATAAGCAAAATCAATCAAGTCTGGTGCTTGGGAACTGACACAAACAGGGCAGTTATAAATTTTGCAAGTCCACTGAAACAGCCAGGCCAGGGACAGACTGGTCACTTGTGGAATGTCTCAGGCCCGCGGGGTATTGACAAAATCCAGAAAACTGCTCCATCTGGTGGTTTCAGTTTTTGACAGTGACTGTGTAGCAACTTGTCCCTTGTTCCTTAGGGTCTCTGTAGCTCCCAAAAGAATTACCTGTCAGTCAACAATGGCCACCTTCCCAAGATGCCCCTGTGTCTCATCTTCATCCAGAACTAAGAAGGGGAGATGTTATGATCACAGTAAACTCCACATAGAGGTGCCGTAAAATTCCCAGATGGCAACACATGCTAAGATACCACTCCTTACCTTATAAAAGAGGCTGAGAATGGGGACAGCCCTTTTTTTGTTCTAGACTCTGGTTGGGGTTCTATTTAGGCTTTTCCTCTCTTTTTTATAGGTAACTCTCTGACCCACTTGTGATGAGTATTTCTTTAAGTGGGATAGCCCATGCTCATGCATGAATTTGTGTTTTGTCTCTCATTGTTAAATAAATCCTGTTCCTATTGGTGCAAAAAAAAAATTTTTTTCTCTCTCTCCTTGATCAAAAGTCATTTCAATTTTTACTTTACCAGGGACAAGACTCCGTGCTCAGCCCTGTTCCCAGCATCACAGTGAAGTGTGACTATGCATCAATCCCCTACGGCCTCTGCACGCTAGGGCTGTGTCCGGGGAATGGGGAGATGGAAAGAATGTTGGAATTTTCCATCCCCACAAAAGGGAAACCAAACCCTGATGTTCAGATTCTGGGGACTTGAGCTTGAGGAGGTTACAAGGCTGAACTTGAAGCTGTAAATCCTAGAGCTTAAAGAGGCCCATTGGACAACACTGAGAAGTGGCAGAGGAAGAGTTTAAGCCTAGCAGGTGGTATATCTGAAGGGACAATTCAGGGAAGCAGCAGGCCAGGACTTGGGTTATTGTGTGCATGTGTGTGTGTATGTGTGTGCGCGCGCACACACACGCATGGTAGGGGGAGCTCAGAGCTTCATGTGGCATTTAGATTTGAGGGACCTAGTAAGAGTCTTTCTCATAATAAAAATCATCAGAATATGTGTTTGGAAACAAAACAAGATACACAAAAACAGAAAGAAGAAACGAAAAATCATTCATTACAATTTGAGGATATAGGATTCCAAAGTCAGTATCTCAACATCTATATCTGCTGCCTCTTGCTCTCTTGACCACAAATTGTGGTCTTTTTCAAGGTTCAGTTTTGGAATTTGCTTTTTTTTTCTTACAGCACAGCAAATGGAACTCAGAACTTCCTAGTACTGGGCATAAATCACTTTATTTAATCTTCCCGTCAGCTAAAGAAGTAGGCTTTTTGTTTTTTAAATAGTAATTTATGGGGCCAGCACTGTGGTGTAGTGGGTCAAGCCACCACCTGCAACACCAGCTTCCCATATCGGCTGCTCCTCTTTTAATCCAGCTGTTTGCTAATATGCCCAGACAATACCCACACGTAACATCACCTGATAGCTTCAGTGGTTGCCAGTTCTCCAGTACACAGGTAAGTTGTAATTTACTCAGTAGGCCTATTTTGGATATTGAATTTCAGCTATTTTTTTCGATCATAAATAATACTATGAACACATCTATTTATAATGTCAAAAGTGCCTATTTTCTAGATAAAAACCCCTAGATGTGAAAGATTAAAGTGAAAGAAATAAGATTTTGCTTACATACTAATTTCTATCAAGAAATTATCCACATTTCCAGTACACAAAAATGAATAAGTCAAAATAATCATAATAACAGGATGCATTTTTGCTAATGTTTCCCAGGTATATTTATAATATTTTATTATTATGAATTACCATTAACATTTCAACATCTACTTACTGACCATTTCTTGTTTTGTAAATTATATATTTGGAAAAAGCTCATTTTTTCTTTCTTTTAGATGGATTTTTTAGAATAATAACTTCCACTTTAAGGATAATCTCAGTAATATAAGTGATAAGTATTTTAACAGTTTGCAACTGTATTTTATTGTATGGTATTTTTCTTGCAAGACATTCACATAAAAAGTGCACAAAATACACATGTACAGATTAACCAGTAATCATCTAGTAAGAACTCCCGTAATTACTACCAACATCATGAAGGAAACCCCGAGCTCTAACTTGACTTTGATTTAATTTTACTGTGGCTACTTATATTTGAGTCCATAAATAGTGTTGCCTATTTTTCTTACTTTATATGGGTGGTTTTATACCATGGGTATTCATTATGGCTTGTGTCTTAGTCGGTTTTCACTTGGTATAACAAAATACTTATGCTAGGATATGTATAAAAAGGTTTATTAAAGCTCACTGTTGAGGAGTTTGAAGAGTTCAGTGCCCACATTGGCATGGCCAAGGGGAGGGCCTTCCAGCTACATCCTAATGTGATGGTTAGCGACACAATGGGAGAATATTACAGAGGGGGAATCTTAGGTTGAAGCAGGCAGCAAGAGGGACTCAGGAGACAGGCTCGGTCTTTTCGTAACAAACCACTTTTATGGGGAACATTTCCCACTAAGACGCTAGCATGAATCCCTGCCAGGGTGGAGCTCCCACGATGTACCCACCTCCCACTAGGCCCCACTCTTAGAGGTCCTACCATGACTCAACATGCCACACCAGAGACCAAACTCAGAGCATATGAATCTTTGAGAAGCACATTCAAACTCTACCCGAACCGCACTATTTTGCCTTCTAGGTTTACAATCCATCCCTGTGGTTGCATAGAGCTGTAGGTTTTCCATTTTTATTTGAAGAAAGTGCTCCATTCTATGACCGTGCTATTATCTCACATACCTTGATGGACATTTGGTGACTTCCAGGTTGGAGCTATTATGGCAATCAAGATATGTTGTTCTCTAGTATGTGTTTCGAGGTGAGGAAATTCTGGTACAAGGAAAGAGTAAGTCTTTAATGCTGGATAACGTCAAAATGCTTTCTATAATGGCTTGGGTAGTTTTTCAGTTTTCTTTATTTTTTTTTACAGGTAGTTATTTCATATTTAAAATTTTGTTGTAAATGGCTTCTTTCACTACACCATTATATTTTTCCAAATAGTTAATGTTGGTTTACATGGAAATAACTCACTTGAATATATTTACTTTGAAGTCAGTAAAGTTAAAAGCTGTTCCACTAATTCTAGCACTTGTTTCATTAATCCTTCTGTATTTTTAATGGAGACTGCTAAATCAATGGCAAATAATCATTTTCTCTCTAACTTTCAAATGTATGTCTATTTTATATATATTTATCAGTTTATTGTATTAGTTAGAACCTTCAAAACAATGATCAAATTATATGATATATGGTAATCTTGCTATGCTTGTAACCTCAGTGGGGTTGCCTCTGATGCTTTACTTTATTATGGTCATACAATGTGAATTTTGTTAAGTATTTGTTGATGGAACTTTTTACACAATAAGATTTCTGAAATTGCTTTTATGATGTTAATGAATTATCTATATAAGATCATTTACTGGTGTTTCTTTTAGCTTATTTGTGATTAATTTTAACATTTTGTATTTTGTCCTGATATTAATTTTTCTAATATTGATTTTATGATATGTATATTTTTATGTTTATCTGTATATTTCTAACCATTTATCTTCACTTGCAATGAAGTATTTCTCCTGTAAATAGTACAAATTTTTGTTTTTGATAAACTTGGCCTACATTTGTGAATATTTAATCCATTGTAACTTATCATGGTAAATGAAATGTAAGAAATTATGAGGCTGGAGCCGACTCTGTGGGCAGTGGGTTAAAGCCCTGCCTTGAAGCACTAGCATCCCATATAGGCGCTGGTTCTAGTCCTGGCTGCTCCTCTTCGGATCTAGCTCTTTACTATGGCCTGGGAAAGCAGTAGAACATGGCCCAAGTCCTTGGGCCCCTGCACCCAAGTGAGAGACCCGGAAGAAGCTCCTGGCTCCTGGCTTCAGATCAGCCCAACTCCGGCCGTTGTAGCCACCTTGGGAGTAAACCAGCGGATGGAAGACCTCTCTCTCTGTCTCTACCTCTCTCTATGTAAATCGTCTTTCAAATAAATAAAAAATTTTTTTAAATTATGAGCAATGTTTTTCTATTTTTTTAATGCTTTCTTTGTCACTGGTGTTTTAATTACTTTTGTCTGTTAGTAATCTGATGCTTATTTATTCTCTTATCACACAAGCCAACTTCAAAAGAATTGAAAATATGTGAAGTTTAATTTTTTCTAAAACCATTAAGGATTATTTAAATTTTCACTTCAGTGGCCAGCGCCGCCGCTCACTAGGCTGATCCTCCGCCTTGCGGCGCCGGTACACCGGGTTCTAGCCCCGGTCGGGGCGCCGGATTCTGTCCCGGTTGCCCCTCTTCCAGGCCAGCTCTCTGCTGTGGCCAGGGAGTGCAGTGGAGGATGGCCCAAGTGCTTGGGCCCTGCACCCCATGGGAGACCAGGAGAAGTACCTGGCTCCTGCCATCGGATCAGCGCGGTGCTATGGCCGCAGCGCGCCGGCCGCGGCGGCCATTGGAGGGTGAACCAACGGCAAAGGAAGACCTTTCTCTCTCTCTCTCTCTCTCTCTCTCTCACTGTCCACTCTGCCTGTCAAAAAAATAAAAAAATAAAAAAATAAATTTTCACTTTGTATTGCTAAATAATAAATAAAAATGCCTTTTACCTTTTAGTCTTCCCTACATGCCCCCAGATTGTGTCAAAATAATTTGTGATTTTTAAAACCAAGATTATTTGTAAATTTTCATATATTGTCATATATTGTACGTTTCTTTCCATAAATTATTTTAAAAAATTGTACTAAAGTTTCATAAATATATCACCAGAATTATTTAGTTATTAATTCAATGTTTCATTTACTTATTGTTCTTTTATATTATGTCTGATACTCTAAATTTTTTGTTTAGATTAATTCCTGAGTAGAGTGATACACTCAATTTTAATTTTTTTAGTAAGTGTAGAGTACGTTTGAATTTTCACATGTTGAGGGAACATCTCTTGCACCTTCCTGGAATTTGATATTGAGATTCTAGTGTTTTCCTGTTAGCTCTGTAGATCTGCAGAATGAATGTGGAAGTGAAAGAATGCATTACGGTCTCCATTGTTGTGTTGCCCAGATCCATTTTTTTTCTTTGCAGTAACTTATTTTCCTATCTAACCTCTTTTTTAAAAAAATTGTTAAAATATAGGTACTAATTGGTTTGGATCAGATCTTCTTTCTAACCTTTGTGCACTAAAGACTCAACTTTTGAAGCCGGGTAGATCATCTTCCATCATTTTTCTAGGCTTTCTCCCTCTCTGGCCTCCCTTCTGGAATTTCGTTGCATGGCTTCCATGGGATTTTCCTGCATTTCCCCACTCCCTGTCCCTCCTCATAACCAGGTTTCCCTTGTTGATCGTGAATTTTCTGATATTACTCTTGTGTGTTCTTACATTTTAATGATCGAATAAAATGAAGTAAGTGTATTTTCCAGCTAAAACACTATTTTCTGAACTCTAGTGTGTCCCTTCGTTTGATGCTATGTCCTTTTCAAGCCCTGATGAGAATAAAAATGAGAGATTTTCCAAGATTTTCTCCTATTTCTTTCAGGAAATCTGTTTCAAGAGGAGAAGCATTTAGACGACCTCAAGCAATTTCTTTTTTTGAATTACAGAACACTGTACCATGCCAGCAATTTTCCTCAGCCTGGGTAATGGTGGTGGTAGGTGGGTTATTTTTACATTTGTCTGGGACGGCTTTGGATTTCCTGCTGAGCTCTTTCAGCCTCACATGAACAAGGAGGGAAACTTCAGCTTGCTGGTGATGTTTCTTTGCTAAGTCAGAAATCCAGGTGTACATGGTGGGTGAGGTGACAGCAATGTCTGGAAGAAGTCAAGGCAGCAGGTGACAGCAGTGTCAAGATGGCGGCCGATAAGTGGCAGTCTTCCTTAATAGGACAGTCCTCTCCAAGTGTTACTCAGCCGGCTGTCCACATCCCATCAGCTGTGAGAAAGCATTCGCCACCACCCTTCCCATTTGCAGCATTCAGTGAACTCTTCACAGAAATGTGCTTGCTGGTGGTTGCCCCAGTCTCAACTGCTGGAATCCTTTCCCCTTACTTCCCAGGGACGCTTGTATCTCAGGTGAGAAAGAGTGGGAGTTGGACTGCCCCATCTCAGAATGTCCTACCTATGCTGCACCTTCCAGAAATTCCTCCAGTTTTCAGCCTGTGTCAACCTTCCTTATTTTCTAATCTGGAACAGAATGTTTTTCAACTACAACACTTTCTGATAGTCTTTTGTCTGAGACTTAGCAAGAGGAAGATAACTTAGCAAAGGGATTCAGAGTCGTGTTGCATGGCAGGGCAGTGCTGTGCCTCTCTTTCCTCACACAACTGCCTGTCAGGTAAGCCACATCTCCAAAAAACCAACACTGAAGTGAGTAAATGATTTGCAGTTCACATGGCAGGTTGGTGAGTATGCTCTGGACACCAAATCTCAGATTTCCAGAAATCAAGAGCTCCCTGGCTGCCAGTGGGTTGGGAATGACTGCTTTCCTTGACCTTGTATAGCATGATGCAGATTGAGGGTGTCCAATCTCTTCAAAGTAGGCTTGGAGTTCAGATCTGCCTTGCTGGACGCATGGAGCAACAACACTGCAAATCAAATTAGCCAAGTTTGATGTTGCTGTGAATTGGAAGTCAGCTTTCAGTGGGGCTGAGACAATTAGTAACAGCTTCAACTGAGCCTTTTTTCTTCTGAACCTGAGGGCTGGCAGGCTCAAGGATCTCTGTAAACAGGTTGAGGTCTATTCTCCTTGGGATTGGTGATGTCTGTGGGGGAGGCCGAACAGATCCTGTGAAAGAAGATCCCCTTCCTCCCTCTTTGGAGTTTTCTATTGAAAGCTCATCTCACCTCACATCCTAAGCTTCAGGGAACTTCCAGATGGAAGAAGTTTTCCACTGCTGTCTCTGGAGTCTTCCTAAAAACCACGTTTCTTATTTGTTTATGAATTTATACAATATCTGTTTATTCTCTAGTGTGTGCAAGACACAGGGTAATGTGTATGTGTAATAAGGAAAGAATAGAACATGGAGAGTGTGTAAGTTATACTCAATCAAACAGGACAAGGTTCATCAAGGATGAAAACACTTAGCAGCATTCTTAGGTGCACACACACACACGCTCCTGAGTTATATGAAGACTGGGAGAGTTATGGTCGCGGGAATCAAGTGGAAAACATTAAGGAATTGGTGTATCATAAGCAAGAGAACAGTATGATAGAGCTTGGCTTGCAGACAATGTCTTTGGTTGATACTAAATTGTGATACACCATAAATGATAATCTCTCTGACTTGTTTACTAACTCATAACTTTTTGAAGACAAAAACAAAAGCTATCCCTGGGCAGAAGGATTGACATGTAAGATGATGAAGAAGGTGATGTCTAACTGAGTGTCTGATGTGTAGTAGACAAGTACAAAAATTGGTTTATTTTCTTCCTTAGTTTTATGTAATGTGGAAAAGGTTTGAAAAGTGATGAATAACTCATTACCTTTTCATAACAATGCCTGAATTCACCCTGTCCATTCTATTTTCAGTATCACTACATTGGAATTTTACTGAAGCCTAACAGTTACTTCTACACTACCATGCTTCCCATTCCAGTACTGATGGTGTCCCAAAACCATTCTCAAGTCTATGGCAGAATATAGTTGGGTACTAAATGCCCCCTAGTGGTTATGTGAGGCACAATTCTAGGCAGATGTTTAAATACTGGTTCAAAAGAGTAGGTGAATTTAGGATTTCTCAGTGACTGATGACTAGCGTGTTCTTAGCTCTAGCATGTTCTCAGCTCAATTTCTTGATTTGTATCTCATGACCGATTGGCTTTCACCTTAAAATTAACCAGGCCATGCAGTGACGCTGACTCTCTGTAGACTCAGGGAATTACAAGCTGGGATTTAGAGAGAGGAGAATTTCAAGGTTTTCTTGATGAGACCCGTGCTGACGCCTGAGATTTGGCTCCACGGGCAATGTACCCTTCCATACCAAAAGGATGCCCGTGAAAGCCTCCCTTAGGTCTGGGTTACCTCTCCAAGTTTGAGATCTACCTAGCCCACGGGAAGTGCCTAATAAATATCACTTGGAAGAATACATGCGTGATGAGAAGTGCCAAGGTACTTAGGATCAGAGGAAAGGACATTTGAATTGATAATTATCTTGGAAAATTTCGCTGCTCGTGTTGAATCTGGATCTTTCTGGTTTGTTTGGAGAGGGAAGCATGATTTACCCAGATCCAAGGAATGCCAATCCTCTTTTCCACTGGGATACTGGACATAGGAAGATCAAAATTCTAAAGTATCTTCAACAATTAAAAGGTGAATAAGAACTAAGCTTTTTGAATTAACCACATTCATCACTTTGTAAGGTGTGTTAGGAGAACAATGGATGTTTGCTGTTGATGGTTGTGATGGGCCGAACATCCCTTGAGAAGCTTTCCATACGACTGCTCATGTGACCTTCATAACCTGATCAATGAGCTGTCACCATTAATCTAATAGGTAAGGCAATGAGGTGCAGAGAATTTACTCGTCTGAGTTGCCTTCTTCGTAAATGATGCAGCTGGGTTCTGAACAGTTTTGCTTGACTGAAAAGTTAGTGCACCGCTTACTGTATTGGTTTTCTGTTCACATTTCAGTTCAGAGACAGTGAAGTCACCTTATTTACTTTCAGATTTCAAGTGAGATACAAATCTCCATTTTCCATCTGCTCCAAAATTTGTCTGAAGCTGGGTTTCTAGTGCTGGGTCAGATTCACAACTGTGACACCTAAATTAAGGTCCCTGCGCAATGTATTTGAATGGGCACTGTAACAACACGTGGCTATCATACAATAGTAGTCAAAAATGTCACACAAGATGCAGCCATATCATCTGTCCCAGATGTACAGAGCTTTCTGCACACCTGGGAAGGAGCAAGTCTATGTTGCTTTCCAAGACAGGAAATGAAGTCTCAAAAGAAAGATCAGTGAGTCAGCATCAGTTCTCAGTGAAGAGGCAAAGGACTCCACTGTCCTGTTTCTGAGGACTGTGTCGTTTCTGTCTTTACAGGCAGAGTGGACAGTGAGAGAGAGAGACAGAGAGAAAGGTCTTCCTTTGCCGTTGGTTCACCCTCCAATGGCCGCCGCGGCTGGCGCGCTGTGGCTGGCACACCGCGCTGATCCGATGGCAGGAGCCAGGAGCCAGGTGCTTTTCCTGGTCTCCCATGGGGTGCAGGGCCCAAGCACCTGGGCCATCCTCCACTGCACTCCCTGGCCACAGCAGAGAGCTGGCCTGGAAGAGGGGCAACCGGGACAGAATCCGGCGCCCCGACCGGGACTAGAACCCCGTGTGCCAGCACCGCTAGGCGGAGGATTAGCCTAGTGAGCCGCGGTGCCGGCCGTTTCTGTCATTTGCAATCCCTGTGCTCTGAGCCCCAATTAAAGCCTCATTAATTTCCTTAGGTGAGTTGGGAATATCAAAAGCAAAAATTTGAAACCATTAACTCCATTAAGGATGAGTCATGGTGGGTGAGACAGGTGGGAAAAGACCCCAAAGCTTTGGATTCTTAAAGCTGCTAAATTAGACTTGGAGAATGAGTCTCACTGCAAGGACATGGAGACCCACTAGCTGGGCGGTAACCAGCTAGTCAGGAACTTCTTGTTCAAGAGATAGCCCAACTTCTCTTGGCCTCTGGCCAGCTGCCAGTTTGGAAGCACTGTTAGGTGGTCAATAACCAGTAAAGGCCAATGAAGAGGTCCTGAGGGGGGCAGGACTTGGCTCCCTAGGAGCTCCTTCCTTCTTGCCCACAGCCAGCTCCTTCAGGTGAGTCCCTTTCTGAAAATCTGCCTTCTCCTCACCCTTCGAGTAACCCAGTTGGTAGATACCCTTGCAAATACGGTTGACTTATTGTCAACACAACCACCTTCCTGAAATTACCTGTGACCAGGACATCTTCATTTCTAATTCTCACTTAAGATGACAGGCATCACAAGGCTTTATGGAATCAAAATGGCAGAAACTGAGAAAACTAGATAAAGCTACATATAAGTGTGCATGTGAACTCACAGGACTCCCTGTGAGATGGGGGTTGCACTCTCTGAAATGCCTCAGGATCTGTCTAGGGGATGGCAGGACAAGCTGACGGAAGTGTCCTGCATGAATAAAAGAGAAGGTGGATTAGATGGCAGGTACAGTGGAAACTTTGGCCTATTGAGGTGAATCGTGGGGCTAAGGACCATCATGGTCTCCAGCAGTCATGAAGTGAGAGCCATTCTGTGGATTCTCACATAGTAAATACGAGGGGAAGCATTTACCCAGAGAGAAAAGCTTTGGTTTAGATGCTTTGATGCAGAAATGATAGTCAGGTCAGAAGTGCAAAACTGTCTTGGAAATCATAGAGCTGTGGACATGATTATATTGGCTTGTAGTAGTAGCACAGTAGTCTAGTCTGTGTAAGAAGTTCAATGAGCAATTTTTGATAATCTGGTGGCAAAGTTTGACATGCTTTGTTATAAGGAAAGCTAAGACAAGGAGCTCGTAGTCAGATGCTAGAGGCAGTGCATGTAAAAATCTTGCAATGGGAGCTGCTATGAAGGAGAGAGTTTAGCACATGGAGTAGAAGTTGGGGAGGGGCTGGTTACTGCAGGTAAAGAGGTGAGTCCTACAGTAACTGCTCTGTTTGCTGAGCCTGAATAAATGAGTATAGGTAGCCAAGTCAACAAGCGGTGTCCCTGGTGACAGTATGAGTGATGGAGGAGGGCGAGAACTGCAGGTGGATGAGGACAGACAGTGGCCACCAAGACCCCCTTAAGTTCAGCCACAGAGCAGAGAAAGGTTTATAATGACAAATTGCAGCTGGGCAGGTCCTGGGAACTGACTCTTCTGAAAGTGGGACAAGGTCTGCCTTGGGCTATTGTCTTGAGTTAGAAGAACTTGCTGCCAAAAAGAAATGTTTTGCCCATTTAGGGCCCTTCCTTCCTTCCTTCCTTCCTTCCTTTCTTCCTTCCTTCCTTCCTTCCTTTGTTCCTTCCTTCCTTCCTTCCTTTCTCTCTCTCTCTCTCTTTCTGATTTATTTTTACTTATTTGAAAGGCACAGTTACAGAGAGGCAGAGGTAGAATGGGAGTTCTTGCATCCACTGGTTCACTCCCCAAATGGCCAAAATGACTGGGGCTGGGCTGATCTGAAGCTGGGAGCCAGGATCTTGTTTCAGATCTCCCATGTGGGTGCAGGGGCCCAAGGACTTGGACCATCTTCACTCAAACCAACGCCTGTATGGGATGCTGGCACTGCAAACCGGGGTTTTAATCCACTGAGCCACAGTGCTGGCCCCATGAAGCCCTTTTCAATTGCCTGTATTGCCTAAGCCTCCTTTAGGCTACCTCTCAATCGTCATCACAAGTCTGAAAACACAACAGGGACTGAACAGGGAAGTGATTCATCAGACTCTACTACTGCTGCATATTTCTTTCTTTAAAAATTACTTCTTTAAGAGTGAAAGGAGAGAGAGGGAGGGAGAGAGAGAGAGAGAGAGAGAGAGAAATATCATCTATTTGTTCACTGCCTAAATCCCCCAATGGCTCATGTGGGTGCCAGGGACCCAGAAACTTGAACCATAATCTGCTGTCCCCCTGGATTCACATTAGCAGGAAGCTGGGATAGAGAAGGGATCTGGGACTTGAACTCAGGCACGCCGATTATGGGATGCAGATTTCCCAACCAGAGGCTTAACTGCTAAGCCAAAGGCTCACTTCCCTGATATTTATTTCTTAGGTCAGAAGGCAGGAAATGCTGAATAACAGAATCAACTGCTTACACTCTGACCCGAGGGGATTATGACTGGAGTGTTTCATAATCAGGGCCGTGGAGCACAGATTGTGTTTTATCAGCAGTGTTAATTGTTAGCTTCCTGACTGCTCATATTCCAATCAGGACTTGGAGCACGGAACTGCATTTGTGTACTCTCTGATCTAGCTTTGTGGTGATGCCTGAATCCTTGCATTTCACCAGAAAGAGAAGCATCCATGTTCTGCATTCATCTTAGTGGGAGGCCCTTCTTGCAATTCTTTCTTGGATCACAAGGGGACTTCTAGATTAACCAACAGACTGCATTGGAGGCTTTGAGTCAATTAAATTCTGAAAATTCATCTAAATTCCCATAATATACCAGACCACAGATGTTAGTAATCATTGGATAACCCACTGGGCTGCAACTCTATGTAGTAATTAATATTTGCTTAATAAACAATTGAAGTGTCTGCTGTGTACCAAGATCTGAGATTAACATACAAATTAGTATTTAAGCTCTAGACTCTTGAAATATAGAAAACTGACATTTGGGTCTATTAGGTCCAAATATCTACAATAGAGTAGAGATCAAAGTACTCATAATTTGTCCCTTAATATCCATAGGGGATCAGTTCCAGGACCCTTCTCAGATATCAAAATCCATAGTGCTCAAGTGCCTCATAAAAATGGCATAATATTTATATATAATCAATACATATTCTCTTGTATGTGTGAAATAATCTCTAGATTACTTATAATACCTACTAGGCATACAATGTACATGGCATGTAAATGATTGTCCTGTATTATTTAGTGAATAATGGCAAGAAAAGAGTCTGTATGAATTCAACACAAACACAATTTATTTTGGATATTTTCAATCTGTGCTTGCTTGAATACGCACATACAGATATATGTAGGTTCTGTTCGGTTATCATGCAGCTTCCTTAGAGAGAGAATATGTGTTCCAGGGGTTATTTACTCCACAGTGGCTTATTAGAGATAAACTTGTAGTGTCCTGGAGTCAGATAAATTTGGGAAATGAAGATGAATTAAATCAGTTTCTTTATTATAAAAATTCCCATGGACCTAAATATGCTAATAAACCCTCTAAATATACGGTGGTACATAATATGAATTGTGTTCCAGCTTCGGGGCAGGAACAGTTTTCTTTGGTTTGTTTGGCAACCCTCCTGAGTAGATTCTGTGAAGCACCTTTGATAAGGTGGAAGGATCCTGTGCTTCTGAATCAGATGTGAGCTCTGAGTTCTGGATTGTTGATTATTGAGAGTAAACTTGTCTTCTCTGAGCCACTTTCTTCTCTGTAAATCAAGGATAATAATGGATCTCTCAGAGCTTGAGGGGTTGCAGTAGACTGATACCTAGCACCAATATCCCCTGCCTTTCCCAGAAGGAGGATTATATTTTCTGCTCCATTGGTATTGGACTTGACCATAGGTGTTAATTATGGGAAGAATCTATAACAGTCAGGGAAGTAAGTTTCTCTCTGTATATTGCTCTCCCCACCCCTCTTTCACAAGGACTGGTTGAAATAGAGATTCAGTCAGCCAAGGTCCCTGAGAGGCTACAGTAAAAAAATAACCTTTTATTAATCAGTGGTGGACATGTGGCACAAGTAGAAAATAAACATGAATGGCTGGACATTAGGTATAGTGGTTAGGACACCATCTGGAATACCTGTATCTCGTATCAAAGTGCATGGGTTCAAGTCCAGCTTCCTGCTAACTTGCCCCCTGGAGGCAGCAGGTGATGACTCAAGCAGGGAGGACCCTGCCATTCACATGGAAGACCTGGATCCCAGCTCCTGGCTCTTCCAGGTATAGTCCTGGGTGTTCATGCATTTAGGGAGTGGTCTAGTTGATTTCTCTCAGTCTGTCTCTCTCTGCCTCTCTGCCTCTCTGCCTTTTTAATAAATAAATAAAATTAAGAAGATGAAAATAAACATGAAAAACACTACAGTCTTGTCCCACTGGACATATTCAGTGATTTGTTACCTCAGCATAGACTAGCTTGATCTGATTAATGAAGGAGTAAATCAACAAATCAATGGGAGACTAAGTGCTTGGCAGAATTAGCATTCAGCAAAGTACTCTCAGCTTGATTACAGGCTAATAGTGTTCTTGAATACCCTTTTTATTCTCATCCTCACCTACCCTACAAATTCTCCAAAAGGCCTAAAAGCATTGGAAAGAGAATCAAATTTATCCTTGGCCACAAGAGTATCTTCTATTTGCTTGAATTTCTGTGTGCCAAGGGTGATAGTCTACACTGAGATGAAAGAAGAGAAGCCAGCATTTGAGCACTCACAATATTCCCTTTCATTTTTTATTAAATAATGACTTGTGAATAACGTTCCTTGAGCAAACACTCCAGTTCAATATCTGCATGGTAGTGAAATTCTCAGTTCTGGGGGAGGTGTCGTGTTAATCCCAAGACCTGGGTAAATCATGGCTTTAGTCAAACAGAGGAGCAGTCATTTCTTCAAGGAACTGCTGGAATCCTTTAGACCCTCTATGACCTTTTTGCTGACCTCATGCTCAGGGGGCTCAGGAGAGCAGGAGCTTATTCATCTCAAACAAATGCCTTTCTCAAAGGGCTGCCAGCCATAGGTGGCTGGGGGCTATCAGAGAGCAACACCTCCAGGACAGGATCAGCCTACTCAGAACGGTGACTAGGCCAATAATTGGCATTGGCTTACTGAAGAAAAAGGTTTTGATGAGATAAAAGGAGGACTGAGGAAAAGACGGAGAAGAACATTTTTTCAATAGCATGCAGGGTCCAGGCTGAATTCCCATGTGGGCATGAGAACCGAGGAGGCTGCCTTGTGTGAAGGCAGAGCTCTTTATCTGGGCTTTTGTGAATGTGTCAAGGTTATGTTTGCTTCTGGGTCCTCTCCATGCGCCCACTCCTCTCTGTAGCAGAATTGTGTTTTTTTCTTTCAAAGATGAAATTCAAAAGGAAGAAGAGAAGTGGGCATTTGGAATAGCAGGTTATGTAACCACTTGAGACATGCATATCCCACATCAATATGCCTGGTGTTGAGTCCCACGCCTACTTTCAATCCAGCTTCCTGCTAAGGCACCGCAGAGGCAGCAGAGGATGATCCAATTGCTTGGGCTCCTGACACACACATGGGAGACTTGGATGGAGTTCCTGGCTCCTGGCTTTGACCTGATTCATCCTCAGTGGTTGCAGGCATTAGAGGAGTGATTCAGCAGATGAAGATCTCTCTCTGTCTCTCCCTGTCTGTGTCACTCGGACTTCTAGATAGATAGATAGATAGATAGATAGATAGATAGATAGACAGACCGACTACAGAAAAAAAGGAGTGGGGTTCCTGGGAATTCCTTCTTTATTTATATTTAAAAATAGCTTGAGTGGTCTGGGTGGGTACAAAAGCTAGAAAGGTATGGTGATTATGTGTATGGAGAGCCCATTAGGCTGATCTTTGAAGGGAAAGGAATCAGCCCTCCCTCCCTCCCTTTCACTCTGTGTTCGGAGAGGATCCTTACATGAGGTTGGTGAATAGAACTCTCCTACAGAGAGGAGTGGGTGCTTGAAGAGGACCCAGAAGCAAATATAACCTTTGCACATTCACAAAAGCCCATGAACATGATCACATCCTGCCTTCTCTCCCCTAAAACTTTAGCTCCCACATAAGAACCAGCTCCATCCCTGCCTCACCATTCAGGCAACGAAGTCGTCATTGTTTTGCCCAGAGAAGAGCAGTCAGGAGGCAGAGCAACTTCCAAAGTGTGTAATGTACAAGAAAGCTTGTTGTTGGACCCAAAGCCTATGTCTCTAAGTCACACTCTCTTAGTTTTATATCATCTTTAAGGAAAGGATTCTATTTTTTCCCCATTCACTGAAATTGCTTTGCTTTTAAATTCTCACGCTCACAAAATAACTACTTCAACTCTGCGCATGGTGCTTGAGTTTAAGGAAGAAAGAAGTGGGTAAGGGTAAGTAACAATGCCAGCCATGATTTTGTCCTTTTTTCAGGAAAGGAAAAACCTTTATTATGTGTCTAATAGATTTCCAATTAAGTATTCCAAACAGTGTGACTTTAATGGTGAGCGAGACTAGGAACATGAGGATTTAACTGGGGAAGTGTGAAGAGGACTGAGACTAACAAGCTATTGGCTCAGTCACACGGGACCATGGGTTGCAGGAACCTTCTCACTTTCTCTTCTCCAGGCGCATTTTCTGCTT
The DNA here is from genome assembly GCF_051225735.1 of Oryctolagus cuniculus. Classification (NCBI taxonomy): domain Eukaryota; kingdom Metazoa; phylum Chordata; class Mammalia; order Lagomorpha; family Leporidae; genus Oryctolagus; species Oryctolagus cuniculus. The sequence continues at coordinate 61,885,259 of NC_142882.1, read as the reverse complement.
CCTCTCACCAATCCTGTTGGTATTTCCTGAACTTCGTGGGCATCATTATCATTTCTCACAATACTAAGCATTATACATTGAAGATTTATGGTTAATAGCTAGTGACTGATATCTCTTTGTAAGGTAGGATAAAGAGGACCCTTGGAAAATGTTCTTAGAATTATGCCCTGAATTCATGGGCACTTTGTGCCTAACACACTGCCAAGTCCATGATAGGGCTCATTCATTCTTCAAAATGGTATAATTATTCATACTGAGGTCACAGATGGGGAAACTGTGAAGCTGCTGCACACATGGGGATTGTTTTTAGAAACTATGAGATAGGGGCCAGCGCTGTGGCGCAGTGGGTTAACACCCTGGCCTGAAGTGCCGGCATCCCATATAGGCACCGATTCTAGTCCCAGCTGCTCCTCTTCCAATCCAGCTCTCTGCTATGGCCTGGGAAGGCAGTGGAAGACGGCCCAAGTCCTTGGGCTCCTGCACCCACGTGGGAGACCGGGAAGAAGCTCCTGGCTCCTGGCTTCAGATCGACACGGCTCTGGCCTTTGCAGCCATCTGGGGAGTGAACCAGCGGATGGAAGACCTCTCTGTGTCTCTACTTCTCTCTGTAATTCCGTCTATCAAATAAATAAAATAAATCTTAAAAAAAAGAAAAGAAACTATGAGATAGAAAACACCTGCACAAACATGCATGAAATGTCTCATGAGTTCTGTAAGAGACAATAAACGGCCGGCGCCGCGGCTCACTAGGCTAATCCTCCACCTTGCGGCGCCTGCACACCGGGTTCTAGTCCCGGTCAGGGTGCTGGATTCTGTCCCGGTTGCCCCTCTTCCAGGCCAGCTCTCTGCTGTGGCCCAGGAGTGCAGTGGAGGATGGCCCAAGTGCTTGGGCCCTGCACCCCATGGGAGACCAGGAGAAGCACCTGGCTCCTGCCATCGGATCAGCGTGGTGCGCTGGCCGCAGCGCGCCAGCCGCAGCACGCCAGCCGCAGCGGCCATTGGAGGGTGAACCAACGGCAAAGGGAAGACCTTTCTCTCTGTCTCTCTCTCTCACTGTCCACTCTGCCTGTCAAAAAAATAAAAATAAAAGAAAAGAAAAAAAAGAAAAATAAAGAGACAATAAACTAGGATGGTGCGGTATTTTGATAGGTACATCAAAGGAGATCTTTGAGGAGGTGACATTTGAGCGACACCTAAGTTCCGTGAGGACTTTGTCGCTCTGCTCATTTGGAACAACGCTTGCTGTTTTTGGGGTTCATCCATAAGTGCAATTCTGCACTAATGTCGTATATTTTATTTATTTGACAGATAGAGTTAGACAGTGAGAGAGAGAGACAGAGAGAAAGGTCTTCTTTCTGCTGGTTTACTCCCCAGATGGCTGCAACAACCAGAGCTGCACTGATCCAAAGCCAGGAGCCAGGTGCTTATCTTGGTCTCCCATGCGGGTGCAGGGCCCAAGCACTTGGGCCATCCTCACTGCCTTCCTGGGCCACAGCAGAGAGCTGGACTGGAAGAGGGGCAACCGGGACTAGAACCGGTGCCCATATGGGATGCCAGCGCCACAGGCGGAGGATTAACCAAGTGAGCCACGGTGCCGGCCCCTGCACTAATGTCTTCTAAGCCTACTTTTCATTACATGTCCTCCTGATGATTCAGCTGTATTTCCGTATCACCAAGATGTTCTTACTCGAGATTTATGAATTAAAATGAAACATGTTGAAAATTGAGTTCATGATATAAATCTCTATTACAATTTTTTTTTCTTTTTTATTTTTTTTTTTTATTTTTTACAGGCAGAGTGGACAGTGAGAGAGAGAGACAGAGAGAAAGGTCTTCCTTTTGCTGTTGGTTCACCCTCCAATGGCCGCTGCGGCCGGCGCGCTGCGGCCGGCGCACCGCGCTGATCCGATGGCAGGAGCCAGGAGCCAGGTGCTTTTCCTGGTCTCCCATGGGGTGCAGGGCCCAAGCACCTGGGCCATCCTCCACTGCACTCCCTGGCCACAGCAGAGGGCTGGCCTGGAAGAGGGGCAACCGGGACAGAATCCGGCGCCCCGACCGGGACTAGAACCCGGTGTGCCGGCGCCGCTAGGCGGAGGATTAGCCTAGTGAGCCGCGGCGCCGGCCTCTATTACAATTTTCAATGTCTACTTTGTACAGAGGAACACTCACCCTTTTACGCACAGCTTCTTGAGTTTTGACATATGTAACCATCATGACAATCCACATAGAGAATTGTCCCATCATCCATGAAGATCCCCGGTCCCCTTTTCCAGTCAGCCTCTCTCCCTTACCCCTACCCCATGACAGCCACTGATTTATTTTTCTGCTGTTAGTGTTTTGCCCTTTCAAGAATGTCATGCAAATAAAATCATTATAATACATAGCATTTTGAGTCTGGCTCCTTTCACTTAGCATAACAAACACATCTGAAATTCAGCCAAGTTGTCATGTGTTTCTGTAACTTTATTCCTTTTACGCTGCTGAAGAATGTTCCATCGTATGGACGTGTCACAGTTAATTTATCCATTTCCCAGCAGAGGAATGTTTGGGTTTTTTTCCCCTAACTCTGGGCAATTTCAAATGAAGCCTCTATAAATATTTGTATACAGTCTTTTGCTTAGGCATATGTCTTATTTTCTTGGACAAATACCAAGAAATAGGATTTTTGGATTGTGTGCTGTGTCTTTAAATTTATACAAAATGGCAGAAAAAAAAAATTTCCAAAATGCCTTTACCAGCAATGTATGTTGGTTCTAGTTACTCTACACCCTTGCCAGTACTTGATGTTGTATGCCTTTATGTTAGCCATTCTAATAAGCATGTGGTGGTATTTCATTGTGGTCTTTTTGGATTTGCTTAATAACTAATAATACTTAGTTTCTTTTATGTGCTTATTTTTAATTTGAGTAACTTCTTTGGTGATTTGTCTATTCAAATCTTTCTCTGGGTTTTAATTGGGTTGTTTATTTTCTTCCTGTTGAACTCTAAATATTTTCTGGATATAAATAGTTTACTAGATGTGAGGTTTATGATATATCTTCCTAGTATGGAGCTCGTCTTTTTATTCTCTTAATAGATTTTTTTCAAAGAACAGAGTTCTTAATTTTAATGAAGCCCAGGTCATCAAAATTTTCCTTTATGGATTGTGCTTTTCATGTTGTGTGTAAGAAATCTTGGCTTAATCCAAGATCACACATTTTTTCTCCTAGATATTTTATATTAGGTTTTACTCCCAGGTTTATAACATGTGGATTAATTTCTCATCAGTGATAGGCATGGGCTGGGCCTCACTTCTTACATATGACTTTGTTCCAACCCCATTTTTACTTTTCTCTTTGAATTACCTTTTTACCTTTGTCAAAAACTAATTGACCATAAATATGTGGGCCTCTTTCTGGACTTTCTGTTCTGTTCCATTGATCAGGGTGTTTATTCTTTCTTCAATACCACATGATAGCTTTATGGAAGTCTATAAACCAGCATGGCTTCTCCAGCTTAAATCTTTTTCAGAATTTTGTTATATTTTATAATGCATATTCCTTTTCTTCCATATAAGTGTTGAACCAGCTTATCAATTTGAACTTTCATTTAATTTTCCTTCTCTCTCTTTTCCAATCATATGAGGTTCCAACCTTCTATGGTCTCCCAAACCCCACATGTGATGCATTGAGACATTCCACTGTTTCTTTTTTTCAAATCTCAGAGACACTTGTCTGACTGACCACTCAACACTCAGAGCATCATGATTGACATGATTGGCTTTCCTTCCCCCTGTCCATCTCTGCAATCCATGCAGTACTCTTCAACCTGATTAATCTCGTGGAATCATGGAACTCTCAGTATGTTTGCTAGTAAAACTTCAAAGATTTCTTCTTGCCTACAATAAAAAAGTCCATATGATGTAATCTGATGGTCCACTCAGTTCTTTTTACCTCTCTTCCCCTACAGCTCTCGACTTCAGTCTACTTATATTCAATATACAACACCTTGACTTTCTATGCAGGAACCCTTCATTTCTCTTTATATCTCTCCCTGAGCACCACTACATCTTCTTCTCTTATACTTAACATTGGATGCAATTGTTGATGAAATGCTTGTTTCCCCCAATATAGAGCTGCCTGTGGGCAAGATACCTGCTTTGTCCATTTCTGAATCCCCCAGTGCCTTCAGCATAACTTGGTCAAGCCTTCCTGTGATTCTCAACTTAGTTTGATAAAGGGATATCTATCCTCATTGGGAGGGAGAGAATATACTTTAAAAGAATGTATTCCATGTTACTATGCTGTGACATTTTTAGACATGATATTTAATCTGTTTTAAAATTTAAATTAAATTGAATAAGAGTGAGAAATATTTATATTTATCCATAGGTGTTAGGAATTTAAAGGCTGAAAATCATTCTAATTGTATTTCCTGACTTATCACCCTAGTTTTACTAGTTCCTTAACATAGTAGTCAATACTCTGGCTCCCCAGCACATGGTACAGGGTCCAATACAGAGAAAACAACTACATCCTCACTATTCCCAGGACAGTCTGCTGAAAGTACGCAGAGGCAGCGACACGACTCGCAGGAGACGGCCTCATTGAGAATTCTACTAGACAGGCTGGGATTCACTCACTCCTTTGGAGCAGTTACGTCGTCCACAAATGGTACTCTCTGCCCTGCGTGCCCTGCAGTTCTGTGTGGCTGTGCTTTTATAATCAGGCATCAGAACCCATATATGGAGAGTGGAGATGGGAAGGCTGACATTGTGCCTTGCTCAATATCTGGGGATATCTTGGGGCGCACAGGTGGATGGTCCCAAAGCCTGGAAAGAACCTGGCAGCATGGGAAGGGGACAAAGGAGGCCTTAGGTGTTGTTTGCTTCAGGTCTGCAGGCCTGTCTGTGCATCCTCCACACCACATCTTACTCTAGTGTCAGGAATCCTCCACAACAATTGTGACACTTTAAAAATTCAAGCCCAATGGCTGGTGAATATAGTGTTAGGCTCCACTCACCATAATCCATTTACATGAACTTATTGAGACCCTAGGAATAAAGTTACATTATAGATTCTTTCTTGATGTGCTCTTTGATTCAATAAAATGTTTACTGACAAGTCCTCTTTGTGTCAGGCACTATACTAGAGGTAGTGGATGTAGGGATGTCCCTGAATGACTGACATATAGTGTCGTGTGTGTGTGTGTGTGTGTGTGAATGAATCTGTGTGTATTTGTGTATGTGCTAGCACATGTGTGCATCAGTATGTGTGCGTGTGTGGTGTAGGTGAACATACGTGTCAAGAGATGAATCATGTTGCACAGAGACTGTGCATTGGGATCGTGATGATGCCAGGTGTTAAATGAACCTAAAGTCTTCACAGAAGAGGGACAATTGAGCTTAGAGAGTTGTCCAAAGGAAAAATGCACTTGTGAGAAGGTAAACAGAACCTTAGATCCTTGGAATACGGTGAGATATCCATTGCAAAGGGTGCAGGATGCAAGGAGAGGAGCGGGGAAGGGATGGGCTAGGAAAGGCCAGAAGACCTGACTGAAGAACCTGAGTTTCTTCCTGTAGAAGTCCAGCAAAGCTTTAGGCAATACGTTCTGTCTCCCATACTGGGGACATTTTCCAGGCTAACAGGATCAAGTTCAAGTTGTGTGTCACTGCAGGCCAAAGCTAAGAAGAGAAGGTTTGCATGTCCCTTTGCAGTCATTTATTCTGGAAGGCCTAGTCCAAGGTGACCAGCTTGCAAATGTCATGTGAGAACAAAAAAGCCTTCAGTGCATTCAACTTATTGGATTTAGATTTTTACTGTTGCAGAGCCAAATCCACCCTCAGATCAGCTTAGAATCCTGTTTCTTTTTACTTTTTCTTTTTTTTTTTTTATTGATTTTTAAAATTATTTTTAAGGAGTTTATACCTTAACTCCTCTCAGTCTTCATTTTTATATCTGGCTTTGAAAAAGTATGCTCTTTTAATTCCCTCCCCTAAAACTGATGGGAGGTTCAAATGTGATCATGTGAAATTATATAATAAACTGCAAAGTATTGGCAAGAGTAAGAAATCCATCATTCTTAGGCAGCCATCAGTATTGCCTAAATGGGAAAATACAGATACTCATCATCCCTTACGGCTTCATCTCAAACCTTGAGTGATTTTGCCTGGAAAATCTTTTTGCCACAGTAGAGATGTGCACTCCCTTTCTCTAGACAGGGCATAATTCCCCACCTCTGCAAATAGCCCTTCATGTAGTGGGCCATTAAGCATTCCAGATAAAAGTTAGACATAATATCAGGACAACAAATTAAGAAGTGAAATCTTCCCTAAATAGCTACATTTTATTCTACATTTTTGTAGTCTAATTTAAAAATAAAAAGAGAAAAGAAACAGCTCAGTTCCCTGCCGTTATCTGAGGGCCGGATGCACAGTGAAGCCCTCCTGAAGCTTTGGGCCGAGGTGGTCTCTCTAGAAGCTTCTTCCGTTTAGATGATGATGGCTCCTCAGTTCTCAGGGCACTGCCTTGGGAAAGAGCAAAAGCAGAAATTCCTGGAAATATACTGGCTAATACAAAATGCTACTCTGGGCTGCTTGCTGTTCTTAAAGGCTTTATCACAACAACCCTCCGAAGCACACGCAATATCAGTGTGTAAACCAAGGCACAGGTAGACGCAAACAACCAAAAGTCCCACAGCAAGATGGTGGAAGCCCCGCGATTTGGCCCCAGCAGTCTGGCTCCAGAGCCTGGGCTCTGGGCTGCACAGCCCTGCTGCAATGATGGGATTCCTTGGGAACCTATGTTCACCCAGGGATGAATAATCTGGTTTCTGCAATCAGTTGAGAGACCCAGAGAGAAGCTGAGCTGTTATAGAAAAACAAAGCTGCACTTTTTGTCCACTTGAGTGCATACTTTGAAACATTCTACCCACTGTATCAACCGGAAATTATTTAAGGATGGCAGAGTGACATTTTGAAGCATTTGTAGATGTGCTTTGTCCCATTTCCTTGATACAATCTCTCTTGGGCAGCTTGAGAGCTCTACCCTGCTGTCCTCAAGATATAATCTTGACTCTATCAATACAGACAGAGAGAAACCAGTCAGCACTGGGCTTTCAAATTCAGGGAATATCACAAATGGCTTGATGAGAAATGGCTTTTTCCATTGCAAGAGGATGTGTCTCTAGAGCTTGAGACTGGAAAACCTAGACGAGCAAGTTTGGAAGAACACTGTGTAGTCATTTTTCCCACAATAGAGAAGAGAAAGGAAACCGAGGGAGCGTGGAGGGGTAAATGGTAAAATAGTGGCAAGGGATGTGGAGAGAGCGGTGGGGAAATGTAGACACTGATGAGTGTGCTGTTTGCCCCCTTGCAAAGGTTAGCACGAAAAGGAAGGAAGAGAGAATGCTGCTGAGTTTGGGAAGAGAAGTTTAGAAGGGTGCTGAGGCGCACTTGCTACACATTGACCTGGAAGGCAGCCCCCGGACTGTGCCAGTTATCATGAGGTGTGGATCATTGCAATGCCAATGTAGGAAGAGAGAGAGAGAGAGAGAGAGAGGACCAGAGATAATCCCACTGTGTTCTCTGCAGCCCAGTCAGGTGGGGAGCTGCTCAATTTTCCATGCCAAGTGAGGATGCAGAAATTAAACTGGGATTGAGAGAGGGAGAGGGGCAGTTTATGACAAAGGGACATTGCTGCAGAAGGGAGCGTGGGGCTGATGGGAGCCAGATGGGGACTGGACAAGGGCCCCGAGCAAGCACGACCACTTCTGAGGACCAGACAGGACCCTTCATTTCAGCTGATGACAACTCACCCAGAGCCCTCACTAGTTCTTGTCCCCTGTAACCCCTACCTCGCACAAAGCCACGGACCTTGGAGTTCTGTCCCTGAGACAGAGAGTATGAAACCCCTTCCTAGTCTGAAAACCTTGGCAATGACTATTTATTCCGAATTAACTGAGATTATGGTTCCTGCCTTCAGATGTATTAGTGACACACTGAAGTACATAGCTTGGAAATTGCATGCCCTCCCCGCCGAGCCAATGAGCAACATGTACACCTTTGTCAGCTGCCTGGAGTGGCACTGGGCACACTGCCTGGGAGAGTCTACCCAGGGTGAGTGGCTGGAAAGGCAGTGTTAGGTTAGGGTGGCAGAAGTCAGCAGGAAGAAATCAGAACTTTAATAATTATTTAACCGAGCACAATCTGTAGTAATTCCCTTCAGAACAGATGCAGTACTCAACTGCAGAAACTCAAAAGCGAACATTTTCAGTGAACCCAATTAGAAGAGGATAAAAAATACATGATGTAAAAAATGCATGATGTACATGCAAGACCCCTCATCACAAACTGCAGGAGATACATTAAAAGGTCGGGAAAAGGAGGGCTCCCGGGTCTCGGGAGAGGCATCATTGACAAATTGTCCTGGGATCTAAGGCAGGAAGCAAGCCCAGGAGCACGGCCATGGAAGAAGATTGAAGTGGAGCAGCATGGATTTGGGGTGTTCAAAATGGAATTGGGGGCTCTTGTTTAAAAGGGCCTCAGGCATGTCTGCAGGTGAACTCGTGAACTGGCCTGGCTTGTGCATACTCGCCTGGGTGCCCCGAGCTGATGAACTGGGCCACACTGCTATTTCTGGAACAAAATTCATGAGCCTTTACACCCGCTTGTGGAAACATCTCCCTTGCTTCCTGGGACTGTACCCGGCCCCCTTCCTGTAAGGAAGCTTGATCTTTGCTGTGCCAATCGTAATGCCCCCCAAAACAAGAGCTGTCGTTAACGACCCTTCTTGTTTAGGCTAGGAAACAAGCCACCGCTTTGTAAAATCTCAGAGCACATTTTCAAGATTTGATGAATTCGGTGCCTCATGGTTTGCAATCCTTCTAAGCCACAGATACATGTAAGCTTTTCGTGGAGACTAGGTTGATCTTACGTCCCTCCTCAGGCGTGATGAGCGAAGGGGAGGTTGAGAGGAATGGTTGAGTGGGGAAAGAGGAGTTGACACAGCAGTCACAGAAGGGAAAATGCTGGGTGCCCATCGGGTAGAACAAGGTCTTGGGAATGCGTAGCCAACCTAAATGTGGCGAAAACAAGCACAGCACACTTAAGAGTCTTAAAAGAAGCTCTTGCTCAGGCTTAGAGTGAGATAATTGGGATACGGGTTGAGCTGAAATGTGCTTTTGTTGTCTAAGTGGAAGAAGGGTATGCTAAGAAAATTAACAGTAAGGCAGCACGGCAGGGAGGGTGTACAAACAAAGGAAACGAACTGTGTCCAATCACCAATGCACTTAGAAGCCATCATTTACATATAAAACATAGTTAGGCTAATTGCATATTATTTGTAACTACCAGCTGAAGGAGGTTCCAGGAAAGATCCTCATTAGACAACATTCAGCAATCTTGGGTCGTGTTTCTCACCTCACCTAAGAGTGATAAAACTGAGTTTCATTTGCATGATTTTATAATTTAGGTAATTTACTTGTTCAGACAGGTCTCCCTCCCAGTTACTTTTAATTAGGTTTCTCATCACTAAGTGTGCAGGATTCAGCAAACATTGCTAGCAAGTTCTCTGGTAAAATTAAGGGCTTTTGTGCATCTTTGTCTTTGGATGGCCTTGTGTCTAGGTGCCCCATACACTATCTGAAGAGCCAGGTCTCACCTTCCTTGAAACTTCTGTTGGATCTGAGAAACGCACGGGGCTCCCTAATGCTGTGGCCTGCAAACTGAGGAGGTGAGCTCAGCGGAACCTTGACCACACAAGAAACGGGCACACGCGAAGCAAAGCAGGGCTTGTGCTGAGAACCTGGAGCCCAGGCCACACAGGGTTAAGTCACACAAAGCCCAGGATCAAGGAAAGGGCAGGGGAATTCACCCTGATCTTCCTGCAGATCTCCAACAAGCCCCACGGTGGGTAGGATGGCTGAGTGGGTTAGTGTGGTGAGAGCAGAGCCAAGCACGTGGGGTAGACATGGGAGGAAGGAAAAGGCTTGAAGCCTGTCAGAGAAGGACCAGTAAGCTCTAGGCTGGGATGCCGTGTCTGCTGCTGGGAGAGTTTTGGGGTGCAGAGAGGAAGGGCTCGAGTGCTGGGTAGCAGACTAAGTTAGAAGCCCAGGGGCATGACCAGGCAGGGCCACAACACTGTGGGTGTGAATCCCCAGGGCTAAACCAGGTACTGGGTGCCAGCCAGTGGCACACAACTGGTTCCATACCCCTCCCACTGTGTCCATAGCTTACTGTGGTCCCATTTTCTTAGAAACAGGCTAGGGATGAGCTGAACGTGCCTGGCGAGCGGGCTCTCAGTGCATACAGCTGGAAGAGGCCAGGCCAGGCAGAAGGGACTGATGGGCAGAATCCTGATCAATAAGACTCCCGCCTCTGTCATGGAGAAAGCAAACTTTCTTTTCCTGTTCTGACAGAAATGTCGGTGGGTGGCAGAAGAATACCACTGCACTTGGTTAAGCGGTGATGTTTATTGAGTTTGCCTAGTCTGGTGCTGGGGCCTTGAGAGTGCATGAAACTAACAGGAGGCATTCCTTTCTGCCAAGGTCACGGTGCCCATGTCTCTAACACGTCCACCCCAAACACGATGGAACCGCAGTTTTAGACAGTGATGCAGTAAGTGGCAAGGAAGAGGTACAGTTCATGACACTAAAGAAATTCAGAGGAGGGAAGAAGCAAGAAGGGCTTCAGGGAGAAAGCAATCCAAGCTGAGCATTAAAGAATGGGTAGAATTTAGACACACACCGGTGAAGATGGAACGCAGGTCCAGACGGAGAGACACACTGTAGGGTGTGAGAATTAAATGAGATACTTCGCAGAGGTCACTGCCAGCTCTGACACCAAGACAGGTCACAGCAAAGCTGATGCACAGCTTTTGCTATTTTTGTTGCTTCTGCTACTTCTCCTGCTGTGGCCGTTTTTTATTTTTCTGCTACTTTCTGCAAAGGTAACGGAGATTACAGGACACCCTTGGGTGCTAGTAGAGAGGGCACAGTTTTTGGTTTTCTCCTTAAGAGGTAAGCAGGATGAAAGGAGTTACCGTGAGCAGGGCTTCGCAGAAGAACTTCCTGTATCATCAGAGCATGTGTGCTCTGGGTGTGCTCCAGGAGGCCCAGGGGAAAAAATCATGCCAAGAAATGCCAGCCAGACTCCCACAAACACCGCCCCCCACCGCCCCTGACTTCCGTGTCACTCGGAACCACTGAATCCTCTCTCCAAAGACGAAGTGAAACATTCTAAGCTCCCGGCCAGACATAACTCCCTTCTTTCTGATTTTCTGTGTATTCCCGTGGTCCAATTGTTTTCCCACCAACAGCTCAGCAGCAATGAGAGCAGAGGGCGTGCTCCCACGTGGGGCTGCGATGGAGTTGCCAGGACAGAGTACAAACACTGGATGAGAGCGGGCAGGGATCCGTTCCCGTATTCAAAACATCCCCTCAGGTGCTACATTCAAAAAAAGGGCAAATGAAATTTCAGCCGGGAGTGCTTATTGCCTGAGTCTCGGAACAACTGCCTTATTGCTGATGATTATCTCCTTTGCAAGGGGCAGTCTCTCTTCATTCTGTTTGCTGTCATGTTCTATAAATATCAAAGGCTACAGAGGCAGCGTCAGAGAGGAGTCAGTTGCTTCCTGGGTGCACAAAGCTTGCAAACGTAGGCTTTCTGGATCTGCAGGCTGATTTCAAACAGGGAGTCAGTCGTTCAGGCAACGGTAACTCCAACTGCACCTTGTGTGCTACACGGCAGAGCTAAGCAGCCGGGCTGTGCGTGAGCATGCAGTGGGAGGGGACTCTGCAGCCCGTGGAAGTGATGTGTTCAGGCTCTGCCGTGCTACAAGATCTCTGTCCTGAGTGTGAAGCCGCCTTGGGGAGAGCTCCCTGCTCAAAGTTTTGCTCTGAGCTATCGCAAAGGAGCGAACCTCCAGTCCAGAGGTGGATGTTACAGTGATTTTACCTTATCGTGTAAAACCTAAATCATTTCAGGAACATCAAGAGGTTTAAAAAAAAAAAGCAACAACTAGAATGTTCCTTGAGTAGCTTCCTGTTTTGTGTATAGAACCAGTTTGAGACCTGTCAACTATCTTTACACTACACATGCCGTGTAACAGTGTGGGAAGCAACCCGACAAGACAGCACTCCGACCCAAGAAATCACTAAACTGCTGTTTTCCAGGTGCCTGGTATGTGCCTGTTCACAATGTCTTGCTTTACAAAAAGGAACAGTAGTAGCTTAATGAGGATTATTTTCTCAAAGTGGCTCTTAGATCCTGTGACGGTGAAACTCTGCAAATCAATTCTTTCACTTGTTCCAGGAGGCAACTTGTTGCAAGCAGGAGCACCACTGGCTACAGTCTATTTCTCACTGGTGTTCAATGAAATGGATCAACAAAGAAATTGTGGTCCTTGCTGCCTTACTCAGTGCCGTCTCTCACTGCATCAGGCACTGCCCGGGATGTGGGCTTTCCCTGTCTCTGATGTTCCTAGCAAAATGTCCCCAGCTCTAACTTCGACCAGAAACAGACATTTCAAGCCTTGCTGTGGGATTAGCTAAACGTGCTTTTGCCTAAGGAAGGGGAGAAAGTAAAAAATCATCCACTCATAAATGATACTTGTGATTCACACATTTGCAGAACCAACGGCAGCAAAAAACATAGCGTATATTCACAGGAAGCTACAATATAGATTGTTACACACTGAAGAAGTTGCTGCTGTAGCCCCCCCCCCCCCAGGTTGTTATTTTGTTTTTTAAATCCTTTTTAGACACCCATGCACAATATGATATGATATGTTAGCCCCCTTAAGTTCTTCTGTCTTATTGCTTAAAGTCAGCGTGGCAGGCGAGGACTTACCTTAAAGGAGTAGTAGAAGGAGCCCCACTCCTCCCCTTCCACCACTTCGGTGAAAGTCTCCGTTTCTGTGCAAGTGGCCAGGGAAGAGCCTTGGGTCAGTGTGCTCTGGGTGGAAGGGGCGCTGCCCTCCGTGTGGTTGGCTGGCATGGCTCCGGCGGGGTTCAGCCTCCTGTCCCCACGCCTGCAGCAAGCAAGGGAGTCCAGCTCACCTCCCAAGAGCTGGGCAGCAGCTGCAGCTCGCCACCTCCTCTGCCTCCCGAGGCTTCTGGCTGGAGCTCGGCTGAGCAGAGGCACAGAGCCCTCCCTGAACCCACCTCACTGAAGAGCTCTGCTTGACAACAGGGAGCATCCTCCAGCTCTCTCTCCTTGATGGTTGTGAGCCGGTAGCCGGCAAAGCACTCCTTCCCCCGCAGTCCCTCCCAGGGCAGGTTGGGGCCCCTCATAGATTTCTACATACTTCCAAGGACAGGCCTATCGCCTAGTTGCATTTCCTAACTTCCACTGTGGAATCTCACTTGTGCCCTGCTTATAAATATAGGAATTTGGATTAATCAGCAGGTCCACTCATGGAGGTCATATTTGCACTTGTGAAATCAAATCATAATTATGCATTTATTTCGGCTGAGCTTGCTTTGTGACCTCCAGTTCTCACCCTGCCCTTGGCTTAGCAGTGTGTACATTATTGTAGTAAATGTAGCCAAATGGTACATTGGCCCAAAGGGTATTCAAAAAGTCCATAGAAATGTGTATTATTGAAAAAAAAAGCCATACAAGGATTTTTTTTTTTTTTTTGGACAGGCAGAGTTAGAGAGAGAAAGGTCTTCCTTCTATTGGTTCACTCCCCAAATGGCCGCTATGGCCAGCGCACTGCACCAATCCGAAGCCAGGAGCCAGGAGCCAGGAGCCAGGTGCTTCCTCTTGGTCTCCCATGCAGGTGCAGGGCCCAAGCACCTGGGCCATCCTCCACTGCCTTCCCGGGCCACAGCAGAGAGCTGGACTTGAAGAGGAGCAAACGGGACAGAACCAGCGCCCCAACAGGCACTAGAACCCGGGGCGCCGACGCCGCAGGCGGAGGTTTAGCCAAGGGAGCCGCAGCGCCGGCCCATACAAGGATTTTAAACATTTAGCACCAAAAATAAACTTGTCTTTTAATTCCATTTTTTTCACAAACTTTTTGAAGTGTCCACACACTTGACATCTGTGGTACTATCTTGATTGCACAGGGCAGTAGTCCAAAGAGAGCGAGGCCGATGTCTGCCCACAAGTTGGGACCTCCTGCTGTGGCTGGGCAGTGCCCAGGGAAGACTTCAGGGCTCAGGTGTGTTTGCCTCAGCTCCTGCCAAGGTCCCGTGCTTTGGGTGAGCTCAGAAAGCAGGTAAGGGCAGCACCCTTGGTACTCTGGAGAGGGGTAGGCAAAGATAGTAACAGCTGCTCCTACTTGACAAAAGAAGACCCTGGAAGATGCATTTACATGTTCTTTCCTTTGGTTTCCAAAACAGCTCTCTAAGGTAGGCAGGGAGAGCATCCTGATGTTCTGCTTCTTCGCTACAAGAGACTGCTCCAAGATAGGATGTGAGCTGCCCGAGGTCCCCCAGCTGGTGATGGAAATGAGCTGACAACCACGTCTTCAGGATTGCCAAGACTGAGGTGCTTTTCTTGTAGTACAGACTGATCTGCATGGAGCCTCAAATGCCTGCTGGGGTGCTGGGGCATGGGGTTAACACAAATACGGGTAGTGGGCCAGATATAAAACCATAGGGCTGGCGCCGCGGCTCACTAGGCTAATCCTCCGCCTTGCGGTGCCGGCACACCGGGTTCTAGTCCCGGCCAGGGCGCCAGATTCTGTCCTGGTTGCCCCTCTTCCAGGCCAGCTCTCTGCTGTGGCCAGGGAGTGCAGTGGAGGATGGTCCAAGTGCTTGGGCCCTGCACCCCATGGGAGACCAGGAGAAGCACCTGTCTCCTGGCTTCAGATCAGCGCGGTGCGCTGGCCACAGCGCGCCAGCCACCGCGGGCAATGAACCAACGGCAAAAGGAAGCCCTTTCTCTCTCTGTCTCTCTCTCTCACTGTCCACTCTGCCTGTCAAAAAAAAAAACAAAAAACAAACAAAAAAACATAGGAACCAGGTTGCTTGTGTTGCTGCCAGTCATCACCCCCAGCGATGCACACTGAAAACACAGTGAAGCCACTCTTTTGTGGTATCTTGTTTAAGAGGGAGCTTGTTTAGCCACCAGCACTAAACACCATGGCCCCCATGAAATCACATGGGCAAGTGTCAGCATAATCCACACAACCCCAGGTGGGAACAGTGAGAGTGATGGGAAGACATTTCATCCACGCTGACGGCAGCAAACAGGAGAACAGAAGACTGGTGGAGCTGTGGGCTCTAAGGGCAAAGACCAAAAGAGGACAACAATCCAACAGCAAAGTGAGCAAAGGAAATTGCAACAGGCAAGTCAACGTGGACAAACTAGTAACGAAAAGCAACTTAAAACAAGAACTTTTCCCTATTCACACGGGGAAACTAAGGTATGGCTACCCCTAAGTGTTGACGAGATTGAGGAAAAAATGTATATGCTTTTAAAAATACACATATTTTGGGGCTGGTGCTGTGGTATAGCTGGTAAAGCTGCCACCTGCAGTGCTGGCATCCCATATGGGCACCGGTTCAAGTCCTGCCTGGTCCACTTCAGATCCAGCTCTCTGCTATGGCCTGAAAAAGCAGTAGAAGATGGCCCAAGTCCTTGGGACGCTGCACCCATGTGGGAGACCCAGAGGAAGCTCCTGGCACCTGGCTTCGGATCAACGCAGCTCCGGCCATTGTGGCCAATTGCGAAGTGAACCAGCAGATGGAAGACCTCGCTCACTGCCTCTGCCTCTCTTTCTCTCTCTGTGTAACTCTGACTTTCAAATAAATAAATAAATAAATATTTTTTTAAAAAAGAAACATATCAAAGCAACCTAGATTCACGATGATAAAAATCAGTGAGATATTCCAAAGGGGAAACTACCGTATACCTATCCATTAAGTAAATAAATTTTCACATCATCATACTATGAAATACCGTAGAGCAACAAGAAAAAAAATGATAGGTGGGCAAAAATAACACTATAGATGAAATCCATAAACTTACTATTAGGCAAAATAACAAGTACGCGTATTTTCATTTATATGAAGTATAACTACAAGTGTGTACATATTTACGTAGTAGAATATTATGCAGAAGGTACAAGCTACAGAATTCTAGACAGTGTGAAATTGTCCCAAGAATCAATGAACAGACCACTGCAGCAGAAGGGACACTTTAGTGAGACAGATACAACACTTTTACGTAACCACATATGTGTGATCCCATGCATCCTATTATGTTTGCCTCATTCTGTTGGTTAGGAGCAATTCACAGGTGTGCCTGTGGCATAGCAGAGAAGAACCCACCCCAGTTCTCAGTTAAGGAAACTAAGGCTTGGAGAGTTGGAGTAGCTTGCCTGTCTTCCTTCCTTCCTTCCTTCCTTTCTTCCTTTCTTCCTTCCTTCCTTCCTTCCTTCCTTCCTTCCTTCCTTCCTTCCTTCCTTCCTTTTCTAAGATCTATTTATTTGAAAGGCAGAGTCAGAGAGAGAAAAAGATATTTTCCATCTGCTGGTTCACTCCCCAAATGGCTGAAATGGCTGGAGCTGGGATGATCTGAAGCCAGGAGCCAGGAGCTTCTTCTGGGTCTTCCACGTGGGTGCAGGGCCCCAAGCACTTAGACCACCTTCTGCTGCTTTCCCAGGCACATTAACAGGGACATGGATTGGAAGTTTAGTGGCCGGGACTTGAACCAGTGCCAATATGGGATGCCAGCACTGCAGGCAACAGTTTAACCCGCTATGCCACAGTGCTGGCCCCTTGAGTAGCCTTCTTAGCTTCACACGAGTTCCTGATATATTTTGATATTTTGAATCTTAACCTAGGGCTCTGTCTCTAGAGCTCATTCTGGGCACTAATATACAATAGAAATGTCAGTGAGGACAATACTGCTGCCCTGCTACCAAGTGGACAATGAATTTTGGGCACTGGATAATCAAGACACTTTGGAAGTAACTGGACTTCAAGGTTGTGCGGCTGAGCCGTCTGCTGGAAACATCATGAACATATCGATTCCACTGATTGGATGGATTTGTCCTTCAACCTGTACTCTGAGAAATGTCGAAGGCTACCTTGCTTCTTTAGGAAAAGAAACTATCCAAATTTGGTTTCCTCTTGGCCTCAGATTTCTTACAGTAAATGACCATGTGTCCACTTCGGCTTTTGTGAGGATGGCCTTTTTCAGGTCAGCATCCACTAGCATTCTGCTCTGGATTTGGGGCCTGTCCATGTCTGCACATGGGTCTGTGAAGAGCTCAGAGTTGCTTTAAGTGCCATGAAGATAAGCACAGGGGGAGGGTTACTGCACATGAAGGTGGCGGTGGCGGCTGAAGCACAGACACCACTGGTCCACTGGGTAAGATGTGTGCTCTTACTTAGGCACCTGATTACACGGTTTTCAAACACGAATAAAAAGAAATTCCATCATAAAAACAGAAGCAAGTCACAAGTGTGCCCATACGTAAGAGGCAGGGTCACGTGCAGGTGTGAATTCTGGAGTCAAGTGTCATGGACTGGCTTAAAGTCTACCCTCCACACTCCCCTCAGTGCTCGTGACTGAGAGGGGAAGCATATGAAACGGGCCAGGATGGAGTGCAGCTGAACACCTAAGGAACACCAACTGAAAATGCTGAGGTTCCTTCTGTAAGTAAATCATCAGGGAGAAATAGCTCAATCGGGGCCAGCGTTGTGTCCCACCAGGGTAGGCCACCGCCTGCAACTCTGGTGTCACATTCAGGCACCGGTTCATGTCCTGGCTGCTCCACTTCTGATCCAGCTCCCTGCAAATGGTCTGGAAATAGCAGCAGAAGATGGTGCAAGTGCTTGGGCCCCTGCACCCACATGGCAGACCTGGATGAAGCTCCTGGCTCCTGGTCTTGAACTGTCCATTGCAGACAGCTGTGGAGTGAAACAGTGGATGGAAGATCTCGTTCTCTCACTGTCTCTCCCTCTCTCTGTAACTCTGACTTTCAAATAAATAAATAAATCTTTAAAAAAATCTGAATAGATGTTTTGATTGGCAGAAAAATAATGAGCTAAAAGACAGGTGAAAAGCTCTCAGAAGACATTGAAAGTGATAAGTATGACAAAATAGAAAAATCGTTAAGGAATATGTACAATACAAAATGTGTGAACATCCTTATAATGAGGGCCAATGGAAGAGTTAAAAATAATTGGAAAGAATTGGAAAATAAGATTTATGAAATAATTTCATGTGTAATTCATAAGAATTATTTAAATATAGGGATTTCAAGTTATTAGGATTATATTTAACTAAAGATATTAAATACTATAAAATCACTGTTGAGAGAAATGAATAAAGACACGAGAAAATAGAGAAGTATCAGCAGGAGCTGCGGATGCACTACTGTTCAGATGTCAATTATTTGCAAATAGATTATAGATTTAATGAAATTCAGTCATATTGAAATCAAGATTCTGAATATAAATTGATAAGGTGATACAAAAATTTATATAGAAGTGCAATGAATCTATACCTTGTGAGATACTCTTAGAAATGAAGAATGACATTGGAAAACTTAAACTACTTGACTTCAAGATTTTCTATGCTAGACCATTTGAAAATGTCATAAGGATTGATGACTAGACTATTGCAACAAAACACTTCATATATGCAGAAATAGAGTGCTTTTTAAATAAGTGTCTGATTTTTGACAAGGGTGCACAAACAATGTAATGGGAAATAAAATGTCTTTTGAATAAATAGGGCCAAACACCTGAATATCCAAATAAAAAGGAAAATGAACCTCAGCCCATGTCTCACACTGCAACCAAAATTCTCCCTGTATGGATCTTAGACTGAAAACCATAAAGCTGTAGAAAAAATCACAAGACACGATTTTTACTACTTGCTTGGCAGATGTTCCTCAAACCTCATATAGAAAGCAATAATCAGAAAGGAAAACGGATAAATTAGACTTCTATTAAAATTAAGTCTATGCCATCAATGACACTTGAAAATGTCTCTTTTGGAAAAGAAATTAAAGTATATAGGCAATGTTTAGAGAAATTATTTGTAAACTATACGAAGATACTTCAAAAATTTCATAGAAATGACTATGCGTGGATTATGAAAAAAACTATGCATGGATTTCAATTTTTTTTTGCACCAAGATAAACTTATCTATCTGTTCACATTCTCTATGGATGCTTTAAAGTACCTCCATCTATTTGACAAAAGTCCGGAATCAAAGATATGTCAATAACATTAATAAAAAGACACAACAATTAACATGGAGAGATTTATACAGGAATCCCACAGAGGCTGGAATGAAGAAGTGTTCATACCGTGCATTATCAGTGTGAGAAGTCAGATGTGGTAATCGGTAGTCAGGGGACCCCAGTGGAATCTGGGGTGTAAAATATTTGCTTCCTTATGCACAACATTTTCTTTAGCAAGAACAAACAGGCTGCACTCTTTCCTTCAGAATCTCCAAATTTACCATGAGAAAAGCAAGGGAGCTCTTCCTGAGCTCACAGATTATTGTAAAAACAAGTTACCTATCCCACCTTTGCAGGCCAGACAGGAAGGAGAATTGTAAATGAGGTCTTTTATTTTTTTTAACTTTTTGCCAGGCAGAGTTAGACAGTGAGAGAGAGAGACAGAGAGAGAGTTATAGACAGTGAGAGAGAGACAGAGAGAAAGGTCTCCCTTCTGTTGGTTCACTATGGCTGGCGCTGCGCCGATCCGAAGTCAGGAGCTGGGTACTTCCTCCTGGTCTCCCATGCGGGTGCAGGGATCCAAGCATTTGGGCCATCCTCCTCTGTCCTCCCAGGCCATAGCAGAGAGCTGGACTGGAAGAAGGCCAACCGGGACTAGGACCCGGGGTGCCGGTGCCGCAGGCGGAGGATTAGCTAAGTGAGCCACAGCGCTGGCCGTAAATGAGGTCTTTTGATGGTTTTTGTCCCCACCTGGTAACTGAATGCCAATCTGATTTTCAAGCTTTTTTTTTTTCTCCCTTCGAAAAACTGTACTTAAAAAGCCCACTACCACCAGTCCCTTTGAGTTTTTCCTCTCTTGAAGCCCCTCTTCCAAGCTGCTCTGGCTGGAGGACTTTGACTCTAATAAATACTTTGAAATCTCTTTGCCATCCTCTTGGAAATTCTTTCATGTGAGACAAACAACCGAGGTAACCATAATTTCTCTGCCTTCGTTTTCCCGTAACATCAGGGAGGTGGACAGTAGACGCCACTGCATACTCATCAGAATGACTAAAAGCACCAGAAGCTGGTGAGGATGTAGAGCAAATGGAACTCTCGCATGATGCTGGTAGAAGGAGAAAAAGAATAATACACCACGCAGTGGAGAGTTCCGGACATTTACTGCACAGTGGACATGAGTTACTCTGTGACCCAATACAGCTATTCCCAGGCTTTTCATATGTCCACAAAAAGACTTGTCAAGAATGTTTATCACAGTTTTATTCATAATAGCCCAAAACTGTAAAGATTCCATGTGTTCATCTGCAGGAAAATGAGTAAATAAATCAGAATATAGTCATACAATGGAATACTTCCCAGCAGCAAAAAGAAATAAAGTGATAATACATGCAGCAACATGGGTTAATTTCAAAATCATTATGCTACATTAAATATTATAAAAATGAATACATCTTATATGATTTAATTATCTTAAGGCTTAGAATAAGCAAAACTAATCTATGACAGACCATTTAGAACATTGGGTGCGTCTATGGGCATTGGTTGGAAATGGTACAAAGACACTTTCTGTGGTGATGGTTAATGTTCTGTATCTTGATCAGGGTCTATACAGCTGTGTGCATCTGTCAAAATTCACTGAATGATGCAATTAAGATTTGTGTATCTTATTACGTATAATTAAAAACATTCAATTGAGGAGCAGAGAGACAGTGAAAGTGAGGCAGACAGAAGAAAAAGAGCTGTCATTGACTGGTTAACTCTCCAAATACCCACAACTTCTGGGGCTGAGCCAAGGCTGAATCTGAGCACCAGTAATACATTCAGTGGCCCCCGTGTGGGTGGCAGGAATACAATTACTGGAGCCATCACTTCTGCTTCCCAGGGCCTACATTTCTAGGAAGCTGGAGTTATAATCTAGAGGTGGGAACTGAGTTCAGATACTCTGTGTAAGATGCAGGTGTATTAACCACTAGGCTAAAATGCCATCCCATTATAACAAATTTTTTAGCTGAAAAGAACAAAATAAAAAACAAAACAAACATCAGTATGTCTTTATCTAATGATCTGCATACCAACATATTTGGAAGAAAATGTACTGATATCTATGGCATAATTTGAAATGCATTTTTTTATTTTTTATTTTATTTTTTTTAACTTTTATTTAATGAATATAGATTTCCAAAGTACAGCTTATGGACTACATTGGCATCCCCCTGCCCCCCATGACTTCCCTCCCACCTGCAACCCTCCCCTTTCCCGCTCTCTCTCCCCTTCCATTCATATCAAGATTCATTTTAAATTTTCTTTATATACAGAAGATAAGTTTAGTATACATTAAGTAAAGATTTCAACAGTTTGCACCCCCATAGAAACACAAAGTGAAAAATACTGTTTGAGTACTCGTTATAGCATTACATCTCAATGTACAGCACATTAAGGACAGAGATCCTACATGAGGAGTAAGTGCACAGTGACTCCTGTTGTTGACTTTACAAATTGACACTCCTGTTTATGGCACCAGTAATCTCCCTAGGCTCTAGTCATGAGTTGCCAAGGCTATGGAAGCCTTTTGAGTTCTCCGACTCTTATCTTATTTAGACAAGGTCATAGTCAAAGTGGAGGTTCTCTCCTCCCTTCAGAGAAAGGTACCTCCTTCTTTGAAGACCTGTTCTTTCCACTGGGATCTCACAGAGATCTTTCATTTAGGGTGGTTTTTTTTTTTTTTTTTTTTTTTTTTTTTTGCCAGAGTGTCTTGGCTTTCCATGCCTGAAATACTCTCATGGGCTTTTCAGCTGGATCTGAATGCCTTTAGGGCTGATTCTGAGGCCAGAGTGCTGTTTAGGACATCTGCCATTCTATGAGTCTGCTGTGTATCTCGCTTCCCATGTTGGATCACTCTCCCTAAAATGCATTTAAAAGCCCTAAAATGATTAACTGATAGATTATTGGAGTGAAGATCTGTGATAAAACAAAACAAAATTAATGATAGAATCTAGTAGATATTTATGTCTTTGCACTGTAATAGTCCTTTCTAAAATATTGGGAATTACCATACCAATAAAATTGGAAAACATTAGAGAGGAAAATATTTGAAATTATTGAAAATTTCTTAGGATTAAACAAAGAGGTAAAAACTTGAAAAGATATTGCAAGCGTGATACAGAGGAAAAGGAAAATGTAGACAAATATTAATAAAATTTAAAAAGATTGAAGGCATGGCAAAATTCTGAAAGTCTTCAAAGAGAAAAAGCAGCAACATCACATAGAGATCAGTAAGTTAAACGAATTCTCAGCAACCACTCTGGGTGCGATAAGGTAAATGTGTGTTTGTGAAGATTTAAAATACACTTTCAAACCTAGAATCTTGTATCCAGGAAGACCAGAGTTTATGTCTGAGTATGAAATTAATGATTTCTTTCTGACATTCACGGCTTCAAAGTGAAGCCAAATGTTCTTGATAAAAATAACAAGTGATTTTTTTTAAAAAAAGGAAAAAACTTGTATGGTTTGAGAAACTTGTTGACACTATTTATACAGCAAAATATATTTTATATATGAAGGTATGGCTTTTATAACTTAAAAAAAAAAACATATTTTTTGACATAGAGTCTAAGTTTCTTCCATCAATGATTGCAGAACTGTATAGATTGACCAGACAGCAAATTCAAATAATAGTGTAGAGAGAGAGTAGGGATTAACTGCTTCTCGCTTCCGTACTACGTAGCTTGTTTAATAGCTAGATACAAGCACTTGGAGAGAGAAGCCGATGTTCCTCCATGACAGGCTTCATTTCAGGTCAGAAAAGAGATAGGCCCTGTTCTTGGAAACAAAGGTTCAGCAAACAATTGCTGGAATTTACGGCCCCTTGCTTCCCGCCACTTCCCTGGTGTGCTGTATAGCCCTTTACATTTGAAATACATCCATGAGATGCACAGATTTAGGTAGCTGCCACATAGAGAATAAGGAAGTAGCCTATGTGTGTGGTGACGTGTGTGTTTGTTTGTTAGAGAATGTAAAGTTGCTGGGGAGAGGGAGTCTGCCTCAACACCGCAGCACCGCTATGCGTGTGGGTAAAGGCCCCAGCCGTCTGCAATAAATCCTCTGCTTTTTGCATCCGTGACTGCTATTCGTGTATTATTTGGGAATCAGGACACCACAATAGAGTGTCAGGGTCACCAGGTTCAATAGCCAACACCTGAAATCCTGCTTCTGGGACTTCATTTCCAGGAATTACAAAGGAAACGCTTGCAGGGTAGAAGATCCCAGGCTACGTCCTGTTGCGGAAGCCTGCGATATTGCAGTCGGGGGGAAAGAATGGAGAAGACCTCAACTGGGTAGTAATTTAGTTGGAATTTCCTCTTAAAACCAGTGCTTTAGAACAGATAAAATGTCCACAGGGACTGGAAGGACCTACTTGATGACCTGGGGGCCTCTTAGAAATGCAAATTCTAATCTCTGAGGGTGTGGCCCAGGAATTAACACAGCCTCCAGGTGATTCTGATTCTTGCTGGATTTTGAGACGGGCTATCCCACAAAAGTGGGTTAGAGCTCAAGGTAAATCCTGACCACTACCCTCCTAGAGATCTACTCTGGTTGGAGAGTTCTGGTCCTTGCTAACTATATCACGAGAGGTAGCTCAGCATTCCACACCTTTCCACCCCACTAACACAAGCTTTTGACAAGTGTTTATTAACAGGTTACAATCAAGTGAACACCACAGCTCTGTGTTACCTCTGAACACTGGGGGCTCTCTCAAAGTATTGTATTTTGCAGGTTTACTGCTTACCAGAGTGAGGTTCTCAATCCTTGCTGCACATTGGAATAACATGGGCCACTTTAAAAAGTGACAATTTTTGGTCCCACCTACAAAGGTTCTGAAGAGATTGTTCTGGGGTACAACCTGAGCACTGGGATTTATTAAAGCTCCCTAAGAGACTCAAGTGTGCACGCAGGGAGGAAAAATCCCTTCTCTGGGAGGACAGACGGTAGGTCTTCGATGCCTTGTTGCCTGCTTCTCAGTATTAATTCTGGAGCTACTCTCCTAATTATCTGGTCCTCCCTGGTCCTTAGTCCTGAGGGCTGCTTCTGACATTCCTGGATGCACAGTGAACTTGACCTCATTTGTGTGCTCTTCTTTCCCGAGACCCAGGTTTAGATAATGGGCACCCAAAGTCTCAGAGGTGCAGAGAGAAGGAGGGAGGGAAATGTTATATTTGTTTTTTTGGGCTACAATTGTCTTAGTCTGCTTTATGTTGTTATAACAACACCTGATGCTGAATAAAATATAAAGAAAATAGGCTTATTTGGCGCACTGTCCTGATGGCTGCAGAGTCCAAGTGCATGACATCAGCATCTCGGTGAGAGCTCCTGGTTGTGTCACCACGTGGCAGAGAGGCAGAGAACCAGCTGCCTGCAGAATGGGCAGATGTGCAAACAAGGAAGCCAGAGACCAGGGAAGGGTCAGGCTCAATCTTTTCATAACAATCTGCTCTCATGAGACAGCTTCAATCCAGCCCTGAAGGTGGAGGCCCCTTGGACCTAATTACCAACACCAGGCCTCATCTCTTAAAGGTTCCACCACCCCAGTATACCCACACTGGGCTCCAGGTTCGCAACACATGAAACTTTGGGGGAATGCGCTAAAGCCATTTCCAAACCACAGCAACAGATACTCTTCTCTCTTTTCCAGCAATAGGGAGTCATAGTGAATCCCCAATTTTTTCTAGAAGTAAGCATTGCCTTACTTTAAAAATATCTTGCTTGAGCCTGTAAGAAGAATGCCAAGGTGAGGAAGAGACAAAGTTTACAAATTCTAACTACATTCCCTTAGATTTCCTCTGCTCTGGGGTTGCTCGGTAATTTATCCTTTCTGACTACAGGAAGGTGGGCTTTTCAGTTTAGTATTTATACTTGAGAATGCAAAAGATTCCAGGCTGGGACATTTCTTTGTTTTCTTTTTTAAAAGATTTATTAATTTATTTGAAACCCAGAGTTACATAGAGAGAAGTGCAAGGTGTCCGGTGTGTAACAAATCTTCCCAGCCTGATGGGTCAATTAATTCACAAGCTTTTATTGGGATTCTGCTCCCCAGCCAGGTTCACCAGTCCCAACAGAGCGGGGGCTGGGAGAAGTCGCGTGTCAGAGGTTGGGAGGGCTCCTTTTGTAGATACAGGGCATGGGGGTTAAAAGTTGAGGCAGGTCTGATCCTCATTGGTTGACCTTTAGGCACCCGCAGGGATCTTGGCAAGGACTTTTCATCCCTGGAAGTGCGGGTAGGGACTCTCCATTCCCGGAAGTGTGGGCCTTCTCTTCTGCGGATCCCAAAGCTACTAAGAAGAGAGACAGAAAGAGAGAGCTTCCATCTGCTGGTTTACTCCAAAATGACTGCAGTGGTCACAGCTGGGCCACATTGAAGCCAGGAGCATGGAACTCCATCCAGGCCTCCCAGATGGGTGCAGGGAACCAAGTATTTGGGCCATGTTCAACTACTTTCCTAGGTACATTAGCAGGGAGCTGGATTGGAAGCTGGTGGGAGAGTGGGCAGGGGAGGATAAGGTGGGAAGCATCACTATGTTCCTAAATCTGTATATCTGAAATACATGAAATTTGTATACCTTAAATAAAATTAAAAAAAAAAAAAAGGAAGTGGTGAAGCCTGGACTTGAACCAGTGCCCACATGGGATGCTGGAGTTGCAGGCTTGGCTTAACCTGCTGCACCACAATGCCAGGCCTGGGACTATAGCATTTCAAAAGACTCAGTCAAGGCTTGGATATATCCAAAAAGAAATTCACACAAACTACTATGAACCGACTTTATGGGGGATGACACTGTGGCATAGCGGATAAAGCCACTGCCTATAGTGCCGGCATCCCATATGGGCACCAGTTCAAGTCTCGGCTGCTCTGTAGAGGAAATACAGCCACAAGCAGAGACAAAGAAAGAAAAGCAGACCCCCCTCCTCCCAACACAGACCTTGAAAAGTGGCTGCTTGCAACGAACTCGTGAAGCAGCTGCCCACTGTGATCTTGCTACAGAGGAAAGAAATCCTAAGTTCTGCTTCTGTAAACTCCAGTCATAAATCTGTCCTAATAAATCTGCCCCTGGTATCTCTTCTACAAACACACCAGACCCACTGACCATTGGAAGTGTGGTCCAGTCACGTAGGCTACCATTTAAACCCACCAATGCTGTAACAGCTAAGGTATGATGCCGATGAACCTATAAATATTGTAAGAAACTTGGGATTGTCGCTCAGTTCATGGGAAATGAGTCCAGCTGAGATCACTGGCATAATAAACTACTTTGATCCTCCACTGTCTTTCTGGTGTCTATTTGAACAAAGAGAGTCTTCCCACCTCGGATTTCCATAACAGCTCCACTTCCGATTCAGTTCTCTGCTATGCCTGGGAAAGCAGTAGAAGATGGCCAAAGTCCTTGGGCCCCTGCACCCACGTGGGAGACCCAGAGGAAGCTACTGGCTCCTGGCTTCAGATTGGCCCAGCTCTGGCCATTGTGGCCATTTGGGGAGTGAACCAGCTGATGGAAGACCTCTCTCTCACTCTCTCTCTCTGCCTCTGCCTCTCTATAACTCTGACTTTCAAGTAAAACAAATCTTTTTAAAAAACATTGCTTTATGGGTTTACTTTATTATTCTTGGGCACAATCACATTGTGTTGTGAAGCTTTGGAAAAGAGGTGGTGTCTTGGGAGTTCCATCTTGTTTTAATCCACCTCGTTCCTGGTGCACGTCCAGTCTCCTTTGCTCAGATTTCCTATCTCTTCCTTACGAATCAACGTCAGTCAAGCATCTAGATCAGCAGAAGGCGTCTCACATAGTCCAATGGCAGTCACTGAAACATCCCTCTCCCTCATCACTTCGCTCACTCTCCAACCTCTAGCACTCCTGAGACATGTGCAGTCTCTCCCCAGTCAGAGAATGGAAAATCTGAAAACCTCAGCTCAAATGTCCACTGTGGCCAACATCTGCGATCACACGGATTCAGCCTGATTCTGCACCCAGGTGGCCTCCCATTGCCAGAGTGGGTTGAATGTGAAGGTTTTCCCTACAAACAATTGGTAATGTGGAGTTTTGTCGTATGAACAATTAGTATTGACCAATGTTGAGTGCGAGCCATTGTCAGACGCCAACAAAAGAACAGCTAGGAGCTGATTTGGTTTCTAAAGGGCCTCTGCCCTTGAATCACAAATTATCTGTCCCACAGTGACCTTTCTCAGCCAAAGCAGTGGATAGCTAGGGCCCACCTCTTTAGTCTTGGGCTCCAAATAACTGCCTTTTGTAACTGTTGGGGCAAAGGAATGCATAAGTTGAAATATCTTGCCATATTACAATCATTATAAAGGACTGGGATTTTATTAGTTTTGCTTGTAGACCTTTTTATATTCTTTTTTTTAAAAATATACCAAACAAGGCTTTATTTTCTTTTCTTTATTTTATTTTATTTTTTGACAGGCAGAGTGGATAGTGAGAGAGAGAGACAGAGAGAAAGGTCTTCCTTTTCCTTTGGTTCATCCCCCAATGGCCGCCGCGGCCGGTGCGCTGCAGCCAGCGCACCACGCTGATCCAAAGCCAAGAGCCGGGTGCATCTCCTGTCTCCCGTGGGGTGCAGGGCCCAAGCACTTGGGCCATCCTCCACTGCCCTCCCTGGCCACAGCAGAGAGCTGGTCTGGAAGAGGGGCAACCGGGACAGAATCCAGCGCCCTGACCGGGACTAGAACCCGGGGTGCTGGCGCCGCAAGGCAGAGGATTAGCCTAGTGAGCCATGGCACTGGCCACGAGGCTTTATTTTCAAAAAGGATTGTATTAACATCACTCATTTGAGATTTTTGTTTATCTTCCAGTAAAGTGGCCCACAATTCCATTAAGATACAAAATACATCAATTTTCAAATTGACATTTTAGTTCTGTATTCCAGTATCTTCCCGTATTGTTTTCTCCAACTTTTCTTCTTTGAAATCTGGTATTCAGAAAACTGGACATCCATTCTCTTACTTTTCTAGATGAAGTCAAATTTCTTAGGTCACTGGCTCCCTTCTCCATTTTCACCAGAAAAAGCTTCGCTCAAAATCTGTCTCATATCAGCTGTGTATCCCTT
The DNA here is from genome assembly GCF_051225735.1 of Oryctolagus cuniculus. Taxonomy (NCBI): domain Eukaryota; kingdom Metazoa; phylum Chordata; class Mammalia; order Lagomorpha; family Leporidae; genus Oryctolagus; species Oryctolagus cuniculus. Next base: position 61,857,014 of record NC_142882.1, on the reverse strand, counting down.
GGAGTTGCTAGGTAGAAGCATTTATTTTATAAGTCTTGACCTTCCTGGGAGAAAATGCTTTGCCTCTAGGACAGATATTTCAGTCTTAGCAAATAGGGTGATGGAGAGTTTGGAAGAGAGATGTTCAAGGTTCCATGAATTCCCTCCAGCTTCATATTCCATCCATTCATTATGAGAGTTCTGACCATAATATATAGGTTTTGGAAGAAATAACTTATGGAATCAAAATTGTAAGCATAACATTGCTTCTTGTGTATGTATGTTTAATGGTTGTTGTTGGTTATTTCAGTGAGGATTACCACTGTTCTTTACTGCACGCTGAGATCCAAAAGTTTCTATTACGCCTGCATTATGTGAGATAGGACATTCTGTGGCTCCCAGGTATTTCCAGAGTGCTGGTGGGACACATTTTAAGTGGAAATCTCAGCATTTTCTTGCATTAATGGTGACTTTGTTATCATGATCTGGAACAAAATTGATTCTGCCGGTTCCTGTCTATGAGTTCTTGCATTATTTACTTAATACCTCCAAGTCTCTTTTTCCTCATCTATTAACTGGGCAGTCTACAGTGTCTGTATCACAAAGATGTTGGAGAATTAAATGAGACATGCTTATCCATGGATGTTAGTTGCCTTCCCACTCCTTAATCATTACATTTTTTAAATGTGGGCTATTTTTTTTTTTTGTTCATTATCTAGTCTCCAAATTTCCTAAAGAAGATGCTTTTTCTTTCTCTTGTACATCTTCTGATAGCTTTGAACTTTTTTCGAACTTTGAACTGTGATCCTGGACAGCAGAGAGAGTTGAGAATTGTCCCGTCCCTTTGTGTTCCAGAGCCACTTATTTCAACTCTCTGCAGATGCTCCTTGTGGAATAAGGCCAGATACACGCCTTCCCAATCCCACCTCCCTTTTCAACTCCTAAGTGGTTAGCGACACTGTATTATTCCCACTGACCAATCAGAACACAATGCTGGGTAAACAAACTTTGTTTAAGACCGCGCTTCCTCCAGGCTGCACTTAGGCTCTTTCTCAGCCTAAGTCAGCAACCAACCCCTCACTCACCTCCCGCAGGACCAGGCAGCTCAGTCCTAGTACAGACCTTTCCTTTGTCTACAGACGGATCACACCACCCCAAGAACTCCACTTCTCCACACCTTGCGCTTTCTAGCCTTGTTTATTCCTCTCCATAAAAACAATAGAATTGGCAGTTGGTCTAGCACTTAAGACATCTGGAAAGATGCCCGTGCCCCACATCAGAGGACCTGAGTTCCATACCCAGCTCTGTCTTGATTCCAGTGTGCACTGGAAAGCAGCAGATGATGGCTCCAATAATTAACCTTGCAATCCAGCTGAGAAGTTTGGATTGACTTCCAGCTCCTGACCTCCGCCCCAGCCCAGCCTCAGCCATAGCAGGCATCTGAGGAGTGAATCAGGGGATGGGAGCTCTGTCTGTCTTTTCAAACAACTGCCACCACCTAACCCCTGAGCTGCTTGCAGATCTCACCATGTTAGTGTTCTGCCAGCCGCTATACTCCCTCTGTTACTGGGATGTCCCTTCCCCTCTCATACTCATCCTGCCCTATAAAGTCTCTTCCTACCTAAGTCTCAAGTTTTTTTTTTTTTGGACACCTCCAAAGTGATTTTAAAAAGTGCGTAATATATTGAATTTTAAAATTTTACTGGCTAAAAATTCAATCATAAATGTGTTTTGAGCAATTGACAAATGAAAAATGTCTACCATCAGATGTTGTCAGAGGGCAACTGATGTGGGCCAATCCACCATTTGGTTGAGAATATAGATGTAACCATTCCAGATTAAACAATGAAAGAGAGTAAAGTAACCCAAACACAACAGGCGACAGAGGCAGTCTGATAAATCTCCAAGTGACTCATAAACAGAATTAAAATTCTGATTTCAGAGGAAGCAGAGGTCAGAGGTTTGAGTTTTAAATTTGGGGTTTGCTATTTTCAGTTATTTTGAATAAAGACAGCAACTCTTCTTTTTCCACCTGTGTGGAGAATGGTGAATAAGTGTAGACTCTGAAACAATTAACTTCCAGTGGGATTTTGATATTCTGATATCAGAATGTGCCACTGCCTGCAGAGATCAAGTTTCTCAGGGTTAAGGTGTGAATAGACACTCACCTCCTTGACTTTTCTCTCAAAGAAGTAAGCTGATCATTTGAGCTTAAAATAGCCCCGACACTGTATCTGTTACTTAAATATGGTAGACTTGATACTTCAAAAATTTGTGAAAAAATGGAATTATAAGATACATTCCTTTAGGCACAAGAAAGTTTTGAAATTCATGCATTTTGTGTGTGTGTGTGTATGTGTGAAGATTTATTTACTTATTTGAAAGCAGACTTACAGAGAGGTAGAGACAGAGTGAGAAAGATGTTCTGTTTGCTGGTTTATTCTCCAAATGGCCCCAGCTGCCAACGCTGGGACAGGCCAAAACCAGAAATGCAGAACTCCTTCTGGGTCTCCCATGGCGGGGCAGGGGCCCAAGCCCCTGGGCCATCATCTGCTGCTTTCCTAGGCGCCTTGGCAGGGAGTTGGATTGCAAGCAGAGCAGCTGGGACTTGAACAGATGTCAATATGGGGTGCCAGCATTGTAGGCAGTGACCCAACCTGGTGCACCACAATGCTGGCCTCAATCCATACATTTTTAAAAAATACAATATGCATTGCATGAAAGGTTTTGAGCTACTGTTGTATTCCAGCAGTAGAATTTGGACATTGAATCTCTAAGTGCCTCTCCTCGAAGCTGTGCAAGAGTGGATGGTTGTAGGAGTTTTAATTATAGAGTGAGGGTCAGGGAAGGACACGGGGAGAGAAAAGGAGGAATTCCATCTAGTGACTGTACAGCGTGTTTGACAGATGTCACAACGTTTAATTCCCAGAATAATCCTTGAAAGTGGGCGCTCCTCTCCCCACTTAAAAGATGCAGAGAGTGCTTAGTAAAGGAGAGTTTTTCAAGCAGAAACAGAATTAGAAACAATCGTCGGCTCCGCACACTACTGAACCTTTTCAAGGGGCCTTTTCCTCTTTACTTGGTGTTCTGATGTGGCAGTGGAGACCCCAAATCGTAGTGAGAAATAACAGCATCCACTGTTCAGTGAGTTCGAGAAAACTGCTTTAAAGTCAGGAAGAAATTCTTCAGATATTGGAGAAAAGATAAATGCAGTATTACACTTAGTAATTGCTTGTGCTAATAGGAACAAGAGGTTACACCTTCATGGTGATTAAGAGATACATTCCCTAAAGAAATGGAATGCAATGCTCTACTTTAAAGAGGATCTGAAGAAATATGGTTTAGTAGTTCATGCTTTTAGGGTTTTACATTTTTTCTAATGTAAAAGGTGACTAAGTAGCTGCACATGCAGAGATACAAGTTATAATAACTGCTAATGTATTCCTGGATGCTCTAGTGTCATGATTCTGTATCCTGTGCTTTGTATTAAGCTTTTTGATTTCCCATGATATAGGTTTTATATCAAGAAGTATAACAGTTGTTTTAGAGTCTCTCTGTTATGATTTATTTAATCATATCCACAATAATTGGGATTTAAAGTGTCACTGAGTTTTCAGGAGTGCTATTTACAAGACAATTACAGACACGTGCACACAATTACGTTCATATGGTTCATATGCATGTTGTTAAATACCATTATTGATTCTACCATAATCTTAAGAATCTCACTTCCTTATCTACTCATTGTTTTCCAGATTTGTCAAAGACACAAAGAAATTTGTCCCTTTCCCATTGTTATGGAAATCCTGTAAGTTTCTCCTTGTGTTTTGTACAAGCTTTACTCTGTATGTTTTGATGTTATATTATTGTCATAGGAGGATGTATGACATACATATTCATGTAGGATTAGATCAATCAGCAGGTAGAAGCATGCTCTGTCATATTTATTATGTTTTAGCCTTGGATTTTAACTTGCTGTATATTAATATGATCTGGAATCAGTTAAGAACTGCTTTGGAGAGTCAGTAACAGAGACCTAAATAGGAATAGCTTAAAAGGATAGTCCTCCCCCCAACCCTTGTAAGTAACACAGAGTTGAGATGGTGAGGGGGAGGGGGCGGGGAGTGAGGGGGCCCCATGACATCATCAGTGGCCCAGGCTCCTGGGATCTTCCTGTTCTGGCATCCTTTGTGAACTGCTTCCATCCTGCAGGTCACCATGTGGTCCTAAAAAGGACCCTCTGGCTTTACAATGTCAGCTTTCCAGCCAGTGGAAGGAGGAAGGGGGCAGAGTAAAAGGGGGCCTAGTTCTTTCTAAAGAAGCTTGCTTGGAAGTTCCCCTGCGGCTTTCACTTGTATTTCTTTGGTCAAGACCTATTCACACAGCCTCTTCAGTTTGGCCCATAAAGTTGGAATTCTTTAAGTCATCCGTTACACAGGACTACTGGACTGTCAGATAGCCATCTCTTCCACAGATGCCTTCTGCTTTTCCATTAATATTTATTTTATATCATTCTTTTTGTTCCCTAGCTTTCTTAGTTCCTGGCTTTGCATATATATATATATGATTTATTAATTTTATTTGAAAGAGTTACAGAGAGAGAAAGAGAAGAAGAGAAAGAGAGATCTTCCATCGGTTGGTTTATCCCCCAGATGGCTGCAACAGCCAGAGCTGGGCCAGTCTGAAATCAGGATTCAGGAGCTTCATCTGGGTCTCCTGAGTGGTTGCAGGGGCCCAAGGACTTGGGCTATCCTCCCCTACTATCCCAGATGCATTAGCAGGGAGCTGAATCAGAAGTGGAGCAGCTGGGCTTTGAAATGGCGCCCATATGGGATGCTTGCGCTGCAGGGGGACTCCTAACTTCCTATGCCACAATGTCAGCCTTTGAATATATCTTGCAAATAGATTTTTATTTACTTATTTCCTTTAATGAAAAAAATGGCTTAACCATTCATATTTACTTCTAAATATTCCATATTTAGTCTCTGTATATATTTCCTGAATCCTATCTCTGCTTATATCCTTTACTATAGTTTTAAAATTTTCTCTAGTTTTCATGTTGTCTTGACATTATTTCCCTTTGTTAAATTTTCAAGATTGTCTCTTCTTTTTGTGGACTCAACTTGTCTTATTGGAAAAAATAGTTTTTCATTCTATGTTTTTTTTTTTTTTTTTTTTTTTTTAGATTATTTATTCAAAAGGCAGAGTTACAGAGAGGCAGAAAGAGAGAGGCCTTCCATCCACTGGTTCACTCTCCAACTAAATGGAACAGCTGGAACTAGGCTGATCCAAAGCCAGAAGACAGGAGTTTCTTCCGGGTCTCCCATATGGGTGCAGGGGCCCAAGGACTTGGGCCATCTTCTACTGCTTTTGAAGATGTGTTTTTAAAATCCAATACGAGGGGCTGGTACTGTGGCATAGTGGATAAAGCTGCCACCTAAGTGCTGGCATCCCATATGGGATCTGGCTTGAGATCCAGCTGCTCTGCTTCCAATCCAGCTCTCTGCTATGGCCTGGGAAAACAGTGGGAGACCCGGAAGAAGCTCCTGGCTCCTGGCTTCAGATCAGTGCAGCTCCAGCCCTTGCGGCCATTTGGGAATGAACCAGTGGATGGAAGACTTCTCTCTCTCTCTCTTCATCTCTCTCTCTCTCTCTCTCTCTCTGCTTCTGCCCTTTGTAACTCTGCCTTTCAAATAAATAAATAAATCTTTAAAAAACCCAGTATGATTTTTCAAAACTAGTGTAACCAATGTTATAATAAGATTCTCTCAGGCAGAATGCAACCTAGGAGCTACGACATTGAAATGAAAAATATTCACTCAGTAAACTTGGAAGGAAGTAGTGCAAGAATAAGTTAACAACGAAGACTCTATTAATTTCAGAGATCTTTAAAAGTATTAAATAACACTTTAACAAGTTCTTTGAGGTATCATTCTTAATACAAGAATTTGAATCTCCTTTGTGGTCATCAAAGTAGCCCAGCTTATTTTGGTCACTCATATTGTGAGCTTTCTAACTAGACAGGCAGAGAGTTGTCTCTCATAGGTGCTTTCAGAATTTTCAAAGACAAAATGATATAAGTAAAAAACTTAAAATGAAATCATCTTTTCTATTACATGAGAGATTTTCAAAAAAGTTCATAGAAAGTGAACTTTATGAAAAACCTGCATGGATTTCAATTTTTTTCGACATTTTGAAATTTAGTTTTTTTCCCATGTGTCTTCATTTCATTTTCTCTCCTTTAATATCATGCTAATATCACAGACAACCATGGAATCGTACCACCAACTGTCAGCCTTTTGGAAGGTCTCCTCAGGAGAAGAAAGTGAGCATGATTGACACATAGGATTAAGCTGAAGCCACAACTGACTGTGGGCCATGGCTTGGAGCAGTGAAGGAAGGGACGACGGACAGCAGTGAGTCTTTCATTCCATCCTTTCTACTTGTTTTTTTTTCCTAGAAGTTTCAAAACTCTCGAATCCTTTTTTCCCCCAAAGAATCAAATTTACTTATCTTTACATGAAACTGTTAAGTAGAGGAACTTCTCTCCCTGATAATTATCATTTACTTTAAAAAAATAATTTATATCCTCATGACTCGCATTTTGTAATATTTATTTATTTATTTATGAGGCTCTGTGTTTCAAGAATCAGAGGCTGATAAAAATGTAGTGACCAAGACATTTCTCAGCTATTTCTGTATTACTCTGGGTAAGCCATAGTTTTCATAAATAACACTGAAAAATTTATAGATAACTGTTGTGACAAACTTGGGTGGCACCAAAGTCCTCATTTGCATATAAATCTGTCCAATCCTACATCTCACCTTTCATCTCTAGTCAGACGTCAGTGTTTACAAGTAAAAGGAATTCAATATCAATCTTGTGTATAGTTAATGGGCCATACACAATCCTCAACATAAGAATTAATTCATCATAGACTTAATGAATTTTGAGTTCAACCTGTGGTTACTGTAGCAGGGCCAGACTGAATGACTTTGTGGATCTTATATGGCCCACATCTTATCCCTGGTAGGATAAAATGACATGACACACTTGGAACAGTGCCTGGTATATAATAAAGATTCAGTACACTTTTATCTAATATTATTATTACTTAGTTTATGTACTTTAAACAATTCTCAGAGTTTAAGAATTTATCCTGATCCTGGAACAATTTTTTTCAAAGTAATAAACTATTTTTTCATGACATATCTAGTTTATTTTTTTTTAACTTTGGAAGAATTTTAAAGTCGATTCTATAGTGAGGTTTTTAAAATAGTTTTGTTTTGATATAATTTACATACCATGAAATTTGCCCATGTCAAATATACAAGTACATTAAGCCTGTGACTATAGAGTGGGTTGATATTATGTTTTTGCAAAAATTAAAGAAAAAGAAAAGAAAGAAGGAGGAGGATTGAGGGAGGGAGAGAAGAAGAAAGGTGATTATGGTTATTGTCTTAGAATTTTATCTATGAAATACATAAAATCTGTTTTCTATATTAATACAAATTTTAAAAACCAAGTAAATTGACTTCTAACAAATTTATAAAGGCATGTAACCATCACCACAATCCAATTTTAGCACATTTTCATCAGGCCCAATTATAGTCATTCATATTATCCATCCCAGCCCCAAGCCACTACTAACCACTTTACTGTAGCTGTAGCTGTATTAATCTTTTTTTTTTTTTTGCATAAGGCTTTTTCCATGCAGTATATGATTCTGAGGTTCACCCAAAGTTTAGCCTATATCTTTATTGTTGAAAAGTATTCCATTGTAAGTACATACCACATTTTGCCTATTCAATCTGACTGGTAGACATTTGAATTATTTATACTTTTGAATAAGATCTTCTTTGTTGAAGTGTTTATTCAAGTCCTTTGCCCATTTGAAAAATGGGTTATTTGTCTTCTTAAATTTTATTTATTTATTTGAGAGGCAGAATTAGAGACAGAGAGAAGGAGACAGAGAGAAAGGTCTTCCATTCACTGGCTCACTACACGGAACTGGGCTGATTCAAAGCCAGGAGCCAGGAGCTTCCTCTGTATGGGCCTCCCATGTGGGTGCGGAGGCCCAAGCATTTTGGCTATCTTCCACTGCCTTCCCAGGCCATAGCAGAGAGCTGGATCATAAGTGGAGCAGGGGTCAGCACTATGGTGTAGTGGGCAAAGTCACCCCCAGCAGTTCCAGTACTCCCCCTACCCCATATGGGTGTCAGTTTCAGTCCTGGCTGCTCCACTTCAATCCAGCTCTCTGCTATGGCCTGGGAATGCAATAGAAGATGGCCCAAGTCTTTGGACCCCTGCACCCATGTGGGAGACCTGGAAGAAGCTCCTGGTTCCTGGTTTCAGATGTGTGCAGCTCCAGCTGTTAAGGCCATCTGGGGGAGTGAACCAGTGGATGGAAGACCTCTCTCTGCCTCTGCCTCTCTGTAGCTCTGCCTTTCAAATAAATAAATCAACCTTAAAAAAAAAAAGAAGTGGAGCAGCTGGGACATGAACTGGCGCCCATATGGGATGCTGGCACCACAGGCAAAGGCTTAGCCAACTACACCACAATGCCAGCTCTTATTTGTTTCTTGAGTTCTAAGAGTTCCTTATATATTTTGGGTTCTAAATGTGTTGTCGTTATTTATCACTTTACTCGCATTAGAAAAGAATCACTTCTGTACAGCCTTGCTATTTCCCTATCCTGGTGTGGTGAGGTGTTTCACCTCAAAAGTAGATACTAAACATTGCTGTTTAGATTGAGGACTATAAGAAAGGAGCAAGAGTATGGACAGACAGATCTCAGGCTTTTCTTCATGTGTATTTTCTCATACTTTCAACCACTTCATCTGATGTCAAGTTATGAAAATATTCCAAAAGAAAGAGTATTCTTAACATTGCAGATTGCTCCCTTAGTCCCCGATGGAGCAGCTTCCCTTGTGAGCATCTGACTGGGGGCCGAGGTTTTCTGTGTCTTAAGGATTGATAACATGCCCCTATATACTTGGTTGGCAAGTAAATTGGTCTTGTCTGTCCTGTTGTGATGACATGGCACACAGCGTCGGATAAATAGTGTGTGTGTGCACACTATGTGGTCCCTCAAATCAAGTGGGAAGGTACTACCATTAAGAAACTGTCAGGGCTGGCACCGCCGCGTAGCAGGTGGAGCTGCTGCCTGCAGTGCTGGCATCCCATGTGGGTGCTGGTTCGAGTCCGGTTGCTCTGCTTCTGATCCAGCTCTCTGCTGTGGCCTGGGAGGACAGTGGAGGATGCCCAAGTCCTGGGGCTCCAGCACCGATGTGGGAGACCCCAAGAAAGCTCCTGGCTCCTGGCTTTGAATTGGTGCAGCTCCAGCCGTTGTGGCCATCTGGGGAGTGAACCAGTGGATCAAAGACTTCTCTTTCTCTCTCTTTCTCTCTCTCTGCCTCTCAAATAAATAAATCAACCTTTAAAAAAAGAAAAAAGAAAAGAAACTTGCTTCTCAGTGAGATATGATGCAAAAAACCACTTCACTTGCTTTGCCTTACAGCTAGGCCGTTCCTCAAGATTTTCCTAAATGTAGTAGGATGAAGGGCAGGAAATGTTGCCATCTTTTCTACAGCCCATTTGTTTCTTTATTGAACTTCCCTAACAGCACATTAGTGAATCTCAACTTCAGCATTTCAGAATCACCAGAAGACTTAACAACCACGAGAGAATCAGGCTAATGGAGTAGGCACAGGCCTGGATTTATGTGTTTTTTACCAAGTTCCTCTGGTGAATCTGATGTACACCAAAGTTTGAGAATCACTGCACCTAAGGTGCACTAAGGGAACTTTAAATTTGTTATTGCTTTTTATTTATTTGAAGAGAGAGAGAGAGAGAGAGAGAGAAACAAGCATGAGTACAGGTTCACCACAGGTTCACCTATCGAATGTCCACAGTGGTCAGGGATATGCCAGGACTTGGGATTGCAGTAGAAGACCATCATGTGGGTTGCAGGAACTCCACTTACTTGAGCCATCACTGCCTTCCTGGACCCATACTGGCAGGAAGCTGGAATCAGGAGCCAGATTCTTGAACTGAGCCAAGACGACACAGGTATCTTAATTACTATGTTAAACACCCACTCCCAGGGAACTTTAATTAGTAAGGGTTTTAGGGGAGAGACTTGTGTGCTATTTCTATGCACTGTCTGCTTTAACCAAACTCAATTATACTAGTAGAAATTTCTTGAGCTGTTACCTTTTTACTTTTCTTTCTTTCTGTCATTGGGATGAATTATACCTATCAAGCACTAAGCATCTAAATCATGATAATATGAAACAGCATTTTATAAATACCTGAAACGTTAATATTATAATTTTCCTAGCTTAAAAGTTTATTACTGTATAACAAGTCACCCTAAAACTTAGTGGTACAACCATTTGATTGTGGGTGTAGATTCTATACATCAGGAATTTGGACAAGGCATAGCCCAAATGGTTTTTTACTATCCAGTTTTCTCTACAGTCACCCTAGGAAAGCATGAAAACATCACGTGACTACAATGTTGGTGGGCTGACATCTTTTAGAGACCTTTCATTCACACGTCTGGTACTTATGCTGGCTTGGCTCCAATGCTGAGTTCAACTGGAAATGTTGACCAAAGTGCCCACACTCAGCCTGTTCATGCAGCGTGGGCTTCCTCACAGCACGGCAACCCCAGGACAACTGAACACCATACCTGGTGGCTCAGGGATACAAGAGCAAGCATGGCCCAACTACATGACCTTTTGTGAGCAAGCCTTTGAAATCATTTAGTATCCTCCTTACTGTACCGTCCTCTACAATGCAATCATGAACCTAGCTCGATTCAGAGACAAGCATGGATCCCATCTCTTTGCAGAAGGACTGTCAAACAATTTCTGTTTTAAAGCCCCACAGGAGAGTAAATCTCACATGGTTGACCAGGTTGTTGCCTGAGTTCAGTGTTAGGCTCTCTTAATTCTCTCAGAAATGAATAACTTTCCTTATGCAAATAACACGAAAGTCTCAAGTGTGATTTGTCTTTAACTTAGGCAGTATCAGTGACATTTTTAATTAGTTTTCATTTTTAAGTGTTTATCATGTGTTTAATGCTTGTCCTATAGATTACTCTTACTCTAATGGGCCATAGTAATTACTTCCCTGGTTACCTTTTAGCTTTTTTAATGTTTTGTTGTGTGAGCCTCCTCTCAAATCCTCATCCTTACCTGTCCCTACACTATCTCCCAAATGTTTAAGTAGATAACCACTTTCTAACAACAAACTTTTCCTGTTTCATCTTATCGTCCCCTTCCAAGTTCCAGAACCCCTACCTCTCAGGGTAAGTGTAATTGTATTTAGAGAGAGGATGCAAAGATTGAATACCAACCACAGAGCAATAGTTAAAATGTCCACTGGCAACGTACAAGGCTACTCCAAAAGGCTGGTGGAAAATGGAATTAAAAGATTATTTTGGTGCAAAATTTTCTTGACATCTATGCATATAGAAAGTCTTCAAAAATTTTATGGTTAATGTGTATTATGGGAAAATAAACTAAGAAAGGATTTTAAAATTGGATCATATGAAAAGAGGATCTGGGGCTGACACGTGGCTCACTTGGTTAATCCTCTGCCTGCGGCGCCGGCATCCTATATGTGCACCTGTTCTAGTCCCAGTTGCTCCTCTTCCAGTCCAGCTCTCTGCTGTGGCCCAGGAGGGCAGTGGAGGATGGCCCAAGTGCTTGGGCCCCTGCACCCACATGGGAGACCAGGAGGAAACACCTGGCTCCTGAGTTCGGAGCGGCGCAGCGCTGGCCGTGGCGGCCATTTAGGGAGTGAACCAATGGAGGGAAGACCTTTCTCTCTGTCTCTCTCTCTCTCTCACTCACTCTCTACAATTCTACCTGTCAAATAAAAAAAAAAAAAGAAGATCAATTGCTGCCACAATTTGTAGCCACAAGGTGGCAAAGTCAACTGCGGGTGGGGTGTTGGGTATTTGCGTTAAGTCTGAGATAACTGTTACAGCCCCTATTCAGTGTTTATATTATGACCATCAAGTTTGGCAAGGATGATGCCAACCACAGCTAAGTAATTTCAGTCCCAGAATAAAACCTCTCAACATTCTCAGTTCTTGTCAATGATTTCAATTTCCACTCCTATATCTTCCTCAAATAGAAAAGCTGCTTTGCCAATTATTTGGTAATGTGAACTTATCTACACTGCTAGCCTTTCTTCTTTTCCCTTCTCTAGTGCATGACAAATTTCTAGTAGAATCAGAATATCATGCTCCATATTGTCACAGTAAAAATATTATTAAGGAGCATTTATTGAAAACAAAATTAACCAGCCTGATATCTGTCACTTAAAAATAAGATTCATTGCTTTAAAACTAATTCTTGCTGTTTATATCAGATATCAGAACAGACACACAGTTGGAGAACTCTAGTACTTGGTTAGTTGGATCAAGTCCCAGCTGTCACTCTTTGTTACAAGATTCTTGGAAATTACTTTAGCTATTTGTGCCTCAGTTTCTTAATGTATGAGATGAAGATAACAGTAATACGTAGCTTTATACATAAAGCATTTTAGAATAGTCAGTACATGGCACATAATAGGAACTCCATGTCAATTGTTAGGAATTATTGAAATTAATTTATAGACATACTTTATTGCATCAATCCACTCTCATTTAGTAAGAGTCTCATTTGAAATGAAAGATGATTTTAACTGACTGGAAAGGAAGGCGCTCAGTAGAATCTCCACAACTGCACATTAAAAGTCTAGGATGTGTAGACAACTCTGCCAAGTGTTTTATATGATGGGTGTTACCTATTATCTCCATTTTGCTGTTGAGGGCCCTGAAACCCAGGGATCATTTTAAGGAGTTTTTCTAAATTCACATTTACCCAGATAATAAAGAGTTTGGGAAAAACTTCCAACCTAAGTACATGCAATATCAAAACACAATTTTTACCCAGGATATCACAGAGACATTGCTTACTGGAGGTTAGGAGGTCTCACCTATCCTTAATAACTGTATAATTTTGTGAAACTGTTTAATTTTTTTACGTGACTGACAAAAGTACATTTTTCCAACCTATTCCAGAGTGGATGTATGAATTAAATAAGTATATTAATGCAAAAGTGCTATAAAAAGCATTATAGTGCAAGCCAATTAGATTTTGATGGAAGGAAATAGAAAATACCAGCATCATCATCATCATTGTTGTCATCATCATCATCATCATGACCATCACCTTCCTCATCAATAAATGTAGACAGTAGATTAGGAAATTCCAGGAAAGAGTGGGAGCCATGTGTGACCCTGGTGGTAGTCATTTTCCTTCTTGGCTCCACAGTTTTCTTTGGGAAAACATGGGAAAAATAATGAATAACATAGATCTTATAATGAAAGAAACTGTGTGGAAAATATCAGATCAGTGCAGTGCGCCAGCTGCGGCGGCCATTGGAGGGTGAACCAACGGCAAAGGAAGACCTTTCTCTCTGTCTCTCTCTCTCACTGTCCACTCTGCCTATGAAAAAAAAAATAGGGTAGGCAAAACCTTTTGAAGAAATAAATATCATTGGTCTAGCATGTCATTTATCTGTGATTTGAGTGAAATGGGTTTCTCTACACAGCTGACATCTGATTACTCACATCAGTGAAAGATTCAAGTGAAAAAAATTAATTTTATGTTGTGAATCAAAAGATGGAGTGTGTTTTAAGAAGCAACACATGCTTAAAATTAATTTGAACTGGTTGAAACATTTTGAAAAATTAGAAATTTATAAACATAGCACACATTCATATATCTGTTGTAGTTAAAGACCATATGTTGCCTGGGTAAGAATTCATTAATCTCCATGTGGTTTTTCAGTGATTTCCATGGAATGGGACTTTAATTATTAACCATTTGTGACCATTCTCTAGATTCACATGGCCCCAAGTTGCTCATTCCAATTAAAGCATCATTTGGAAGACAATGAGTCAAATAGTGCACAGGAGGATATATGAGCATACTTTAAAATATTTAGGAGTTGAAAAGGCACCTTATGCTTTCATAATTGTTTTGGAACCAAAGAGTCCTATTTATGCTGAAGTTGTGCTGTCTGATTCCTAGCATTCTCTAACTCTGGAACAGACTTTGGCAGGAAGCTGAGAGTCCCTTTCCTATGCATGAAAATCTCACTTGTCAACCTTCACCGTGGTACTGTTACTAGAGGGTACTTATAGAAGGATGTAACTTTTTTTAATTCATAAATCCAGTTTTTTTGGAATTCATACAAATGAGCCAGATGGCAAATGAAGTTTCTAATCAGGTCTAGAATTCATAAAAGAAAGAGTGTGTAACCACATTTTGGAGAGAGATTATCTATTTTACTTCTAAGAAGCTTGAGCCAAGGAATTTCAAAGAGAAACAACGCACATCATTTAAGATTTAAGATAGAAATAGTTGCAGTTGGAGAGTGGGTATTTGTTGCAGCAGTTAAGAAGTTAAGATATCCTTAGAAATGCCCAAATCCCACACTGGTGGGTCTAAATTAGAGTCCCAGTTCTGCTTCCAATCCCAGCTCCCTACTAATGTGCACTCTTGGAAGCAGCAGGTAACGGATCAAGTAGTTGCATCCTTACCACCAACATGGGAAACCTGGACTGAGTTCCTGGCTCCTGGCTCCTGGCTTCAGCCTTGCCCAGCTTTGGTGCTTGTAGGTATTCAGGGAGTGAAATAGCAAAGAGGGACATCTCTTTCTGTTTTCCTGTCTCTGTCTAGCTACCTTAAAAAAAAAAAAAACTTAACAAAAGAAACAATAGTAGTAGTGTTTTTCTTGCCTACATAAGGCTTTTTGAAATGCCTAATCAAACCTTTAAATATATGGCCAGGAAGTTGAGTAGGACACAGACATTTTCAGTTCTGCTAGAGCAAAGACTGCAATAATGAGATCATGAAGTGGGTTACCATGTCATCAGCCTCTGTGGCCTCAAGATTAGAGACCTTTGATGTGGAACTCCACAGAGTAACGGAGAGCTGTTTATTACAGTGACTCACATGAGCCCAGAGTAAATCATGGAGGTGCTTGAGTTTGCTGGCTACTTGCTTTAATCAGCCTAGATATTTGCAATAATTCTAGCATTGTTCTTCACTGCCTCTGAGTCAGTGTTCCAATCACTTTCTTTTTGCCCTTCAATTTTTACTTCTGCCAAATACAAGGAACAGCAAATATTCTTCACATTCGTGGATGGAAGATATGTTCTTTTCTGAGATCTTATGAGTTAGGGAAAAGAGTAACAAGATGTCAACTCAATGAATAATTATGAGAAGAAAAAGTGGTCATGTAGCAAATTTGCACATGCATATTGAGAAGATTCCTCAAGGGCTACAGAAAGAAGGATTCAATTACTACAGCTATTCTCAAGAAGAGTCAAGGGCGTGAAGAACGTGAATTGATTTGAGAGCCATATAGAAAATTAAGTACAAAAATAAATATGATTGAGGCCACTGTCTGGCATCCTATATCAGAGTGCCAGTTTGAGTCCCAGCTGCCCTGCTTCTGTTCTAGCTAATGTGCCTGGGGCAGCAGCAGATGATGCTCCAAATGCTTGCATCCCTACTACCCACAGAGGAGACCCCAGTGGAGATCTCTGGGGGATGAACCAGAGGATGGGAGATCTCGCTCCCTCTCTCTCTCTCTCTCTGTGTCACTCTGCCTTTTATCTATCTATTTATTTATTTCTGTGGTAACTATGAACTCCATAATTAAAGCCATTACCCTGGTATGATATATATCTATATCTATATCTATATCTATATCTATATCTATATCTATCTATCTATCTATCTAGTTTCTTGTATCTAGGTAGAGTCACTAACAGAAGGAATTGGTGGAAGACTATAAAGGATAAGGCAGGGTATTTCTGTTTGCTTTGTGTGTTACTCCTGACAGCAACTGAGTCACTTCTTTGGACACACTTCTCACCTATGGACTTACGATTCTCTGGGACTTTGCTCAGGTCCCTAATAGAACAGTGGCTCACCCAGGAAGTCTCAAGTTCTGGTTCCAGTAATACCACTTCCTCCCATAATCAATTCAGGCTCAGAGGTGTTAGCAGTTTCTGCTCTTACTAAATTCTGTGCTACCTCATTCAGCCTATTTGGCTTCTCAGTTCTCTCATTTTTATCACTAATAGTTTGATGGACTGTGGCAAACAATGAATCTGTTGCTGAAACAACATTATTTTATAGATATGCCATAATATATTCAATATGCCTCATTCTTAGAATGTCTCCATTTCTGTCATTACAAAGCTATAACATCAATCTTTACCCATTAGTCTAACTATATTCTTTTTTTTTTTTTAGAAAGTATCAAGTATTTTACTTAGCAATTTTGTGTGCCATTTAATCTGGAACCAACAGACTTTGTCCATACAAGGTGCGTGACGTATGCTAAGACATGATCCAATCAATGGGAAGGCATAAAAGATGCTGCTTCAAACACAGAGGTAAGTGCTGCCAGTAGTCCTGCTGCAGTTCACGGCTGCACAATGCAAGAATTCTGAGAAACTCAATTTTACGTAATTCTCATCAAAAAAGAGAAAGAAAGAAAAAGACCATAGTGAGCTTATAATTGTAACCACTGAATTATTTAACATGTTTCTGACAAGAGAGAATTCCACTTTGATTAGGCATTATTGAGAACCGAATTCCCATTTACAATTGTTACATATATGATGATTGGAAGAATTTTCCATAGACTGAGTTACAGCCCTGCATATTCCTATCTGTCTCTCCAATTACCCAAATATGGGGTGGGAGGGGCGTCTTCAAAAAGCGTATGGGGGGGGGGCCGGCGCCATGGTGCAGTAGGCTAATCTTCCACCTGCAGCGCTGGCATCCCATATGGGCACCGGTTCTAGTCCTGGCTGCTCCTCTTCTGATTCAGCTCTCTGCTGTGGCCTGGGAAAGCAGTAGAAGACAGCTCAAGTGCTTGGGCCCTGCACCCACATGGGAGACCAGGAAGAAGCACCTGGCTCCTGGCTTCAGATCAGCACAGCTCCGACCGTTGTGGCCATTGTGGAGAGAACCAACGGATGGAAGACCTTTCTCTCTGTTTCTTCCTCTCACTCTCTGTAACTCTACTTCTCAAATAAATAAATAAAATCTTTAAAAAAAATAATAATCTATAAAAAAATGTTTATGAAAATGCACTTTATAAAAAAGCTATACATCTGTTTTTTCAAAAATTTTTACACAAAAATGTTTCTCTTTTGATTCCATTTTTCCATGAATTTTTTTTATTTGACAAGTAGAGTTATAGACAGTGAGAGAGTGACAGAATCCAGCACCCCAATCGGGACTAGAACCCGGGGTGCCTGCGCCTCAGGCAGAGGATTAGCCAAGTGAGCCATGGCGCCGGCCTCTGTGAATTTTTTAAAATACCGTAGTTCCAGAGGCAGGGGCTGTAGGATGTGTTCATTACTGAGACATGGTCTCAGTCTAACTATATTCTAATGGCAGTTTCCTTATGATGAAATGAACCTGTTAGAGGGTGAATCTTTGGATTTTTTTTTTTGCTTTTACAAAATTTTGCACAATTTCCCTCAATCCAGCTTAAAATATTTCATATAACTACCAAAATGGAGTAATAGATGATGATGACAATAATGAACAAATTAGGATGATAACAATAACTGATATTTTCTTCATACCTAATACTAAATGCCAGCTTTTCTTCTAACATTACCATGTGATTTACATGCAGTAGTGCATGTTAGTACATGTTTTTTCTCAGATTTATTTGAAAAATGTGTATTCTTGAAATTGTATTTTAAAGGGTTTTTGAGAAGCACTAAATCTGCATGTTCAACAATGAATTATTGGCATTTTGATTGAAATTATGTTAATTACGGGATAACTTGAGAATAATAAATACATTTGTCACTTGGTGTTTATTTTTCTCAAGTTGCTATAACAAAAATTCTTAGTTTTTTTGCACTATGCTTCTGCTAAATTTATTTATGGAAATTTAGCTTTGCAACATTGGTGGTCATTGGACAAAACATCTGGGTCTACACAAGCCCCAGGATGAAAATTGTGGGGACAGACTATCCTTTAGGACACTTCTCCAGTTCATTCTGAACAACACACATGCTATCAATTTGGGTCAAATCTGGGTGTGAGATGTCCTCTAAAACTAAAGCAGTCACAACAGAAGACTTATAGTGAACCCCAGCCTAGGGTGCTATCTCATGCTGAAATAACAGAGGAATCCACAGGCTAAGAGAAAATGAGTAATCTGCTGAGAATTTTTGGCAGACAGACACAAATAAAGGCAAATTACAAAGACAAGAAGAAAATAATCTCTCAGTGTACACAGAATGTTCTAAAACAATGAACTCAAGAATTTCCAGGGATCCATTAACTCTCCTAATGAACAAAATGAGCACTTGACTTTCAGATGAAGCCAGGAACTGGTTTTCAGATGAAGAATTCAAAATAGCTGTTTTAAGCAAACAATGAAATTCAAAAGAACACAGAGAAATAATGTAATACTCCAAAAGTAAGATTTGAGCAAAAGAAGGAAGTAATCTTAAAAAGAAAATAGAAGTCCTTAGACAGACAGTATACTAAATGAAATGAAAAATGCAATAGAAGGTATCTACACAGAATGATCAAAGAGAAGAAAGAATTAGCAAGCAAAATTGCAAACTATTTAAAAATACACAGTTGGGCACAAAAAGGAAAAACAATGGAGATGAATGGAGAAAGTTTATAGAACTGTTGGGACAGTATGAAGAGAGAAAATATGAGTTACTGGGGATTTAGAGGAACTTGAGAGTGCCAAAGGGGTAGAAAGTATACTCAAAGAGATAACAATAACAAGTGTATTCAAAACACTGTCCAAGTACAGGAATGTCAGAGGTTACCAGATTCAACTCAGCCAAGTCTATCCCAATTCATGTTATTATCAATCTCCCCAAGGTTGAAAATAAAGAGAGAATTCTGAAATAAAACATAAAAGTATCTCAGTTTTGCTGATTGCAGACTTCTCAGCAAAAATCCTACAAGTGATGAGCAAGTAGAATAATACTTTCACAGTACCAAAGGAAAAACACTGTCACCAAGAATATACCCAAAGAACAGCAAAGCTATTCTTCACGTATGAAAGAAAGATGAAGACATTTCTACACAAATAGAATCTGAGAGCGTCTGTCACCACCAGACCTGTCTTATAGGAAATACTACAGGGAATTCTTCAAACTGAAATAAAGAGATGGTAACAAGTAAGAAAAATGTATCATAAAGTAGAAAATTCACTAGCAAGGTAGCTATACACACATATCAAGAATGTTCTCAGGCTGGCGTTGTGGTGTAGCTGGTAAAGCTACTGCCTGTAGTGCTGGCATCCCATATGGGAGCCGGTTCAAGTCTCGGCTGCTCCATTTCCAATCCAACTCCCTGCTATGGCCTGGGAAAGCAGTAGAAGATGGCCCAAGTCCTTGGGCCCCTGTACCCACATGAGAGACCCAGAAAAAGCTCCTGGCTCTTGCCTTCAGAACGGCACGGCTCCAGCCATTGTGGCCAACTGGAGAGTGAACCAGTGGATGGAAGACCTCTCTCTCGCTCTTTCTCTGCCTCTCCTTTTCTCTCTGTGTAACTCTGACTTTCAAATAAATAAATAAATCTTTTTTTAAAAAAAAGAAGACATAAGGAGTATTAGTACATAATGATTCAGTTCAGTCAAGCAATAGAATATAACGATTGTAAATACATACATGCTCGGTACACCCAAATGTATGAAACAAATATTAAAAAGATATAAATGGAGAGAAGAATTCACCAGAATTCAAATCAACAAAGAAATAGCAGAATTAAATGGAACCCTAGATAAACTGGACAAAACAGACATCTATAAAACATTCTATCTTAACAGCTGGAGAGTGCACAGTATTCTCAACAGCATATGACACTTTCCACGGTGGATAATATAGTAGATCACAAAAGAAAACTCAAGAAATGTTTAAAGAAATAAATAATATTGAGTATCTTTTTTGACCACAATGCAATAAAATTAGAATGAAAATAGAAACACAACAAGCCAAAACCTAGGGCATATAGAAAAAGTAAAACCAAGAGGAAAATGTATAACCATCAACACATTCATCAAAAAGTAAGAACTCAAATAAACAACTGATCATTGCTACTCAAGGAATTAGAAAAACAACAACAAATCAAACTCATAATTAGTCGCAGAAAAGAAATAATAAAACTTGTAGCAGAAATTTATGGCATAGAGACTAAAAAATACAAAATATCAACTAAACAAACAGCCACTTCTTTGAAAAGCTAAACAAAGTTGACAAGGCCCTAGCAATTAAGAATTAAAGCACTCAATTAAGTAAAACCAGTAGACATTACAACTGACACTACCAAAGGATAAATGATCATGAAAGATTTTTATGAACAGTCGTATGGGAACACATTTAATAACCTAGAGGAAATGGACACATTCTTGGGCAGATAAACCTTAACAATACTCAGTCATGAAGAAACAGAATACCTAAACAGAGAAGGAATAGAAATATTGACTCAGCAATTAAAAGTCTAACTAAGGGAAAGTCCAAGACACAAAGGCTTCAATGCCAAATTCTACCAGTCATTTAAAGAAGAAATAACATCAATTTAAAGTATACTGAGAAATGAAAAAAGAGGGAATTCTCCCAAACTTATTCTTTGAGGCCAGCATTACCTGGATAATCAAAATCAAACAAAGACACGGCATAAATGAAAGCTATAGGCCAATATTCTTGATGAACATCAATGCAAAGCTAAACAAATGCAAACTAAAGGCCACAGTACATTAAAAAGATAATCTAGAGATGCAAGGATGCTTCAACATATGCAAATCACTAATCATGATAAGCAAAGCAATAGACTGAAGAAGGAAGATCATATGATCATCTCAATAGATGCCAAAATGACATTTGATAAAATCCAGCATCCTTTCATGATAAAATCTTTGGACAAATTAGATATAGATGGGACGTATCTCAACATAAGGAAGGTCATATAGAACAAACCAAGAGCTAGCACCATACTGAACTGGGATAACCTGAAGTCTTTCTCTCTAAAATCAGGAACAAGACAAGGATGCTCACTTTTATTGATTTTATTCAACATAGTAATGGATGCCTTAGACAATTAGGCAAGAGAAATAAAAAAAGGAATTTCAATGGGAAGTAAGCAAATTAAATTCATTGTTTGTGATATGTTCCACACGCCACCTGTTAGAACTAATAAATGAATTCAGCAAAGTTGCAGGATATAAAATCTGCATACAAAAACCAGTGGCACTGTTATATATAAATAGCAACTCAGAAAGAAATCAAGAAAGCAACCCTATTTCTAAAAGCTACAAAAAAATCTAGGAATACATTTACCCAAAGAGATTGAAAGAAGGGCAGGCATTGTGGTAGCTCATAATTCCCTGTGAATTTTGGGGTGGATTTTTCCATTTCTGTGAAAATAATGCCATAGTAATAATGTAGAAATTTTAATAGAGATATAATAAAAATTGACATACTCTACTTGGCTATAAAATTTTTTTTCTTTATTTCTTTTTTTTATTTATTTGACAGGCAGAGTTAGACAGAGAGACAGAGAGAAAGGTCTTCCTTCTGTTGGTTCACCCCGCAAATGGCCGCTATGGCTGGAGCTATGCCAATCCGAAGCCAGGAGCCAGGTGCTTCTTCCTGGTCTCCCAAGCGGGTGCAGGAGCCCCAAGCACTTGGGCCATCCTCCACTGCCTTCCTGGGCCACAGCAGAGAGCTGGACTGGAAGAGGAGCAACCAGGACTAGAACCGGTGCCCATATGGGATGCCAATCTGGCGCCACAGGCAGAGGATTAACCAAGTGAGCCACGGCGCTGACCCCTAAAATTTCTTTTCTTTTTTATGTTTGTTTAATTTTTAATAATTTGAAAGACAAAGGAGAGAGAGACAATGATATCTTCCATCTGCTGGTTCATTTCCCAAGTATCCCAATAGCTGGGGCTAGGCCAGGTGAAAACCAAGAACTAGGAACTTCCTCTGGGTCTCCCTTGTGGGTGGCAGGGACCCAAATACTTGGGCCATCATCTGCTGTTTCAAAAGTTGTGCATTAGTAGGGAGCTGGATTGAGTGTGGAGATGGGGCCTGAGCCCAGGCACTCTCCTGTGGGATGCAGACACCACAAGCAGCAGCTTAATCTCCCACATCACAATGACTGCCCTCTCTTCATGTTCATTAGCTCTAGAGCCTTCATATTGTTTTCCATGATGTTGTCATTTTTCTTTGATGACTCCAAATCAGTTATCAGGCAGATTGTTCCAAAATCTGGATCAGACTCATTGTTTTCTGTGTGCTGCTAGTTATTATTCTCTATCTGTAGTTCCTGTACATTGAAAACCAGATCTAGACGTTTAATTAGATGGGAGTAAATATTGTATGTAAGACTACCTCACAGCTGATGTTACATTTGTTATGGTACATTATGTCAAGAACCCCATAATAACAGACTGATCGGTTATTCATGAGGCTCTTTTATCTTTCAGTTAATGTGGTAGCCATCAGATCGCTCCACTGTAACAGTAACTTTCCCAATTTGCAGTTCATTAGAAAATCAACCTGTGATATTTCAGCACAGGAGAATATCTTGAGGGACCCTACTACTTCTCATGGTCTTAGCATCCATTGGCATTAAACACTGTTCAGATCAATTATTACACTTAGAATTAAAAATAGTGATTTTTATAATTCTACAATCCCTTCTCCATTTATTACTTAGCAGTATTTGTATAGAAGAGCTTTTATGTTTTCCTTCCTATCTCTGTTGCTTTTTATTTGGGGATGGAGAGCAATATTAGTACGAATAGGATGGCGCTGCTTCTAGATCCTATTTGATGTCAGAAGTAGAAAATAAAAATTGCAAATGCCAATTGATATTTTTATTACAAAGTTTTTCTTAAATTTTGACATGTATTTCTTTAATGCCCTAATTACATTAATATTTTTGCTTATTTGCCTTATCTTGTAGTACACATAGAATAGTTTAAAAATTATTATACCAATTTAATTAATAACAATAAATCCAAACAGTTTGATTACCTGAATAGAGATTAAACTTGAACAAAATTTAAACTTTCTTGGCTGTTTATTTTGTTGTTACAGTGCTGTGCTCTGTATCACATTAAAGCTATATGGAGTTCTGATTTGAGAGTTACTTGAAATAATTTTTCCATTGATTATTTTTGTTGTTGTTTATATATATGCATATATATGTATATATGCTTATATTCTTTTGTTTAGTTTTAAATTTGGTATTTTGTTTTGATTTAATTTTACTTTTGACTATATGAAAACATTCACATTCATTTGAAGGTCAGAACCATATGTAGTACTAAAGGTATTATCAGATTTCTTCAAAGTGCTCATTTTCATGTCTTTGGCTCACCATCTCTTTTACATTTGGCAAATATAAATGTACATACTTGATTTGTGTTTCCTAGAAATATATTATATCTGCTCTTTCTTCTTAAACTAAAAGTAGCATGCAATAAACACTGTTATGTATTTTTCACTTGAAAGCATATCCTAGTAATCATTTAAATAGTGCATAGAGGTCACATATCTCTTTAAGATACATATCATGATCCATTGTTAAGTACGCTATGGCCCTTCACCGATGGATTTGTTACTGATATAATGCAACAATTCATAACTACACGTATATACTTTTTCCTAGTTTTAAAGGTTTATTTTCAGAGTAGAGTCCTAGAAGTGGGATTTCTGAGCCAAAAAGTATGGTATAGATTCCTTACATATTTTTGAGTTCCCCTCTTCAGTCCACATCGACTTCCTGACACTCTTCACTTGGCAACTAGGATACTGCAGTTCTTTTTGTTCTGAATCTCTGATTTTTAACTGTTTACCAGAAATAATTCTCCCTTCCAGCTATATCCTTCATCCATTCAATCAATAAAAACTTGTCTTAAATCTAATGCAGGGTATTTGAGCAATGAGCAGGCATAGTCCCTGCTTTTAATGAGCTGACAGTCTAATGCACAGTCATCAGCAAATTGATACTGAATCTTAATGAGTGATGAGCTGACGGAAGCATAAATGATGTGTGATGGGATTCTGTAGGGCAGCCAGCCTGGGTGTGTTGGGGGAGTCTTAAAAAAGGACTGATCTTTGAAATGGCTGATGTAGGAGGTGACAAAGAGCAAAGATGAATAGAACGTGTAAGTCAGGACATTTTCCTGGGGTCTGGGGCACTGAAGGGCAGGAGAGGTCCAGGAGGCAAACTTACCAGGTGTGTGTGCTGTGAGGAAATGTGGCGAGACACAAAGCTGGGAAGTAGCTGCAGAGCGGATTACGAGGGTACTGCATCAACACAAAGGTACCCGTATTAACGTTATACTCATTAAACTTACATTTTGATGAACTTTCGTTTTTCATGAACCTTTTGATGCACCGTCATATACGTCAAACAATGTGCATAGTAGACACTATATTGATGCTTCTTCCATTGCTGAGTTCGGCTGGTTTTTTTCAACTCTAGAACATTGTTTCTACCTTCCTCTCATTTCCACTCTCTTAGAATGTTCGAAATTCTGGACTGTTGTCTTCAATGACACTCATTTTCCTAGCTTAAGGACTTACTTTCCTTAGATATATTTACCTGCTTTCCTTAATACTGTTATATAAATTGGCTTTTGAACTTATCTTAGAGTTTGTGCGAGTTGTGATTTGCACAGAGAGTGCACATTTGCCTCCTTTTTAATGCCATGGAAATTGATGCCACAAAAGTCCACTAGAGAGATAAGGACATTTAGAGGAATAATATCAAGAAATCAGTGAATAAATCCAAATTATATTTCAAAACAATTTCCAATGCAATAGTTTTCCTCAGGCCATTTTCACCCTTTGAGAGAAGTAAAATGTTTCATCCTACAGTATTTTCTGTTGCTTTTCCTTCTTCAACAAGAAGTCACCTCAAGACTAAATGAGGTTCAAATAATTTAATGTGTAGAAATAGTTGGGAGCTCTTGGGACTTTACCACAGAGACTGATAGAAGGAAGAGTGGTGGAATTTTATAAACATGCCTGTCTCTTACTTGACATGTTTAGTGAGGCCTGGCAGTTTGGTGCAGTATTGAGTATTCAAGTACAAAGGACAGGAGCCTGCAGTGACAAGAGTTGGCCAAGAAATGGCAGTAATGGCTCATAGGCAATGGCATGGCCTCTACTAGAGTAAGAAAAATGGAGTTGTTAATAAAACAGTAACAATGCTTTCAGTATTTTAGGCACTATGTTCAACATTGTGGGATTATTTCATTTCAGTATTCCTCAACCTTAGGAGTTAGGCATAACAATTATCTTCCTTTTACAAATGAAAATATTGAGGAATCTTAGATAAATTAAAAATTGGCTTCAAATCACAGGGAAAGTAAATTAGGGGACCAGAGTGGTTCTCAGTCCTGGAGATATTTGGGTAATCTTGGAGATATTTGGGTAAAAATCTGTATAAACTCATTTTTAGAGATTGATTCAATAATTGAGGTGGAATCTGAAACTGCGTGTTTTGAAAGCTCAGTGAGTGATCCACTGACATAATTTGCTAGAGGAGCAAGGATTAGGATACTCATAAGGTTGCCGATTTATTCTATCAAGTAAACATGCTGCCTATAATATGCTATCTAATTTTGATTGCTATTCTCTTTATCTGATATAAAATACTGGTTTATACTTCATGTTAGTAAAAAGCATATGTTCTAAGGAAACCACTTTGAGAATGTATCCTTTTATTCATTCCACAAATGATTGTCATGCACCTATGATTCACTTGGCTATCCTGGGGCTACACAGATCTTAAAAAGTCACCATCTTTGTCCTGAAGGACCATTTCAGCTGCTGAGGACACTTACAAGAAGCTGAGAATGCGGTCTACAGAATATTGAACAGGCTCCCTTTCTTTAGCTTGTATGAACAGGTTTACTGCACGTAAACTTTGTACCAGTCATGGATGAGCCTTGGGGAAACAGAGGTGAAGGGAACAGTGACTCATCTCAAGGAACTCACAGTCTAGCTGGAAAGATGACACATGACAATAGTCAAAAGGCCATATGATGAATCCTGTGAGAGTTATGAACAACAGCCATGCAGCCCAGAGAAGGGAATGAGTACCTCTACTGAAATAGGTAGTCTCAGAAAAGATAGCTTTCTTTTCTTTTTCCCTTTTTTTTGTTTATTCAAAAGGAAGAGTTAAAGGGTGGGGAGGAGAGAGAAAGGGAGAGAGGTCTTCCGTCTGCTAGTTCACTCCCCAGATGGGTTACATTCATGGCTTCATGGTGTGCAGGTGAACATCATCCACCACACATCTCTAGAACATGCCGTGAACTTCAATCTAGAAGAACCTGGAGAGTGGTGTCATTGGTGCTCCCCACTGACTCTGATGATGGCCAGTTCCTGTGAGCTCCTTCAGAGGCAGAGTTCCTGTTCTAGCACACCCAGCCCTTAGAGGAGCTCCTGACATAAACAGTTGGATCAATCAGAAGCATGGCGCCATTCAGCAGTGCTGGATTGAGCTTGGTCAGGCTAGACTGAGCTGGATTAGGCTGGGTGGTGGTGGGTCTGGATATCACTTTGCTTCTTTGCCCTGGTAGTGTTTTGGCACCTTTGCCATAACCCTTGCTTAAACCACGTGCTCCCAGGTTGCCCAGATAGCCTGTTCCTCTCAGCAGCAGCAGCAGCAGCAGGAGATAGAGGAGGTAGAGGAGAGCTCACGGTTTCAATCCCCTTGTCTTCTCCTCTGTGCCTTGTTTCCTAGCACCAGCCTTTGTTAAACCTCAGATCTATACCCCAAGGGGGTTATCATCTCCCTGACAACAGGGATTCTTTATTCTGTGTTTTGGACCCTTGCTATGTGTAATGGATGTTGATGAATAGTAAATGCATGGACAAATAGTGACACAGATAAATTATTTAAAAATTAAAAGTGATTATAATCAATGATATCAAATACTGTGTTTCTGCCATTAAAAGAAACTTTTCTGATAAATTTCCTTGACAGTCTCAAATATATTTATGTCAAGGTTACCTATTCTTCTTAGTGCAAGCACTTAGGCTTTGCTTAACTGTAGCGGACAAGTTGACAGCTCCCCTGGTTTCATTTATAGCTAAAGTTTTCCCAACTTTCGATGGCTAGACAACTTATAGCTTCTTCTTGCAGCGTGAAGATCACAAATTTACAAGTTATTTCTGGGCCTCAGGTTCATGTAGGTAGAATGATTCTGGAGACTGACAATTGTTGGCTCTGGGTTTGGTTGCCCAGCATGTCTGACTCAGCTTAATGAGAATGCTGGGGCTCAAACAAGGCTCTAACAAGTCCTGTCTGTTTTTCTGAATTCTTGATTTTTTATTCTTTGCATTCTGAGAAGCGTTCTAATTGACCTTGGAAAACATTAGTTTTCTCAACATGTAATGGATGTTTTCCAGTTCAGAAGAAATCAATTTTTTTTTACATAAGCACAATGCCATTTGGTTATATAATGGAGCATTTAAGCTTCAGCTTACTCAAGTTTTGCATTCCATGTAAAAGGTCTTTGAGGTCTTTCACCAACCACTTTTTCTTACAGAGATTTTTTTTATAATTTCTTATGTAACTATTTACAAAACTGCACTTACTCCTGTCTGAAAATCTCTGAGGCAAAGTGTATGCAATTGACAGTGAGCAAGAGCCCATCTCTAATATGTCAGACTCACAACTGAATGGAGATGACAGACATAAAAATTAGCAAGGTAGTAAAAGACAGGATGTAATGAGTACTAGAAGGGGAATTAAATGCAAGAGAAAAGAGAATTCCTACTGCGGTCCCTGAAGAAATCAGAACACAGAGGAAGAATTTTCATGTGACAATAACAGGTGGAAAGAAGACACCACAGGCACTCCTGATTCACATGTATTGCATTACTGAGTTTTGGTATGGAGGACATTACAGAGGCAGCTCAAGCCAACCCTCCAATATTTAGACAACCCCAGTCCCATTATGTGTGTGGTGTGTGTGTGTGTGTGTGTGTTTGACAGGCATAGTTAGACAGTCAGAGAGAGAGAGACAGAGAGAAAGGTCTTCCTTCCTTTGGTTCACCCTCCAATGGCTGCCGTGGCCAGCACATAGCACTGATCTGAAGCCAGGAGCCAGGTGCTTCTCCTGGTCTCCCATGCGAGTGTAGGGCCCACTGCCCTCCCGGGCCACAGCAGAGAGCTGGACTGGAAGAGGGGCAACCGGGACAGAATCCGGTGCCCCGACTGGGACTAGAACCTGGTGTGCCGGTGCCGCGGCGGCGGCCCCCAGTCCCATTGTTTTTAATCCAAGTAATCCCCAAACATCGCTAAAGATCTGCTTGGCCTCAGTAATGGGGCCCTCCTTTCCAACCTAGGCATACTGTTCTTTCCTAGCTTCTCAGTGCGTGGGTTTCATGTCTGCCTCCCTCTGCAATGGCAGCCAGTCTAATCCTTGACAGCCTTTGCAGAGCACCTGGCTTCAGTACCTGCTGTGGGGTTCTTATAATACTCATTTTAGTTGAAAGGCAGAAAAACAGGGATAGAGAGACAGAGAAAGAAATCTTCCATCCACTGTTTCATTCCCCAAACAGCTGCAAAGAAGCCAAGATCCCAGGATGGCATGGATCCAAGTGCTTGAGCCACTTCCTGCTGCCTTCTCAGGCACATTAGCAGGGAACTGTGTTGGAAGTGGAACGGTTGAGGCTTGAACTGGTGCTGTGATGTGGGATGCTGGTATCCCAGGCAGCAGCTTAACATGACAGCCCTTCAAAGCTATGAAGAAACATATCTTGTTTTCCACAACTGCTCCCTCTTCTTTAGTTCTCAGTAGCTTCCATCAGACAATTTTGATGCCTTCAACATGTTGGTTGAGCTTTCCTGAACTTGATCCAGTTCTCCAGTACCTTTCAGTGCTGATTGGGATCTAAAACTCAA
The DNA here is from genome assembly GCF_051225735.1 of Oryctolagus cuniculus. NCBI lineage: Eukaryota > Metazoa > Chordata > Mammalia > Lagomorpha > Leporidae > Oryctolagus > Oryctolagus cuniculus. The sequence continues at coordinate 61,828,022 of NC_142882.1, read as the reverse complement.
CCTTTTCATGCATCAGCACACATTGGGACTATGACCTTACTTTTACACACTGACTTGAAGCTAGGACTTACATTAACTACATTGGGAGTCACACAGCACTGTCTACATTGAATCTGCAGCCAAATAAACACATGGCTAGATGATAGGGCATGGCTCCCTTCTCATATGGTGGTCCATATTGGACACCGCCTCTACCCTTTCATATATGAATTTCTATGAGGGCAATTCAAAAATTTCATTGGCCGGCACCGCGGCTCAATAGGCTAATCCTCCGCCTGCGGACAGGCACCCCGGGTTCTAGTCCCGCTTGGGGCGCTGGATTCTGTCCCGGTTGCTCCTCTTCCAGGCCAGCTCTCTGCTGTGGCCCGGGAAGGCAGTGGAGAATGGCCCAAGTCCTTGGGCCCTGCATCCGCATGGGAGACCAGGAGAAGCACTGACTCTCGGCTTCGGATCAGCTTCGGATCAGCGCGGCGCGCCGGCCACAACAGCCATTGAGGGGTGAACCAACGGAAAAAAAGGAAGCCCTTTCTCTCTCTGTCTCTCTCTCTCTCTCACTGTCCATTCTGACTGTCAAAAAAAATTTTTCATGAAAATGGAATTTAAAGACAATGTGAATTCTCTATTAAATTTTTGAAGACCTCTCCAACTTCTCATTTGAGTAGCCAGAATGAACCTCTCCTCACTCTGCAGCCAAGGTTATTAGATCAGCAAACCATCGCTGTCCGCCTCCTAGCCATTAACAAAAATATTGACCAGAACAAAACTAGGAATAGAGCCAACCCTGAAACATCTTCTGTTTTTTAAAATTCTTTTCTGAAAGCTAAGGACATAAGACAATTTGTCAGGCTGAGCTCACAAAACATATTTTCAACATGTTCTCTTTATGAATTGTGACCTCTATGATAGAAAGGATCTGTGTAATCTTTCAAAACAATTCATTTTGATCTACACTTTCATTCAGCTACTGTTTCAGTTTTTATTGCAAGAAAATAAAAGAAATATGGATTTGACATTTGGGATATTTTGCTAACTGAATATTTATTAGGATGCTCTCCCTTTTTTATTTGCACTTTCTTACTGTATTGTCTACAATAACCTTTCATATAAAGAGGAAGCATAAATTCCTAATGGATTTTTGCATTTTGTTTTTTAATGAGATGAAAGGATAATTTTTAAAAGTTCTATGAAAATTTGTTCCTTTGCTCTCATAATGAGGTATGTGAATAGAATTTTTACCAAACTAAAACTTTTTATAAAGTCAGATATTGAAATACTTATTTTTACATTGTGAAAATAATGGGGATATTTAGTTTTCTAGCCCAAGTTCCTGGACTATTCAAGGGACTAACGGGAAAGGGAACAATGTGGTGTACCACACAGTTCTAAATACAGAGGGAGCGCAACCTATTCAAAAACCATTTCAGAAGAAATGATGACAATTCGATAAGGATTGCCCTGCACATCTACGTGAGTCTTATTATATGACTGGAATGATAAGCTGAGATACGAAGAATGTGCAAATTCATTCTAAAAATGGTATCATTCACATCATACTCCACTACAATGAGCCAGTGGGGCCACAGGAAAGAAGGCGAAACACTCAGATCACAGAATCTGCTCCAGAACTCTCTCACAGAACCAAAGCAATGAACAGCCTGCCCTGTCTTTGCTTAGCTCTCTATAGTAACTATCACACTTGCTAATCAAAGCCTGCTGGCTCCCTCAACTGCTGAAATTGCCAATGATATAATAACTTGTGCATGTTTTGGGGTCTTAATAAAGCACCCAAACTTTCCTCTGTTCTCTGCCCATACCAGAAGCCACCCCAGCTTGTACATGTGTATCCCAGATTGCAATCCTGTTTTCCACTCCAAAATAAAAGTTCCTTTATTGGAGGTTCATCTCTTCATTTTATTTGACTTTGATAAGGGTAAACACAAAAAAAGAATGAAGACCCCTATCAGATCAGTGGGTCATGTTTCTCTGATCCGTTCACCAGACTGAGTAAGTCCTATCTGTTCCGAGGATCTCTTGAGAGTATCCCCAAGGCTTACTTTCCAGGAGGAAGAAATGTCTCATGGAAGGAATTTATCCCTCTTTTCTACTTCCCAAGTATTGGAGTTCTTCCTTAACATTTCTCTAGAACTTTCCAAGGAGAGAGACCCAAGTGTTCCCTCTTGGTCAAGCAGCTTCAGAGAAGTTGAGACCCATTACTGTGAGCACATGGTGTCAAAAATGCCCCTTTCCAATAACTAGTCTTCCACACTCAGAGAGGTCTCCAAAGGGTATAAGCATTAGGGGAAAGGACAGAAGCTGTCGATGGAAACTTCACCATGAAATGCTGCTATGGTTGGGTATGAGTTTGCATGTTGAATGTCTCCTAAAGGCCATATGGTAAACATTTCCTATAAGTCTTATGTGAATGGCACTAAGGGGGTGGAAGCTAGACTTATGGCTTCAAATCTAGGGATTCTTTTTTTTTGTTGTTGGGGGGGAGATGATTGGGTTGGATCTGTCGGGTAGAATGGAGCCTCCATGATTAAATCTTCATGACTTTATAAGGAGAGACATAGACAGACAGATATATTCTTTCTTGCCATATGTTCACTCCGCTACCCTGGGACTCTACCTGCAAGAACATCACCAGATATCAAAATAGTCGGGCCTACCAATCTTGGACTTGAGCCTTTAGAAGCATGACCTGAAATAAAACTTTCTTTCATAAGTAGCTTTAGTTATTTATTTTTTTCTTGTCTTATTGCCTTGAGAAGGAAATCTTGTACAATATCCAAAATTCATATGGAAACACAAAAGAGCCTGAATAGCTGAAGCAATCTTAAACAACCAAAACAAAGCCGGAAGCATCACAATACCAGATTTCATGACATACTACAGGGCAGTTATAATCAAAAAGCATGGTACTGGCACAAAAATAGACCAATGAACAGAATAGAAACTTCAGAAATTAATCCATGCATCTACAAGCAACTAATCTTTGACAAGTGAACTAAAATCCTTCCCTGGAGAAAAATACAGTCTCTTAAACAAATGGTATTGGGAATATTGGATCTACACGTTCAGAGGTATGAAACAAGACCTTTTCTTTATATCTTACACAGAAATCAACTCAAAATGGATCAAAGATCTAAATCTGTGACCTGATACCATCAAATTACTATAGGAAAACATTGGGGAAACACTGCAAAACATCAGTATAGGTCAAGACTTCTTGGAAAAGACTCCAGAAGCACAAACAATAAAAGCAAAAAAAGATAAATGGTATTACATCAAGCTATGAAGCTTTTGCACTGCAAAGGAAACACTCAACAAAGTGAAGGTATAACCAACCTACAGAATGGAAAAAATATTTTCATACTGTGCCAACTGATAAAGGATTAATATCCAGGATCTATAAAAAGCTCAAGAAACTCAACAACAAAACAATCCAGTTAAGAAATGGCAAAGGACATGAACAGACATTTTTTAAAGGATGAAGTACAAATGGCCAATGGACACATGAAAAAAATGCTGAGGGTCACTAGCCATCAGGGAAATGCAAATAAAAACCACAATGAAGGGCCGGTGCTGCGGCTCACTAGGCTAATCCTCCGCCTTGCGGCGCCAGCACACTGGGTTCTAGTCCCGGTTGGGGTGCCGGATTCTGTCCCAGTTGCCCCTCTTCCAGGCCAGCTCTCTGCTGTGGCCAGGGAGTGCAGTGGAGGATGGCCCAAGTGCTTGGGCCCTGCACCCGCATGGGAGACCAGGATAAGTACCTGGCTCCTGCCATCGGTTCAGTGCGCTGTGCTGGTCGCAGCGTGCCGGCTGCAGAGGCCACTGGAGGGTGAACCAACGGCAAACAAAGACCTTTCTCTCTGTCTCTCTCTCTCACTGTCCACTCTGCCTGTAAAAAAAAAAAAAAAAAAAAAAAAAAAAACCAAAAAAAAAACCACAATGAAGTTTTACTTCACGTCTGTTAGAATGACTATCATCCAAAAATCAAAAAATAATAAATGATAATGAGGATATGGGGGAAAGGTATCCTAATACACTCTTGGTGGGAATGTAAACTAGTACAACCATTATGGAAGGTAGCATGGAGATTCTTCAGAAATCTGAAAATAGATCTGCCATCTAACCAAGCCATCCCACTCCTGGGAATTTACCAAATGAAATATGAAACAGTTTTTTCTACTCACAAGTTTATTGCAACCCAATTCACATTAGCTAAAATATGGAATCAATGCAGATGTTCATCAACTGATGTCTGGATAATCAAAATGTGGTATATACACAGTATGGAATATTACTCAGCCATAATAACGAATGAAATCCTGACTTGCAACAAAATGGATGCAACTGGAAACAATTATGCTAAGTGAAATAAGCCAGTTGTCAAAAGACAAATATCATGTTTTCTCTGATATGTGGGAATTAATTTAGAATACAAAATGTGTAAGAATGAAATAAACGTCTTGTGATTTGACAGTTGTTTTTAGTCCTTGTTTATACTCCTGTGGAACTGTGGTTTTTCTACATTTTATTTGTTGAATATTGTGGTTAGTGCTGCATTAATCCTGTAATTATAAAGAGGATTGAAATTAGGCCGGCGCCGTGGCTCAATAGGCTAATCCTCTGCCTTCCGGCCCCGGCACACCGGGTTCTAGTCCCGGCCGCGGCGGCCATTGGAGGGTGAACCAATGGCAAAAAGGAGGACCTTTCTCTCTGTTTCTCTCTCTCACTGTCCACTCTGCCTGTCAAAAATTAAAAAAAATAAAAAAATAAATAAAAAAATAAAGAGGATTGAAATTGTATTTTGCAAAAATTAAAGAAAAAAGGAAAGGAAGGAAGAAGGGGAATTGAGGGATGGAGGGAGGAGGAGGAAAAATACTGTACTTTTAAAATTGTACCTATGAGGCCGGTACCGCAGTTCACTTGGCTAATCCTCTGCCTGCGGTGCTGGTACCCTGGGCTCTTGTCCCAGTTGCTCCTCTTCCAGTCCAGCTCTCTGCTGTGGCCCGGGGAAGGCAGTGGAGGATGGCCCAAGTGCTTGGGCCCTGCACCCGCATGGGAGACCAGGAGGAGGCACATGGCTCCTGGCTTCGGATCGGTGCAGCGCCAGCCGTAGCGGCCATTTGGGGGTGAACCAAAGGAAGGAAAACCTTTCTTTCTGTCTCTCTCTCTCTGACTGTCTGACTCTGCCTGTCAAAAATAATGTGCCGGCCGGCGCCGCGGCTCAATAGGCTAATCCTCCGCCTGCGGCACAGGCACCCCGGGTTCTAGTCCCGCTTGGGGCGCTGGATTCTGTCCCGGTTGCTCCTCTTCCAGGCCAGCTCTCTGCTGTGGCCCGGGAAGGCAGTGGAGAATGGCCCAAGTGCTTGGGCCCTGCACCCCATGGGAGACCAGGAGAAGTACCTGGCTCCTGCCATCGGATCAGCGTGGTGTGCAGGCCGCAGCGCGCCAGCCATGGCGGCCATTGGAGGGTGAACCAAAGGAAGGAAGACCTTTCTCTCTGTCTCTCTCTCACTGTCCACTCTGCCTGTCCAAAAAAACAAAACAAAACAAAACAAAAATAATGTGCCTATGTAATATCTAAAATTGCTCTCTTTATAGTAATAAAAATTTTAAAAAGACTGATATCCTGTCTCTTTGATTTCAAGGAAGAAACTTTCAACATTTCATGACTGCATTTAGTATTTTCTGTGAGCTTTTACAGAGACTCTTTACAAATTAAAGAAGTTCTCTTCTCTTTCATTTTTTAAGATTTATTTATTTATTTGAAAGGCAGAGTTACAGAGAAAGAGAGGGAGGGAGGGAGGGAGGGAGATCTTCCATCCACTGGTTCATCCTTCTTATGCCCCAGTAGCCACAATGGCTGGAGCTGAGGCAAAGAGCTTCATCTGGATCTCTCATGTGCGAGCAGTGACCCAAGCACTCAGGCCACGCTCTGCTGCCTTCCCAGGCACATTAGCAGGAAGCTGGATTGGACACGGAGAGCTGCTACACTACAATGCTGGCCCCAGGACTCTCTCTTCTATACCTGCTTGCCGAGATATTTTGTTATCATTTAATATTTTCTCATCAGATATCTTTTCTGAATCTATTGAAATGATATTTAATTTTTTCATTAATGTGCAGAATTACATTGATTTTTCAAATAGTAAAGCAAGGTAATTTTTTTAAGACTTATTTATTTGAAAGAGTTACAGAGACAAAGGAAGAGTCAGAGACAGAAGGAGGGAGAGAGGGAGAAAGAGAGAGAGAGAGAGAGAGAGAGAGGGAGAGAGGGAGAGAAAGGTATCTTGCACCCTCTGGTGCACTACCCAAATGACTGCAAGCCAGGAAGGAGCCAGGAGCTTCTTTCAGTCTCCCTTCTGGGTGTAGAGGATCAAATACCCAAATGTAAGACCAGAAACTATTAAATTTCTAGAAGAAAACATTGGGGAAATATTTCAAGACATTGGTGTAGGCAATGATTTATTGGATAAGACCCCCAAAGCACAGGCAACAAAAGCAAAACTAGATAAATGGGGTTATAACGAACTACGAAGTTTCTGCCAAGTAAAGGAAACAATAGACTGAAAAGACACCCAACATAAGGGGAGAAAATATTGGCAATCTACTTGTTTTACAAAGGATTGATATCCAGAATACACAGGGAACTTAAAACCTCAACAACAAAAACAACCAATCCAGCAAAGAAATGGGCAAAGGATGTGAATAGACATTTCTCAAAAGAAGTTAAAATGGCTAACAAATACATGAAAAATGCTCAGTATAAAAGGGGGAAAATGCTCAACATCCTAGCTATCGTGGAAATATAAATCAAAATAAAACAAAACAAAACAAAATAGCGCCTCACCCTGTCAAGAATGGTTGTTACAAAAAAGACAGAAAACAATAATGCTTGCCAAGATGTAGATAGGGGAACTCTTTTTTTTTTTTTTAAGATTTATTTATTTATTTATTTATTTGAAAGGCAGAGTTACACAGAGAGAGGAGATGCAGAGAGAGAGACAGAGAGAGAGAGAGAGAGAGAGGTCTTCCAACCTCTGGTTCACTCCCCAGTTGGCCACAATGGCCGGGCGCTGCTCTGATCCAAATTCAGGAGCCAGGAGCCTCTTCCAGGTCTCCCACGTGGATGCAGGGGATCAAGGACTTGGGCCATTTTCTGCTTTCCCAGGCCACAGCAGAAAGCTGGATAGGAAGTGGAGCAGCCTGGTCTCGAACCGACGCCCATATGGGATGCTGGCGCTTCAGGCCAGGGCATTAACCTGCTGTGCCACAGCGCCGGCCCTGATAGGGGAACTCTTATACACTGTTGGCAGAAATGCAAATTAATACATCAATTATGGAAAACAATATGAAGATTTAGTTAAAAACTGGAAATAGAACTGCCATATAATCCGGTATTCCTGCTGCTGAACACACATCAAAAATAAATGAAATCAGTGTATCAAAGTGATACCTGCTCCACTGTGTTTATTGCAGCATTGTTTTCTTTATTGCCAAGATATGGAATCAGCCAAGGTGTCAATTATCAGAAAATTAGATTAAGACCAGCAGTTGAAATATCTTTCCTTTCTTTCTCTGTCTCTCTCACCATATGGAATTCTGTCTTTCAAATAAAGGCGTATTAAAAAAAGAAAATGTGATAAATATACATAATAGAATACTATTCAACCTTATAAAGGAATTAAATCCTGGCATTTAGAGAAAAATGGATAGAACTAAGTGGATATCAAGTTATGTGAAAAAAAGCAGACACAGAAAAACAATTACCACATTTTATCCCTAATAAGTGAGATTTTTTTTAAAAAAACTTCAATCTAAACACAGAATGTGGATTACTAGTGGTTGGAGGGGTAAGGGTGGTAGAGAGTTAGGATAATGGGTACTAAACCAAGGTTAGCTTGAAGGAATAAGTTTCTAGGGTTACACAGCATAGTGGGGAAGACTACAGTTAGCAATATCCTAGGATATATTGAATGAACAAATAGAAAAAAGAAGCTTTAAGCCCTCAATAATAAAGTAGCATATACATATATTAAAATATGTGGAAGTCCTATATTTGGTATTTAGATATTTATATATGTTGTCTTCATTGACTTATACCCCTTAGGTAATAATATACCATTTTCCAATCTTTGTATGATATTAATATATCCACCTGTTTTTTAAAATTTGCCTATATATATAATGTTTACAGAAGAAGCAAATATGGCAAAATGTTAAAAGTTGTTAAATTTATGTGTGCTTGTTGAAATTTCTTTATACTTTCCTGTACTATTTGAAATATTTTAAAATACAAAAACAAATATTTTCTTGTACAATGCTGTAGTCCATTTTATAATTATAAGAAATACCAGAGACAGGCTACTTTATAACATGAGGTTTATTTTCAATCATGTTTCTGAGAGTGCCAGTCTAGCACTCTCACCATCTTGCTGGCAAGGCCCTGGGTATCACATGGCATCACATAGTCAGAGGCGGGGAGTGCATGGGTCTGTCTGGGTGTCTGTCTGGCCTGTCTTTCTCTTACAAAGCTACAAGATTCAATTATGGGGACTTCATCCTAATGATGTACTCTAATCACTCTCTAAAGACCCAATGTCCAAGCACCATAGTCACATTAAGCAGGGAACTGAATTTCAACACATGATACCTTGGGGGGACACTCCATTTGTATCCAAACTGTGGACTCAATCATTTATACTTAAGTTGATTTTAGAAAGAATTAATCAAGTTCTAAAAGAAATCCACAGGGAATTATGTTAAAATTGCATTCTAATGAAGCCTTGCAATTTAGAATTACATTAAATGAATAGCTTAATTTATTGGTAATTGACCTATTTTCAATCTAAAGAAATACTTTAGAAGCATAAAAACTGAGGAGAAATCTAAATGAATACATTGAAATGTGAACAGTGTTTTTCTTTAGTAACAAGGATAAGTCTGCTCTTTTCCTTTTGCCTACTTTTCTGGGTCTCAAATTATATTTAATATGCGTGTCCTACTTTTGTAGTGAAAGCCTTTATTTAACAAGGGAGCCATCCAAGAGCAGGCATTGTGGTGCAGTGGAGGAATAAGTTGCTACTTGGGATGCCCACATTCCATATCTGAGTGCAAGTCTGAGTCCCATTTCCTCCACTTCTATCTGGCTTCCTGCTAATGTTCCTGGGAAGGCCGAAGATGATAACCCAAGTACTTGGTCCCTGCAACCCACAAGGGAGACCACAGCGGGAGTTCCTGGCTCCTGGATCTGGCCTGGCCCATCCCAGCCCTACTTGTTTCAGGCATTTGGGGAGTGAACAATCCAATAGGAAATTCTTCTCTCTCTCTCTCCCTCTCTTCCTCTCTCCCTCTCCCCCCTTCCTCTCTGTCACTCTACATTTGAAATAAATACTTTTTAAAAAATCAACCATTCAGTAATAAGGTCAGGAGTGAGGGCTATTTTTAAAGATCCTTTTTAATGAGAAGGGAGATTGAAGAGCTGAATTTTAAATGTCAGAAGTTACTAATCAAAGTTGGATGTTATAGTTAGGAAAAAATAGTTGGTATTGGGGTTTTAGGTAAAACTACTTTTCTTCTCTGTGAGACAATGTTTCTAAACCAATGGCTCTCCTTCCTCATATGGCATGGTCCCTAAAGGACATTACCAAGCTTCTTTTACTGAAGTCCAGCAGGAAAATCCTCCCGTTTTGTTTTGTTTTGCTTTGTTTTTTCTTTTCTTTTCTTTTTTTTTTTTTTTTTTTGTTCCTTCCATATTTAATGCTCAGAAACACTTGGAAGGCAAGGAGAGGAGAGTCTTGCCTGGCGACGTAGCTCATCAGGGCAAATGGATGAACACTAGGGACTATAATCTCCCCAAAGCAGAAGAGGAAAAGTGTTTGGGTTTTACTCTTTTCTACTAACAGATTAAAATCCAACATGAAAGTCCAATTTCTGGCTTCTTCCTAAACAATTGAGAGTGTTTTTAGGAGCTGGAGATGAGTCAGCTGCACACCAATGCATTTTAACTCCATCCTAACACTCTTTTTTGGAGAGGAGGCTAAAAAGGAAGGGGAGACCTGGGAGTTTGGGAGGGGCAGGAGAGATTCAGAAGATGAGAAAGAATGAGCTCATGTGCTAATGAGAAGCCACGTCAAGGGGCCTTGGGCCTGAGGACTTCCCCGAGGGGTCTGAGACACTGGATGGATCTGAGTCAGCAGTGTGAAGGCGGAGGCCTTCCACTGTTCCAGAGTCCTGCCGGAAGCCATTACAGGTGTTAACAGTTCTAAGGAGACCTCTTGAACTGAAATGAGCAGAGGATGAAATTAGAAGATGTGAACTTTGGACTTCAATAAGCAAAGAGTGTTTGTTACTTTTTGAACTTCAGTTTCTGCCCAGAATTTGACAAAGGGAGCAGTTTTAATAATTGAATTCAGAATATATCTATTTGGCTGGCATTTCCTTCGTTTGTTTTCATTGCAGAACCTCTAATATGCTGGTTGGGCATAATTTGGAATAAGAAATAAAATAGAGAACACATTTTCAGACTTGGGAAGCAAATGACCTTGGACTCGCCCCAATTAGTTAACTGATCTGGGCAATTTCTGAATGTCGTGGAGGCAAATTATGCAGTACCCATCAGTAGTCTCATTGGAATATGAGAGAAGCAGGGGTCCTGCTTGGAGAGGGGTCTAATGAAGGTGGGAGCAGGTCATCTCTAAAGATCTGTGCTGACTTTATCTCCTAATGGAGCAGTCATACTTCTCAGTCACCAAAAATTTAATAGTCAAATACAATAAGCTAAGGGAAAAATAAATTTGGTAGAGCTGGTGCTGTGGCATAGTAGGCTAAGCCTCTGCCTGCAGCATGGACATCCCCTATGGGCAGTGGTTCAAGTCCCAGCTGCTCCTCTTCCGATCCAGCTCTCTGCTATGACTTGGGAAAGCAGTGGAAGATGGTCCATGTCCTTGGGCCACTGCACCCACGTGGGAGAGCCTGAAGAAGCTCCTGGCTTCTGGCTTTGGATCAGCTCAGCTTTGGCAGTTATGGCCATTTGGGGAGTGAACTAGTAGAAGGAAGACCTTTCTTTCTGTCTCTCCCTCTCTCTGTAACTCCACTTCTCAAATAATTAAAAAATCAATTTTTTTTAAAAAAGTGCAGAGAAGGTTGTGGGGTGATCTCTTTATCCTCTTTCATGGGGAAGGACATCCACTTGCAGGAATCTGAATTTACCTGCTTGGGGAGGTACATATGGGTAACGCTGCCCTTTGGGCAATGCTTCCCTCTGTTGCAATTCTCAGCAGGAGCAATAATCCATAGGAAGTCTCAGGAACCTGGCTCTGGCCTGGTATTGTTAGTGTGAGGGTAAGCATCTGCTCAGCTTGTCACGTTCTCCCATGGCCTCCCCCTCTAAGCCCCTCTATGTGCTGTTCTTCCTGCAGAGAACACGGAATCTCAGCTACTCCCCTCATGCTTCCCATTTCAGAAATGTCTACGCCTCCCAGATCCCTGACTTCCAGAATTTCCTATTTAAACTGGGTTGATCACAGATTCAAGCTACCTGTTCCAGTGCTGTTGCTGGCACCACTGCCAGCATGGAAGTGGTATTTTGCTTAATCTTTGCCTTGTTTTTCAGGCCGAGTGGATCTTAGTCCCTGGGTGTTGCAGAGGGCTAATTGGGTTGTGTGAACACAGAGGGTCATGGAACTGTGACACTGAAAAGAGATTACAATCACCTTAAATTTTCATGGCCATTACCTGGATGATACTCATTCCTTTAAAACCTCTGCAGGAAGAAAAACAAAATCAAGGAAACTGACCTATAACCCATTAAGTGTGTATCATCTTCTGCTAGTTTATGCAATTTTATATTAAGTACTCATAGGCATTGACTGCTTTCTGAAGTAGATGTGGACCCCAGACGCTGGTGTGGGAGAGAATGATGGGACATCACTTTCAAACTCTGCACTGAGTGGCATCCATTACTGAAATCAGCAAATGTTTTACTCCATGGAAACTGGCAAATACTACACACCAGGGCTTTGTTTGCTTTTGCATATCTGTCTTATCAGTACCTCCATTTCCCCACCCCACTGTCCTTATTAAAGGGTTAAAGTAAGTATCCCAAACCAGTACAGCATTTGAGGACTGGGAGTTCTAACATCTGGTTAATCCATACTCGTGTACTCTTGGGAGGAGAGTGATACACTAGGGGAGAAATCAGAAGCATGACCTTTGCAGAGTGTCCCGTGTGGGACGGCCCGTCTTCAAACCAAACCAACTGTCTCCACCTGAACAGTTTCCTGTGCTTCACCTCCCCGCCTGTGACTCCTGCTTCAGGACCGTCCATGTCTTCTCATGCAACGAACGTATCTGCTTGACTCCTGACTCCCTCCCCATATCTAACCAGCACTAATCCTAGTCTACTGCTCTTTGTTGATGAAGTCATCTTTTTCCATCCAGACTTTCTTTGATTGTGAAGAGGGGAGGGATGTATTACTTGCTGTCAGGCATGGAATAGAGTACTTGGGTTAAACTGCATGTTTGCTTCTTCTATCAAGAAATGTGTAGCTGGCTGCTTCCAGAACAGAAAACAGCCACCATGATTATGTACGTTCTTCCAGAGAGAAACTGGAGTTGGTTCAATTGACGAATTAAAACTCTCCCATTAACATGACATTTGCCCTACTGAAGATGCAATTGCATTGTTCCTCAACTCAGCCCATGATAGCTGAGTCAGCACAGATGCAGACCCACCCCCTACATGCAAGGAGAGGCCCTCTCTATGCTTCAATTCAGGCACTTGTCTTGATGTCTTATTGGGCTGTACCCTTATGATGGACTCTCAGACAAGCGTGGTAAGGAGAGACCAGTTCTCTTTAATATCAGCAAGGACAGCAAACAGACATTTTAGGTTTTCGAGCTTTGACTTAGTTAATTACAGAAAGTCTCCTCCTTATCCCTCTGAAAGTGGTCACCTCTCCTAAAGCCATTACAAACCTTTTGTTTGTAGTGTTGAGTGCAGCTTCTGGTCCAACAACCTCTGGAAAGCTTAGTGGAAGGGGATTCTACCATAGCCCCAGACTTGCTCATTCATCATGTTGCTAATCCAGGCAGTGCAATTAAAATACAGCTCTGCCTGCAAGACCCACTTTATTTTATCCCTCAGAATTTCCAGGAGGTTCCCACTTGCTAACGATTAATACTCTGCAGGAAGGGGATTAAGTACTTATACCATTCCAACAGTCAAGAGGAGATTAGGGAAATCATTCTAACTTTGGTTGTTGGCTCCCAAGCACCCCCAGAACATTGTTTGAGGCTGGTGACTTCAGTTTTCAGTTTATACAGTGTCAAGAAACTTCTTAAAAATGACATTTTACTTTCAGTGATGCCAAATAATGAAATAGGTAAGAATAGAAGCTCTCTAATGTGCTATGAGTTTTAAATTTAACCCCGTTGCTTACCATCTGTGAAACTGAGAAAATGACTTAACCTCTCTGCATCTCAGTTTTCTCATCTATAAAAAGGATTATTTACATCATACTAGAAAATATCTATAGAGCTTTCCAAATGGTCCCTTCCTATAGTAATGGCTGTAGAAGTATTTGTTAAATAAAATACATCTTGAAACAAAGACACAGGTTAATTCTGGGATAGAATCTATTTTATGTCCCTGGTTATTTTTTACACTCACAATAAGCAATGAAAGAAACAAACGGTTTTGATATAAAGGTACTGTTTCTTGACCAAGTAGTTTTGTCCATAAATACATAAACACATGACATTACTGATAGCTACCAGGGAGCTAGTCAGTCCTGAAGAGGATTGGATCACTGCCCCTTGCATCTCAGAACAAGGCTTCCTTTCTCACCCTTCAAGGGCTTTAGAAAACAAATGAGCCTCTAGGCTCATATACCACCTCCATTCATTCTAACATCTCTCAGAAATATTTAAAATAGCAGAAAACCTAGAATTCCCCACAGTTATACTGAGCAACACGCTGTGTACAAGGAAACTGAGGCTTCTAAAGGTTGATGATTTCCAAGAGCTAGGAGAGCAACGTGACCCACTGGGGTCTGGATCCCTGACTTTCTAATTGTGGTTGCTTTTACTCTCCATCCTAACCTGAGTGCTCCAAGCGTCGCAGCTGTAACTTGGTGTCTTAGACTGGGTAATCTATAAACAGCAGACACTTATTTCTCATGGGCCGGGAAGTCCAAGATCAAAGTGCCAGCTTCATGCGTGAAGTGTCTGGTGAAGGCTCACTCTGCTTCCAGTCAGTGCCTTGCTGATGTCTTTCATGCTCACCCTTTTATATCCATTGTCCAGGAACTTTCTGAGGTACCTTGTACCGTGTTCTGCAGTGGCTGTACCATCTCACATTCCTACCAATAGTGTGCAAAGGTCTGCGTTTCTCCATGTCCTTGCCAACACTTGCTATTTTCTGCCATTTTTGGTAACAATTATCCTAAACGGTGTCAGGTGGTATCTTATTATGGTTTTCGTTTGCTTTTCCCTAATTATTTTTGCTGTTGAACATATTTTTATGTGCTTATTGACCATTTATATGTTACATTTGGAGAAATTACTTTTCCTGTGTCCTGAGCAACTCTTTCAATTATTTTCTGTAGATCTCTCATAACATTTGTTTTTTATTTTATTTATTTATTTATTTATATTTTGATAGGCAGAGTGGACAGTGAGAGAGAGAGAGACAGAAAGAAAGTCTTCCTTTGCCGTTGGTTCACCTTCCAATGGCTACCATGGCCAGCACGCTGAGGCCGGCACACCGTGCTGATCCGATGGCAGGAGCCAGGTACTTATCCTGGTCTCCCATGTGGGTGCAGGGCCCAAGCACTTGGGCCATCCTGCACTGCACTCCCTGGCCACAGCAGAGTGCTGGCCTGGAAGAGTGGCAACTGGGACAGAATCTGGCACCCCGACCGGGACTAGAACCCTGTGTGCCGGCACCGCAAGGCGGAGGATTAGCCTAGTGAGCCACGGCGCAGGCCCTGATCTCTCATAACATTTGTATTATCATTTCCCTAGAGTGTCCTGGTGGTGCCAGGGCAGGGAGTGACAAGAGGTGCCAGCCGGTGAACCTCTAGGACTCACCTCTGTGTTGAGTTTACCCCCGTCATATTTGGGCTTCCTCAGAGTATTTCTTCATAACAGATTCTAACAGATAGAAATATTTTGGACCAGTGGTGTGTGACTGAAGAATATAGTGCTGAGATCACATTGGGTTTCTGTCAAAAAACAAGCAGTGACACCTTAGGAAAATTACTTCACTTCCTGAGACTTCGTTTCTGGATTTAAAAAAGGAAGACATTTGACTAGGTAACCTTCAAAATTTCTCTCCTACTCTCTTTGTGTGATTCACCAGGACTAACTAAAAACCACTTGATGTCTGCACCACAGGCTGTTATTAAAATAAAAATGGAGGCAGCAACAGGAGAAGGTCAGCAGGAGCGGAAGTCAGGGACCAAGCACAATGAATGAAACACCGTAATTCAGTGGAAGAGGTCATCTTACAGGTGAGGCGACAGGGCCTGTGACTGTGTGGGGCCAGGGCAGCCAAACCGTGCCATGAATCATTACTAGATTTTGCTTAATTTTCCATGTTGACTGGGAAGTAAGACAGAGAGAGGATTTAGTGTGGCTGATTGAGAAACAATCCTAGAATTCAATCAAGTAGGAAAGTCAGAAGGTGCTTACATCTGGTCTCTGAAGAGAATAAGGTTTGCTGTAGATGCTTCCATGAATGGGACAGCTGAATTCTTGAAACCTTATACTTGGATAACTAAACTTAATTAAGATCAGAGGGGCTGAATACTTGAGTACAAATATATTAGGGTAGGATTTTCAAAAATGCACTGAAACCTGAGTTTCCATATCTACTTCATTTGGACAATGTGGGGAGGGAGCTACTTCTTCTGAGTTCTCACCATTCTATTCCTTTATGTTCTTTCAATCATAGGGAGGAATCATTCCTAAGTTCCAGAGACTCAGGTGTGAGGGTTGTTTTTTAAAGATTTACTTATTTTTTTTTTTAGGCAGAGTTACAGAGAGACAGAGGGAGAGAGAGAGAGAGAGAGAAAGAGAGAGAGGATAGAGGAGAGAGAGATAGAGAGAGAGAATCTTCCAGATAATCTTCCATCTACTGGTTCACTCCCCAAATGGCCACAGTGGCTGGAGCTGGGCTGATCCAAAGTCAAGAGCCTGGAGCTTCCAGATCTCCCATGTGGGTGCAGGGTCCCAAGGACTTGGGCCATCATCCACTGCTTTCTCAGGCACATTAGCTGGGAGCTGGATTGGAAGTAGAGCAACCGGGACCATATGAAAACGCTGGCACCACGGGTGGCAACTTTACCTGCTACATCACAGCTCTGGCACCAGGTGTGAGCTTTTTTAATCCTTCCAAAACCAATAAAATGCACAAAATAAGATGGTCTATTATTGTAGAAATAATATATGAGGGATGTTCAGAAAGTTCATGGAAAATGCATATCGAGAAAAAACTGCATAGCTTTCAAAATCTTTTGCTCAAATATAAACTTTTTAATTCTGTTTTCCATCAATGTTTTGAAATGCCTTTGAATGTATTCTTAGTTCATGGATAACGAATCCCACTGTATCCAAGCAAGGCATGGCGACTTCTCAGGGTCTTCCAGAGACACGTTTTAATAGAACTCCATGAAAGTGCATGTGAGAGGTAGATACTTGGAAACAGACTCCTGAGAACAACTCAGGGACTCCCACCAACTTACACCGAGGAGACAAATCTTTGGAGATGCCAGGGCTTAGTCCCACCCTTTGATTAGAGTGCTTTGGGGCACGGAAAAAGGAGTCACTTCATATTAGTTGCACAGGAGCCACTGACTTGCCACCCATTCAGTGATTTTTCATTTTCATGACTGCAGATTACTGAGGTTTCGCTGCATCTCAAAGGCTGCGGAGGTGCTCCTCAGAGAGCCCAGAGCAGAATGGTGTCAACAATGCCCTGTTGATGAATGGTTCCTGCCCCGTTACTGCAGGGAAGTTTCTCAGGTGGGCACTTAGCGCCTCGTTTCGTCTTAGCAGAATGGGAGCTAAGGGGCCTTGATGCAAGAGCACTGTTCCCTTCAATCATTTCCTCAGGGTTGAATTTCTTAAATTCCTTGAAGCAAGATGACTTTTATAGACATCATGTTATGGAATGATGAAAGCTGTCAAATAAATCTGCTTTACCTGTTATCTTCTTCTATCTTGACCAAAGTTTCTCTGTACTCTTGAGCAGAGATAAGAAGGAGGTAATAGAAGGAGCCATGAATTAGGGGTCAAAAGAGCTAAGTGTAAGCACCCATCTTAGCCTCTGAGCCTTGCTCTCCAACACACTGTTTGAGATTTGAGTGGTATTTTCCATTATCTCACAAAGCAGCATTAAGCCTCCAATGAAATAATGAATGTCAGGAACTGCACTGTGTCAGTTGATTTTTGAGCATTCATGAAAATAACGTGTTTTTCTTAAGTAGAAGTTCAAAGCTCATCTCCATTTCACCACACTCTTGAGAAACAGGGGTTGAGATGAAGAGGTCAAAGAGTATTTTATTGCTCAGTGGCTGTGAATGGTATCTCACTGCCTCACAGAAAGTTGAGCCGTCCCTCTAATGCTGTAGTGTCATTTGGTGGGAACTGAACTCCAGGAGAATCGGCTCAGCTCTCTGCTTGCAATTTTTTTTTTAGCTGCTTGGATACCACTTAGACCACAGGCACTGAGACAGTTCCATGCAGAATTTGGGCATAGAGTTGTTTCCTAAAATGCTGTACTTTTAATGGTCAATATATTTAGGATAAATGCCTGTGCTGTCCTCGCGAATTACTGCATTATGAAATAGCAGGCATGTCTGACATTTTAGATTATGTGCATCAAGGCTAAAAGATCAATACAAACCATTTTCAAGAACAAAAACAACTTCTTTGTAGTACAGGTTGAGTATTCCTGATATGAAAATCCCAAGTCCAAAATACTCCAAAATACAAAAGTTTTTGAGGGATGATATGATACCACAAGAGGAAAATTCCAAATCTGACCCCATGTGATGAAATACCATAAAAACGCAGGCACACTAAAATTATTCCATGAAATTCCTTTCAGGCCATGTGTATAAGGTACACATGAAACGTAAGTGAATTTTACACTTTGACTTGGGTCCTATTCCCAAGGTATCTCCCTACATGTATGCAAATATTCCAAAATCTGAAAAATTCTGAGATCTAAAGCACTTCTGGTCACACATATTTTGAATAAGGTCCACTTAATTTGTAAAATGAATTTTGGGAATCTGTGGGACTGACTTCCTCACGTTGACTGGTATTGGAACTGAAATCCCTTCTTCTACAGGTGCCTTAACAAGTCAGAGAGCTGCACACACATAGAAAGGAGCCCTGAGGAAAGGTGGAGTGCTGGAACAAAGATCCACCTGGCCTCCCTGGGCTGGAGGATGAACGTGCCGGAGAGAATACCAGGAATGACCTCAGACACGGAGTAACGAGAATGGGCATGGACGACTGCAGTCGGTGGACTCAGGTAGGAGAATACACAAGCGTGTAATTCCTAGCTCCTTATATTTTCCTAAGTGTTTGAACATTTTCATAACAACACAGGATTGCAGTATAAAAGGCAAACACAGGAAAACGACACTAAGGGACCAGAGGAAGAGCTCAGCTTTCTACAAGGCAATGAGATACCATTCACTGACACTGAGCAATAAAACATTCTTAACCTTGATCTCTTCCTCCCAATCCCTGTTTCTCAAGAGTGTGGTGAAATGGAGAAGAGCTTTGAGCTTCTCCTTAAGAAAAACACACTGTTATCACGAACGCTCAAAAATCAGCTTAACACAGTGCAATTCCTGACATTATTTCATTTCAGTCTTAACACAGCTTCATGGGATAATGGAACATATCACCATGTATTTTTCAATAAAAAGGAGTATGGTTACAAAACAGTCTCTAGCATGATTACAATATTGTACATAGAAAATATATATGAAGTTTCTTCAAAATGTTTGTAGGAAACTGGAATTCAAAGATAAAAATTTTCCATAAACTTTTTGAAACCGCCTTGTGTGTGTATTCAGATATAAACTGAATATATATACATATATATAGTGTACACACATACACACATATAGTGTGTACACATACATATACACACATATGCAAATAGATGTTGATAAATTTGTGCATGTCACTTTCAATCTCTCTTTTTTAAAGGTTTTATTTATTTATTTAAGAGGCAGAGTTACAGAGAGAGAGGGAGAGACAGAGAGAGAGGTCTTCCACCTGCTGGTTCACTACCAAAATGGCTGCAATGGTCGGAATTGGGCGGATTCAAAGCCAGGAGCCAGGAGCTTCCTCTGGGTCTCCTACGTGGGTGCAGGGGCCCAAGGACTTGGGCCATTTTCCACTGCTTTCCCAGGCATTTTAGCAGGGAGTTGGGGTAGCCAGGTCTTGAACCAGCCTACATATGTAACCCCAGCACTGCAGGCAGCAGCTTTACCTGCTATGCCACTGTGTCGGCCACACCTTTCAATCTCTTTACCTGTAGTAGAAAACATATTTCTGGGAGGATTTACAACAAAAAGATAGCAGTTGTTCACTAAAAGGAGTGGGCATACAGGGAACTTTTAAGTTAACTTCTAGTGACTTCTCTGTATCTCCTGAATATTTTATAATGTATTCAATTCAGTCAGATTAAAAGTATCATTTACTGATTACGTTTTAAAGAGGATCTAATCTAGGTAGAAATAAAGCTATGTTGCTCTGTTAGGGAATGATTACAACTGGAAAGTCTATATGTGATGTTGGAAGTTTTTAAGAGCATTTTATTGCTGGTAAGTGTGAACAGATAAGAGCATCTTAGATGCTAAAGCACAAGGTAATACTGCTTATCTCTGAGGTGCACTTTAATGGAATTATTTAATTATAAAGCTTTTTGTTTGTTTAGTTTTTTTTTTACAAGAATGTTTGTTGTTTTTACCTCCAAAAAGACCATTTTATTTTTAAAGAGAGAAGGCCTAAGTTTCTATTCCAGGCCCAGCACGTGTTGTATCTATGCCTCTCACAGGACTGCCACAAGTCAAATACAATAATGTATGAGAAAACACTTTTTAAAAAAATATAGAAATTATGTATTAAGGTAATTTTCCTACAGCTTTTCAAACTCAAGAGGTGATTTTAAGTATTAAGAATATGAGGCTCTTGTTACAAATAAAATCTTCAGGCTCCACTGATTCACCTTTCATGAGACTCATTTTTCATTGAAAAGCCAAAGCATAACAAGCTCTGTATATCATTATGTAAGTTGAGAGCAATAAGAAGCCATAGCAGGGGAGAATTTTATTAATCCTGTGCATGCCAGGGTGCTCTTTATTATACACTCAGAGCCCAGAGCAACACTGCTTAATGGAAACATGTCCAACACGCAGGTGGACTTGAAATGTATAAGCAGCAGCAACTGTCAAGAACCCTGACAGCCCTTAGTGTGTGTTATGGCTTCAGTGCCATCAGTTCCTTCCCTCTCTGTGCATCCAGCTGGTCTCTCACGAAGAGGAATCCATTCAACCTGGGTTGCTTAAATCTGGGCCGCCCTGAATACTTGAACCAGGAGAATTCAGGAGAAGTAATACAGCAACTTTGGAGCTGCCCATCAGCAGGTCTGGGACTTTCTGCTTTCTGCTCTGAGCGGACATAGACGTTAAGCCTACTTTGCTAGAAAGAGCACAGGGAGGCATTTCATGCGGGATTGTCTTCTACCTAGAACTTCCTGCCTCTCTTCCTCTGCCTGTGTGAGGCGTCTGCCCCTTTTAGGGAACCATGGCGTCACCCAGTTCTGTTAGTGACCAGACCGGCTGGCAAATCTGATTTCTGTTCAGAGAGTGGAATCGAGCAGATTAGATAAATGAAGAGGCCCCTGTGGCGCCAGCTCTGAGCTTCATTCCCCAGACAGCTTTATCAGTAATAAGGCTCTTGGATTCTCCATCTGTGCTGTCTGATTTCTCAACCCAGTTTTGGTGAAGAGGCTTGATATATTATCATCCCCTCAAACTTTGACACTTGAGGATTTTCTTTTTTCTGTGTAATTAGAAAAATGGCTAGCATGAATTCTACCGTGGACCCCTTGTCACTGATTTTATCTACACTGTAAGGAGCCATTTCAATTAGGTGTCCATGTTTCCATGTCAACAGAGAATTCTGATATAGTCCCCAGCGATGCCATTACATGTGCGATGGGCTCCCAAGTTTTAGCCAGTGGGCAAAAACACAAACACTCTACTGTTAGCATCAATGTAAACACTGCTCAGCTCTATTAATGGAAGACAGTTTTAGTTTTCAGCTGTTAATATCAACAGTGAGTGTTGATAATTACAATATGCAGATAATTATCTCTACATTATGCAATTCTATTTAAAAGATTTTTGGAGTGGATGTTTGGTCTGGTGATTAAGACACCCATGGTCCATTTCAGAGTGTCTGGGTTCGATGTCTGGCTCTAGCTCCTGACTTCAGCTTCCTGCCAGTGCAGACCCCGGGAGGTAGTGGTAACAGCTAAAGTAATTGGGTTCCTGCTGTACACACAGGAGAGGATTGAGTTCCAGGATCTTGGTGGACTGAGTTCCCACTCTCACCTTTAGAGCAGCCCATTGTGTGCATTTGGGAAGGGAACCATCTCTCTCTCTCTCTCTTTCTCTCTCTCCTTCCCTCCCTTCCTCCCTGCCCAATCTTAAATAAATACATTTCAAAAGTAAAATCTTAAAGGAGCAAAGATTTTGGTTGTAGTGGTAACAGTGGTTCTAGAAATTGGCTGGGTTTTGGCTTTATATTTATTCATTTAGTTTTATGTTTACAGGTTTGTGCAAAGTACAACTGATGTTTGAAATGTATCTGAGAGCCAGTTCTGTAACAAGAGATTTTGAAGGGTATATCTCTAACTTTAAAAAACGAAAAACACACAAGTGATATTTGAGAAGACTACAGCCAGCTTCAACAGTGGAGTGGTAAACAAATGGCCCTGCTCTGCCTGGTAAAAAAAAATAGGTGCTTTGTAAATATCAGGGTACTGTCTGGAAACTTGTATAGAAGACAGAAGAATGGATGCATAGCCTTGATTAGCATTTCTGTCACTTTTTGTCTGATCTTTCATTCTGGGGCAACAGTTAATCATTTCTGACCTGCATATCCATCAGCTTCCTTGTTTTAAAGCTTTCTGCTCATTCCTTGAATAGTTAGAATGTGATCACATTCAGCTTGTTACATGTAGGTCATAATTTCACAAGCTCTCTTGACTTACTTTGACGATTATCTCAAAAGTATTTTGAGGGCTCATTATATACTACCACAAATAGTCATTGTATTGTGCAGATAGCCCCACTGATGCATTGGGAATTGTGTCTTACAATGGTCATGCACATTGTACAACTATTGTGTAATGAAACTGGAAGGCAAAATAACAAGTTTTTCTGATTCCAGAGTCCATATTTTGAATCACTGGATATGTAATCACGGAATTTCTTGAAATTTTACTCCAAATTCAGCCTGGATCATTTTCTTGTGTGTGTCTATTCTTAGTCACCTCAGGTAGGAAAATTTTGCTTTCCCTTCACCTGACAGAAAGCCTAATAGGTTCAATACACGTTTTCTGTTTCTTCCTCTGCAGACAATATAAGTTTCCATGCTCTCATTATCCATTCACATTTAATATGCCAAACATAAATTAATTCCATTTATGCTCTTTTTTTCCCTTCTCGTTTTTATCATCAGAGAGGTTTATCATCCTGCCAACAGCTCATTTCTCTACTGTTCTATGCACATCCCCCAAGGACATGCTCATCTGGACTGCTTGTCCTCTCTCCTCTTGGCATGTATCTTCCTAATGGCAGGTGAACAACCATCTTATAGTTCAAACAAAAACCAAGTAAACCAAAAAGAACCTCCTTCAATTTCTGTGTTCCTCTGCCTATCCTACTTCTTCTATCATCCCCAACCCTGCTAAAGGATTTTCTGAATATTGTTTCCACATCCTCATGCTTTATCAATTCCTTGACCTTTGGCAAGATAGGGGTAATATGAGCGGCTCCTACCCTGTTCTGACTGTCCCATGGACAGGGTTCTAATCTGTTGAATTTTGTGAGCACTTTTTCATATTTAGCTCTTTTTCTGACAATACTATTTGATTCTATTTACAACCTACTCTTCAAACTCCCTCTTACTGGCTCCCTTCCTTGTGCCAAAACATTTTTATGATTTCTTTCTACTTTCCTGTATGTTTTCTCTGAATTTTCTTAGCAAATTCCTTTAACTATACTCATCTCTTCAGTATTTATGCACCTCACTCTACAGTGTTTGTTCCTTTTTTTTCTCCTTTTGGTCTATGTTTCCATGACCCTAGAGTCAAGGAATGCTGTTCAACCTATCTTTTCTGCTTTTGTTCTTACACTGCTGGTCACTGTAAAATGAGAACTTAATTTTGTTCCTTCCCTGCTTAAAACATTTTAGTTTTCTCTTTCTTTTAGGTGAAATTCAAACTGCTTCCCATGGTTTAAACTTTTGATCTGGGCCAAATGAATTTTGACATACAGAAGTGCAGACTTGAATTCCAGCAGGGTGAGAGGATCCCCTGTAAATGATCTCCTGTTGTGTATGAATGAATTATGTTTGTTACAAATTAACTCTGTAAGACATGTTCCTAATTTTAAGTATTTGAATAGGTTGGATTGCCTTAACAAATACAGTCCAAATACAAAATAAGATTATTTATTCTTTGCATAATGGTCTGAGGGGAGTGTTAGCATATGACTGCAGCTGTGCCCTATTTGGGATTCAGGGACCCCAGTATACCTTATAGTTGCATTTAGCCACAGAAAGCTAAAAAGGGCATGGGGAGGCACGTGTCATTTGCACTTGCCTGGCCATTCCTATATAAGGAGGGACTAGGCAATGTTACTCCTACACTATCAAAGACGAAGCTGTTGACAGCTATCCTTGTCGGTTGAATCTGATAATGTCATCTTTAGAAGAGGAAGTAATAATTGGCACACAATCATTTAATCAATGCAGCAATATTGACACAAAAAGAAAAATGGAATGAATTATTGAAAGCTTCACATGTGCCAGACAGTTGGATCACCCAGTCATTAGAGCTGGCTGTGATGCTTACTCATTTGGAGGTCTAAGCAGGATGCTGTGCAAATACAAAAGGTGGAACAGCAGTGGGTGCCGTGATAACGAGGAAGGAGTTGTGTGGGTTTGCTTCTCAGCACTTCTGTTCTCTCAGAGGAAAACTATTTGACCTCTGTTGCCATCCTACGCTCAACATCAAATAACATTTTGGCTGATCCTACTGCCCCACTTTAGATTAGGCAATTGGAAGAGTGTAATTCTTTCCTGACGAGAAATACATCATTTTGGAAGAGTCCATTAAGTGTTTTTGATTGACATTGTAGGAGCCTTGTATACTCTGCTCTCTGGGGAATTTCACTGGCACTCTGGCTCCTACCGGAGGGAAGCTTCACATGAAGAAATGATTCAAAATTCTAGTGGGAATTTTCTCTCTTTTGTTTCTGATTCAAGCTAAGCCCTCAACATTCTCCGTGGATATGTTTATTAACAAGAAACTGCCCCTCAAAATGTTTCTTCCACAGTCTTGCATCCTAAGACAACCAAACATTAACATTTAGTAATTAACCTGAAACTGCAAGTCCACTTATTACCACACAGAGGGGGTGCATTGCTGACATTGTGCCTGTGTAGCACAAACCGTCTCAGTCAGCATCTACCCTGTAGTAGCAACATCCTGTGTGCCTACCCTCTCACTCATCCTGAGCTCTCTGTCCTGGATCTTCCATATTCTTTTGTAAACATAAGGACACTTTAAACAGTTTATGAAATATGGAGTTAAAAGATAAAGCTATTCTGATGCAAAAAGTCCTTGAAATCCATGCACAGCTGTTTTCATAATACTCCTTTTCCATAACTTTTTGAAGACTTCTTGCAGGTCTTGTTTGAAAGTACTCTATTTTCCATGTGTGTGCACCTGCCAATCTCCAACTTATCTTTCAACAGTCAGCTTGAATATTCCTTCACCTGTGTGATTTACTCTTTCAAGTGTTTCCAGAAGCACCTTGCTAAGTTTCACCTACGCTTTTATTGGTCCAGTTCAGGCTCTGGAGATTTGGTGGTTTCCTGTATTCCGTAGGCCAGACCAGGGGTTGGGTGTGGAACATGACTGAGACAGGGCCTATCTCCCCAAACTTATCTCTAAGCCTAATAAACTGTGGTTCCCAACACCCACTCTCTTCTGGAAAAGCTACAGCAGACCTGGAGAATATATGTTAAAGGACATATTTATAGTCTGTACTCCCAAGTTATCCAGGTAAAGTGAGGCTTACCCATTCATAATTCAAGAAATCCTTCCAACTAACTGATAAGCAGCCAAGTTTGGGAATTTCTAAAATAGTGAAAGAAAAGTAAGCTAGTTGAAAATATTGTCTGGAATGAGCTTTGAGTTGCTGCTGTTCTATTTCCAACTATAGACTAGTCCAGAGATTTCTGAGGACAATTAAGTGAGTTTACCTTTTATTATGTTATCTTAAGGCTTACATTCTATTTAAGGTCCTAACATTTGTTCTAATAGTGAAGATCTGGCAGGCAGTGAGACAGATGAGCAGCTCCTGGCATAGCCCTGGGTGAAAAGGACTTTGCATCCTCCCAGCTTCTGCCTGGTATCTGCAGTATTGCTGGCTTAGCACTGTGATGCAGGGGCTGGCATTGAGGACTGAGCGATAGGCTGAGTTTTCATTTGTATTCTCTCTGTGGAGTCCTGTCTGCTATGTGGGGCTCATTGTTCATGTTCTTGTTCCTGCCTTCTTAGAGTCCTGGTTTCCTGCTGTAGGCCACAACTTTTGCTGCTCCGCCCCTTCCTTTCGGGGTTTATTATTGTGGTTTACTTACTCCACTGGGCTCTGCAGCCACATTCTGGGTGAGACTCTATCTGAAGGCCAAGCAAAGTCCTGCTGGGGAGAGTACACCCACTGCCAGCTGGAATGGACGAGGGAGCCTTCTATCCTGCCAGCCCTTCCCTCTGTTCTGCGGAAGTGGTTCTGCGTTGAGTTATGAGCGGCTTCCCCAGGGAGCAGAGAAGATGTGCCTTGAGCCCTTTCCATGTCTCTGCAGAGGAAGCATGTTCTGCTGGCTCCCCTGAGGGCCAAGGGTGCTCACAAGTCAGTCGGAAGGACAGGAAGACTTCAAGGAGAATGGTCTATTGCTTCATTAAAGTGATTTCTGTTCCTTGGGAGAGCCTGACTGCACTGTGGAGAACCGGAGTTGAAAACTCTGCTCTGAGATCTTGAAGCTAAAATCCTTCTTCTTTGTTTGGGTCACAGATCTTGTCCTACAAGAGATGGGGAGGTGTCTAAAACTATGCAAACAAATGCAAAAGCTAAAGGCAGTGTCCAAATAGACCTTCTCTGACCACTTTGTTATTTTCAAAATCACAATCTTTTTTTGTTTCCTGATGACAAATTTTTGATTACTGATTTGATTAGTTTCTTTTAATCTCACTAAATTGAAGTACCAAGTGAGTAATACTCAGCGCAGCATCATATTTTCAACAGATAATCGTTGATGAATGAGGGACTGAATGCATTAAATGAGCATGCATCTTATGTCTGGGACATCACTCACCTTCCTGTTTGCACTCTGTCATCCTTTCTTGGACTTCACTTCCGCAGGCAATTACCCAGAACTTTATTTGTATTTTCATCTGACCCTTGTAGGATAATAACTGAGGGAGGCACTTTAGTCTGTGGTTCCAGATAGTTTACACTAGTGTCTCTCTTCATTCTATTGACATTGACAGCAAACCAATTATGCCGTTGTTTTTGCTGCACCAAGCACATTGGCTGTAGTGTTTTTGCAATCACTACAAACTCCTTCAAGAAAGGGCATGGAGAATAAGAGGGGGAGGTCTCCAGGGCAGTGCCAAGTCTTCGGGGTATTACAAGAAATATGATAGCAGAAAACACCCATGCTTCCTACTGGCTTCTGATATTCCCTGCCAATGGTAGTGCCAGACCATCATTTCTCAAGCTTTGGTGAAAGTTCCTTTACTAGAACTTTCTGATGTGCTGTCTTTATAGAGATGATGCATTCTCATTGTAAAAAATTTAAGTACTGTGAAAATGTAAAAAGATGAGGATTAAAAATGAAAGTCCCCCTATCTGCGGCCGAACTCCTAGAAATAGTATGTGCATTAAATAAGCAGGATTCCAGACCACCCCTCTATGCAAATCTACCTAAGGAAGGATGCATGGTTAGGCAAGTAGACTGCAGAATGATTTTCATAGTAATGGGCTTATACTTGACATAAAATGCTGTTTTTGGTAAGAAGATGAGAAATTTATCTTTTTATGACATAAACAGAAGGAATTAAAGTGGGTTTGAAAATGAAGTATTTGGTGAATTTCAGATTTTTAACAACAAAATATTGCATTCCAGATGACTCCTACAATTAAAGGAGAGTTTATTTTAAATGACATTCATAATTGCCATAATTGTTTACAGTTCAGTCTATATTTTAAAGGAATACTCCCCCTGTGTCTCCATCTTTCACCACATAGAGGCTATGTTTCTTAAAGTCTTATAAGATTTATTGCCTCAATTTTTTTTCACACACAATTAATACTGATTACTTCCTTATGTTGTTCTAAATTACATGCCTCAAGAAATCACCTTATTTCCAGAGACTTCCCTCTTGGAACCCTCTCCTCATCCTCTAATCTATAAATTGTTGTCTACACTTTCGAGAAACTTAATTTGATAACTTTCTTTCATTATTTTTCCATTTTGGATTTACTAGTGTTTTAAACAAATTTAATTTTTCTTTAGTTTATTTTTTAGCAGATTCAATGTGATTTGTTAATATGATTCTAAGAACATAATGCTATTCTCTTCTAATATCTAATTCCCTTCTAATATCTAATCTAATATCTAAAACCAAATAATTTTATTAGTCTTTAGTAACTGTACAAATTTATGAGGTATAGTACGATATTTCAGGACTTTATATAGCATGAACAAATCAAAGCATAGTAACTGATATTTCCACTAATTCATTACAGTTTTGTGTTTATAGCCTTTGAGCTCTTCTAGTTCTTCATAAAATAAATGAGGTTGTTTTGAACTGTAGTCACCCAACTGTGTTGTAGAGCACTAGAACATTTTTATTTAACTTTTCCTCTTTCTTCTCCCCACACTTTTTCCAGCCTCTTGTATTACTGTTCTACATTCAGATCAAATTGTTTTCATTTTTTAACTTTTATGTATGAAAGAGAACTTGTGGTATTTTGCTTTTTGTGCTTGGCTTATTTCACTTAATGTAGTGTTCTCCAGTTCCATCCATTATGCACACGGCAGGATCTCATTCTTCTTAATGGCTGAATAATATTCCTTTGTGTACACATACCACATTTTCTTATCTGTTCATCCATTAACAGAACACCTAGGTTAATGCAATATATTGGATATTTTGTGTAGTGCTGCAATAAATATGGGGCTTCAGATAGCTCTCTTGTATGCTGGTTTTTATTTCCTTTGAATGTACACTAAGTGGGATAGATGGATCATATGGTAGAACGGTTTTTAGTTTTTGAAAAACCTTTATATTGATCTCCTTAGTGAAAGTATTAGTTTACACTCCCTCTTATTATGCAAAAAGGTTACCTTTCCCCAAATTCTTGCCAATACTTGTGATCTTTTATCTTTTGATCAAAACCATTTTTGCAGGTGTGAAGTGCTATTTTATCATGGTTTCAAGTGTATTTCCATGATGGCTAATAATAGTGACAATTTCTTTACATATTTGTTGGCCATTTGTATTTCCTTTGATAAATATATATTCAAGTCATTTGGTCACTTTAAATTGGGTTGAGTTTTTTTTTTTTTTTGAGTTTCTTATATGTTTTGGATTTCAATCTTTTAATGGATAGTTAATAAATATTTCTCCATTATATGTCTTTTTCCTTTTGATTACTTTTCTTTGCTGTGCAATACTTTTTTGGTTTGGTCTCGCTGGTCTACTCTTTTTTTAATGTCTGTTCTTTGGAGTCTTACCCATAAAATCAGTACTTATACTGATGTCTTAAAGCCTTTGCTGGAGTCATCAAAATACCTGATTTCACGACACACAACAGAGCTAATCGTAACCAAAGCAGCACAGTACTGGTGTAAAAACGGGTACATACTCTAAAGAAAAGAATAGAGATCCCAGAAATAAACTCATGCATGTGAAACGAACTGATTCGACACAAAGGTGTTAAAAACATGCAATGGGCAAAGGCCAGCTTCTTCAATAAGTGGTGCCAGGAAAACTGGATATCCATATTCACAAAATTTCATCTTCACCCTTATCTCTCACCATATACAAAAATCAATGCAAAATGGATCAAAGCACCTTGAAATTTAATTTATTATATGTGGGTGAAATAGTCTTTTTTTCCATTTGTTGATTGCTTATATCTCTTGCCTATGTTTCTGCTAAACTGGGGTATTTTTGACTTTTACTTGTTGAGCTCTTTACTGGGGGCATTAAGCCCTCAACTGAAATGTAGATTACAGACAGGCTATCTGAAAAGTGAGAGGAGAAGGAGGAAAGGGGGAGGGAGGGAGGGTGGTAGGGAGAGATGGGAAGGGAAGGAGGGAGAAAGGGAGTATCATTATAGTCTCAAAACTCTATGAACTGTACTGAACCTATCGAAAACTAAAATAAATAAATAAATAAATTTTTAAAAACAGATCAAAGATCTAAATGTAAAACCTGAAGCTACAGCCTATTTTTAATCAACTCTCCAAGATAGCAGAGAGAAAAAAATCTCTGAATCACTGCTTATCTGAAAGAGGCTTTATTTGCTTGAGTGATTGTTTGGCTGGGGTTAGTTTGATTTTACTATTCTGGATTCTCATTGGACCATTTCATTCATCTAAAGACACACTCTAACGACAAATTTCTTATGGAGAATATTTAAAGTTTCTGTTATTTGGAAGTTAATTCACTGATTTTTCTAACTTTATTTCATTTGAACTCTATATACAGTAAAACATACAGAGTCTATATGCACAACTTGGTGAGTTTCAATAGCTAAATATACCCATTCAATACTATCCAAAACAAGCTACAGACCACATATGTCCATCATTCACAAAATTCCCAAGGTCAACACCTGTCCTATTTTCACTAGCCTGTCCGCTTTTCTGATTTCTAACACCAGAGATTAATTTTGTCTTTTCTAGTATCTTGTATGAAAGAAATCACACACTATCTACCCTTTGTATCTTTTGCTTAGCATATTTGTGAGACTCATTCACGCTATTGCATATTTCAGTAGTATGTTCCTATTTTTTGCAAAATATTATTTCATTGTGTGAATATATGATGATTTATTTCAATATTCCATTAAAAGATTTTGAGTTATTCTCAGTTTTGCAGTATTGTGAGTGAAACTCCTACAGACAATCTTTTGAAACTCTTTTTGTGGACAAATATTTTTATTTCTGTTAACTAAACACTTCGGAGTGAAATTGCTCAATCAGAAGATAGGTATTGGGTTAAATTTATTAGAAGCTTCATAATAGCTTTGTGAAACTGTTGCCCTTTTACACTGCTGTCAGCAATGTTTCAGATTTCTAATATCTCATATTTTTGTCAATACTGTACTGAGGGTTTTTTTAAAAAAGTTTTTTACATTAATTTATTTATTTCCATTTTATTTGAAAGGCACACACATGCACATGAGGGTGAGAGGGAATATTATTTTTGTCAATACTGTACTGAGGGTACTTTTTAAAAAAGTTTTTTTTTTAATTATTGTACTTGTTTTCATTTTATTGAAAGGCAAAGACACACACACACACACACACACACACACATGGGGATGGGAGTATTGTATCCAATGGTTCGTTCTCAAATGTTGCAGAACTGGGCTGGACTGAGGCTAGAATCTTAGATCTCGATTTAGATTTCCTACATGGCTGACTGTGACCCAAGTGCTGCTGTCCCACAGAGTGTACATTAGCAGGAAAACTGGATTGGAAATGGAATGAACAGGACTTGAACACGGCACTCCAATGTAGAATGTGGGCCTCCCAAGAGGCAGCTTAACCACTGTGCCAAATCCCTGTCCACGTTGGTATGTTTATTGTAGTCACTGTACTGGATCTATAGTGATATCCACTTTGGTTTTAATTTTCATTTTTGTGATGTTGATAATTCTGAGTATCTTTTAACATCTTCCGTGAAGTACATTTTAATTTTTGGCACATTAAAATATGTTTTAATTTTTTGAAATATAGAAAATGTTTTTAAATGAATGCATCCCGGTTTCACTTTCCTCATCTATTTGCAAGATTTTCTGCTTGCATATCATGGCTTATTCAGTTATCAGCACTGTTAGCCAGATTCATAGAGTATAGTTACCATACAATATAATGTAGATGTTTAAGTTGCTAACTATGATAAGATTTTATAAGTTGACACGTATGTGTACCCATGAAACTCTCACTCCAATCTAGATAATGTGCCTATTAGCCCAGAAATTTCTTTGTGCTCCCCTTGGAATCTAACCCTCCTGGCAATATCTAGGCACTCCTATTCCTCAGGTAGTCAATGATCTATTTTCAGTCATTGTAGATTAGTCTGCATTTCTGAGAACTTTATATAAATAGAATAATAAAGCATGAAAACTTTCTAATCTGTCATATTTCTCTCAGTATAATTGTGTTTATATTCACCCATATTGTTGAAGGTACTGATAGATGCAATATAAGGTACTGATAGATGCAATATCTTGTATGTTTCATTGAATTTTAAACTAATCTTGAATTCTTAGAACAAAACTGAGTAGGTCATGATGTATTCCACATAAATTCTTAGATCCAATTTGCTAATTTTTAGTGAATTTTTTGCACCTTTTTTTTTTGAGGAATATTGGCCTGTGTTTTTCTTTTTCTGTATTTATCTAAAAGAGGAATAAAACTGACTTCATAGAGTGAGGCTTTCTGGAAGCATTCGGTAGTGTTGGTATTAATTTTTTGTCAAGCATTTGTAGGAATTCATCAGTGAAGTTTTGATACATAGAGGTTTTGTGGTGGGAAAGTTTCACATATAATCTTGTACAGAAATGGTGAGAATAGATATGCTCATCTTCTTTCCAATCTTTGTGATAAACTAACTGTGCAGTCTGTCAACATAAAATATGATATTTTCTAAAACTTTTCATTGGATTTCCTTTATCTTAATGGAAAAAGTTTTCTTCTATTACTAGTTTGTTGAAGTTTTTTTTCTTATCATGAAGAGTGCTGTATTTTTTCAATTGCTTTTTCTGTTTTGAGATCTCATGATTTTACTCTGTATTCTGCTCATCACAAAAATGATATTAATTAATTGATTTTTAAAATATTGAGGGGTCCAGTGCTGTGGGGCAGTAGGTTAATCTTCTGCCTGCGACACTAGCATCTTATATGAATGCCATTTCTAGTTCCAGCAGCTGCTCTTCCAATCTAGCTCTTTGCTGAGGCCTGGAAAAGCAGTAGAATATGGCCCAAGTTCTTGGGCTCCTGCACCAGCGTGTGAGACCTGGAAGAAGCTCCTTTCTCCTGGCTTTGGATTGGCCCAGCTCTGGCCATTATGGCCATCTGTGGAGTAAACCAGCAGATGGAAGACTTTCTCTCTGTCTCTCCTTCTCACTGTCGGTAAATCTACCACTCAAATAAAAAATAAAAACTTAAAAAAATAAAATATTGATCTAACTCTATTTCTCTGAGATGAAACTCAATTTTTAATTATACATTTGCACTTTTTATGTAGTACTAGATTAGGTTTACTAGTTTTATTGTGAGTTTTTACATCTATGTTCCTTGAGGATATTAGCTTTTAATTTTCTTTTCTTATAATATTGTTGTTTTGTTTTGGTGTCAGATTGATGCTGAATCCTTCAAATAAATTGAAAAATGTTCCTTCCTCCAACATTTTGTAGAGTTTGTTTAAGGTAATTGGGTAGGGCGCTAAATGCCAGAATCTTAGTGTCTTTGTTCAATAGCTGCTCAATTTCCTGAGACAAATACACTATTTTCTTTTTCTAATCAGACACATAAATGACAGACTTACAAGAATTTTGCTACATGGCGTGGGAGGAGTATTGACTAGAACATACTCGGAAAGTGAATATCCCTGTTTTTACATCCCACACTCCTTCTGTATCATCCAGCCATATTAAGTCCTGAGTGTCACTGCACTTCTAGAAGTCGGTTCCTTCTCTCCAGACCTTGTCTTGCATATAATAGATGTCGCACTAGCTACTCTACCACACTCAGCTGTCTCTGCTGAACTCACTTTCTTTCTTTCAAAAATGTATTGGTGCTTTTTCCTCAGAGAGTTCCTGACTCCTTTCCCTTATTCAACATCAAATTCTTATTTTAATGTTATTTATTTTTATTTATATGTGGTGTCTGAAGGGAATGGAAACTGTTATTGCCCTATGATGGCTACAGCAGTAGCTTCTAGACTGCATGCTCTTGAACAATGTGAACTTGCCTTTCCCCAGCTACAGGTGGTGTCTAAATCCCCTCCTCTCGAAGATGGATTGGAATTTTCAGCTCACTTGGAAGCAAAAAGACATGGAGAAACTTTCAAGGCCTGTTCAGAAGAAGCTATTCTAGTTTTCATTTTGTCTCTTGATGTACTCATTCCATAGTTTCTTCCTCCTAGTATTTAACAAACATGCAGGAAGGAGCACATGTATACATGCCCAGCTCAGCCCCACCTTCAAGTCATCACAGCATGGGTAGAGGATACAATTAGGAAGCCCTTGGATAGGTCTAATCTCCAGCCATTTCATTATTCAATAGCCATTCATCTCTTTAAAGATAGCCTCTGAACATTAAGAATCAAACAAAAATCTTTCCTATTTTCCTTTATAAATTTCTGATGCACAGAATTCATGTGCACAAAGTGAGATGGCTTACAACACAGCGACTGATCACCAGAACCAAGGCTGAAAAGACTACATGCATTTATCATTTGGACTTAAGAGTCTCATCAGATCCTTCCAATCATAACTATTCCCCTGAAACAAGGTATTTTGTAGGTGGGACACAGAACACTTCCATGAAATGGAGACAACATCAGGAGTAAGTGTCCAGTTTTAGTTCTGGTTCTAATTTGCTGGTTGGACCTGAGAAGTAATTCATCATTGGAAAGCAAAGTGGTCTATAGATGCAGATCACAGGACCATGTGTTGGGTATTTTCATTGCTTTTCCTAGACCTTCACCTTTGCACCTTGCTCTTTATCCTTGGAAGCAGATCTACAAACACATGTGCAGATCCCTTGAATTTCTATTTTCCAATGGTCTTGGCCTATAAAAAACATTGGTAGGAGACTTCAGAAAGAAAGCAGATCGGAGTTGTGTATTCTCTCTGATAGTTCTCTATATTCCTGTTTAACAGGCCATGTCCTTGACTGAGTTCATAACTCCTCTCAAGTTAGTACTCTGTCAAGTCTCCCTCTTTATAGCAAGTAAGTGCTTCCTCCCCTAACTCTTCCAGGCTCAACATATCTCACTGTTGTCAATCCTAGACCTCTTATTATTTTCATATACAATTCCCATGCTTTTGTAATTAAAGCCTTTTAGGAATTATCTTGGAATTATCCTATTTTAAAAAAGCTATCTGTTTTTTGCAATGAACAAAAACTGATACATTTCAGGTGATCTCTAGTATTTCTGCTACATCTGACATTTTAGAATTCTATAAAGGAGACTTTTACCAGGCTTGGTTCTTTATCATTGCAGAAGCCATCCCAAAAAGAGTTACAATAATACTGACAAGATTTATAGAAGACATTTTTACAAACCAAGGCCCACACCACTTATACATAGACCAATAGCCACCCCTTTTCTCCATTCATTTGTTTTTGTTTTAAAGGAACTAGAATTGGCTTTTCTTGTGTTGCTCCAATTGAAGCTTAGTTTCTTGACAAAGAGGACATTTACATAATGGACAAAGATAAAATCGATTGTGTTAGTGCCTCTCATTCTCAAAGAAAATGGACTGTAAGTGGCAATGTGGTTGAAAGGAGTGGCATGAACCATCTATCCTTTCTCTGATATCCATGCACAAAATGAAATTTTGATTGCTTTGAAATTGCAAGTGCTATTTGCCGAACATGTCAGCTGATGACTCTGCCTTCTGAACATGCATTCTTCTTAAAATCATTATTGAGAAAAACTGGTCATTTAGTCAAAAACATAAATTCTGAGAACCCTCAATTTTAGGGTTCTTATTAGTGTTGGAGCTGTATTTTATTGATAATTATTTGCAATAATTTAATCGTATGTTTGTTCACAGAAATATTTTTTTCTAAATATGTAGTTAGGTAGAAATCATATTTGATACAAAATAGGGAGTACATAGGAGAGAATATAATTATCAAAGTAGTGTTACCAATTTTTGAGGCACCCGGCAATCTGCCTCCATGTCTAGGTACCGCCTATTCTTACCAAGAGTAAATTCTGAAGGGGGAAGGTGTTGTCATTTAATAGTTTATATATAAAGAAATCTTAAGTTTGTTTCAAAAGGGAGGAATCAATAAAATAACAATTAAAAGGGAAAATATTTAAAGACAATTTGATGCTTTGGGAGATCAAATAGGGAATTTCAAATAAGGATATAAAATAAACATAGATTAGTAGGCTTCATTTAGTGTACTAATATCAAAGATTATATCCTGTAAGCAGAAAAGGAATTTTATTAATTTTTTTATGAGCCACAAAGAAAACCTTAGTAATTACTTCATAATGAAAACTAGACAGACTCATCTGACCACAATGCAGTTAAACCAAGATTTTAATTAGCTGGAAAATTTAAAGTTGCTCTCTTAAGTGAATGATAATATAGTATTGCAAAATGTGATAACAATAATAACACGTTTTAAAGATGATAAAATTATAATTGTAGGGGTTGATGTTGTGGCTCAGTAGGCTAAGCCACTGCTTATATGTTAGCATCTTATATTGGAGTGCCAGTTCAAGTCTTGACTACCCCGTTTCCAATCCAACTTCCTGCTGATGTGCCTTGAAAGGCAGCAGATGGCCCAAGTACTTGAACCCCTGGCACCCATGAAGAATACTGGGATGATGGAGTACTTGGCTGTTTGCCACTTCTGTTCAACATAGTACTGGAAGGCCAAGCCAGAACAATTAGACAAGAAAATGAAGTAAAAGACATACAGGTCAAAACAGGAGTTCTGAATAATAATAATAATAATAATAATCCTAAAATTCATATGAAGCCATGAAAACCCCACATATTCAACATAATCTTGAGTTTAAAGAGCTACACTAGAAGCATCACACTACCTGATTTCAAAAATTACCACCAAGCTACTGTACAAACTACGATAAAACATTGTACTGGCCCCCAAATAGACATATAGAATAATGGAACAGAATAGAGAGCCCAGAAATAAACCCATGTGCTTACAGTCAAATGTTCTTCAATAAGTTGCCATGATCACAAATGGGGAGGAGTCTCTTTGATAAACTATGTTTTGAAAACCAGATATAGAAGGGTGAAATGGAACCCTTTACTCATCTACTATACAAAAGCAAATAAAAATTTTAAAAGACTTAAATGTAATTCCTAAAGCTGAAAACTACTAGATAAAAATAAAATTGACATTGGTTTTGGAAAAGATTTTTTTGATATGGCCCCAAAAGCACATGCTATAAGGGCAAATATAGAAAAAATTATAACAAACTAAAAGGCTTCTGTATAGCTGAGGAAACAATCAGTAGAATGAAGAGTCAACCTACATAACGGGAAAAATATTTGCAAGCCAAACATCTGGCAAGGGGTTAATTCCAAAATATAAAAGAACTCAAACAACTCAACAACAAGAAAACAAGCCACCCAAGTTTTAAAAAGTAAATGAAGGCCGGCACCGCAGCTCACTAGGCTAATCCCCCACCTAGCAGCGCCGGCACACCGGGTCCTAGTCCCAGTCGGGGTGCTGGATTCTGTCCCGGTTGCCCCTCTTCCAGGCCAGCTCTCTGCTGTGGCCCGGGAGTGCAGTGGAGGATGGCCCAGGTGCTTGGGCCCTGCACCCCATGGGAGACCAGGAAAAGCACCTGGCTCCTGGCTCCTGCCATCGGATCAGCGCGGTGCGCCGGCCGCAGCGCGCTGGCCGCGGCGGCCATTGGAGGGTGAACCAACGGCAAAGGAAGACCTTTCTCTCTGTCTCTCTCTCTCACTGTCCACTCTGCCTGTAAAAAAAAACAAAACAAAACAAAAAGTAAATGAAAGATCTGAACAGAAATTTGTCTAAAGGAGACACACAGATGGCCAATGGATTAGGAAAAAGTGTTGCATAGATCTGCGGTCTAAATCCCTGAAAGTATATTTGGTGGATCAAAAGGATGCATGTATGAAATTTTGGTGAATGTTACCAAATTTTTCTACATAGAAATTCTTCTAATTTGCAGTATGAGTAAAATTATTTCTGAATGCCTCAACTATGCCAATGCATTGTGTAATCAGTTTTTCAACTAAATTTTTCTTTTAATTTTTGAAGTCATTGTAGTTTCCCTTGCAGTTTTCAGGAATAATTTAGAGATTTACTTTGTTCCCAATAACAACATTTTGCAGAACTACAGTACCCTATGACTGCCAGAATATTGCTGTTGGTACAGTCAAGATACCACTTTCCATCAGCCATTGATCCCCAATACTGTACTCTCATAACCACATCTACTTCTTCTTTATCCTAATCCCTTGAAGGGTGGTTTAGAAATGAAATCACACAGTATATAAGCTTTTGTGTGGTTGGTTTTTAGTTTTTTCTCAGTACAAGTCTCTAGAGATTCATTCAGATTGTTGTTTAGATTGAGCGTTCCTTTGTATTGCTCAGTGGTATTCTATGGCATGGACATAACAGAAGAAAAACATCTGAGTTGCTTCTAGTTGTGCAAATAATGCAAATAATATTGCAAATAATGTTTTTATGAACATTCTGGTGTAGGTTTTTATGTCAATGGAGTTTTTATTTCTCTGGAATAAATGCAAATGATATAATTGCTTAGTTATAAGTACTTGTGTATTTAGTCTTTTAGTAAATTATTTTCCAGAGAGTTGTACTATCTTGCATTCTACATGCAACATATGAGTGATGCAGCTTTTCTGAACTGTCAGCTTTTAGTATTGTGGCTACGTTTTATTTATGTTCTGATAGTCATGTTATGATATCTCACTGCCAATTTATTTTGCATTTTCCCAGTGAATAATGATCGTGAATTTGTGTTTATTTTCCATCTGTCTATCCTCTTTGGTGAAGTGCTTCTCCATGTCTTTTGCCTACTTTTCTAATAGGATAGCATTTTCTTCATATTTTTATATCCGTTTCTCCTATTATTAACATCTTATATTAGTATGGGGTGTTTGTCACAATTAATGAATTCATATTAGTACACCGTGTTAACTAATTTTGTTCTGATTTCCTTGGCTTTGCCTAACGTCCTTTCTCTGTCCTAGAACCCCACCCATGACACCAAATTATATTTAGTTGTCTCGTCTTCTTAGGGTCTTCCTGGATGTTAGAGTTTCTCAGACTTTCCTTGTTTTTCCTGGTTTTTAACAACCTGGACATTTTGAGCAGTATGGGTCAGATATTTTGTAAAACCTCCTCAGATGAGGATTTGTCTGACTTTGTTTTATGATTACACTGGGGTTCTGTGTTTTCAGGAGGAAGAACACAGAGGGAAAATGATATTTTTGTCACATTGTATCAGGGGTGAATAGAATCAGAATTATTTACCACTGTTGTTCAAGCATCTGGCTGAGGGGAGTTTGTCAGGTTTCTCCACATTAAAGTTGCTCCTTTGGCTCTCTTTCCATTCTACATAATTCAGAAGAAACTCAGTCAGCACAATCCCCCTATAAGGGGTAGGCAGTTGTGTTCCAAACTCTCATGGGTAAAGTATTTACATAAATTATGTGGATTTCTGCATAAGAGATCTTTGTCATTAATTTTGATCTTTATGATTCCATAAGGGAAAATATCTTATTAAAGCTTAATTTGTGCTTATTTTATTCTAAATAAATGTAAAGAAGCATTTATTTGTTTATGAACCATTTATATTTCTTTTTCTGTAAGCTCTCAATTCATATTTTTGGCTAATTTACAGGTTGTCAGTCCTGTCTTATTGGTTTGTAGAAATTATTGATTTTGAAAACTGTTCTTTTTTTTCTGATATAATTGCTAAAGAGCCAAACTTACTAATAATCTTTTTTTTTTTTTTTGACAGGCAGAGTGGACAGTGAGAGAGAGAGACAGAGAGAAAGGTCTTCCTTTTGCCATTGGTTCACCCTCCAATGGCCACCGCGGCCGGCGCACCATGCTGATCCGATGGCAGGAGCCAGATACTTATCCTGGTTTCCCATAGGGTGCAGGGCCCAAGGACTTGGGCCATCCTCCACTGCACTCCCTGGCCATAGCAGAGAGCCGGCCTGGAAGAGGGGCAAGCGGGACAGAATCCGGCGCCCCGACCGGGACTAGAACCCAGTGTGCCGGCGCCACAGGCGGAGGATTAGCCTGTTGAGCCGTGGCGCCGGCCTTACTAATAATCTTTATGGATTCTCTTATCATACACAATGATTATTAAAAGCCTCAATATTCTTTAATGATTTTAATATTTTAGTGTTAGATGAATCTGGAATTTTTATGCTTGGGTTTTTTTTGGTTATCCGATGATAAATAGGTATCCAACCTCATAACGTTGTTGAATCAGTGAAACTGCAATGCTCCAAGTTATTTTAGAAAAAAAAAATTTACTTATAACTACAATTCATCCTGTTTCTGGCATTGCTAAAAATGTAAAGCATTCTGTTTTTCAAGTTTTCTAAGTTTGTTTTTTCCCCTTTCCATTCAAAAAGTACTTAAGGGCTGCGCCATTGCTCATTTGGTTAATCCTCCACCTGTGGCGCCAGCATCCTATATGGGTGCCAGGTTCTAATCCCAGTTGCTCCTCTTCCAGTCCAGCTCTCTGCTGTGCCCTGGGAGGGCAGTGGAGGATGGCCCAAGTGCTTGGGAGACTGGTAGGAAGCACCTGGCTCCTGGCTTCGGATGGGCATAGCTCCAGCCTTGGCAGACATTTTGGGGGTGAACCAACAGAAGGAGGACCTTTCTTTCTGTCTCTCTCTCTCTCACTAACTCTATCTGTCAAAAAACGAACAAAAAAAAAGTACTTAAACTTCCATGTATTTAAAAGCAATAGCAATGATTTTTCATATTTTTGAGCTACATTGTGACATTTCCATGTGCACTGATCAATTCAGGGTAATCAATGTTTCACCTTCTTTGACATTATTTTACGACTGGAATCCAGGGCACCCTTCTTCTATGTGTTGATAACGTGTATAATAACTTACTGTGCCCATAGTCACTGCACTAAGCTGTGCAACATTAGGAATTTTATACTTTGATTGAACTCTGATTTGGTACCCATTACTGATTATCTATCCCATGCTACCTCTCTTAGTATCTAGTAATGGCTATTTTCAGATTAATAAATAAAGAAAATGCAGTATAATTGTCTATGTATCTTTATGACGATTTTTGTGAAAGTAATTGATGGCTCAATTCCCCTAGTAAAATCTGAAACCAAATAAAGGGCCAGAACAGATAGATAATGTTGTACAAAGCACTGTGACCCATACCACTAACAACACATAGCATCAGCAATAATTAAAATGATTGATGACTACTTAATGAGCATTTTCAATCATAAACAAAGAGAAAGACAAAGACACAGGCTCCCAGGAGGGCTGACTTCAAGGGCATACAACCCAGACAGTTGCATAGGACCCCACTCTTAAAAGATGTCTACACTTAGGATTTCATGCTCTGTGATTGTTATATTGAAATCCTTAATTTTATCTCTGAATTCATAGTTAGTATGTGAAGTTAAATGGGAAATGGAACATGGATGAAGGCCTCTGAGCTTAGATTCTCATATGGTCTGGACTACTCCCACCTCCCATCTATCCACGATGGGGTCTCAGGAAACTGCCTCCAACCTTTGATGCCTCAGAGCCACCTGGCTCCATCCTCCTGTCTGTGACTGCTGCCACTTACCCTCTGCTTTAGGGCCCTGGGTACCTGCACTGAAATCAGCTGTGTGTGCCCAGGGGCATCTTGGTATGGGGTATGAAGATGTTATCCTGACCTCAAGCTCTAGGCCATATGATTTGTCTGCTGTGTGGCTAGCCCAAGGCCATGTCTTGGCTGAAGGCATTTCTCACTTATCCTTAATCCAGGTACCAAGTCTGAAAGGAGGGGCTGGACATGAGGCAAGCACACTCAAGAAAGAAGACTCTGCCCCACACCATTTTATATACAGTCATGTGCTGCATAACAGAGTTTCAGCTAACAACACATTAC
Organism: Oryctolagus cuniculus; assembly: GCF_051225735.1. NCBI lineage: Eukaryota > Metazoa > Chordata > Mammalia > Lagomorpha > Leporidae > Oryctolagus > Oryctolagus cuniculus. The sequence continues at coordinate 61,786,508 of NC_142882.1, read as the reverse complement.
GTTTGTGATGGTTTGCACCATGTAGCCTGGGTGTGTAGGAGGCTATACCATCCTGTACTCCTGTTGTGAAGCAACATGGGATTGAATATCAGCTAGCCAGGAACAACTGATTTTTAATGTATGCAACAGGAATCTACAAAGGGACTTCTGACCCAGGGAGAAGTCTACTGGAAGAGTTTTCATACCAAGTTTTGGGATATTATCTGGAAGCCTTTTGCCCTTCAGCAGGCTGGTTCAAGTCCAGCTTGGTGCCAGGCCATGAAGTGGAAGAGGTATTCAGTCTCCATGGCCATCTCTGTCCAAGACTTTTCTTCCCTTCCATGTCAACAGGCCTCAGGTATGAACAGAGGAGTATAGTTCAGTCTCAGGTACACATCAGTAGAATGAAAGGAAATGTGAGAATTAGGATAATACCTGGTAGGTGCAAAATAGCAGGTGTCTGTTCAGGTTCATTGAGAAAGTTTGCTACTGGATTTTTTTTTTTGACAGGCAGAGTGGACAGTGAGAGAGAGAGAGAGAGAGACAGAGAGAAAGGTCTTCCTTTGCTGTTGGGTCACCCTCTAATGGCCGCCGCGGCTGGCGCTCTGTGGCCAGCACACCACGCTGATCCGAAGGCAGGAGCCAGGTGCTTCTCCTGGTCTCCCATGGGGTGCAGGGCCCAAGCACTTGGGCCATCCTCCACTGTACTCCCTGGCCACAGCAGAGAGCTGGCCTGGAAGAGGGGCAACCGGGACAGAACCAGCGCCCCGACCGGGACTAGAACCCGGTGTGCCGGCGCCGCAAGGCGGAGGATTAGCCTAGTGAGCTGCGGCACCGGCCGCTACTGGATTCTAAGCCAAGGTAATTAAAGACATAGTAGAACTATTAAACAGTTAGAACATCACTAAGTCAGACCATAGCCAATGTTTTCTTGATGATTTCAGGTCATCAGTATTAAGTCAATTGAAGAGCTGAGATAAAAATTTCTAGTTTATCTTCAAGAGAACCAGCATTTTAAAATGGTGAAATACCAAGTAACCTAGGTGAAATGCATTGGTTTAGAAAGTCTCTAGCATGGATCTTTTATCTGACACTGGACATGACCGAATCAGGGCTCCTGTGCTTTGTATAGTTGGAGCAAGGGACCACACAATTTTTCCCAGAGACTGAAGGTTACTGGTGAGGACTTTCTCCTCAGAGAGGAGAGTTCCAAGATATTTCTTTCCAAGGTCCAAGTTGGTGCAACATGTTCATTGGACTGAGTGGCCCTGACTGGGAGCACCTGGCAGGAGAAGACAGCAGGGACTCCTGGAGGAAACAATTCATTAAGGAGAAGGAAGCCTGCATGGGGGCTCCAGGCTCTACACCATGCAGCTGGTTTAGAGCTTGCTTTTAGCTCAGGTCCTGATCTCACTGCCTTAAAACTGAATTTGCCAGCAAGAATGGCCAGATGTCTGCAGGATGGACGAGCTGTATTCTGGCATAGTTGCTGCACTGGGCACCCATATTTCCCCTGGCATGGAGCACCCACAGCTAAGAGTAATGCTGAAGGGGCAGGCTTTCTCTCCTGCATCCTGAGGAAACACTGCTCCTTTGTGTGGTGGTCATGAACCTTGTGTCTCAGCATTTTTTTTTTTTTTTGACAGGCAGAGTGGACAGAGAGAGAGAGAGAGAGACAGAGAGAAAGGTCTTCCTTTGCCGTTGGTTCACCCTCTAATGGCCGCCGCGGCTGGCGCGCTGCGGCTGGCGCACCGCGCTGATCCGATGGCAGGAGCCAGGAGCCAGGTGCTTCTCCTGGTCTCCCATGGGGTGCAGGGCCCAAGCACCTGGGCCATCCTCCACTGCACTCCCTGGCCACAGCAGAGAGCTGGCCTGGAAGAGGGGCAACCGGGACAGAATCCGGCGCCCCGACCGGGACTAGAACCCGGTGTGCCGGCGCCGCAAGGCAGAGGATTAGCCTAGTGAGCCGCGGCGCCGGCTGTGTCTCAGCATTTGATAGGATCATGCTTTGTGCCACTAGACTTCTTGTTGACTGCAACATGGCAACAACAATGGCAGTGTCTGTGGATTATGTTCCTTCTGGGCAAACTGATCGAAATTCTGGTATCTTCTTCATGCGTATTAATGACCAGAACTGACCCTTTTGGACAACACATTTGTCATCTTGTTTCCCTGACTAAAGTCACTAAGAAGAGCTTACTGGAAAGGAACAGTTTCATTTTGACTTACAGTTAAGATGTTCACAAATCTGCCAGAAAAACAGAGGAACACATACAAACATGTACGTGTGCGTGCACACACACACACACACACACACATAGAAGGAGAGGGAGAAAGAGAGAGAGAGACAGACAGACAGAGAGGGATCGTCTGTCTGCTAATTAACTCCTCAAATGCCAACAATGACTGGGGCTTGAGTGGATTGAAGCTGGGACCCAGGAACTCAATCCAAGTCTTATATGTGGGTGAGAGGGACTCAAATACTTGAACCATCACTAGCTGTCTCTGAGGGTTTGCATTAGCAAGAAGCCGGAATCAGGAGCAGGGCTGGGACTTGAACCCAGGCACTGTCACCTGGGATGCAGGCATCCCAAGTGGCACCCGGACTGCTGTGACAGAAGCCTGCCCTGTGTTTCTTTCTACTGCCTTTTTTTTTTTTAACTTTTATTTAATTAATATAAATTTCCAAAGTACAAAATATGGATTACAATGGCTTCCCCCCATAACGTCCCTCCAACACGCAACCCTCCCCTTATCCACTCCCTCTCCCCTTCCATTCACATCAAGATTCATTTTTGATTCTCTTTATATACAGAAGATCAGTTTAGCATACATTAAGTAAAGATTTCAACAGTTTGCTCCCACACAGATACATAAAGTGTAAAATACTGTTTGAGTACTAGTTATAGCATTAAATCTCAATGTACAGCACACTAAGGACAAAGATCCTTCATGAGGAGTAAGTGCACAGTGACTCCTGTTGTTGACTTAACAAATTGACACTCTTGTTTATGGCATCAGTAATCACCCTAGGCTCTTGTCATGAGCTGCCAAGGCTATGGAAGCCCCCTGAGTTCACTGACTCTGATCATTTTTAAACAAGGCCATGGTGAAAGTGGAAGTTCTCTCCTCCCTTCAGAGAAAGGTACCTCCTTCTTTGATGACCCATTCTTTCCACTGGGATCTCACTCGTGGAGATCTTTCATTTAGGTTTTTTTTCCCCCAGAGTGTCTTGGCTTTCCGTGCCTGAAATACTCTCATGGGCATTTCAGCCAGATCCGAATGCCTTAAGGGCTGATTATGAGGCCAGAGTGCTGTTAGGACATTTGCCATTCTATGGGTCTGCTGTGTATCTCACTTCCCATGTTGGATCATTCTCTCCCTTTTTGATTCTATCAGCTAGTATTTGCAGACACTATTCTTGTTTATGTGATCCCTTTGGTTCTTAGTCCTATCATTACGATCAATTGTCAACAGAAATTGATCACTGGGACTAGTGAGATGGCATTGGTACATGCCACCTCTATGGGATTGAATTTGAATCCCCTGGTATGTTTCTAACTCTACTGCTTGAGGTAAGTCAGCTTGAGCATGTCCCAAATTGCACTTTTGCAATTAGCATTTTGATGTTTCTCTTTCAACAGGAAATTTAGTCTGCTTACCCTCTTCTCCATATTGTGAATGGGAATAGTATCTTTTGATGTCCATTCTGCCAGCTGCAAATAATGGGATGTGTCTATGTTGCATTTTTTGTAGTAGTTTTATTTAGGATAATCTCAGATTTTAGAACATTATTGCCATCATTATTAATCACATGAATTACATTTATTACTTTTCAAAAATTACTTTCACATTTTCATCAGGCTACCTACTCTATTAAATTAGCTCTTGAAAAATAAGATAGTTACCATTGAGTTATGATGGTAGAAACAGAAAAGGCATGCTGACTTTTTGTTTTTGTTTTCTGTTTTAAAGCAACATGTCATTCTTCAATTAGAAAACACTAAAATTAAAAAAAAAACTTAAAGGTAAATAAATTAAACCATACTTCCTGGGCACAGGGGGAGAGGGGATTTTTCATTAGTAATTATTTGGACAGTAAGTCTGGTTTTAGCAGTTTCATTATTTTATGTTTATAATTTTCCAGCACATCCTCACTTTTCCCGAGTTGACTTTTTTTTTTTAATTTTTAGGTGGTGCAGTTATTTCACTGGATAACATTTCATGAAAGGTATGTGTCCTTGAATATCTGAGAATATGCAATGATGACATGCAAATTTTGACTTGACTAAATAAAGAATTTTTTCCCTCAAAAGGTTTGTGATTCTTTTCTTCAAAATGTTGGAGGAAGTCTCGTCTTTCATTTGGTATTCAGTGCATTAAAGAAGAAATTTGGTCTTCCTGCTAGATTTTTTTCCTCTTCTAGGGGTGTTTTCTTTTACAAAAGAATCTTTTTTTAATTTCCATTGTTAATATCATCTGCTATGTTTTTTGAAATTTTGTTTATATTTTTAAATTTTTTAATTTATTTATGTAAAGGGAACAGAGTTCATGTATTTCACATACACAATTTTAAGAACTTAATGATATTTTATACCCTGCCTCCCTCACTCACAAGTCCCACCTTCCCTTCTCCTTTCTTCCTATTTTTTCTTTTATTTTTTGTGATGACATACTTTCAATTATACTTTATAATCATATGCTAAATCCTCCACTAAACAAAGAATTAAACAAGTAATAAGTAGAAAACACTGTTCCTCAGGAGTATGACATTTCATTTATTTCAGAGGGAGGGGAAGAGAGAGAGAGAAAGAGATAGAGATTGAGAGAGATCTCATCTACTGGTTCATTCTCCAAATGTCCACAATAGCCAGAACTGAGCCAGGTCAAAGTTAGGAACTGGAAATCCACATCTCCCATGCGGATGGCAGGAACCCAACTACTTGAGCAGCACCTGCAGCCTCCCAGGATGCTCAGTAGCAGAAAGCAGGAATCGGGAGCTGAGCTGGTACTCAAACCTAGGCACTCCAATTTGGGATGTAGGTGTCCCAAGAGGCAAACTGTAGCAAACGTCCACCCATATCATCTGATATTTGACTTTTTTTAAATTTATCTTATTTATTTGAAAGAGTTACAGAGAGAGGTAGAGACAGAGAGAGAGAGAGAGAGGTCTTCCATCCGATGGTTCACTCCCCAATTGGCCGCAACGGCCGGAGCTGCGCCAATGCGAAGCCAGGAGCCAGGAGCTTCTTCTGGGTCTCCCATGTGGGTTCAGGGGCCCAAGGACTTGGGCCATCTTCTCCTGCTTTCCCAGGACATAGCGGAGAGCTGGATTGGAAGAGGAGCAGCCGGGAATAGAATCGGCACCCATATGGGATGCTGGCACTTCAGGCCAGGGCTTTAGGCCAGGGCTTTAACCCGCTGTGCCACAGTGCCAGCCCAGACTTTCTTTTTTTTTAAGATTTATTTATTTGAAAGGGAGGAGAAGAACACAGAGAGAGAGAGGGAGAGAGAGAAGTTTTCCATCTGCTTGTTGATGCCCCAAATGGCTGCAAAAGCCAGTCTGGGCCTGACCAAAGCTAGCAGCCAGGAACTCCATCCTGGTCTTCCACATAGGTGGCAGAGGCCCAAATACTTGGACCATTATGCCATTATTCATTTCTTCATTGGAGACTGGAATCAGTCCTCTGGCATGGATGTTAATGTCTCAAATGCTGGCATAACCCACTATGCTACAACCCTGAACCCTGTTTGATATCATTTTCCTAGTAGATAGTAAAGTTTTTCTTCAACTCAGGCGACTCACTGATTTCTTTGATTTTTGCTTCTTTTTGTTCTCAGTTTTGTCCTTCTGCAGTACTTATGTCGAGTGGGTTAGAGCTTCAGGATCACTTTTCAGTCTCTTGACATTTTGCTCATCATTATATTCTTGTCTTTATCTTTTTCCTGTCTTCTGATACAATATGTTGAGCTCAGCTTTTGTCAGCTTCTCAGTTTTTTTCTTATCCAGCTTGCAAGTCACTGCTTCCATAGTGATTTTTATTTTTAATTTTTTTGACAGGCAGAGTGGACAGTGAGAGAAAGAGAGACAGAGACAAAGGTCTTCCTTTGCTGTTGATTCACCCTCCAATGGCTGCCGCGGCTGGCGTGCTGCGGCCGGCGCACCGCGCTGATCCAAAGCCAGGAGCCAGGAGCCAGGTACTTATCCTGGACTCCCATGGGGTGCAGGGCCCAAGCACTTGGGCCATCCTCCACTGCACTCCCTGGCCACAGTAGAGAGCTGGCCTGGAAGAGGGGTAACCGGGAAAGAATCCAGCGCCCCGACCGGGACTAAAACCCGGTGTGCCAGCGCCGCCAGGCGGAGGATTAGCCTAGTGAGCTGCAGCGCCGGCCCCATAGTGATTTTAAGTATTGGCAGTTAGCTTTGTTATCTGAAGCTCTGAAGCAATGTTTTGCTGATATCGAATACTTCCTTCCTAATATCTTCCTATGATGTTACCTGGAATCTCATGGAAAATATTCATAAAAACATTAATTGCAAAAGCTGACATTTACCCCAATTTCTTTTCCTTGGAACTGCTGAATCTTTTCATTTGGTAACTTTTGTTCAATCTTACATGTAAGAGAAGCAATCATGTGTCACAATCACGCCGAAGCATCTTCTCTATGGTATGTGCAGAACACCTCTCCTCACTTCCGGTCCCTTATAACAGCATCCTGGGGCCAAATATCACTGAGGTGTAGCATTCATAGTCTGCCACTGTGGGATTTGTCTTGATTCAAGGTCAGTTTTTTTTTCCCTCTTCTAGTCTACTCTTCCTTCAGTCCCCACCCCCATTAGATTAGAGTTCTGTTAGGAATTTGCATCTACTTATTTCCCAGATGTTGTTTCCTTTGTGCATAGTGAAATGTTAGGGCTTGTCATCCCTTTTTTGCCTACTCTCCAGACTTCCCAAAACATGAATAGCACCTTTCTTAGGATCTGAGGATCTCTGTGAGTTTTGAATTCTCTTAATCACTTAAATGTCACATATTAGACAGAAAAACAAATGTAATCAAGTGATCATTCTCAATGAAACTTGCTGAGCTTCTTGCACTACGATGGCCCTGTAAAAAATTAGGTGTATTACAAATTCGAAAGCTCTCCACAGCCAACTATCATCATTTATGGGCCCTCTGTACAGGAATCTATGTAGGATTAAATATACTGCCCTGGATAAACAACTAAGATGATGTGACTATAACTTATTTCACCCTTTTCTTTACCCGAGTTTTATTTTTGTGGTCATTCATATGTGTTCATACAGCAGCTTCTTGCTTCCAGTTGGATGACAACCAAAGTAAGGATTTTGCTTTCTTGCTCATGTCTAAGCTGCTTAGAAAAGATGCCAGTCAGTCTTCTGTTTGGACTCTTGTTTCATAATTACTCCAATGTTGGATAGCATCTTAGGTTATCGACCATTCCCTCCTAACTGCTGTCACCATTCCCTAGTTGGCTGTCATCAGTAAGGACTAAGTCCTATTTGATATTCCTCCCTGCAGTTGAATCATCTTGTTCAAAGTATTTGGAAATCTATCATTAAACTAGAGCTATTGCCTTCCCCAATCCTAACGCAACAAGATCCTTTAAGCCAAATAATTTCACTTCCTATTTTCTTCTATTCCTTAAGGAAGTTATGAGTTAGGCAGACTTGAACTTGGAGAAGGAGATTGGCAGGGTAGGTGACTTTCATCTCTTAAAAGAGAATGTTTTATAGAAAAGGGGGAAGGAAAGGATCAAGGTGGTAAGGGAAGGACAAACCTAATGGACTATTGGTGCCCGGAGGCTGGACTTTTGTGATTTGGCATCATCATTTAATAAAATATGCTGGGGATTGTCAGACGGTCAGACTTTTCAACAACCAAGTAGACAAAAGATAATCTTTCAAGGGCAAATTTAAAATGCTCTTTGAGAAAACAGTGTGGTCGGTTTATTTCTGTTGAAGTGCCCTAGTGAAAACATTGCCAGACTCTCAAAATTTGAACACAAAGAGGAATGAAAGGAAGAACAGAAACGAAATTCAGTGAGTGCCTTCTAAATGCCAGCCATTTAACATGCCCCCTTAATCATTTTCAACCCAACACGGTAGGGTTTTCTTTACACAATTCACAGATGAAATCCAGGGCTTAAGTAATTTGTCTAAGGGCACAAAGGTAATAAATGTCAGCGCCAGGATCAGAATATTAATTTCCCAATTTTGTGAGCCTGTATCATTTTCTCTCAATCCTACATCATTGCATTAGTGTTGAGGTCTGCAAACTATGGCCCATGGGTCAAATCTGGCCAGCAACCTGCTGTAAACACATCTAAAGTCACTCATTTTTGTATCTACTGAGGCTGCTTTTGTGCTACAAAGGCAGGATGAGTAATTGTAACAGAGGGTGTAAGTCCCATAAAATCTAAATTTGTTGGGGCCAGTGCTGTGGCATAGTGGGTAAAGCCACCACCTGCAGTGCCAGCTTCCCGCATGGGCACCTGTTCAAGTCCCAGCTGCTCTACTTCCAATCTGGTTCTCTGCTGTGGCTTGGGAAAAGAGTAGAAGATGGCCCATGTCCTTGGGCACCCCCTGCACCCACGTGGGAGACCTGGAAGAAGCTCCTGGCTCCTGGCTTCGGATCAGCTCAGCTTTGGCCATTGAGGCCATTTGGGGAGTGAACCAGTGGATGGAAGACCTCTCTATATCTCTGCATCTATATCTCTCTAACTTTGCCTTTCAAATAATAAATAAATAAATGATTCTAAACTTGACTATCTCTGCATTATGTACTCCGGCCTTGTTCAACCTTTCTTTCTTTTCTTTTTTTTTTTTCAGGCAGAGTTAGACAGTGAGAGAGAGAGACAGAGAGAAAGGTCTTCCTTCCATTGGTTCACTCCTCAAATGGCCGCTATGGCCGGCACGCTGCGCCAATGTGAAGCCAGGAGCCAGGTGCTTCCTCCTGGTCTCCCACACGGGTGCAGCTGCCCAAGGACCTGGGCCATCCTCCACTGCACTCCCGGGCCACAGCACAGAGCTGGACTGGAAGAGGAGTGACCAGGACAGAATCCGGTGCCCTGACTGGGACTAGAACCCGGGGTACTAGCACCGCAGGCAGAGGACTAGCCTAGTGAGCCGTGGTGCCAGCCTCCTTTTTTTTTTTAAGATTTTATTTATTTGAAATACAGAGTTACAGAGAGAGGTAGAGACAGAGAGAAAGTCTTCCATCCTCTGGTTCATTCCCCAGATGGCCACAACAGCCGGAGCTGCGCCCATCTGAAGCCAGGAGCCAGGAGCTTCTTCCAGGTCTCCCATGTGGGTGCAGGGGCCCAAGGACTTGGACCATCTTCTACTGCTTTCCCAGGCCATAGCAAAGAGCTGGATCAGAAGAGGAGCAGCCAGGACTAGAACCGGTGCCCATTTGGGATGCCGGCACTTCAGGCCAGGGCTTTAACCTGCTGTGCCACAGCGCCAGCCCCCGGTTCAATGTTTCTTGAACTTTAATCTGCTTTAGAAACACTCGGGGATCTTGTTACAGTGCAGATTTGTGTTTAGGATATTGAAGGTGGATCCCAAGATTCTGATGTCCATGGAGCTTCTCCTTGGATCACATGGGGGATAGAGAAAAAGTAGTCAGGAGCAGAGAATCTGAGTGAATCCAGCTTTCTCTGAGGTTCCCGGGTCTGGGAGTTGAGAAACAGTTCTTGCCCCCTTCCAGGGGAAGCAGAGATGGACTGACAGAGTTCGGTCTCATTTACAGAGGAAGTGCATGACCAGCAGGAGAGAAGGCCTGCATTGCTATAAGACAGTTTCAGACTTAAAACAGTTCAAATGACAATTTTTCACCTTTACAATGGTGAGAAAATTATATAGTCAATAGAAATCTTGCATTAAATTTAGATATCTTCCTTATCTAGCAATATGCAGTACATGCCTTTCTCAGAATGTTGGGCAATTAAGGATTCTAAGGTGAAACAACTGGCTCTCTCTGGAGAACTCTGTGACTACGATAGGGTGTGCAATGGGTTAGGTGTGTGAAATGCAATCTCCAGTTATGCAATTTTCCACTTATTATGAGTTTATTGTTACAGCCCCACTGTATGGCGAGGAGCACCTGTGAATGGCCCCATCACTTTTCAGCTGTCTGGCCTTGGAAAACCTCCTGCCTCATCTTCCCTCAGATAAAACCAATGTAACTGGTCCAAGGCAGTGATTCTGAACTGTGGTTTCACTTGGAGAAAGATTCTAATGAGTAGTCACATGCAAACCAAGTATTTTGAAATTTTTGAATGTGGAAGCAAAGATCTTCACTAGTGATTATAAGCAACAGACAGTGTTAGGAGTCACTGATCTCAGGGTGAAGGCTGCCCACTCAGGGTTGTGATGGTGGATGTTGTTTGCTTCCAAGGTGACTCTAATGTCAAGAGGAATGGTACCCTTGCTCCTGCTCCCACATGGAACGGTAAAGAGCAGAAGAGATTATGTGGCGATCAACTCCACCATCCCTCCAATGCCACATATGAACAGCTTGTGTTTTATGATCTGATGCACTGATTAGCACACTGTACCACTACTGATATTCCTGACCAAAAACGCCTGGCCTGAAAGCAATCATAAGTAAACACCAGACAAGTTCACATTGAGAAACAACAGAGGAAATACAGAAAAGTCTATACTTTCTGGAAATATCAGAGTTATTCACAAAAGGCAATGATCGAGGAAGAGTTTCAGGTTAGGGGACATTAAAAAGGTCTGACAGCTAAGAGCCACATATGACACTTGAACAGGAAAAAAGTACTATGAAGGACATCACTAGCAAAATTGATGATCTGAATGTGGGCTGTGGATTAGACCATAACATTGTTTATGAATGCTAAATTTCTTGATATTGATAAATGTACTGTAATTAAGAAAATATTCTGTTATTGGGAAATATATATTGCAAGGCTTGGAGCAAAGGGGAATTATACTTGCCACTTATTCTCAATAGTTCAGGAAAAAATGTTATATGTTTGGATATGGAAGAGAGGTTACATAAGAGATAGCAAACAATGTAGCAAATGTGGCAAAATCTAAGCAACTGATGGACCTGGATGAAACTTATGGGAGTTCTTTACTTATCCTCACTTCTTGCAACTAAATCTGGGTGAGATACATGTGAAAGTATATTGCATTACTTTTTAACTTTTCTGTAAATTTGGAATTATTTTAGAAATAAGAGTTTAACAATAAAGACATTATAAATTTTTCAAAAGTATATTGTATTCGGAAGCATCCCAGGCGAATGTCTATTAACTACACCAGTGTCAACCCAGCCATAATAGAAGAGAGTGGACCAAGGTTATGCACAGATGTGGCTCAAAGCTCCTTTCTGGTTGGGCCTATGTGAGGGCCTCTGAACATCATCTCGATAGCTGCAGAGGGCAATATGCCAAAAAGACAGAGGGAGACATCCCCAGCCCAGACACAGACAGCAAAAGTGGAGAACAGAGAGGACTCCTTCCTACAGAAGGCAAGGCTGATTTTGCCCATTCCAATGCTGCTGTTTCCAGAAGAACCTTCACAAAGCCTTCCTTCTCGCCTCCCAGGTTCAGGTGTGGGGTGTGTGGACAGATGCCATATACAGAGCAAGGAGGGCACCAGAGCAGGGGTCCTTGACAGAAAAGTCAAAGGAAGAACACACAGAAGCATTGGAGGACTTTGGCTTCTCCACCCTTGTAGCCCCCGAGACGCAAACTTAAACAGTGCTATCAATAAAGCGCTTAGCACCTGCGTGCCTTCATGTACTCCTCTTCCCACCGTTCTGGATTTGGAGGCAGTTGTTTCTGACAGCTTCTTCTCACAGTCTGAGGACTTCATGGCTCCTCTCCTCCCCCTTTATCTTGGTGATTTTGTCACGGTGTGAACAGTCACAGCACCTGATTTGCCAATGCTTCTGAGGCTGGCTGCATATTGTGCCCTCAGCTCCTACCAATCCTTGCATCACTGTGGACGGTTTCATGAACCCCCAAACTCTTCATACCAAACGCGTTCTGGCCTTGAAACCTCATCCTGCTCTGAATCCTACTTCCCAGCTCTGCTCAAATTTCTCATGTTTGATTCCTTCCTTCCTTTCTTTTTATTCCTTTCTTTGTCTTTTGCTTCCATCCCTATACATACTTCATGGAAACTGACTATTAGAATTTCCCTAACCAAGTCAAAGGGAGCACATAGACAAGTCTAGTACCTACTAACGCTAACTGATGGAGTAAATAAAGGGGAGAGTGATCCAACATGGGAAGTGAGAATCTCAGCAGACTCATAGAATGGCAGATGTCCTAAATAGCACTCTGGCCTCAGAATCAGCCCTAAAGGCATTCGGAGCTGGCTGAAAAGCTCATGAGAGTATTTCAGGCATGGAAAGCCAAGACACTCTGGCAAAAGATCTCTGCGAGTGAGATCCCAGTGGAAAGAACAGGCCATCAAAGAAGGAGGTACCTTTCTCTGAAGGGAGGAGAGAACCTCCACTTTGACTATGAGCTTGTCTAAACAAGATAAGAATCGGAGAACTCAGAGGGCTTCCATAGCCTTGGAAACTCATGACTGGAGCATAGGGAGATTACTGATGCCATAGACAGGAGTGTCAATTGGTAAAGTCAACAACAGGAGTCACTGCGCACTTACTCCTCATGTAGGATCTCTATCCTTAATGTGCTGTACATTGAGATTTAATGCTATAACGAGTACTCAAACAATATATTTCACTTTGTGTTTCTATGTGGGTGCAAACTGTTGAAATCCTTACTTAATGCATACTAAACTGATCCTCTGTAAAAAAAAAAAAAAAAAAAAAAAAAAGAAAGAAATTATCAATTCCCAACTTGACTCTCACTGGGATTAAACATGACAATAGGTCTGCTCTGATTTCATCATCATTTTAAAAAATCATCTATTATTTTTCACTTTATGTTTCTGTGTGGGAGCAAACTGTTGAAATCCATACTTAATGTATACTAAGCTGATCTTCTGTATATTAAGATAATCGAAAATGAATCTTGATGTGAATGGAAGGGGAGAGGGAGTGGGAAAGGGGAGGGTTGTGGGTGGGAGGGACGGTATGGGGGGAAAGCCATTGTAATCTATAAGTCGTACTTTGGAAATTTATATGCATTAAATAAAAGTTTAAAAAAAAAAAAAAAAAAAGAATTTCCCTAACCAGGGTGGGCATTTCGTGCAGCAGTTAAAGATGCCATTTGGAATGCCTGCATATCAAATTAGAGTGCATGAGTTCAAATCCCATGCATGCTTTAGATTCCAGCTTCCTGCTAATTAGCACCCTGGGAGGCAGAAGGTGATGGCCCAAATACTTGAGTCCATGTCACCCATAGGGGGACCTGGATTGAACTCCAGGTTCCTGGATTCATCGTGGCCCAGGACTAGTTGATATGGACATTTGGGCATTGAGTCAGTGAGCAAATCTCTCTCTGTTCAACTGTCTCTCTCCTTCTCAGTTTCTCTTTCAAATAAATAAAAAATAAAAAAATAAAAACAATGTAAGGATTTCTCTAAGCATTTTCAGAGAAGAATGAAGTAGAGAGGTATTAAATAATTGATTAATGTCACACAACTAATATGTGTATGAGGCAGGACAGGACCCAGTCTTGCTATGCTTTCCTCCTTAGAGCAGAGGTTCCCTCCTCCACTTGTATCCAGAAGGAGGATATTCAAGAAATATAATGAACAGTTTCTCTTCTAACTCACGGATTAGGGAACAAGAGCTAGACTCACGCTTGACGGAGCTAACAAGCCCAGATGGAAAGATGCCAGAAGTGAGGTGAGGGTCGGGGTTGTTTTTCCTACTCACAGCGGCTATTTCTCCGGAGTAGATGCACATAAAAGGGAGTTGTGTGATTCCAATGCAAATGTAATCTCTCCTTCAATGTGGTACGGAATCGGAATCGTATGGAAAGGAAACTCTGTCAAAGATACTACTAGGTCTGCTGTCCTAGTAGATTCTGCTCCTCTCATGCGTGGACTCTGGGTTTAGTAGAAATAGCTCACCCGCAGAGACAGAAAAGTGGAAGGCAGCCTGCTGCTTTCAACCCAACTCTTCTTTTGCCTGCCAGAAAGCTCTTTTCTAGTTTCGTTTATTTCAGTGTGGGTCTCCTGTTTGCAGTGGTGAATCCTGAGAACTCGTGCTACCCAATCTCCTCTTAGCCTGCAAGACTGAGCTGCTCTCCCACCGATGGCCCTCTTGCTGTTTCCCAGCACTAAATCCACGTGGCTGCAGCGAATCTGAAAGTTTCCTCCTCTGACTCTTCCTTGGGACATCTTTCTCATCCCCCTTCAGCTGAGACTACCTAATCACTCACCATAATGGCTACTCCATGTGAACAGATCTCTTGCAGATAAGGACATTGAAGCCCAAGGGCAGGATGGACTTGTTTGAGGTTAGACAACTAGAAGGGGAGAGCGCTGGGACTGAAATCGCAAATCTGGACTTCTCCATCAAGCCTCATTCTACTACACTGTACGTTTAAACCAGATGGTTGCAAAGGACAGACAGCTTGGCAAGTCCTGATGCTGGAGTCAAGCAGATCTGTGTTAAAGCCCCAGCTCCTCCACTTCCTAGGTGGGATGTAGAACAAACAGATTCAACTTTCTCTTCCCCAGGCTATATAATGTGAATTATAATCCCTAAATATAAGGTTGAAAGGATTAAAGGAGATAATCTATATATGAATCTGTAAATACAAAATTGCTTGATAAATGTACCAATCTCCTCTGTCCCCTTCTTCAGAAACAGCTTGCAGTTGTAAACCTTCTCCTCTCTTTGGTGTGCTTGAACTCTGCAGACAAATGGGGAGTCAAGGTCTTACGTGTGCCTGTAACCCAATGAGTCTGAATGCCTGACTCATTTCCTAGAGGTCTGAAAAATGATTAAGTAAACTCTACTCACCCAAACAGAGAAAGCATTTTAAGGCCATATGGAAGCTTAAAAAGTTAGTGCCTAATTCCCTTATTTAAAGTATGTAATAGAATCCAACGTCCTTTCACTGAATCAAAAATGCAACAGTCGAAAGTATTGGTCAATACACCCTAACAACTGGCTGCAGAACCAAGAGAAGAACCTGTGGTTTTTGATCTCCAATCCACAGCCTTTTAGGCATCACATATGCTGGGGACACACTATTAGAGGAAAGCATTTGTGTTTTAAGAGAATTATTTTACTTAAGAGATAAGCAATTAGAGGGCATAATGAAGTCCTGTCTAATGAAATTGTTTTATTATTATTATTTAACTCTGAGAGTAAGGTTGTACAACTTTGCAAACTCTTTCAGCATTGCTTTATGCATCAATTTCCTGCGTGCCTTCATGAATTTATTCCTTCTCTTATTCAATGTGGTACTTCTTTCTAAAGAATTGCAAGCAAGAAACATATTTCTCAGTTGGTAGAAGTTAAAACTCCCACTAACCCTGCCAGCTTAGTTGCTATGGTGATAAATGGTTTAAGAAAGTCTCATTTATTTGAAAATATATTTAGAAATAATTGAGCCCCTTGAGAGCAAATTGTCCTAAATTCCCTCTGTGGTAGTGCTTGATATGTTTCCTTCAGGGGCCCAATCGCCTTTGAAGAAAAATTCTCTTAATCATGGTAGCCTGGTTGCTCACGTCTGAATCTCTACGTTGCCTTGATTAAATCTCGGGCTAGCAATACTCGTCCCAAGTTCAACAAATACCTTCCCTTATTATCCACCGCCAGGCATTAAGAGAGATCTTGCCTGGTGTAAGTTTTCCCCTGTAGCAATTGTGGACAGACTGAAGCTTGATGCTAATTAGACAAATTGTGATTAGGACAGAAAAGAATATTAGAAGCCTCATAAAGCAGACTTTGGGGAGAAATGTTGGATCAGTATTTTCTATTTGACCAAAGGAGCAGAACCAGGGCAGTTTACTTAACCTTTTAGTGTCCATCCTATTCCACAGATAATCATCTTTTAAATTTCCTGAACTGTTGTCTACTAAGGTCCCATTAACTCTTCCACGAAAAGAAATATTTGGTCCACTTGACGCTACAAATGATAATTTATTACTTATAGGTATTAGCACTTTTTTTCAGGCATATGGTAAGCTGATGTGGAAAATACTATTATTATGCTCATTTAACAGATGAGGAGCCTAAGTTTCAAAATGAGAGAGATTTGCTCAGCGTTGACAGGCACTAGCTGGAGCTGTGCAATGCACACTGCCTTTATATGGCCCTGGAGGTTTGAGCCACTTTCTCCCAGTTCATATCCCTCTGGGATGAGCAGACTCTTGAACTTCACTATCTTAGAACTCAGATTCCCAGAAGGGATAGAGATAGTAGAAACCCTGAAGTCTTGAAGCTTTTAATGCTATTTCACATGAGACGATGTGGCACTGAATTTAGCGTGTGGCTTTCCGCATGAGTTAACATTGATGCACATTCTACTTTCTTTACCACCTTTTCCAAAATGCCATTGTCCCACATGCTGGGAACAGACAAGGATGACTCTCCTCATCTGTCAAAAGCAGTGGCAGCTGCACACTGGTTGAAATCATGTGCCTGAGAGTCACTCTGCCAAGATTCAAGTCCCAATTCTGTCCCTGGCTGAGAAAGACTGGTCTGTGCCTGAAGTGCCCCATTTATGAATTGGGGATGATAATATTGCCCACTTTGTGGGAACTCGCTTGAGAATGAAAGGATATGCATGAAGGTATTTAAATGTGGGAGAAGTGGAGGATGGTGGAGGTTAAGTAAGATGCTCTGGAGGTCATTGCTCATGTGCCACTGCACCTTCCCAGGAGGTGTGGAAGCCAGGGGAGGGTCTGGAGCTCTCCATCTTAGTAAACGACGAGAAAAGAGGCATTGAAGGGAGAGGAATTGAGAGCTGCCCACGTCACCCCTTCCCCAGTTCCGCACACTGCAGTGTGGAGAGAGATGCAGCACCTCCTGCTTGGGAGAGGGAGACAGAATTAAGTCCAGATTGTAGATTTGAAAAGCAGTCCCAAGCCCACAGTGATAAAAATCAGTGCTCAACAAGGCCCCCTCTGCCCTTGCCCTCGCATTCATGCCTGCAGACTGAGTCTATGGGCCCTGAGTCTATTGCCAGGTGGCCATGGGCTCACCTCCACCACCACTCTCCCCATCTCCGGCAGATAGTGGAGACAGACTCTGGGGACAGGGAAGAGGAGCACAACAGGGAGCTTAGGACTCGGAAATTCTGGTACAGCACAAGAAAGCACATGACTGAGCTATTGGGGCTCCAGAAGGGTTTCAAAATGCCAAAGATGTAGAAACTATATCCAAAGAGATAATAACAGAAACCTTTCCAAACCTAGAGAAAGATAAATCTATCTAGGTACAGAAAGATCAGAGCCTGCCAATAAGATTCAACTAAACCTGATCTTCAGTATATGAAGGTAATTGAAAATGAAACGTGATGAAGGGCAGGATGGGAGAGGGAGTGGGAGAGGGGAGGGCCACGGGAGGGAGGGAGGTTTTGGGGGGCACAACAATACAAAAGTTGCATTGTATATTCTACTTAAAACTATTGGTTGAACTCTGTAATTAATACACAGTTACTCTTAGGTGTTTAATTAATGCTATAGCTAGTAATCAAATAGTATTTTACACTTTGTGTTTCTGTGTGGGAGCAAAATGTGGAAATCTTTACTTAATATACGCTAAATGGATCTTCTGTATATAAAGATAATTGAAAATTAATCTTGATGTGAAGGGAAGGGGAGAGGGAGTGGGAGAGGGGAGTGTTGTGGGTGGAAGGGAAGTTATGGGGGGGAGGAAGCTATTGTAATCCATAAGCTGTACTTTGGAAATTTATGCTCATTAAATAAATAAAAAAAAGATTCAACTAAACCAAGGATACCCCAGGACATATGATCATCAAGTTCTCAGAGTTGGAAGATAAAGAGGATCCTCAAAGCTGTAAAAGAAAAGAAACAAATACCACATAAAGGGGTCCCAATTTGTTTGACTGCAGACTTCTCAGGATAAACTTTACAAGCCAAGAGGGAGTGGGATGAGATTTTCACAGCTCGGAAGGAAAAAAATCTGCCAGCCAAGAATACTGTACTCAACAGAGCTATCTGTTAGATATAAGGGGAAAAATAAAGACATTCTCAGACAAACAAAAGCTGAGATCATTTATCTCTGCTAGACCTGTTTTAGAAGAAATGCTAAAGGGAGCTCTTCAAACTGCAAGAAATAAAGGCTAAGATGTAATAAGAAAATATCAGAGGTAGAAACTCTCTGATAAGAGTAATTATACAAGAATTAGGACAAATTTGTAAACATAGTAGGTAAACCACTCAAGTCTCTGATATGAAGAAAAAAAGCAAAGTAATTAAGAATAATATATACCTACATTAATAGGCTAAGAACAGTACAAAATATGTAAAATGAAACAGAAAAATTTCAAAATGTCAGAAGAATAGAGTGTAGGTATAAAATTTTTGTTTGTATTTTGTACCTCTTTCTTTTCTTGTTTCTTTTTATTTCTTTATAGGCAATTTGCTTGTTTATGTTTCTATACCTAGAGTCAAACTGTTTTCATTTAAAATAGTTTATTATAACAAAAATATTTTTTGCAAGACTCATGATAACAAGTGAAAATCTATAATAGCCTTACCAAAAACAACAAGCTAGAATTCAAAGTGTACTACTAGAGAAAATAATTTAGCCATAAAGGAAGACTGTAAGAGAGGGAGAAGAAAGAAAATTACAATAAAATTTAAAAATAAGTATCACAATGACAATAGTAAGATCTTACCTAGAAATAATTACCTTAAATGTAAATAGATTAAATTTGTCATTTAAGAGACATAGTGTAATTAAATGGATTTAAAAAGACCCAAATACATGCTGCTCACAAATATCTCCATGAATAAGTATAGACTAAAAGTGAAAGAATGGAATAAGGTAGTCAATGCAAGCAGAAGCTAAAACAAAGCAGGAACAACCACACTCCTATCAGATAAAATGGATTTTATACCAAAAGCAGTAAGAAGATGCAAAGAAGGTCATAATATACTGGTAAAAGGTTGAACCCAGTCAAAGAAAATAATATTTGTAAATATATATCTGCCCCATATTGGGATACCGAAATACATAAGGCAAATATTAACAGAAAGAAGTTGAGAAATAAACTCCAATATAACAAAACTAGGAGATCTTAATACCACTGTAAGAAACAGACAGATCACCCAGACAGAAAATCAAGAAAGAAATAGTAGAGTTAAATGGTACCCTAGAGAAGTTGAACCTAACAGACATCTAGAGAATATTCCATCCAACAGATGAAGAATAGACATTATTCTCAACTACACATATAACATTATCCATGGTAGTTGATAAAAAATGTCTCAACTATTTTTTTTACAAAAATAGAAACAATATCAAGTGTCCTTTCAGACCACAGTGCAATAAAACCAGAATCATTAATAAGAAAGGCTTTGGAAACTATATCAAGATGTGGAAATTAAAAGTCTTAGCTAATCCTCCGCCTTGCGGTGCCAGCACACCGGGTTCTAGTCCCAGTCGGGGCACCGGATTCTGTCCCGGTTGCCCCTCTTCCAGGCCAGCTCTCTGCTGTGGCCCGGGAAGGCAGTGGAGGATGACCCAAGTGTTTGGACCCTGCACCTCATGGGAGACCAGGAGAAGCACCTGGCTCCTGCCTTCGGATCAGCGCAGTGTGCCGGCCACAGTGTGCCGGCCGCAATGCGCCGGCTGTGGCGGCCATTGGAGGGTGAACCAACGGCAAAGGAAGACCTTTCTCTCTGTCTCTCTCTTTCACTGTCCACTCTGCCTGTCAAAAAAAAAAAAAAAAAAAAAAAAGAAACTAAAAGTCTTACTCCTAAACAACCGATTGATCAAGGAAAAAAATAAGAAGCAATTTTACATTTCTTGAAATGAATAAAAATGGAAACACAGTGCACTGAAATCCATTAAATACAGCAAAAGTAGTACTAAGAAGGACATTTATAGCAATGAGTACCTACATTAAGAAAGCAAGAAAATCTTAAATAAACAATTTATTACAGCACCTTAAGTAACAAGAAAGGCAAGAACAGATCAAATCCACAATTAGTAAAAAGAAGACAATAAAACTTAGAGCAGAAATAAGTAAAATAGGGACTAAAAATACAAAAAAAAAAGTCAATGGAACAAAGAGCTGGTTATCTGAAAAGATAAACAAGTTGACAAACCTTTAGCTAGACTAAGAAAAGATAGAGAAGCTTCCAATAAACAAAATCAGAGATGAAAAGGGGAACATAACACTGGACACAAAAGAGCAATACAAAGCATCATTAGAGACAACTGTGAATAGTTATGTGACAACAAATTTGTTTACTAAGAAGAAACAGACAAGTTCCTGGACACATATACTTTAGCAAGATTGAATCATAAACATATAGAATACCTAAAGAGACTAATAAAGAACAGTGAGATCAAATCAGAAATAAAAATACTCTCATCAAAGTGAAACTTAGGACCAGATGGCTTCACAGCTGAATTCTACCAAACATTGAAAGCTAAATTCTACCAAACATTGAAAGAAGAATTAACACCAATTCCTCTTAAGATATTAAAAAATACAGAAGAGGAAGAGAGTCTCACAAACTCATTATAATTTTCCAGTATCATCCTGACATACACTTTGGACAAAGACATAACACTAGCAAAAAAGAAAGCAACACGCCAATATCCTTGTACACAGTTGCAAAAATCTTCAACAAAATACTAGCAGACTGATTCCAACAACACATTAAGAAGAATATCAGCCATGATCAAGTGGGATTCATCCCATGGATTCAAGGATGGTTCAACATGTGCGAACCAATAAATGTGGTGCAACAACAACAAAAAACTCACATGATCATCTCAACAAACACAGAAAAGGTATTTGGAAAACTGTGAACAAGTTAGGTATGGAAAGAACATACCCCAACTTAATCAAGGTTATATATAACAAGACTACAGGCTGGCGCTGCGGCTCACTAGGCTAATCCTCCGCCTAGCGGCGCCGGCACACCGGGTTCTAGTCCCGGTAGGGGCGCCGGATTCTGTCCCGGTTGCCCCTCTTCCAGGCCAGCCCTCTGCTGTGGCCAGGGAGTGCAGTGGAGGATGGCCCAGGTGCTTGGGCCCTGCACCCCATGGGAGACCAGGAAAAGCACCTGGCTCCTGGCTCCTGCCATCGGATCAGCGCGGGGCGCCGGCCGCAGCGCGCCGGCCGCGGCGGCCATTGGAGGGTGAACCAACGGCAAAAGGAAGACCTTTCTCTCTGTCTCTCTCTCTCTCACTGTCCACTCTGCCTGTCAAAAAAAAAAAAAAAAAAAAAAAACAAGACTACAGATAAAATCTTTCTGAATGGAGAAAAGTTGAAGGCTTTCTTTCTGCATTTTGTAACAAACAGGGATGCCCAGTTTTACTACTTTCAACCAACATCATACTGGAAGCCACAGAGCATTTATGCAAGAAAAAGAAAAAAAAAGCACTTGAAGTTTGTCACTATTTGCAGATAACAAATTCCCAAAGATGCATCAATCCAAAATGAAAGAACCAGAATTTCAAATTTATTTTCCTACTAGTCTGGTGCTATTTCCAACAATCCAGTGTTCATGATCTAGGACAAGCCTGTCCACAAGCAACACCTGGAATCTTTGAAAATCACGGATTCCTAGTGTCATATCTGAATCAGTATATCTGGTGTGGGATCCTGAGCTCTGCATCTTCCACAAGAGCTCAGGTCCCTCTCACATGAAGTTAAGACGTGAACCACTGCCCTGTCCTGTCCCAACTTCGTGGTTACAAGACTCTGGCTCCACAGTGATTTATGGGCCCAGTGGTCAGTTAAAGAGGGTAAAGAGGTCATCTTTGTGAGCCTTATACTCCTGGCAGGTGTTTCTCATTCCTAGCCACAACCTCGACTGCCACAGTGACCTGAACATTGCTGTGGATGAGCTTGTTGGCTGCATCACAAATCTATCCCCAATGTGGAAATACTACAACACAATTACATTTTGTGTGTTTGTCTTCGAGCCAGAGCTAAATCTAAAATCAATATTCAGGATAACTTTAAAATGACTTTCAATATATTGAGTAAGACAACAAATTTATAAACAAATGAATTGCCAGTTGCTTCTTTTTGTTACTTTATTACAGCCCACATGAGGAGCATGGTTTGCATGGGGATAGTTAAGAAGACACGATCTGGAAGAAGCAGGCAACCAAGAGCTATACAAAATGTTTACAAAAAGCAGCATGTTCAGCTAATAAGGGATCAGATGTTATCAGAATGTTCCATGTTTGAAAAAAATCTGTAGAACTTTGGCAAGGAAAAATAATTGATATCGTCTTGAAAACATGGGTTGAATTGACTGCTGGCAATTAGGTCCCTCAATTTATGTAGCTATCATGTAGAGTTACTACTTCTCTCAAGCCAAATAATAACAAGTTGGCCACATTTCAATGCCCATTTGGAAGTGTTCAAAGAGCACTGGGATTATAACTTCCAGTGATCCTTTGAGCTTTGGTCCTTGCTTCTATGACCTAAATTATGGCCAAAAAGAGAAAAGCAAACATAATATACTGAACATATGTAGATTCTGACAGTATCCAAATTAGACTAGCGGAAAACATTCTGCAAACACAAGGCTTTCATGTAATCCTTTGAATAAGAATCAGGATTGACAGGAGGTGAGGAGAAACTTTCTGGCAGGGATTCAGGCTTAGTTAAATCTCTGTGAGGGGAAAGGGAAAGGATGTTCAAATTCACCCCTTTGCCTGGCAGGGTACACGAGCCTGTTGAAATGACCCAGGAATGAGGCGGGCAGCTTTCCCAGACCCTATTTGAATAAGCTTTTCTATGCTGCAGCAACAGATAACCCCCAGATCTCAATGGCTTTGAAAGAACAAATGTTTACTTCTTCTTCATGTTACATGGCCAAGGTAGGTTAGAAACAGCGCCCAGCTCAAGCACTCAAGGAGATAAGAGTTTGTAAACCTCCATCTTAAAATATATTTCCCTGGTCAGCTCAGCAGAGCAAGATGACATGATGCCTAGAAGTGCTGCATGTCATTTTGAATCATGTTTAGTTGGAAGACTTGGTCGCAGGGTCACACCTATCACTCACGTTCAAGGGTCTGGGAGTCCTCCATGCATCTACTGATGAAACTGCAATTGGACATCAGTCATGGATTCCACGCAGAAAACAAATGGAGTAGCGTCCTTGAAGGAAACTCTGCTATACTGTCCTGAGAAGAGACACCCTGACTCGTGTCCCTCATGCAGAGACAAGGCTGTTTGTGTTGAATAAAATGGTGCAGGTGCATGGATGCTACAGCAGCATTTACTGAAATGGGGAAAGATTATTAGAAGCTCTGAGCTTAGTAAAATTCATGAATTTTATATATAAAATATAAGATGTGCTAAGTATGTGCTGCTTATGATATATTGAAGTGAGAATGTTAAGTAGGTAGTGGATATCTAAGAATAAGGATCTAAGAAGAACGTATATGTGTAAGACAAAAACAGAGATAATACTGAAACTGGGGGGTATGTGGAGGAACACTATCTCTCAGAGTGTGGAAACTATGAGAAGGCATGTGTCACAGCGAAAATTCATGCCTTGATTTTCTTCAGCATTCAAAGAATTGGCAAAGTTACAGGATCAAGTTAAAAGGACAGAAAAAAATTGTCCTAGGGGTTTGAGAAAAAAATTGAGAACTTGTGCCAGAACCCAGATGAAACAGTACTGAAGCCATAGAAGGTGGTTGGTGTGGAATCACCCTGGGAGGTAAAGGACGGAAAGGAATCAGAAAACATGCCTTTGAGGTGGAGAACCCCATTGATCTTTGAAATAGCAATGTCAGTGTGCTCAGCAACTAAATTCAGAATATAACTGTTTGAAGAATGAGCAGAAGGAGGTCGAAAATGAGGTTTCAAGAATTCTGGTGTAAAATGGATGAGAGAAATGGGGCAATAGCTAAAAGGTATTGTAAAGGCATGGAATTTAAAAAAATTTTTTTCTTTGCATTTTTGTTCCTAAGATGGGAAATACTAAAGCTTATTCATGCTTTAGAACAAGATCCAATGAGACCACTAAGGGGATTTAGGGGGTGGGATAAAGAGAAAGAAGAAGGCACTAAAGGACCAAAGGATTTATTAAGGTGTTCTGTTTGAGCGTCTAGACCCAACTGAGGATAAAAGCTTTCAGAGATAAAATGTTACAGAGGGGCTGGTGCTGTGGCCCAGCGGGTTAATGCCCTGGCCTGAAGCGCCAACATCCCATATGGACGCCAGTTAGAGACCTGGCTGCTCCATTTTCAATCCAGCTCTCTGCTGTGGCCTGGGAAAGCAATAGAAGATGGCCCAAATCCTTGGTCCCCTGCACCCACGTGGGAGACCCGGAAGAAGCTCCTGGCTCCTGGCTTCAGATCAGCGCAGCTCTGACCATTGCAGCCAATTGGGGAGTGAACCATCGGATGGAAGACCTCTCTCTCTCTCTCTCTCTTCCTGCATCTCCTCTCTCTCTATAATTCTGACTTGCAAATAAATAAATAAATAAATCTTTTTAAAAAATGTTCCAGAGCCAGCATTGTGGTGTGGTGGGTAAAGCCACCATCTGCAACACAGGTATCCCATATGTGCGCTGGTTCATATCGTGGCTGCTCCACTTCCAATCCAGCATCCTTACTGATGTGTAGAAGATGGCCCAAGTGCCTGGGCCTGTCCCACCCAAATGAAAGACCTAGATGAAGCTCCTGGTTCCTGGCTTTGGCCTGGCCCAGCCCTGGCCATTGAGGCCATCTGGGGAGTGAACCAGCAAATGGAAGATCACTCTCTCTGTCTCTCTCCCTTTCTGTAACTCTGACTTGCAAATAAACAAATAAATGCATGCATAACTAAGTAAATCTTTTTTAAGAAAGAAAGAAAAAGTTCTGTAAAAACTTCAAAGAAGGAGAAATTCTGACTATGCTGATAAATCTTGAGAACTGGTCTTGTTTCCATGAAGCAGATCTCTTTAGAATATTTCAGATTCCCTCAGTGAAAAAAAAAAAAGTACATTTTTGGGACATAGAAATACAATAGGGAAAGGAGAGCTGGGCGGTTCAAAGAGGAAGAGACATGATATTATCACCAATTATCAAGCAACAACCAGATCACCGAGAACTAAGTAGAACACAGAACTAGTGTGGAACACTGTGGAGCCTGCACAGATACAGCAGGCACCCCCTTATCTGAGACATTAGGATGCGAGAGAGTATGGGGTAAATTCAGTATTTCTGGAATGTAGATTTTTAGAGAGTAGACTTGGGGAGAAATGAGACTGAGGAAGCGAGGAGAGGCAAAACCATAGAGACAATCGCATGCCATTTTCAGGAAGCTGAGATTTATGCTGTATTTGATGGTGAAACAGAAACATTCTGAGCTACAGCGTTTATAGTCATGGTTGAACCTGGAGGCAGTGGTGACTTCTGGTTGGATGGAGTCAGACTGGAAGCAGGAAGTGCAATTGGGAAGCCCTGGATTATGAAGGCACTTCAAAAAATTCATGGGGAGTGCAGTTAAAACAAAATTTATAATATCCATGCAGAAGAGTTAGCTTCAAAAGTTATGAAAATATGTGTGATCAAAAAATCTGCTCATGGATTTCAATTTTTTTGCACAAAAAATAAACTTTTCATTCCAATTTCCATGAACTTTTTAAAGTATCTTCACAGTTTTATCATGCTGTGATGAAGGCCCAAAGGAGACAAATTAAAATGTAGTGTTTAAAAATGAGGTGAGAAGGCCGGCGCCACGGCTCACTAGGCTGCGGCGCCGGCACACCGGGTTCTAGTCCCAGTCGGGGCGCCGGATTCTGTCCCGGTTGCCCCTCTTCCAGGCCAGCTCTCTGCTGTGGCCAGGGAGTGCAGTGGAGGATGGCCCAAGTGCTTGGGCCCTGCACTCCATGGGAGACCAGGAGAAGCACCTGGCTCCTGCCTTCAGTAGTCTGAGTACTTACGGCCAGGAGGGAGGAGCAATGATGACTAGCAGGCCCAGGGCGTCTGGATAGTCTAAATGCCATCTGCAAATGCAGGAAAGGCAGCAGGAGGAACAAAAGTGGGGAGAAATAACTGACTTGGCAAGTGTTGAGTTCAAAGTACCTGGGGAAATTTCAGGAGGTTAACTGTGCATGTTGGGATTGCAAAGGAAAAAAGACCGCTTCTTCCATTGGTGCTCCCAGAGTTTCTATCACTTCTGGAAGCCTACAGCAAATGTCTTCTCATGTTTTGTTGACATGAATTGGATCACCATCTCTTCCAGGATCAAATATGGTGGCTGGATATGAAATACACTGATGTTTTTAAGAAAAGCTGGCTAATCTTGGATCTGAAAGTGGGTAAGCCTTGGCCAGACCATATCACTGGCCCTGGATAAAAGGCAAATTCCCAAAGGCAACTCCATCAAATATTCATTATTTGAACTTGCCACACTGTCAATAACTGGAAAAAACAATGAATAATAATAATGCAATAATAAATAAAATAATAAATAAATCTTTGTCCAAGGATGATACACAGTTGCACAGATAAGGTAGATAATTTACAGACAAGGTGCATTAAGAAAGGCCTAACAGAGGAGGTGACATTTGAGTTAGGCTCCTCAACACTGTGATGAAGCCAATGAAAGGGGATGGGCAAAGGTGTTCTGATAGAGAACAAAGTTCTCAAAATCCAGAAACCCAACAGCAAGGACTGGTTAGGGGGTTTCCTTTCCTTCTGATTTATGTAACGACCTGTTGTGGTAATGTGGCTTGTTTCCATGCAGAGAATAATGTAGCATTGTCTTAATCCATTTCATCTAATTTTTATTAAAACTTTTAATTCTAGTTCCTCACTTTGACAGTGAGGAAAGGGTAGAGGTGTGTGTGTGTGTGTGTGTGTGTGTGTTGCATGAGATTACTGAATATACAGCTGTCATTTTAGGTTTTGCCCAGCATGACTCAATTTTGGACATAAAGGAGTTGCATGACAACTGTTTGATGTTAGTTTTCTGAACTTCAGAAACTTACTTAACCTCTCTGCCTCTCAATTTTCTCATTTAGAAAATGAGACATAATAATACCTTTGCTACAGGCTCATTGTTTGATTCAAATATTGTAACACATGCAAAATATCCTGTAGATTGTATCACTCCACCCGAGTCAGAGTAATTATTATTATAATGACTAAATTATTACTCTTGAGTACTATGGGAAAATGAACCAAGAGGAGCAGTTCTAAGACCTTTTTTTGGAAGCACTGTTGTAGTGACCAGATTGCAATCAGACAAAGCAGAAGCTGCCAGCCTTCTGAGTAGGTTGAATACATTTCTACTCAGTGTTTTGGTTGTACAGGAGATACTCTATCAACCAATACTGCAAAGGACAAAGGTGCCATAGCCACAAAAGACAGGAGACAGAACATGGCATATTGTCAGCAGCACAAACTGGATTTAGTTTATGGAGCTTGTAAGAAGTCAGTGCCTCCTATGTGTAGAGCCCTTGGCCCTGGGTATCCTCAGGTTATCTTATTTAGGACTCCAAACAACCAAGTGAGGAACTATTTTGTTTACAGATAAGGCCCAGAATGCCCAGAGTTGTACCGGTAGCAAGGGACAGAACCAGGATAAAATGTTTGACTCAAACCTAGGCTTTCTTTGTGATACAGCTGTGTGTTTCTTGCAGTGATTCTCTGGGTGTGGTTCCTTCACCAGCAGCATCGGTAGCATCTAGGGACTACTAGAAATGCAAAACCAGGTCCTCACGCTAGACCTGCTGAGTCAGCAACATGAATGTGGCAGTGGGCCAGTCCAGTAATCTTCAGTTTAACAAGCCCCCTGGAACTGGGATACAGGAAAGGTGAAGTCAGAGTGAAGAGACAGGTGGGAGCAGAGACAGGTGCAGGATACATTGGAAAAAGTGGTTGAGTGAGGTGAGTGGAGCTTGCACAGTGGGGAGAGACAGGATTGAAAGGTCTTTCCAAACACAAGTGTGAGCACCAGCAGAGGCAGGAAAGAAAGAACATGTTTGGGAAATGGTGAGAGACAGGGAGATTGGGTGTTCCAGCCTATGAGGAAGAAGAAAAAGACTGAGTTAACAGACAGGGCCAGTGTCTAGGGAGTCTTAATCTGTAGCCACTGGGAATGGTCAAAGATTTTCAATCTGTGTTGATGGATGCCCATCACTGGCAGTACCCAGTCTAGTCCAGAACCATTCTTAGAGTTAGTGACACACCTCTGTCTCCACGAGAAGGCACCAGGACAGCACCTGCAATGTGGTAGCCATGGCCTTATGCACATTCCTTCTGCTAGCTGGTTCCTTACTTCAGTCCTTCAGCTCCTGGGAGTGGTGCAGGTCTTCATGACATCAAAGAAGAAAGTGAGGCTCAGAGAAGCACATGCCTGGCTTCCACACCATGTTAGAAACCCTAAATGATCAGGGCCAGTCGTGCACGTCTCCCTCCATCTTCACAGTCGCACAGCCATCTGTCCGTTCCAGGCTAGATTTTGAGGAGTGCCAACGTGTATCTCCCCCTAATCAGAAGGCTTGCTTTTATGTTTTTCTGCTGCTTATGACATTGCAAATCAGCCTGTCGCTCCCCGTCTTCGTGGAGGAACGACACAGGACCCTGCGTTGTTCTTTCGTCTGCTCGGCCCTCCCCGGGTTTGCTGCTGGTTCCTTCCCGGAGGTGGAAGGGCGGTTCCCCCTGGCCACTTTCCCCACTTCCGCAGGAGAGTGGCACACCGCCGGCCGGCTCTCTCGGGGGCTGCACAGGTGTTCCTTCAGATGTTCCCCTTAGATGTTCTTGGTGCATGTTGTCTCTCTCCTCCTTTATAGTCCTCCTCCGCCAATCCCAACTCAGCTGCCCACACGCCGAGTACGCTGCTCTCCTCCAATCAGGAGCAGGATCAGCTCCTGGAGGTCATCACTCAAGTTGGCAAGAGGCAGCTGCATAGAAGCTGTTTTCTCCTCTCCCAGCGCCATATTGTGGGAGAGCAGATGCATAGAATAAGTCTTAATTCCAGTAACTTAGTCTAGTCCGGGTTGCTCCCCACACAGCCTTCTTTGCCAATCCCTAATGTCAGTTGTGAGCACTCATCAGCTCTGAATCAGCCATTCCTGACTCCAGCCCATCCTCCGCACTTTCCTTTCTCTATCTGCTCCTCCCTCCTAGGCATCACTTTCACTTCTTTCTTTGCCTGTCTTCCAGCTCCTGTTCCTGAACTCCTGGCTCCATGGCTTCCTGCTGGGTCCTCCCTTTGTTTCCTTTGGATTCTTTCTGCTACCTGCTCTCTTGGGTATCCAAGAATCACCTTAGTTTATTCTTGAAGGATTGCTTTAGCTCTCATAGGAACACAGTGACTGGCATCGCCTGCTGCCTTGCTGAGGACTGCCAAATTCTTGTTCAAAGTCCTGGTTTTGAACTCTGCCCTAAGTCACCAGACCAGCTGCTAGTATTTTGACAAGGATAATGCCACTGGTTTGCACCTCAGATTTGATGATGGGAAGAAGCTGTCACCTGCTTTCATTTCCATTCTTGGACTCATTTAAATTCTTCTTTGGCTGTTTTCTGCAGTGTTAGGCCCTGGTGCATCTTTTGGATTCTCCTTAGGGAAAATCTGATTTTTGCCTCTTTTCTACTATTTTGGCTTCAACACATCTACCCCAGTGCCTGACATCTCAGAGAGTTTGCCCTGATTCTCAAACTAGGACAAGGCCCCAGAAAGAAATGGGCTGGGAGTAAACCTAAAAATACAGAAACGTGTTTCTTCACCCTCCCATAGCCTTTAAGTCTCTGAAGAGGTGGATGTCTAGGTCAGAGGGAAACCTGTGGTGTGGATGGAACTAGAAATCGTATTCCAAGTCTATTTTCCATGTAATGATTCTGAGAGAGAGAGAGAGAGAGAGGGAGAGCGATTGCTCAATACATTGTAAGTCTCCTTTCTTTCTTACTAAGGTGGCCTTTATGGGAAGAAGAAAGCAATTTTTGACATCCTGTGGGAAGAGGAGCTGTTTCAGAGTAGCTTTAAAGTAGTTAAAGAATTAGAGACAGTCTATTATAATTACCTTTGTATTGACAATCTATATCAAGTGAATCATAATAATGTAATATTGAAAACTCTGAGAAATAAATTAGACAGAGTTAGTGAGTCTAACTTAGATACAAAGGTAAAGTGACAGCAATTGTCAATATTCAATCATGATTATCATAATAGTTAATACTAATTGAGTACTTACTACGTGAGTTGACCACTTTACGTTTATTAACTCAATGAATCCCACACTAATTTTCTGAAAAGGATTCAGGTTTGGAAATAACACAGTGCAAGTATGGGGCATAGGACTTGGAAAGTTGGCGAGCCACACAGAAAGGCCCTGTCAATGTGAAATCACCTTCATACATTAACTAGTGCTGAGACTCTGGCCCCTAGCCATAGAGGCTCATAAAAACATTCACATAGATGTATCAAAGTTAATTGGATTTGGAAATGCTGATTCAGGCTAGAGAGAAAACACTTAAAAAGACTGATGAGTAAATCAGGCTTTCAATTTATCCATTTGCAATTAGAAGTAGCTGTCAAACAAAACAGATACTTGTGTCAGCCTGACCTGTACACCCCTTCCCTGTAGGCAGCTCGGTAAGAAAGTCAGGTGAGGATAGGAGGAGCCACGGTGAGCAGTGGGATTTAGTCAGGATTTGACTGCTGATTAGCGTCAGGCTCTGTTAGCCCAACACATCAGTTTCCAGATGGGCCCGATCCTTCCAGATGGACTAGGGTCAGCCAGCCACTGACGAGGTTTCTGTTGCCAAAGTTTGCTGTGTGACTCTCCATTTGCTTCCCTCAACTGTGGATCATTCTGGTTTTGCGAAGAGGACTCTTAAGTTAATTGCATCTCCATGAACTAGAATGTTTTATGTTATTGCTCTAATCCAGGGGTTACACTGTGCTTCACAGAGCAGCTGTAGCCTGCCCTTGGATTTTTGTATTACCCACGAACTAAGAATACTTTTCATGCTTTTAAATAATTGAAAAAATTCAAATGTTCTAATATTTTTGTGACATGTAAAAATTATATGGAATTCAAATTTCCACATCTATAAGCAAAGTTTCATTGGAACATAGTCATGTTCACTCATATTTGTATTGTCTGTGGTTACTTTCAAGTTACATTGGCAAAGTTAAGTAGTTACGACAGAGACCATGGGCTTGCAAAGCCTTATATAGCAATTACTATCTTGTGCCTTACAGAAAAATTTTGCTGTCTGTTGCTCGAATCCATTATTTTGATTTTCTTAATTAACCTCAAAGAGTAGTTTTATTTCTCTTATATTCTTAAAGGCACTACATAGCATAGCTCAATTCTATCTAACATGGTTCAAGTGATCTTATTTCATTGCCATAAAATTCCAATTGAAATATAGAGGTAGAGTATAAAATAAATAACTGAAAAGCCTGTTATGAACATAGCACTAAAAGGATGCTAAAAGACCCGTAAATAATACCAAAGCCTCTTATGCAATGTTTGATGCTTCTGATCTCAAATACTTCTGTAGAGAACAAAAGACCCTCTCTGTGCCATTGGAGATGTGTGCAGAAAACGGTTTCCTGCACTTTTACCAGCAGAGAGCAACACAGTTTTCCCAGGAACAGGTGTTGGCTGCCAGATACAGCCCAGAGATCAGGACCTGGCAGGCAGCTCAAATAAAATAGATGGCCCACGTCCTTGGGTCCCTGCACCCACATGGGAGACCGGGAGGAAGCACCTGGCTCCTGGCTTCAGATCGGCGCAGCTCTGGCCGCTGTGGCCATTCGGAGAGTGAACCAACGGACGGAAGACCTTTCTCTCTGTCTCTCTCTCTCACTGTATGTAACTCTAGCTCTCGAACAAATAAATAAAACCTTAAAAAAAGAGATTTTTTCCCCAGAGAATGGGGCAAATCTCCTGAACTAACCATTCATTCCTTCCTACAACCTGGACTTCCAACACATAAAAACACTTTCTAAACACATCCCAATGAGAAGGGACAAATTAGCTCAATTTAAATCCTAAATGGTTTCTTAAAATCAATTTTTGCTGTGGTGAACATTGCAACACATGGGGTATGGGCTGAATATATGAGGGGCGAGATGGAAAGCAGTTAAAACCAAGGAGCACGTTGGAATACGTGTTTCTGGATTAGACCTCGCTCAATAGCCCAGCTCTGAAATCTCCAACACAAAATGCTGAGGTCACCACAGGCTGTAACACATGGAAGATTTTGTTAACCGCATGATTCCTGCTTTCAGCCTGGCAGGACATACAACTGATTCGATCAGCTCAGCAAACACAAGTGGACACATTTCTCAAGTGCGAATCACTCTCCTGGGCCTTGCTTACCCTCTGCCACTTCCCTTGCCTCCCTACTTCCCTGGTGCTAAATCTCAGGAGGCAGAGGAGATGGGGCGTTCCTCATCGCTGAGAACAGCTCCTTTCTCCAGCCAGTAACACAGGCCAGAAATCTGGAAATTACTCCTGATGCTTTCCTAAGCCCCAATCACTTATTTTTTTTTACGTTTTAAGCTTTTATTTAGTGAGAGAGATGTATAGGAGCATGAGGGCCCTTCATTGACAGGATGAAAAAAATGATGACTCTTAGCTGTTACGGGTAAATTAAGACTACACATGTGAAGCACATAAAAGACTCTCACGGCGAGTACTGATTGTAGCTACAGTGGTGGGTGGGTTTGTAAGGAGCTAATAACATTAGCTGAACCATATCACCTGGATTTGAGTCTGTATTTTCCTAATCATGTAAATTTCCAAAAGTTACATTTTTAGAGCCTCTGTTTCCTATCATAAAATGGGAATAAGAAGTAAGAGACTATATCACAGAACTTTGTGGAATGAGTGTGTGAACATTCGAAAAGTGCTTAGAGCAATGCCCAACACATGGGTGTGCGTCTTGTCGGTGAATTTTTTTTTAAGATTTTATTTATTTATTTGACAGGTAGAATTACAAACAGTGAGAGAGAGAGAGAGAGACAGAGAGAAAGGTCTTCCTTCTGTTGGTTCACTCTCAAAATGGCTGCAACGGCCGGAGCTGCGCAGATCCAAAGCCAGGAGCCAGGAGCTTCTTCCTGGTCTCCCATGTGGGTGCCAGGGCCCAAACACTTGGCCCATCTTCCACTGCTATCCCAGGCCACAGCAGAGAGCTGGACTGGAAGAGGAGTGGCCGGGACTAGAACCAGCACCCATATGGGATGCCGGCACCAGAGGCGGAAGATTAACCTAGTGTGCCATGGTGCCAGCCCCGGTGAACCTTTCATCTCAAAAGGCAGAGCTCCTCAAATGCTAGGGACTGGCTCTGGGAGCTCACGAGTTTCAGTTTTCATAAGGTCCTCTGAGATGAAACATGAGACATTTGTCAAAATATGACAGATCAGTGAGTGCATATGTACCACGTCCCCATTAGCCTCCAGGTTCTCAGAGTGAATCAAACAAAGATTTATCAATGGCATTTTTTTTGGAAGATTTACTTATTTATTTGAAAGGCAGAGTGACAGAAGGAGAAAAGTAGAGAAAGACTGAGAGAGAGAGAGAGATCTATGCACTGATCACTTCTCCAAGTGCACACAACAACCAAGACTGGGCCAAGCTAAAGCCAGGAGCCAGGAACTGCACCCAGGTCTCCAATGTGGTGGGCAGGAATGCAGTCACTTGGGCCATCATCATGTGTGGCCTCTAAGGGTAGTAACAGAAAGCCAGATCAGAGGCACGGAATAGACAGAACTTGAACCTGGGCATCCCAAGCGTCAGCTTGCTTGCTGTGTCACAACTCCTGCCCTGCCATTTTATTGAATTGATGCCAATCCACTTCACTTCTTCATTAACTAAGTTAATCTCACTGTGCTAAACTATATGCCTGGTTGAAAAACCAGACTAAATTATTTTCAACAGAGGTGAAGCCTGGATCAAAGTCTTACTCCAAGAGGATTTTCCTTGATTCTTGATTGAGGGGTGAAGGTGGGATCCCCAGTGGTTGCTCATCTATGTATGGGCAAGATGCCGGTTGAGTTTCAAATTCCAGGTTCTAGCACCCATGCATTTTAATATCAAATCAGATGTGAGCTCTCTCAGAGATGGGCTCTTTCTGTGATGGTTTATTTTGACTAGATACACATGAAACCAAAGTACAGGGGATTCTGGCAATATACAACATTTTAACAGGAAACTGGTGTTTTTCTCATGGCCCTCACTGGCCAGTATTAGTAGTAACAGCAAGGAAAATATCTGTTGCTTACTGGGTACTTACTGTGTGGGGAGTATTTCCCTGTTTCTCATGTAGTATCTAATAGAACTCAATAATCTCATGAGGTATGTACTTTAGTTCATAGAAGATTTTTTTTTTTTTACAGGCAGAGTGGACAGTGAGAGAGAGAGACAGAGAGAAAGGTCTTCCTTTTGCTGTTGGTTCACCCTCCAATGGCCGCCGCGGCTGGTGCACCACACTGCTGATGGCAGGCGCCAGGTACTTATCCTGGTCTCCCATGGGGTGCAGGGCCCACGCACTTGGGCCATCCTCCACTGCACTCCCTGGCCACAGCAGAGAGCTGGCCTGGAAGAGGGGCAACCGGGACAGAATCCGGCGCCCTTACCGGGACTAGAACCCGGTGTGCCAGCGCCGCAAGGCAGAGGATTAGCCTAGTGAGCCACGGCGCTGGCTTAGTTCATAGAAGATTAAAATAAAGCTATGGTAACTTGAATAACTGCTCTGAGGTGATATTAGTCAAGAGTTTTTTTTTCCATTGCTAAAGACAGGAATTAAATGAAGGCAAATGTTGGGTTAGAGTGGGATATTTAGATCAAAACAGGGAAGATCCTAGAGCCATTTACAAAGAAATGCTGGGGCAATCAGAGACCCAGGGACAGAACGTAGGCACGTCCATGCCACCACTTGCATGTTCATTCCTGCTGTTCCTCATACCTCTCCACCACTTTTCCTGTTTCTTTTTTTCCTTTTGTAGGAAGATGACAAGGAGATGGCTGCCTGGATGCTCATCTCTAATCGGCAGCTTCCAGAGAAAGCCTGATATGGGCCTGATATGGGTCATGTGCCCACTTCTTGGAATTGTCCAGGAAGCCATTGTGCAATGAGGAATGGGGAAGAAGTTGACCACAGGAAAGTGAGTGTCTACCACCTGGCTAATTGAGGTGGGAAGATGAATTCAGCAGACAAAAACCTGCAGTTTCAATGTCTTTAACATGACAGTATAAACAGTACAGGTCCACCTGTTCTCATTAAAATTCCTGCTCCTTGGTCCATTATAATGCTCTGTCTCCCCATGAAGATGGATCATGTAAAAGGTCACTAAACAAGAGGGTGAGTCTATGGAATGATTTTAGGAAGAAATTTCACTGGAACTCTGAGAAAATTGAGCACAATTCAGCTGATTGCTGCTTCAACTCTGACCACACATTCTTTCTCAAGTTGTGTATTTATCATTGAAAACGATAATAATAATAATAACAGCCATAGTTAAAAAATCCAACTAGCCATATGACTTAGGAGAAGTTCATTAACATTCTGAGCCTCAATTTCACAATCCATGATACCATTTTAGCTCGTATTGATGGAGGATTGAATCTGATATGTTCAACGCTCTAAGCATCATATCATTAATCCAGGAAAAGTCCAGGCCACGGCTTAACATAGCCCAGCCTGGCTCTAGATAGTGTGCAATTGCCATTTTGAAATAGTGCCTCCATCAACTCAGCTTTTCCCTGTTTTCAGAGACTTCTGTGGCATAACACTTCAAATAATGTATTCGTATTTATCATGATAGGGACTCAGTTGGTAGTTCTCTTAATCAAAGTAGTTTTTAGGGACAGGTATTTGGCCTAGCAGTTCAGATCCTTGGGTCCCTTTAAAGTGCCTACATTAGATTCCTGTGTCCAGGTCTTGAATCTAGCTTAACTTCCTGCTAATGTGGACCCTGAAAAGCCAGCAAGTGATGACTCAAATAATTGGGTTCCAGCCATCCATGTTAGAGACCTGGATTGAATTTCCAGCTTCTAGCGTTGGCTCTCACCATTGAAGGCATTTGGTGAGTAATCAGCATATGGGAGCCCTGTCATTGTCTGTCTCCTCCCACTCAAATAAATAAATATATTTTTAAAAGTTGGTTAAGTTCAGCAATATTAAAACTAAGATATTATTGACATTTCATTTCAAATGAATATACATTTGTACATTCACTTACCAGTCTTTTAAACCAGAACCAAAGCCTTCTGCTTCAATATGCATACATGAATTATTTTTTCCACTTCACCTTTTATGTAAGAACATATCACAACCACAGTGATTCACCCAGCTTGGCCATTTCTTATGTCATTAAAATTGAGTGAGAGCCTAAAGATATATTCTGAAGCAATATAATGCAACATCCTTCCAGATTTTTTCTTGGATTTTTACAGTTCTTTTAAATCAATTGATAGCATTTTTAAGCTTCTCTTCTCTGCCTTCCCAAAGCATTCAACTAAGTTTTCATGAAACACATCTCTTTCTTCATTCAAGTTTCATCTGTTTACATAATATTGGATAATACTATGAGAGAACACTAATAGCTACAACTATCATTAAAATGGTTGTCAATCAGCACAACTGAATCTTGGTGTATCAGTGTGCCAGAGAGCAGCTGGCCTGCCCTGAACAATCAGGACCCTGGGGGCACTGATCAATGCTGTGCTCAGGGAATAACAGCAGTAAGTTAAGAGAAAGTCAACCGTGTATGTAAGACCCCTAACTGTCTAACTTCCACAAGCCCTCCATTAACTCTACCTATATATTGAATCTTCTCTGCTTTGTATCTTTCTAGATGTTTACTTCTTTATTTATTTGAAAGACAAATTGAGAGAGAGAGAGTGAGAATGAGAGCAAGAACAAGAGAGAAAGAGAAATTTCCCATCCTCTGATTCACTCCCTAAATGTCTGCAACAAATAAGCCTCAGCCAAGTTGAAGCCAAGATCCAGGAACTCACAGTGGGTTTCCCAAGTGGGGGCCGGGACCCAGATACTTGGATTTATCATCTGCTGCCTCCCATTGTCTGCTGAAGCAGGATGGAAAAGAGGAGTAGCCAGGACTCAAATGAAGCACTCTGATAGAGGCTGTGGGAATCCCAAGCAGTGGCTTAGCCCGTTGAGCTACAACGCCTATCCCACCTGCATTGCATCTTGTCTTACTCTGTTACAGTGTTGTGCAAAGTCCTTCCCTGTTCTCATTCTAGCCATAGTTCAGTATATGTCCATGTTCATGCATTCAGAGCTTCTCTTGTGCTAGAGGCTACAGGGTACTCAGATGTAAAGGACAGTCCATGCCAACCAAGAGCTCAGGGTTAGGTATATTCAATTGTCCCTCACTTTTATAGACTCTCCTTATTCCTGGTCTTGGGTTCAGATCTTTGAAAGAGACCTTGGCTTAAATAAGAAGTGCTTTCAGAGGGAAAATGAAGAAGGCCAAACAAGAGCAAGACATGCAGCAGTCATGGCAGGCAAAATGGCCAGAGAGCCACAGGGCAACAACCCCACAAGGGAGGTCTAGGAACAGTGTAAATCTCGCTTTAGGATTGTCCAGAGCATGCAAGGGCCTGGCTCAAAGGCATATAAATTCCTAGGAATTCTTAAGCCTTATGCACAGGCCAATGGTCATCTTTCACAAACTGCTAGAGGTGTTGGCTATTGGGAGTGGAGACCCCATGTACTGTGTGCCCAGATGGTCAAGGGGTCTGGGTTAGGGGAGTATTTCTACATCTTCATTGCATGATTAACTTGGCAATCAGTGACGTATTGACATCTCTCTTTTAAAATCTTTTTTCAGGCTCAATCTGTTATTTTTTAAAAACTTTTGTGCCTGCTTAATATTCTACATGACATACCCCAACAATCACAGCATCAACTTCATGAGAACAGATGTTGCCTCTCTCATCTGTATTAGTTTCTTGTTGCCGCTATAATGAACCACAAGTTGTTAGCTAAGATGATACCAGTGTATTATCTTATATTTCTGGAGGGCAGAAATCTAAAATGAGTTTTAGAGGTTAACACTGAGGTATTGGTTGGTTTGCACTCCTTCTGAAGGCTCTAAAGGAAAATCCGTTTCCTCTCGTGGTCCAGCTTCCAGAGGCCACCTGCACTCCTTGGCTAGTGGCCCCAGTCAGCAGTCACATCATTCCAGTTTCCATGATTACATCTGATTTCTCCACCTCCCCCTTTCGCTTAAATGCACAGCACCCATATGGTAGCTGTGGGCCCGTCTCCTGATGCAGTCATGGCAATCAGACATGCAAGGTTTCTTCTACCATATAAGATAACATTCATGGTTTCCAAGGGCTGAGATGTAGATACCTCTGGGGGGAGAAAGAAGGGACACTGTTTTGCTTGTCCTATATCCTTTAACTTCCCCATAGAGCTTGGCATAGAATCAGCTGTCAATGAACATTTGCCAAAAAGCATTAGTTTTTCTGTAAATCTGTAGGCATATCCTGGACTCAAATTTCAGCCAAGAGGTTTTGGTGTAACAGATTACAAAACACAGTTGTTTAACATTTCTGGTATCATTTTGTGTTGAATAGTTTTCTACTTGTGAATAATGCTTTCCCTGTACTAAGAAAAGGCCCACACTCGGAGCTGGAATTCGAGGCTCACTCTGTTTTGAATCTTAGTGCCCTGTTTTACCTTCTCAGAAGCAGGCTTGCCTGTGGCCACTATTGACTGTTTCCATCATCAGAACTTCAAGTATCATAGAAACAAGGGTGTGAATAGCCTTCCATATAAGCTTGCCATCTCTTCTGCTAATGTGTATACTCAAAAGAAATAAAAATATCTATGAACAGAGGTACTTCAAATTCTGCACTGACTCATTTCCTGACCCAGGAATTCCTGTGACTAAATGTTATTAACTGTTGAACTTGACTTGAATGGAAACTCAAAACAGCCTCTATGGAAACCACTTTCAACTAAGCAAATTTTACCTTGAATATGTAGAACTAAAATCTCAGCAATAGCTAGACCTGGTACTAATTTCCTTGGTGTGTTGCATCTCTTATACAAACAGCCTTATTTTCTGGACACAGGGGAGCAATCAGTATATTGGGCCAGTTTAGAAGAACTGATTTGAGAATCTCTGAACTACTGAGTTTCTTTAAAAAGACGGACTATACTGGTATTCCAGGCTATTTCTTGTGTGGATAAAATTTGAACCAACACCTTTAAGTGAGTAGGTTACTCAGTAGGCTAATCCAGCTACAGTTTACTTAGGTACTGAGATTTTGTGCTCAGTACCATAGGCTTAGGAGTGAGTTAAGCATGTAGTTTGAAAACTGTCATTTTCTGGATTGAA
The DNA here is from genome assembly GCF_051225735.1 of Oryctolagus cuniculus. Lineage (NCBI taxonomy): Eukaryota > Metazoa > Chordata > Mammalia > Lagomorpha > Leporidae > Oryctolagus > Oryctolagus cuniculus. The sequence goes on along the minus strand of NC_142882.1, from coordinate 61,747,090 downwards.
TGGAACATTTGCAAAGGACAAGGGACCTCAAAAAATAGCTGCAAACAGTGTTTCAGAAGCTACATGTCTTCATCACTATAAAGAAAATCTTAGGGTTGGACGTTTTCAATACCTGCTTGTGTGCACCTTGTGGGGAGGGAGCAAGTGAGACCTGATGGAGTTCCTGGCTCTGGCCTTTTGCCTCACAAGGCCACAGCCATTGTGAGCATTTGGGTAGTGAATCAACCAATGACAGATTCTCTCTCTCTCTCTCTCTCTCTCAATGACAGATTCTCTCTCTCTTTCTGTTATTCTGCCTTTCATATAAATAAAATAAATAAAAAATTTTAAAGGAAAATCTTAGATTTTGGCACTGATGATTCATGGTTTTTGCCATGATGGAATCCCGTGGAAAGTCAAATAGACATCACCCAGGGTCTTTTTGACACCCAGCACTCAGCAAGTACTTTCGGTAATACCCTATTGTCCATAATTCGTGTTAATGTCAATTCTGCATGGCCTCAATCAGTTATATGAGGCAAGTATATCGCCACTTGCTAGTCATTTAACCTGGAGAAATAACTTAGGCTCTCCACACTGAAGCTTCCTTATCTATATAAAACAGGATAATAACAGTGACCTCACAGAGTTGCTGATGAAAATTAAATGAATTCAAATGCACAGGTACCCAGCAATGAGTACACATCTATTAAATGCTATCTACCATTACCATACAGCGTGGAAAGCCTAAAGATAGAAACTGTGACCCGGAGGAAAATTGTGGTAGCATAGTAATATTAAACAAATACCCTGGTGAATTTATAAATGCAAGATCTTGTAATGAAAGGTTTCATATAAATCACAGACAATAAATTCTGGGAACTAGTGTCTGGAAGGGCTTAATGGGATGCATGGCACATTATTAATTATTTGTAGTACCACTAGGAAATTTTATGCCTTCTCATTCTAAAGGATTCCCTCCCTATTTAATGCTATCTAGGTATGTGATCACTCACACACACACACCTTGCCCTCACCTGGGCAAGCGAATCCATCAAGAGGGTAGCCTGTGTGGACTTAGGCAAACAAGCAGGGGTTAGCAAAATGTGTTCCAATCTGGACTGGCACAATTACTGCCTCTATAAACCTCATCATATCTTTAGAAAACAAACAGAGGCAGGCGCTATGGCATAGCGGGTAAAGCCACCGCGTGCAGTGCTGGCATCCCATATGGGTGCCAGTTCGTGTCTCGGCTGCTTCACTCCCTATCCAGCTCTCTGCTATAGCCTAGGAAAGCAGTAGAAGATGTCCCAAATCCTTGGGCCTCTGCACCTATGTGGGAGACCCGGAAGAAGCTCTTAGCTCCTGGCTTTGGATTGGCACAGCTCCAGCCATTGCGGACAATTGGGGAGTGAACCAGTGGATGGAAGACTCTCTCTCCCTCTCTTTCTCTCTCTCTCTTTGCCTCTCCTTCTCTGTGTAAATCTGACTTTAAAGTACAATAAATAAATCTTTTAAAAAAAGTAAAAAATAACTAAGTCCAGGATACTCTCCCATACTTTCCTATTAGCCCTTATCTTCCTTTTTGGCTCAGTGATGCAGAATGATGAATAATTCTGTAGACATGGAGGCCCACAAGATGAACAAGTCTTTCTGCAACTCCAGAGTCAGGTTGTACTAGGTGGAGGGAGCTTATTCTATCCAGGGGTTCCTGCAGGCAGTAACATATTCATAAAAATTGCATCTTCAAAATATCTGCTTGTTAACCAGGTGTTTCTTTCCTTACTCCCTTTCACAGTTGTCCTCCCAGCACGGTGTGTTCAATGGAAGTCCAAAGAGGGTAGGCCTGTAGGATCTCATCCCCCACATTTACATTGTGCTTCAGCAATAAACATATTTGGTGAATGAATGAATGAATGAATGTTTTCTGAGCTTCTTGTGTAACACAGATGGCAGTCTCTGGGTCTTCCAAGTTCTTCGCTTTCTCAGGCACTTAGTCCATGAAGAGTTTAGCAAAATGGTCTCAATGTCATCATTCAATACAGTGGGAAAGGAAGCACCTGTCGGGGCCAGCACTGTGGCATAGTGGATAAAGCCCCTGCTTGCAGTGCCGGCATCCTATGTGGGTGCCAGTTCTTGTCCTGGCTGCTTCACTTCTGACCCAGCTCCCTGCTATGGCCTGGAAAAGCAGCAGAAGATCACCCAAGCTTCCACCTGCAATGCCAGCATCCCATACCTGTTTGAGCTCCCTGCTAATGTGCCTTAGAAGGCAGTGGAAGATGGCCCAATTACTTGGGCCCCTGCATGCATGTAGAAGACCTTGATGGGGCTCCCATCTCCTGGCTTCAGTCTAACCCAGCCCTGGCCATTGCAGCCATTTAGGAAGTGAATCAGCAGATGAAAGATTTATCTTTCTGTCCCTCCCCCCAACCTCATAACTCTGCCTTTCCAATAAATAAAATATATTTTTAAAAACATAAAAATGAAAAATGAACCATTTTTCCTTTCTATAAACACTTGAAAAATACTTCCTGTTACATTTGCGGGTGTTAGTAGCTAGCATTTTCCTACAAGCTGCTTTAATACTTGTTCAACACAACTTAAGTGACATCTGATGACCTGATCTTCATCTGCCTCAGTAAGAGAGATCATTCTCCTCACTGCATTCTGTTTGTATGCCAGTTAAGGAGGAGAATTAGGAAATCCTACTCTTTATGAATTTCTCTTTAGATTCAGACTGAAAATGCTTTCCCAGGACAGCCATTATAGGAGTTACTTAGGTTTTGTGTCCCATGCTCCTGGGTCCCTTACTCGGGCACTTCTCTATGGTCAAGCCTGTTTAGGGCCTTTCCCAGCCTTCCCTTGACTAACTCCATCTACTCTTTTGCTACTTTGCAAGTCCCAGTGACTTTCCAACATTCTTTTTGAAAAGATTTATTTATTTATTTGAAAGTCAGAGTTACACAGAGAGAGAAGGAGAGGCAGAGAGAGAGAGAGGTCTTCCATCGGCTAGTTCACACCCCAGTTGGCCACAATGGCTGGAGCAGCGCTGATCCGAAGCCAGGATCCAGGAGCTCCTCCGGGTCTCCCACATGTGTGCAGGGGCCCAGCAATTTGGACTGTTTTTTCTTGCTTTCCCAGGCCATAGCAGAGAGCTGGATAGGAAGTGGAGCAGCTGGGACTCGAACCGGCGCCCATATGGGATGCCGGTGCCGCAGGCGGCAGCTTTACCTGCTAAGCCACAGCGCTGGCCCCTTTCCATCATTTTTACTCCCCATATTACTAATATTTTTGCAACAACACACCATTCATAATGCTTCTGTTTTACCCCCTTTTAAAAATGGCACTTTCTTAGCTTATTCATGCATTTCTCATTCGTTGATGCAAATACACCTCATATTCATCTGATAGTTTCTGTCAATAGACCAACAAAATATAACACACAAATAACAAAAATAGGGTTGTGTCAATTAATTCATCTAATCAACATGTGTTGTGAACTAAAGTATGCATGATGCTATGGGAAGCACTGTATGAGATTCCTAACAAAATTAAACATAAATCCTAACTCCAGCAATTTTATAGCTCAGTAATAGAAAAAAAAATCTGTGAGGAGAAAACAAATTAGACAATGGTAAGTGGGTGAGGTCTGTGCAGATGAAGGGCGGCAGGAACAGGTGAGTTCCTTGTGAATCTTCCAAGTGATCGCCCCTCACTGAGGATGCTTCATCAGAACTTAACTCTAGCAATCAGTGCTTGCTGGGGGCGTCTGTGTCTGAATTAGGAAAAGGGATGCCTCCCATCGAGGTTTCTGAACACCTCCGTCTTTCTGTCAAAGACACGATGTCTTCTCCAGAGATTACATCAGCATGGAAGATGCAAAGAACATTTGATGTGGCTTAAAAAAATCCCTGTGTGCATACTCTGTGTTTGCTGCTAGATGGAATCATGACTAATATCGTTACACACTAATTATCTTACTTAACTCCTCTGAATACCACCAGCATAATGAGGATGATAGAAACATTGTGATCCGACAAATTAAATAAAAATGCTTCACAATAAAGCACTCGAAATCCAGTGAATTATTAATATAACTAAATGAAAAATCTGCAAACATAAATGAGAAACAAAATTCCATCCTTACACAGCAGCAGACCATGGAAATATGGGTGGGGGAGTCAACAGCTACCCATGTGGGACGGCTTTCTTTACATTTGCTAGCTCCTATTGTTAGGGCTGAATTTTGTTTTGCATGTGCAATCCCCCCTTTGCTTTGTCAAAGCTACATACCACATTTACCCATCTGAGAATACTTAGGGTATCATAGTGATTTGCTCATTTTCAAGGGAGGCCTAAAAACTCATTTATGTCAGAACTAGAATTGCTGTTATGAAAGGCACAGAAAGTAGTTGAAGCCAACAAGAGGCAGACAACAGATAATAATATAAGCAGTGATACTAATAAGATGCTGCCTTTACAAAATGTTTTCATTTTGTTCTGATGGCCCATATTCTGACTATAACATACCCTTGTGATCCTAAGTAGTAGCATCCTAATACATATATGTTTTTATATCAGCCAGGTAAATACTACAACATCGTTTCATATTTGTTAAGTAAATATATATTATGCTAATTATTAATAATAAGTGATTACATTAATCAATGAATCAGTACATTAATAACAGAAAGAGGGAAATAATTGTAATAGCCAACATAGCAGAACCTTGCATACTTAGAGCTATAAGTAATTGCTGATGTATACCTCTCTGGAATCTTATCATGATTTAGAAAATAATCTTACCTTTTATACTCGGAAACAGTGTGAGGTGTTTGTCAGTTCATCTTTATTTCAACTCTCCAAGCCAGAAAAGCACTTTTCCTACTCTTAATGTATTAAAGGAAAAGAGTTCTTTTCATTGTTAGTTTTACTTTTGGCCATTTTCTTTTACATTAAAATCATAACTGAAGGCTGAGAATAGTGAACTATCATTATCTTGAAATAGCATGTAATACATCTATAGCTAACTGAATTGTTCATTATTTTTATTCTTCATTTCCAGTTCTTTGCTCTTCTCTCCAGCTCAGGATGAAACTCACCCTTACTCTGATTTATCCTTCTCAACTCCTTCCCCTGACCTGTGTCTGTAAGATCTGTAGTCCTGCACTAAAAACGCCCAGTTCCAATACTTCTCTCATCTCAGCTCCACTCATTGTTGGAGCCTCCACAGACTACCTGAGGCACACACAGTATCCTCATTCCACGGTGTTTCTGTGTACATGGGTAAGTGTACATACACAACTCTACCATTTCATGAAAATAGACTCCTGGTGCTGCTTCTGCTAGTGGTAGCATGATGGGAAGAGCAGGGAAAGGAATTCTGGTCCTTGGGCAGCACATACTGCAAAAGGTATTAAAAAGAAGGCAGAAAGGATGCAGAAAATGGGTCAAAAGTATGCAACAACTTGAAAAAGTTTACTCAGTAATAACTACTGCTTCATTGGTTAAGAATTGTTCACAGATTTACATTGTGGTCATCCCTATTCTTCTCACTCACAGAAAGCTAAACCCCACAGTTTTACCAGAGAAGATAAACTCAGTTGGGAGCAGGTTGCATAAAACCTAAAAATTTAACAGGAAAAAATTGGGAAATGAAAGCCAGGAGATTTGCAAAAGAATAGATACTGAAAGCTTCCTGACTACTGGGCTGCCATGACCTACACACACCTCCTCGAAGCTCCGGGGGGGGGGGGGGGGGGGGGGGGGGCAAGTGTGCTTAGAGCGCCATGCAAATGTGCTTTTTGCCTGTCAATGTGTCCTTCACATTCAGAAGCCTTAAAGTGAAAAAGACTAACAGTACCAAGTATTGGCAATTTGGGGAGCAACTGGAAACCCAAATGTACTGTTAAGGGGAGTCTAAAATAATGTTAGTTTTGAATGTGATAAGAAGACCCAAGACTCAATTTTCTGTACATTTATGTGTATTTCTTGGCATGTATACAGTATTTCAATAAAGTATTAGAAAAGAAATCTTAAGCATGTAATTGTTTCAAAATACTAAGTGTATATCAATGTTTCTTTGTAGAAAATGCTGTGTATCTTGGGGAAATACAAAAACATCTCTTTAAAACAGAAAGAGAAGGGGTTGGAGTTGTGGCATAGTGGGTAAAGCTGCTGCCTGGAGTGCCACCATCCCATATGGGTGCTAGTTCTTGTCCTGGCTGCTCCACTTCTGATCCAGCTCCCTGCTAATCGCCTGGAATAGTAGCACAAGGTGGCCCAACTGTTTGGGCCTCTGCCACCCTCGTGGGAGACCTGGATGAAGCTCCTGACTCCTGGATCAGCCCTGGCTGTTGTTCCCAACTGGGGTGTGAATTAGCAGATGGAAGATCTCTCTCTCTCTCTCTCTCCACCTCCTCTCTCTGTAATTCTGACTTTCAAATAAATAAATAAATCTTTAAAAGAAAAAGAGAGACAATAATGCAACCACTTTGAAAAACATATTGACAATTTCTTAAAAAGCCAAATGTATATGATGTATATTCCCCATATGACCCAATAATTACATTCCCCAAGATACATGAAAACTTTGCTCTTTTAATCAGTTGATGCAAATGTTTTAATCAGTATTGTTCATGATTACCAAAACCTGAAAAGGACATATAAGTCTATCAACTCTGAACTGAGAATGGATAAACCACAGGTAAAGTAGCCATATAATTAACTTTGCTCAGCAATAAAGATTAAACAAACTACTGAAACACTAACAATCCATATAAATTAACTTCCTAAATGTCTTAGGCCATCATGCTCAGTGAAAGAAGCAGGCTTAAAAACCTACCTTCTTTATAATTCCACTTAATGGATATTTTAGAAAAGGTAGAATTACAGTGACTGGAGCAGACTGATAGCTCTCAGGTAAGTGTTGGCAGCTTTTACTGACTGCCAAGCGGTATCAGGGAACATTTCAAGGTGATGAAAATGTTTTAATACTTGATAATTCTTTTTTAACTTTTATTTAATGAATATAAATTTCCAAAGTACAGCTTATGGATTACAATGGCTTCCCCCCCCACCCATAACTTCCCTCCCACCCGCAACCCTCCCCTCTCCCACTCCCTCTCCCCTTCCATTCACATCAAGATTCGTTTTCAATTATCTTTATATACAGAAGATCAATTTAGTATAGATTAAGTAAAGATTTCAACAGTTTGCACCTACACAGAACATAAAGTTTGAGTACGAGTTATAGCATTAATTCACATTGAACAACACATTAAGGACAGAGATCCTGCATGAGGAGTAAGTGCACAGTGACTCCTGTTGTTGACTTAACAATTTGACACTCTTATTTACAGCGTCAGTAATCTCCCTAGGTTCTTGTCATGAGTTGCCAAGGCTATGGAGGCCTTTTGAATTGGCCGACTCTGAACTTCTTTAGACAAGGTCATAGTCAAAGTGGAGGTTCATGCCTCCCTTCAGAGAAAGGTACCTCCTTCTTTGATGGCCCGTTCTTTCCACTTGCAGAGATCTTTCATTTAGGTGGTTTTTGGTTTTTTTTTTTTTTTTTTTTTTTTTTTTTTTTTTTTTTTTTTTTTTTTTTTTTTTTTTTGCCAGAGTGTCTTGGCTTTCCATGCCTAAAATACTCTCATGGGCTCTTCAGCCAGATCTGAATGCCTTAAGGGCTGATTCTGAGGCCAGAGTGCTGTTTAGGACATCTGCATTCTATGAGTGTATGTGTATCCTACTTCCCATGTTGGATCGTTCTCTCCCTTTTTGAATCTATCACATAGTATTAGCAGATGCTAGTCTTGTTTATGTGATCCCTTTGACTCTTAGTCCTATCATTATGATCAATTGTGAACTGAAATTGATCACTTGGACTAATGAGATGGCATTGGTACATGCCACCTTGATGGGATTGAATTGGAATCCCTTGGCACGTTTCTAACTCCACCATTTGGGGCAAGTCAGCTTGAGCATGTCTCAAATTATACATCTCCTCCCTCTCTTATTTCCACTCTTACATTTAACAGGGATCACTTTTCAGTTAAATTTAAACACTTAAGAATTCTTGTGTATTAATTACAGAGTTCAACCAATAGTATTAAGTAGAACAAAAAAAATACTAAAAGGGATAAAATATTAAGTTGTTCATCAACAGTCAGGACAAGGGCTGATCAAGTCACTGTTTCTCATAGTGTCCATTTTCACTTCAACAGGTTTTTTTTCTTGATGTTCGGTTAGTTGTCAACGATCAGGGAGAACATATGATATTTGTCTCTTTGGGACTGGTTTATTTCACTCAGCATGATGTTGATAGTTGAATGACTATATGAACTTACCCAAAGCCTTCAAACTGTGCACTTACAATGGAGTGAATTTTGTTGAATAAAATTTATAACTTTAAGATAGAGCTATAAAGCATAGAATAAAGATCCTTTTCTGGGGCTGGCATTCTTGCTTAGCAGGTTAAGCCACCGCCTGTTATGCCAGCTCCTGATGTGGGCGCCAGTTCAAAACCCAGCTGCTCTACTTCCAATCCAGCTCCCTGCTAATGCACCAGGGAAAGCAGTGGAACATGGCCCAAGTCCTTGGGTCCCTGCATCTATTTGGGAGATTTGTAAGAAACTCTGGGATCCAAGCTTCAGTCTGGCCCAACCTTGGCCATTGCAGGCATTTGGGGAGTGAACTAGCAGATAAAAGATCTCTCTCTCTCTCTCTCTCTCTTTCTCTCCTCCTCTCTCTGTAACTCTGCCTTTCAAATAAGTTAAAAATAAACCTTAAAAAATGAGATTCTTTTCTTATTTCCTAATAATTTCTATAAATGGAAAATATTTTGAGGCCCTAATTTTTTTATCTTAAGTCTCATTTTATATTTTCACATTAAGATTTTTTTTAAAGATTTCTTTATTTATTTGAAAGGCAGAGTCAGAGAGACACAGAGAGAGATCTTCCACCCTCTGGTTCAATCCCTAAATGCCTGCAACGGCCGATTAAACAAGGAGCCCAAACGATGCAGGTCTCCCACGTGGGTAGTAAGGACCCAAGTATCTGTGCCATCTCCCATCGCGTTCCCAGGATGCATTAGCAGGAATGTATGTCAGAAGTGGAGCAGCCATGACTCAGACACTGTGGTGCGGGAACCAAGAGTCCCAAGCGGCAGCTTATCCCTCTGCACCAGAATGCCCACCCCTGAATTCCTATTGATTATTCAGTTCTTTTCAGTTAGGCTTGCAGCAGCTCTAAGACTGTTTCACTCTGCGGGCATCACAAAAACTGTTATGCACTACTGGATTAATATCTGATCTCTAATACTTCATTAGTATATATTGTTAATTTATAAAATGAAACCATAAAATTGTTTCTGACACAATCTATTTATTAACCCTACACTTTATTTCTGTATTTTGCAAGCATTCTCTACTTTACAAGATGCATATGTAAGCCCAACACCCTCTATTTCTGTGAAATACATATTTTTGCCATAATATGATAGCATTTGGTTAGTTTTCTTTAATTCACTTTTGTCCAGTTCCTGATGGAATGGCTATGGAAACTCTGGACTTGATGATAATGCATAACTACATCTAAAACTAAGGCTGACAGTCAACACGTTGCCAGATCATGGGGAGCATTCTCACTAATTAGAAACGTATGAGACAGAAATGCAAGAATATGAAAGAGACTGGCATATGGTTTTCACTTAAGGAAAAGTAAATATTCTGGCTGAAGAATAAAGAATATAAAATTTCTCACCGAACATTTTTTGCCTGTGGATCAGAAACTGACTTGCCTTTCTCAGCCAAAAATGAAACATCCATCTCTCTGATGGAGTCAGTTATTATTCTGAAGTAGCGAGACATGGATCTGCATCTAAAATCTTCAAATTCCTCTTAGTCACACAGCTGCAGAGATGGTAAACCTTAGAAAACACGGAGCCAGACAATGCAGGTGCAGGCTGTGATGCTTCTCTCCCTTACGATGTTGTCTCCTGGAAGCAAACGCCACCTGCTTAAAGATTCTTTGTTTATCCGATCAATTTGTATTTTCCAAGAAAAAAGAGGTAAAGATTTTAAAATATCACTAATTAGGTAAAGAAAAAGCCAAGCCACAGCTCCTGACTATTGGCAAACACTAGAACCACCTCATCATTTTAAAGACCTGTTTGGAATCATACCACAGAATATGATATTGTAAGTAAAGCAACCTTTAAAAAATGGGAACACAAAATCATCACAGGAGAGATGAAATAAAAAAGGCATGCAAAAGGAGTTGGATGCTTGGAAGAAGCTAGACAAGCAAATCTATCACCTGAATTTAAAATCTCCATTAGAAGGCAAAATTAAATTCAAGATGGATATAAAGGCCAAATTTAAACAGCTCTCATAATAAAAGTGGAAATGATGAAAAGAAAGAAATAAAGATGATAGTAATGAGATATAATGAAGAAATCCAATCTAAGAATCATGATTTTCTTCAGAAATAAATCTCAGCAATTAGAGTTGAAAATATAACTGAAAAAAAAGAAAATATAACTGAGTGTATCGCTGGTAAAAAAAAAAAAAAGAAAAAGAAAAAAGTGATGAATTCCATGCATGCCCTAGGTAGAGGAAACATTGAGGAAAAAAGATCCTAAACACACCTTCAAAAATAAGGGAGGGACACAGTAATAACACCAGCATACACCATTGGAATAGTTAAAATGCTGAAGAAAGGACTCTAAAATCGCCATATTCGATGGCACTTCTGACCAATAAGAATGTGTATTCATCGCTAGAAGAATTGCAAAATGGGACTGCTACTTTGGAAGACATTTTGGCAGTTTCTTACAAAGTTAACCATGTTCTTAACATGAAGATCCTTCAAGAAAAAAACTTTGTGGAAAGCAGAATTAAAACACAAGTGATGCAATGGGTACGCCTGCCGCTTGCAACACCTGCATCCCATATTCCATCTGCTCTGCTGCTTTCTAACCCAACTTCCTGTTACTGTGCCTAGAAAGCAATGGATAATGGCCCAGGTGCTTGCGTCCCTCCCACCTGTGAGGAGACCTGGATGCTAAGAACTGAGCCAACTGATTTGAAAACTTATATACAGATAACATTAGTGGGGTACATCAGTGAATCTCACTCCTAGAGCTAACACATTAGTTTGTGCCACTCTCCTGATGTCATTCTCACGCAAAGACTGATAGATCAAAAATACACGCGGTGAGTCCTTCCTAACCTTGCCTTCTAGCAGTTTTTTAAATGAAAGAGTTTTGCAATGAGCAAGAACAGACGCTCTCTGGTGGTTTGAAATAAGTCTGTGTTTTGCCAGTGTTTTGTTGGCACTGTTAATGAGAGAAACGGACAGGAAACCTGAGTTCCAATCCCCAGCTAAGTCAGAGAGCCAGACCCAGAGTGCATCAAATGGGCAGCTGCCGGAGTCCGTGGAATCCAGGGAGTGCCAGGTACTGCAGCGGTGCTGGGAAAGTAAAGGAGGTGGATCGAGATGTGGTGAGCGGAACTCTTTTCAGGAAGATTACTGGACGTGCTCAAGAGGAAATCAGTGGGCTTCTTTCAAGTGAGAGACAAATAGATTCAGTGCCTGAACAGATGTCGAATAAGCAGTGTATTTATTTCTTTGAGAAGCAGAGAGACAGAGGCAGAGGCATGGCTCTCATCCAGCGCTTAACCCCCCAAACGCCCACAATTGCTGGGAACGGGCCAGGCCACAACTGGGAGCAGGAACTCAATTCAGGTCTACAATGTGAGTGGCGCCTAACAAACTAGTTGAGCCATCATCTGCTGCCTCCAAGCTGAAATTGAGAGTAGAACTTGGGACCGGCTTTGGATCAGTGCATCACACCAGCCATAGCAGCCATTTGGGGGGTGAACCAATGGAAAAGGAAGACCTTTCTCTCTGTTTCTCTCACACTAACTCTGCCTGTCAAAAAAAAAAAAAAAGAGAGAGAGAGAGAGAGAGAGTAGAATCTGAACTTGAACTGTGGTCCTCCAATATGGATTGAAGGTATTCCAACTTGTGTTTTAACTGCTAACCCAAACACTAGCCCTTAACATTTTATTCTTAACTTTCTACTCTTAAAGGGAATTTTTAAAAATTTTTTATTAACTTTTATTTAATGAATATAAATTTCCAAAGTACAGCTTAAGGACTATATTGGCTCCCCCCCCAATGACTTCCCTCCCACCTGCAACCCTCCCCTTTCCTGCTCTCTCTCCCCTTCCATTCTTATCAAGATTCATTTTCAATTTTCTTTATATACAGAAGGTCAGTTTAGTATACATTAAGTAAAGATTTCAACAATTTGCACCCACATAGAAACACAAAGTGAAAAATACTGTTTGAGTACTCGTTATAGCATTAAATCTCAATGCACAGCACATTAAGGACAGAGATCCTACATGAGGAGTAAGTGCACAGTGACTCCTGTTGTTGACCTTACAAATTGACACTCCTGTCTATGGCATCAGTAATCTCCCTATGCTCCAGTCATGAGTTTCCAAGGCTATGGAAGCCTTTTGAGTTCACCGACTCTGATCATATTTAGACAAGGTCATAGTCAAAGTGGAGGTTCTCTCCTCCCTTCAGAGAAAGGTACCTCCTTCTTTGAAGACCTGTTCTTTCTGCTGGGATCTCACTCACAGAGATCTTTCATTTAGTTTTGTTTTTTTTGTTTTTTTTTTTGCCAGAGTGTCTTGGCTTTCATGCCTGAAATACTCTCATGGGCTTTTCAGCTGGATCCAAATGCCTTTAGGGCTGATTCTGAGGCCAGAGTGCTGTTTAGGACATCTGCCATCCTATGAGTCTGCTGTGTATCTTGCTTCCCATGTTGGATCGCTCTCCCCTTTATTTATTCTATTGGTTAGTATTAGCAGGCACTAGACTTGTTTATGTGATCAAAGGGAATTTTGATTTATAGCACTACCATCTTTTCCTTATACAAGTTGCTCCCAGTCTTTCCCACCTCAATGGGAAAGCCTGTTTCTTAAGCCCAGAACCTATTACATGTCTCCTTGATTCCTCTGTATATTCACTGTCCAGATCCCATTCATGAGCAAATCTCTATCTTGGAATCATTCAATATGCTTCTTCGCTTTCTATGGTCTCAATTCTTACGAGGCTATTTGTTCATTTATTTTCTTTTAATATTCATATGGAAAAGCATTATTTGCTCATTTTATTATTAAATTCTAGTTTTATTGAATAGTATCCAGATAATGCTGTGTTTTTTAATGTTCTTTGGATGTTTCTAAGCTTTCTTTGAAGTATATATATTAAATGATTGATTTCATAAATAGCATTCAATTCAAAAGAAAGTATATTATCTCATATGTATCTGCAGGCTCTGTCTGAATTAATTTTTGATCATCTATATCATTACAGATATTTTGCCTTGCTCTCTGTCTGTAAGAGCCTTGTATTTTAGGTGTGTATGTGTTCCATTTTTGCTTCCTCTACAGCTGTTGTCTTATAAAAGTTGATGATGTGTCACTAAGTACACAGATATTAATAAGCATGGTCTCTTACTGTCAGCTGTACCCTGCAGCACTGCAAAGTGTCCTTCCTTGTCTTGGTCTGAATTAGACTTTGTCTGATATTTCAAGATTAGGATCTTAACTTTGTTTTTGAGTGCCTTTGGCAAATTTTTGTGCAGCCCTTTGTTTTTAATTTTTCTTAAAATTTTATTTTAGATACGTTTCAGGGGTGAAGCAGAATGTTGTATTTTGTGTCATCTGGAAACCTTGTTTTATAATAGGTGAGATAATATCAGGTATGTTTATTTAACTGATAAAACCCTCACTGCGTGTTGATTTTCCTTTCCCTTACGTGGTGAGGGGGTATTTCTGTATGTGTTTAGAAAAGCTTGCATTTTTGTTCTAATGACTATTGACACCTTTATATATGTTGTACACTTATTCCTATCTTTGATGACATCAAAGGTCACCATGATGATTAACGAAATTAGTTTTTGCAAAAATTCCTAAAAATACTAATAACTACTGTAACTAGTAGTATAACCAAGTGAGCATTTTAGATAAGTGGGAGCACATAACCAAGAGCAGAGAATTGGAAACTGCTCATGCACTTGAGCTTGTTTCTCAGAGGACGTTTCAGGAAAGCTTATCGGGCACCCTTGGACTCAGAAGGCGTGAGACCATCACAAACAGGGAGAGCACTGAGAAACCAGCCTAAGTCACAATTTTCAATGAAGACATATGTTGCTCTGGCAGAAAGGGCCCTCCTGCTGCCCCTTTCCTACCTCCTGGGCACCCCTAACTCTGGCTATAAGAGACCTGGCAAGCTGCTGCTCAGGAAGTCTGTCTCCTTAGGGCAGTGCCCCTTCCCACGGCCTCCGTTACCTGTCAGGTACATCAAATCTCCCGCTGATCAACTCCCACTTGAGGCTGATTAGTCAATGACATCCCAAGCAAACTCCTTGTGTCTGTTAAAGATAGTTCCTGGAATTACTTTTGTTTTGTTTTTTCACATCCCTGTGTCCTTTGCCATCATCATACAGTTTTGGTTCCCTCAGATTATCTTAGTTATTCAGAGTACTTTTAAATATATTTTATGAATAAGTTTTTCAGCTTCAAAGGATATTCTTTAACTGCCAGTTAATACACATAATCTTGTATTCCAGTTATGATTCTCCTCTCACCACATATTTTCATCAATTTCATTATTTCTGTTCTGTCAGAACATAAATATTTATATAATAGGGTACTTCAAAATGTTTGTGGAAAATAAATTAAATGTATGGATTTGTTTCTGTGCAAAAAAATAGGTTGAGTGCCAAAATTTTTTTCATAGTACATGGAAAACATATAGTATGAAAAAAAAACTATGCCATGGATTTCCAAATTCTTTATGTACCAAAATAAACAAATACTCTTAATGCTTTTTTACATGAAATGTTTGAGGCACCCTCATGTTTCTCTCTCTCTCCATATATATGTATATATATTTAGTTCTGCTGTTAAATATATGAAATGATCACTCCCAGATATTGTGTTGAAGCTTCTCCAATCATCTGAGGTTATCTGAAGTTCATTCCTCAGTGACTTCTGCAGGAAGGACTCATGGAATCAATCTCCACAGAGTCATTCCATATCCATAAATGTTTGCAAATGACCTTTGTAACTGAATATTTTTGCTGAACATAAAAATCCTGATTCATATTTTCTTTTTGTGAGTATCTCAAAAATATTTTCATCATTTTCTACCGAAAATGTTTCTACTAAAACAAAAGGATGTCAGGATACCATCCAAATCTGATTTTCTTTTCCTTTTAAATAGTGTGGTTTTTGGCCTATGTTCTCAGATTCTTCATGTCCTTGGGCGTATGTGTCCTTGCTGCATATTTTGGGATGTGTTTCCAAGGCTCATGACTTATATTTTGAACATGGAAATTCAGATTTTCTTTTATTTTGGGGAGATTTCCTCAGCTGTGGTTTTGTAGCATTCATGCTTCGCTCATAGCCTCTTCAGAGTGTCCAGTTATACGAACAGCTGATCTTTCTTCTGTTTTCACAGATGTGCGTCTTTCGCTCAAATTCATTAGATTTTTTTCAAATTTCGCCTTTCCTTTACTACCAATTTTCTGCCTTCCTCCTTTAATTCCCATGCTGGCTTTATCATATTTTCCATAGTATCTACTCTTCTGGGTGCCCTCCCATTTGGTCTTTATTGTAGAAAGTTTTCTGTTCTTGGAGTTTTGTGCTTTATAGAGCTCCAAAGCCTTGCTTTCCTTCGCAGGGCTCTTGTCTCTACATAGGATGGCGTTTGTGGCTCAGTATTTCCTGGAAGCTACTTCCTTGGGGCTCCTCTCTTGCTTAACCCCACAGCCACGGTCTCGCTCAGTTTTAAGTCTGTTCCTAGCATTGGTCCCTCAAAATGAGAATTCATCTTACAGGGAGGAAGATTTTGCTGGATGACTTTGAGAGTAAAGACTTAGACTATCCAGCTCTGATCTGTCTACATCTGTGGGCAGTTTTTCATTTTTTGCACCACTGGAGTCCAAGGAATGGGTATCAAGTGTCCTCCCAGCATTTGGCTGAAGATACAGCCTGCAGAACTTTTTGCTAGATGATCCATTCTGGTGGAGATAATTGGGGATGACTTAAAAACAGCATCATTGCTGTGGTCCCATGTTCCAGGATGATATTTCAAGACTTAAAGTAGGTCCCATCACCTTCCAGTTTAAAATTTTCACAACTTTCTCACCAGCCTCAAAATAGAACCTACATTCTTTATTATAGTCTACAAATTCTCACTGGAAAAGCAGGAGAGGATGGCCCAAGTCCATGGGCCCTTGCGCCCACGTGGGAGACCCAGAAGAAGCTCCTGGCTTCTGGATTCAGAGCTTGGCTGTGCGGCCATTTGTGGAGTGAACCAGCACATGGAAGACC
This sequence comes from Oryctolagus cuniculus, assembly GCF_051225735.1. Taxonomy (NCBI): domain Eukaryota; kingdom Metazoa; phylum Chordata; class Mammalia; order Lagomorpha; family Leporidae; genus Oryctolagus; species Oryctolagus cuniculus. The sequence goes on along the minus strand of NC_142882.1, from coordinate 61,730,690 downwards.
TCTCTATTTGTACCTCTCTCTATAACTCTGCCTTTCAAATAAATAAAAATAAATCTTTTTATAAAAATTCTCACAATAACCTTCTGTCTCACTTCAAATCACTCTCTCCTCATTCCTGCACTCCAGCGCTGCTATCCTTTCTCATTTCCAACACACACAAGCTCCCACCTTGTTAAGATCTGACCCCTTCTAAAGGAATCTGCCTGGCTGTCCAATTTAAAGCAGTCTTGCAGCCACTGTCTCTCTGCTTCTCAGTGTAATCACCTTCCTATCACGTATCATAATCGCATCCTTTTCTTGTTTGCATACCTGCTCTTGTCTGTCTCATCCCTCAGAACATATGTTAGGTGAGAGCAGGGACTTTGTCTGATTCATTACTTCACTCCTGGTGCCTAGAATAATCTCTGTCACATTGGCAGTCAGGGAAGTGTTCATTAAGTGAGAGAAGAAAGAAAGGGAAGAACAGAGAAATATAAAACAGAATTATATTTTTCTTCCTGCTCAGAAAAATGTGAATTTATATTGTACTTCAGATACATATTAGCTTCATGGCCTTATGAATTTTTCAGTCAATTCCATAAAACATAAAATGAGGAGGAAATACCATATCTCATAGTATTTGGGTGCATATTAAGTGACATAACATATGCAAAACCATCAAGCAGAGAAAGAGATATGAGATTTACCGTCTTAACCTTTTCCCTCTCTCCCTTCCTCAATTTCTCCCACTCTTAGTGACACTAAGTTAACTAGGAGATGTACATCTTCATGATCATTTTCAGATATGGATTTTTCTCCTCCAAAATGTATCATGTTAAATCTTGGGGCACAATGAATTCCTTGTGATCGATCCAACAAGTGCAGTTCTCTTTGTCCCTGCAATTGGATGATGCTCCTTGTATTTATATTTAACAATACCTCTGCCTTTCATAGTTTATAACTGCCCTGGGATCATTTTGATCTGGCTGTCATTTCAATCCAGGATAATTCCACCAGTATATGAAAAGATTCATTCTGAGTTATTGCTGCCTTACAAGGAGAGAAAAAAAAAGAACAGAGGGTAAAAGCTTTCCTCTGAATATCTTGAATCAGTCTCCTTTTCGCCTAAAAGCAATTGTATAATAGTACAATTAATTGCTAACACTCTCACCAAATGTCCTCTTTCACACATTCTTTGATGTACAGAGTCACTGCTTCACCAGGCAGTGTTAGCACATCTGACAATGTCTCACTAGAAGAGGCTAAGAACTATAAGTACCAGCAGATAAAATGTCGTGCAGGCCATTGCATGGTGGTCTAAGGAACAAAGATGCAAAATAGAAATTATTAGAAGGTCAGGGTACCATTTCTGAACTAATGCTGCCATTTTCTCTGATACCCACCAAGAATATTTATTTGTATAATTTAAAAACAAATCTGCACTATTTTGTAGCACCTTTGTGTCCTATTTTTATTTGTATTGTTCTTTCTGGTAATATTTTGAGCTGGAAATTTAAGTCATCCGTTTGTCTCCTTTTATTGATAACTATGTTTAGAGCAATAAATATTCATCTGATAATTGCCTTACATGTCTATCAAAGATTCTTTTTTTAAAAGAAGGTTTTATTTATTTATTTGAGAGGAGAGTTACAGACAGTGAGAGGGAGAGACAGAGAGAGAGGTCTTCCCTCCTCTGAGCCACCCCCAAGATGGCCACAATAGCCAGAGCTGAGCTGTATTTAAAGTCTAGTTTAATTGCATTGTAGCCAAAGGCTGAGGTTTATAATACTTAATGGAAGTTACTGATTTTTTCTTTGTTTCATAACATATGATTACTTTTTTTATTATTATTATTTGACAGATAAAGTTATAGACAGAGAGACAGAGAGAAAGGTCTTCCTTCTGTTGGTTCACTCCCCAAATGGCTGCCACGGCCAGCGCTGTGCCGATCCGAAGCCAGGAGCCAGGTGCTTCTCCTGGTCTCCCATGCGGGTGCAGGGCCCAAGCACTTGGGCCATCCTCCACTGCCCTCCCGGGCCACAGCAGAGAGCTGGACTGGAAGAGGAGCAGCTGAGACTAGAACCTGGTGCCTACATGGGATGCCGGCGCCACAGACGGAGGATTAACCAAGTGAGCCATGGCTCCCGTTCCCATATGATTGCTTTTTATAGCTACGTCATGGTCATTTGAGGAGAATATATATTCTCTAGCATTGTGGACTAGGATTCAATGCACATTGGTTAAGATCAGCTTTACAGATTATGCTGTTTAAATATTCTCAATAGTTACTTTCTGTCCACTGGATCTACCTTTTACTGAAAGAGGTGTATTAAAGTCTCCTATTGTTAGTGTGCTTCTAACTAGGTATACTTACAGGTTCTATAGTTGTATTTCATAAAGAGGATTGCTGTTTTATTTAGCATAAATATTCACAAGTGTTGCATCTTCAAGGTGGATTGCAGCCTTTAACATTAAAAAGTATCCTTTTTTGTCATATCTAATAACTTTGAGCTTGAAATCTATGTCTAAGGATTACTATACTGCTGTCTTTCATTTTTCATTTGCCTGACATAAGTATGCCCATTCATTTATTTTTAGCATTTCTGAATCTCTTTGCTTTAGTGTGATTCTTGAATACAGCAGAGTTGGATTATGTTTATTGATGAAACTGAATATCTTATTTTTTTTTAACAGGTAAGTTATTTTGTTATGGCCAGTATGTTTCATCTCAATTTTATAATACTGTTCATTATGCATATTTTCCTTCTTTCAGTATGTGTGTTTTCTTATATGGATGTGGATATTGATAAGCGATATAAACATACATTTATACTTAATACATTTCTTTTTATAGTAGTATAACATTCTTTCTAATGAATATATTATGTGTTTATGAATATTTTACAGATATGTTTCCTTTTTAAAGCATTTAGGAACAATTATATTATTGTTCCAGTAATTATCTGTACATTTATTTATGCTTTTAAAAATATTCCCTTTTTCTTTGTTTAACCTTTTAATATTTGGTGTTTCTTGATATTTCTGTTTTGTTTCTTGTATATGTTTAACATCATCTTCAAGGGTGCTTTAAAAACTTCATGAAAAAAATGAATTAAAAAATGTTTACTTTGGTGCAAAAAAAATTTTCAAAATCAATGCATAGTGCCCAGCATTAGAACATAACACTGAGCTGTCTATTTTCCTCTTTTCTTGTCTTCTACTTACTTATAATTTGCATTATTTCTACTGTATCACAATATATAGCATTGATATATTATTCTTCTGCCCTTATCTGCCACTTGGTATGCTAGTGAATGCTCAGGTATTTTAGGACGCTCACTTTGACCCTGTTGCTAGATTTTTTGCAGTCATAGCTCTGTTGAATGAAAGCATTTCCCTAGCAGACTCCTAGGGAAATGCTGATGGGCTCAGTGTCTCCTGAGCCCTGTGTGTCCAAATCTACCTGCTGAAGTATGAAACAACGTTAACTGGACATAAAACCTTGGCCTTCATTTTCTTTCATTGAGTTTTCTAAAAATGCACTCGGCTCTGTCCTTGCTTTACAAGCTGGTTTTGAAAGGAATTCGTCTATTTCATTTGTTTTTGCTACTTAATGTTATCTGTATTACCTGGAGACCTTGAAGAATTTGTCTTATTTTTGAAATCTAACAGTTTTACTAGGATATATCTGGGGGTATTCGTGCTGTTTTAATCTTCTCAGGTACTCAGTAAACCCATTTCAATCTGTAGGATTTACTATTTTTCTAAATACAGGAAATTTTGTGAATTATAATTTTAATGGTTTTTCATCTCTCCTCAGATGACTGAATGGCCAGGGTTGGGTCAGGCCAAAGTCAGGAGCCAGGAGCTTTATCCAGTTCTCCCACATGGAGGGAAGGTGCCCAAACACTTGAGACATCTTCCACTACTTTTCCAAGGTGTATTAGTGGGAAATGGGATCGGAAGTGGAGCAGCCAGAACACGAACTGGCACCAAAATGGAATACCAGTGCTATGGGTGGCAGCTTTACCTGCTACACCACAACGCCAGCCCCACGCACATGGAGTTGTATATTTTCCTTTTTATTTCAGTCTTTATAAGTCTATTCTCTGTCTTGATGTAACGTTAGGTATAGAAATTTCAGAATTATTAGGGTATCTATATTTTGTATCATTCAGGCAGGAAATTTTGAGAGATTGGTTATTTCACAGGCTTTATTGTTGTCAGCTAAATGGAAATTTAAAATTATGTTGTGATGCACAGATTTTACTAAATGCACTGTCATCCAGTTGGCAGTTATTCCCTTTATGATTAGTGCTTATTGCTTTATTTGAGAATTCTGTGGTAATGCTAAGTTCTTATAGATATCTTCTGATGTTTATGGAGAGTTTGTTATCTTTTGCTTACAAAGATGTTCTCCTATTTGTATGCTTATTCAATAAATATTTTGCATTTCACATTCAGAATCACAATCGATCTGAAATTGAATTTCTTCTACAGTGCGAGCCAAGGGATCTATACCCCTTTCCTCGTCTCCTTCCCATTCCACTTCCCTCATTTTTTTTTCACATGAATATTCAAATAGTGCTGCACTATTCATTGTAAAGTCAATCTATTTCTCTACTCCATGAAATAAAAATTTTGTCTAAAATTGAAGTGGCTACATATGTTTGGGGTTTTCATGAATCCTTCTGTCTATTCCATTGTCTGTTTGTCTTTATTTAAGACCCCAGAGAATTGTATTCACTGATATCTTATATTCCACTAATGCTCTTTGGGGCTCAGGGTTTGGAGAAAGGGATAGCAAGAGAGAGGCCATGTTTAAGTGCTGCTATTGCAATGGAGTTCCCACTTGTTATTCAAAAATATTTCTATTTGGAAATAATTTTTAATTATAAGGAAGTTACAATAATGCAAATCAAAAATAGTGCACAAACCATTTATCCTTTTACTCCTAAGTATTCCAGGTTGTATTTATTAAAATAGGAATGTTCTTTTACATATTAACTAGGATACAGTTATTGCCTTCTCAACATTACACTGAGTTATGAATTCCTGGCTAGAATGTCACTAAGTGTTGTTTCCATCTTCATAGATCCTATTCAGAGGCACACAATATTTATTTTCCCTTATGATTTTAATTTTGATTACCTGATCGAAGTGTTTCTCCTCTCTTTAATCACCTATTCCTTCACCTTATAAGTAATAAACAGTCTAAGAGATATATTTAAACCATTTAAAATCCTGCTTTTCATAAAAACTTTCTCCCTAGATTTTCCTTTGACTGCAAGTTCTTTATTGACAAAAATTTTTATTTTGATATCTGTAAGATGATGATTTTTCAAGTCTCTCATTCTTTTCACATCACCTCTGGGCACTCTGTATTCTACTATAAGAAGAAATATTTCTCCTCATTTAGTTATTTATCTCTTTATGATCAACAAGGGAAATATGTTCCTATCTTTTATTTTATTTTTTATTTGAAGGACAGAATGACAGATATGGAAAGACAGAGATATTTTCCATTCACTGGTTCACCGCCCAGATAGCCACAATGATCAGAACTGGACCAAACCTGGCGCCAGGACCAGGAACTCCATTTGTGTCTCTCTTGCAAGTGGCAAGTGTCCATCTTCTGCTGCCTTCCCAAACACATTTATTAGAAGCAACTTGGAGTGAAAGCAGAACAGCTGGGAGTTGACCAGTGCTCTGATGTGGGATCCAGCATCACAGGTGGTGGCTTAACCTGCTGTGCCACAGTGCTGGCCCACGTTCCCATATTTTAAGGGCTTATAAATCATTACCCAATTATTTAGCTTCTCAAATTGTCTCAGATTTGAGCAATGGAAATCTTTTAAAGCTAGTAATATGCTCCACTTTTTTCTTCTTTTTTATCACTTATTTTCTGATTTTCTGGCCCAATATGTCAAGTTTATCTTTGTAATTTCCTTGAATGAGCCCTAGCATCAATATTTTTCTGAGGATCCAGCTTATTTTCCTGAGACTGGGTCTTTGTTCTTTTGGAGAACAGGCTTAGAAAATGTAAGTGTGCCTGCATGCGTATAAGCATGTGCATAGGTATATATACAAATACATAGATACCCACACCTGTACACAGACACACAAAGGCATTCCTTGTTTAGCTGTACTTCAAAGATACTGAGATGTTTTTACAAACTAAAAATTTGTGGCATTAAACAAGTTTATCAGGGCCACTCTTCTCACAGAATGTGCTCAATATGTCACGTTTCGGTCATTCTTACTACATTTCAAACTTCATACTTATTATACCTGTCATGGTGATCTATGATCAATGCTTTTTGATGCTGGTATTTCGGTTGTTATGGGATGCCATGAACTGCATCTTTATTAGACAATCAACTTAATTAGTAAATACTGTGTGTGTTCTTTCTGCTTCTCCCATGTCTTTTCCTTCTCCTTGTGCTCCCCTAAATCCTGAGACACAACATTGAAATCAAGGCGGTAATCTGACAGTGGCCTCTGAGTGTTCAAATGAAAGGAGTACCCACATACCTCTCACTTTAAATAATAAGTATTTGGCCTAGTGGTCGAGATGCCAGTTAAGATGCCCAAATCCCTTGTCAGAGTACCCAGTGCAGATCCAGGGAGGCAGCAGGGGATGGTTCAAAAGCTTTGGAAACACCTTTTCTCTTCCACTGCAAGCACTGGGGAAGGGAACCGTGAGGCAGTCACATCAAAAACTGAGATATGATGAAAGCTATGCCTCGGGTGCCAGTTTTCCAAGTTTTGAATGCAAAGGAAAGTTCTTGGAGAAAGTTAAAAGTGTTACTCCAATGAACACACTGACGATAAGAAAGTGACATAGCTTATTGCTCATCTAGGAAAAGTTTGAGTAGTCTGAATAGAAGCTCAAACCAGCAACACTATTCTCTTAAGAAAAGATTAATCCAGGGCAAGGCCCTAAATCCCCTCAATTCTATGAAGGCTAGGAAAGGTAAGAAATCAGTACAAGAGGGGCCGGCGCTGTGGCACAGTGGGTTAACGCCCTGGCCTGAAGCACCGGCATCCCATATGGGCACCAGTTCTAGTCCCAGCTGCCCCACTTCTCATCCAGCTCTCTGCTATGGCCTGGGAAAGCAGTAGAGGATGGTCCAAGTCCTTGGGCCCCTGCACCTGCATAGGAGACGCAGAGGAGGCTCCTGGCTAGGCTCCTGGCTCCTGGCTCCTGGCTTCAGATCAGCGCAGTTCCAGCCATTGCAGCCACCTGGGGAGTGAATCAGCAGATAGAAGACCCCTCCCCTCTCTCTCTCTCTCTGCCTCTCCTCTCTCTTTGTAACTCTGACTTTCAAATAAATAAATAAATCTTAACAAAAAAAATCAGTACAAGAAAAGTTGAATCTCTCAGAGGTTGGTTCATGAGGATTAAGGAAATAAGTCATCTCTATAACATGAAAGTGCAAGATGGAGCAGCAAATGCTGACATCAAAGCTGCAGCAAATTATCCAGAAGGCTTTGCCAACATAAGTGATGGAGGTGGCTACACTAAACAGCACATTTGCAATGTACACGACACAGCTTTATATTGGAATAAGATGTTATCCAGGACTTTAGTTACTGGAGAGCAGTCAGCGCCTAACTCCAAAGCTTCAAAGGACAGGATGACTCACAAAATATCAAGGACTAATACAGCTGGGGACTTTCAGTTGAAGCACATGCTCATTTGCCATTCTGAAAACTCTAGAGCCGCCCTTAAGAACTACCCTAAAGCTACTCTGCCTGTGCTCCTTAAATGGATCAATAAAGCCTGGACAACCACACATCTGTTTACAACATGGGTTACTGAATACTGTAAGCTCATTGTTGAGGACTACTGCTCAGGAAAAAGGGTTGCTTTCAGAATATTACTACTCATTGGCCGTGCAGCCAGTCATCCAAAAGCTCTGATGGAGAGAGACAGTGTGTTTAATGCTAACACAGGCAATTCTGCAGCTCATGTATTAAGGGGTAATTTTGAGGCTCAAGTCTTATTATTAAAGAAACACATTTCATAAGGCTATTTTTGCTATAGATAGCGATCTCTATGATGGATATGACTCAGGTAAATAGAAACCATTCTAGAAAGGATTCATCATTCTAGATGGCATTAAAAATATGTGTGATTCATGGGAAGAGACCAAAATATCAACATTAACAGGATTTTGTAAGAAGTTGATTGTAGCTCTCATGAATAAAGAAGGAGTAGTGACTTTCGTGCAGGAAGGAACTGCAGATGTGTTGGAAACAGAAGGATAAGTGGGATTAGAAGTGGAGCCTGAAGATGAGACAGAGCTGCTGTGTCTCCTAATCAAGTTAATAGATGAGGAGTTGCTTCTCATGGGTGAGTAGAGACAGTGGCTTCTTGAGATGGAATTTACTTCTGGTGAAGATGCTGTAAAAACTGTTCAAATGACAAGGGATTTAGACTATTGCATGAACTAAGTGGATCAAACAACAGCAGGATTGAGAGGAATGACTTCAATTTTGAAAGACGTTCTGCTATAGGTAAAATGCGATCAAATAGCATTGTAAGCTACAGAGAAATTGACCCAAAGGAAGAGTTGATTGATTTGGCAAACTTCCTTGTCTTATTTTAAGAAATTGTCACAACTACAATTGTGCAGCCACTACTCTGAGCAGTCAACAGTCAAGAAAAGAGCATTTGCCAACAAAAAATTGTGGCCTTCTGAGGGCTCAAATGATTATTAGCATTTTTAGCAAGAAAGTATTTTGAATTAAAGTGCATACATTGAGTGTTTTTTTTTTTTTTTTTGACAGGCAGAGTGGACAGTGAGAGAGAGAGAGAGACAGAGAGAAAGGTCTTCCTTCTTCCATTGGTTCACCCCTCAATGGCCACTGCGGGCGGTGTGCTGTGGCCAGTGCACCGCGCTGATTTGGAGCCCAGAGCCAGGTGCTTCTGGTCTCCCATGCGGGTGCAGGGCCCAAACACTTGGCCCATCCTCCTCTGCACTTCCCTGGCCACAGCAGAGAGCTGGCCTGGAAGAGGAGCAACTGGGACAGAATCCGGCACCCCAACCGGGACTAGAACCCAGGGTGCCGGCGCCGCAGGTGGAGGATTAGCCTAGTGAGCCACGGCGCCAGCCTACATTGAGTTTTTAAACTTATGTCTACTACATACTTAGTCACTGCAGTATAGTACAAACATGACATTTATAAGCACCGGGAAGCCAAATATTCATGTGCCTCACTTTACTGCAATATTCATTTCTCTCATCCACTTGTCAGTGGCAAATTTCACTGTGTCCTGGCTTGTCGCTCCCGTGATTAGTTTCATAAACATAGGCTGTTGTAGATAGAATTTCTTGTTATTCTTTCTCTCTTATACATAAATTAGCAAATTATATATTCCCCTTCCCATCTTTTTTTTTCTGTTTAATGATAACATCCATAAGTCACTCCACATTGGTTCACAGTCATCTTCTACATTCTTTTATACAGTCATATAGTTACCTAACTTTACACAAGCAATCCCCTCTGTTTTGGATATTTCAGTGGTGTACAATATTATGCAGTTATAAATGATGTTTGAATGAATAATTTTGTCCATATATGTTTTTTGTGTTTTGGAAGCTGTCTTGCAGATAAACTCTGAAAGTGAGATTACTAAATTTTAAGATAAATTTTATTAATATTGTCATAATGTACCATTTTGTATCCCCATTGCAATATATGAGAATGCCTATGTGGACAAATTGATGAATTTGTATCAATCTGATAGATCAGAAAATGATGTCTTCATGTATATCAGTCCGAGTCAGCTGCCATAACACAGTACCACAGACAAGGTGATGAAGCAACAGAAGTGTACCTTCTCATGGTTCTGGAGACTTGAGAAGTCCCAGCTGAATGGGTCAGCAGGGTAGGTTTCCTTTTGAGGTCTATGGCCTTGGCTTGCAAGCAGTAGCCATGTCGCCAACTTGTCACTGTGTGTTCACATGGCCCATTCCCTAATGATGAGACTGTGTGTGGGGGCCAGAAAGAGGAAAGAGCTCCTGGATAGCTCTTGTATGGACACTAATTCTATAGGATCAGGCTCCCACTGTAATGGCCTGCTTTACCCTTAATTACCTCTACATAGGACCTAACTCCAAATAGAGTCACACTGGGGAACATGACAATGGAACATGTTTTTGGGAAGGACACAATTCAGTCCACAGTACAACCCATTTAAAAATCTTGTCATGAGAAAAATCAATATTATTTTTTAATTTTAAAGGCTGTATTTGTATTAGTTTATTTTGTAAATTGTTCTTGTCTTTTTCCTATTTTTCTAGAGAATGTTGTGGTTTTAAATTTTAATATTTGGGACTTATTTATAAATTAGGGGAAGTACATCTTTATCTGTGATACAGTTTGTAAAATTTTACACTCTGTGCTAAGAAGTTATTTGGAAAACTGTTGGGCTGAGATGGCTCCAGTGCCTTGGGTTCCTGTCTAAGCAAACCCAAGCCCAATTCAATGCAAACAGCAAAATGAAACTTAAACTGAACCAACCAGAAATCATCCATCTAACATTTAACTAGGGAATTTCCACCTTAGCCAATCAAATATATTTTCTTGGTCGTGCTCCTATGAATGTCTTGTGAGAATTTTCCACTTCCCCCCACTTGGTGGAGCCATGAACTGCCAGCCGTCTGACTATCTCTATCTGCTCACATGGACTCTAAAATTTTAACATGCTTAAGCTTATCTTTTAAAGCTACTTTTTCATTTGTTCTTTTCAGTTTGCTTGAATGTTTTATTTTGCCTTCTTTGCTTTTATACAGTCAAACTTAACCATCTTTTCTTTATTGCATCTTGATTTTTGGTCATTGTTAGAAAGCCTTTTCCTATAATCAGGTTATCGAAGAATTTCACAAGATTTCTTCTAGTACTTGTACAGTGTATAGCAATTGGTGCTTACATGAAGAAATTGGAAAGGTACAAAACAAATGTGCTATCAATGCATCTCAAGAACTTAGAAAAACAACAAACCAAACCTCAAATTAGTAAGAGGAAAGAATAATTAAAATTAGAGAAGAAATGAATCGAAGCAAAAAATAAAAAAATCAGTGAAATGAAGAGCTGATTTTTTGAAAAAATGAAAATTGATAAATCATTGGCCCAACAAACACCCCCCCTAAAAAAGAGGGAGAAGACCCAAATAATAAAAATCAGAGATAAAAAAGAAAATGTAACAACAGATATCACAGAAATAAAAAGAATCACTAGGAAGTACTATAAAGAACTGTATGCCAACAATTTGGGAAACCTAGAAGAACTGGATAGATTCCTAGACACATACAATCTACCAAAATTGAGTTATGAAGACAGAAAACATAAACAGATCAGTAATGAAGATGGAAATTGATTCAATAATAAAGACTAAACAAATAAAAGCCCAGGACCAGATGGATTCACTGCTGAATTCTACCAGACATTTAAAAGAAGAACTAATTACAATTCTTCTCAAGTTATTCAAAACAATTGAAAGGGAAGAATCCTCTCACACTCCTTCTACGAAGCCAACATCATCTTAATTCCTAAGCCAGAAACAGATAACAACAGAGAAAGAGAACTATAGACCAATATCTCTGATGAACATAGTTGCAAAAATCCTCAACAAAATATTAGTTAACTGAATCCAACAACACATCAGAAAGATCATATACCCAGACCAAGTAGGATTTACCCCTGGTATGCAGGGATGGCTCAACATTTGCAAATCAATCAATGTGATTAACATTAACAAACTGCAGAACAAAAACCATATGGTTATATCAATAGATATAGAGAAAGCATTTGATAAAATACAATATCCTTTCATGATGAAAACCTTAAGCAAATTGGGTATAGAAGAAATATTCCTCAACACAATCAAGGCAATTTATCACAAACCCATGGTCAGCATCCTATCTAATGGGGAAAAGCTGGAAGCATTTCCCCTAAGATTTGGAATCAGACAATGATGCCCACTCTCATCAATGCTATTTAATATATTCCTGGAAGTTTTAGCCAGAGCCATTATATTAGAAAAAGAAATCAAAGGGATATAAACTGGGAAAGAGAAAGTCAAATTATCCCTATTTGCAGATGACCCAATTCTATATATAGGGGATCCAAAAGACTCCACTAAAAGACTATTGGAACTCATGGAAGAGTTTCGTAAAGTGGAGGTTATTAAATTAACACAGAAAAATCAATAGCCTTTGTAAACACAGACAATTCCATGGCTGAGAAAGAACTTTTAAAATCAATCCCATTCACAATACCTTCAAAAATAATTAAACATCTTGGAATAAATGTAAACAAGGATGTCAGAGATATCTATGATGAAAATTACAAAACATTAAAGAGAGAAATAGAAGACATTAAAAAAGTGAAAAAATCTTCCATGCTCATGGATTGGAAGAATCAACACCATCAAAATATCCATACTACTTAAAGCAATTTACAGATTCAGTGTGATCCCAATCAAAATACCAATGACATTCTTGACAGATCTAGAAAAAAAAATGATGCTGAAATTCATATGAAAATGCAAGAGACCTCTGAATAGCTAAAGAAATCTTATACAACAAAAACAAAATCATAATACCTGATTTCAAGACATACCACAGGAAGGTTATAATCAAAACAGCCTGGTACTGCTACAAAAACAGACATGTAGACCAATGGAACAGAATAGAAACTCCAGAAATCAATCCATGCATCTGCAACCAACTTATCTTTGACAAAGGAGCTGAAATCAATCCCTGAGGCAAGGACAGTCTGTTGAACAAATGGTGCTGGGAAAACTGGATCTCTGTGTGCAGAACCATGACACTACACCCCTACCTTATACCTTTCCCAAAAATCCATTCAAAAGGATCAAAGACATAACTCTACAACCCGATGCCATCAAATTACTAGAGAACATTGAGAAAACTCTGCAAGACATTGGCATAAGCAAAAACTTCTTGGAAAAGACCCCAGAAGCACAGGCAATCAAAGCCAAAATTGACAAATGGAATTACATCAAGCTGAGACGCTTCTTCGCTGAAAAAAAAAAAAAACACTCAGCAAATTGAAGAGGCAACCTACAGAATGGGAGAAAATTAATAAAGGGAATCTATAAAGAACTCAAGAAATTCAACAATAATAAACAATCCAATTAAGAAATGGCCAAAGGACTTGAACAGCCATTTTTCAAGAGAGGGAATTCAAAGACAACAGACACTTGAAAACATGCTCAGGATCACTATCACTAGCTATCATGGAAATGCAAAATCAGTTAGGTTTCTCTTCACTCTGGTTAGGATGGCTCTCATACAAAAATCAACCGACAACAAATGTTGGTGAGCATGTGGGAAATTACATTCCCACTCTTGGTGAGAATGTAAACTTGTACGGCCACTGTGGAAGACAGTATGGAGATACCTCAGAAATCTGACTATAGACCTACCATGTGATCTAGCCATCCCACTCCTGGGAATTTACCCAAACCAAAAGAAGTCAGCATATGAAAGAGTTATCTGAACACCCGTTCATTGCAGCACAATTCACAATAGCTAAGATATGGAAGCAATCCAGATGTTCATCAACTGTTCACTGGACAAAGATTATGGTATACATACACTATGGAGTGCTATTCAGCTATATGAATATATGAATATGAAATCCTGTTTTTTGCAACAGGATGGATGCAAATGGAAACCATTATACGTGGTGAAATAAGCCAAATCCCCAAAGGACAGATATCATATGCTTTCGCTGATCCCAGGTAACTAACAGAGTACCTAAAATGTAGTGGAGTGAAATGGACATTTTGAGATTCAATGATTATTTACAGCCCTCATCTCTTCCATTGAGGAATAGTGTTCTTTTCTTTCTTTATATGATTTGTTGAACTTTTTTTTACTTAATGTAGAGTTAACTTTACAATCATTAAGTAAATTGAAAGTAGATCTTTGTAACAATTAACTGGGAATGGGAGAGGGAGGAGGAAGAAGGATTGGGTGTGGGTGGGATGGAGGACAGGGTGGGAAGTATCACTATGTTCTTAAATCTGTATATACGAAACATACGAAACTTGTATAACTTAAATAAAATTACAAAAAAAAGAAAATAAAAAAAGATATTCATACATTACACTGTGTTTGCCTGCTGTTTGAGATGATTTTTCCCTCTTGAACAGCTTACATTCTAAAAATATTTGTTTACAAGGAGAGTGTTTAGCACAGCAGTTGACACCATTTGAAACACTGGCATTCTAGGTGCCTGGTTAGAGTCCTGACTTGCTTCCAAATCCAGCTTCCTCTTAAGGTTCATCCTCAAAAGCAACAGCTCAACGACTTGGGTCCTTGCTATCTACCTGGGAGATCTGGATTGAGATCCAGGCTCCTGGATTCAGCCCCATCTTCTGTGGGAATTTAGGGAAAGAATCAGCAGATGGGAGACTTCTCTCTCTCCCTGTCCCTTTCCCTCTCTCCCTGTCTTCCCTCTCCTCCCCTGACTTTCACATAAGAAGTAAATAAATGAAAGTTTTAAAACATTTGCTTGACACTTTTGTTTGCTAAGCAAGTAATATAGATTAAACACATTGCAAAGAATTGAGTTCTGAACAGACTCAGCTACAGGAGATGCACAGATTTGGGTAATTTGGGAAAGTAATATGGATGCAGTACAAACTCCCAAAGTACACTCTATTTCTATATTACTGATGGGAATAACTCACCTGTTCTCCACATTAGAATGGAAAAAGAATCCCAGTATAAGAAGTGAAAAAGTGAAACTTTGCCTGTGAGAGTCATTCCTTCACTAACTGAAATTCTTGAGCTTCTAAGTAGCAGGTCGATACCAAGAACTGCCTGCATGGTAGTGAGCACCACAGAGCACTGTAACACTGTGGTACTCTAGTACTGTGTACTACAGTATAGTACTGTAGTACTGTGGTACTGTGGTACTGTGGTAATGAGTGTGGTAGTGAGTACTGCAGAGTGAAAAGCTGTAACACTTCACCTAGTTCATAACACCAATAAGAACTGCTGAATTCTGTCTTTGGTTCTGCCATGTTTTCCTTTGTGATATCATTTATTCTCATCACAGCGCTGTCCTCTCAGATATACAGGTTTGGCCCCCGTCATCTCTAGGGGGTGACCTGCTGGAGAAAGTTTCCTGTCTGTCCCCTTCCTGAGAGAATCGCATCCTACCTGTGTGGCTTAAGCCCTTGACTAAGAACCTCGGAAAACAGCCCTCATTGTTCACTGGTGCTTCTGCCCAGGAAATCCTTCATTCTGATACTAGAAATATAGAGTATTTTTTTACATCCCATAGGTTTATCAGATTACAGATTCGTCCTCAGCGCAACCAATTCCTTCCTCACTCTGGTTTCCAGATTCTCAGCCAAGAACCAAACAGAAGAAGGAAGAGAACAAGTTTCCTGCTGCACGGAGCTGATTTTCAATTCTGGCTTCTGCACACAATAGTTATGTAACTTCAGTGATTTAATTAATCTTTTAGCAAATATTTCTTCTAAGTGAATATTAATAAGTGCTTATTCAATATCATTATAGAACAGTTACGTCAGAATGTGTTTATTATGTATTTAGCATGGTACCTCACACTTAGAGGAGATAAGAAATAGTAGCTAGTATTACTTTAGAAGATATTACCAGTGCTGGCGCTGTGGCACAGTGGGTTAACACCCTGGCCTGAAGCGCTGGCATCCCATATGGATGCCGGTTCCGAGACCAGGCTGCTATCCAGCTCCCTGCTATGGCCTGGGAAAGCAGTGGAAGATGGCCCAAGTCCTTTGGGCCCCTGCACCTGTGTGGGAGACCTGGAAGAAGCTACTGGCTCCTGGCTTCAGATCAGCACAGCTCCAGCAATTGCGGCCATCTGGGGAATGAACCATCAGATGGAAGGCTCTCTTTCTTTCTCTCTCTTTCTCTCTCTCTCTCTCTCTCTCTCTCTCTCTCCCCCTCTCCTCTCTGTGTAACTCTGACTTTCAAATAAAATAAATAAATCTTTTAAAAAAAGAAGAAGATATTACCGGAGCCAGCATTGTGGTGTAGCGGGTAGAGCTGCCGCCTGCAGTGCTGGCATCCCATATGGGTGCTAGTTCGAGTCCCAGCTGCTCCACTTCCTATCCAGCTCCCTGTTATGGCCTGGGAAAGCAGCAGAAGATGACCCAAGCCCTTGGACCCTTGCACCTGCGTGGGAGACCCAGAAGAAGCTTCTGGCTCCTGGCTTCAGATCAACACAGCTCTGACCATTGTGGCCAATTGGGGAGTGAACCAGTGGATGGAAGACCTCACTCTCTGCCTCTCCTTCTTTCTCTGTGTAACTCTGACTTCAAGTAAAAATAATTAAATCTTAAAAAAAGAAGATATTACCATGATAACAATTATTACAGCCTGGCCTCACATTCTCCAGTTAAACTCTTTCCAATCCATACTGTAAACAGTTTTTAAAAGGATAGTAATAAAAGGCAATTTTTTTCTGCTTCCTGTATCTAAAAGCTGTCAAAGATACCCACAGCCTAGTGAATAAACTCCCTGACTCGGCCTGTAGTCTCATTAGCTTGGCTCTATCCAGCCTCACCGTGTGCTACACTGTTGGTTAGAATCATGGCAATTCCCAAAACAGGCTCTTCTATAGCTCTGAGCTTCACTAAATGCTCTTTTCTCTGTCTGAAATGCATTTCAATCTTTACCTTCCCAGAAAAAAACAAGAGAATAAGTTAAACATATTTGTAAAATAACTGAAACCTAAGCACTTTGCAAAAATTAAGTCCCGTTATTCTCATGAATAAACATACTATTGTGTTATTTTTGTAAGGAAGGAACCAACATCTCAAAAGTTAGGTGAAGTTTCTTGATTTCTTTGTAGATTCTGGTTATCAACCCTTTATCTGTTGCATAGTTTGCAAATATTTTTTCCCATTCTGTTGGTTGCCTCTTCATTTTCCTGACTGTTTCTTTTGAAGTACAGAACTTCTAAATTTGATGTTATCCCAAATGTTAATTTTGGCTTGACTGCCTGTGCTTCTGGGGTCTTTTCCAAGAAGTCTTTGAAGGTACCTGTATCTTGCAGGGTTTCTCCAATGTTCTCTAATAATTTGATGGTGTCGGGTCATAGATTTAAGTCTTTAATCCATGTTGAGTGGATTTTTGTGTAAGGTGAAAGGTAGGGGTCTTGCTTCATGATTATGCATGTGGAAATCCAATTTTCCTTGCACCATTTATTGAATAGACTGTCCTTACTCCAGGGATTGGTTTTGGATCCTTGATCAAATATAAGTTGGCTGTAGATGTTTGGATTGATGTCTGGTGTTCCTATTCTGTTTCATTGGTCTATCCATCTGTTTCTGTACGAGTACCATGCTGTTTTAATAAAAACTGCCCTGTAATATGTCCTGAAATCTGGTATTGTGATGTCTCCTGCTTTGTTTTTGTTGTACAAGATTGCTTTAGCTAGTCGAGGTCTCCTGTGTCTCCATATAAATTTCAGCATCATTTTTTCCAGATCTGAGAAGAATGTCTTCGGTATTTTGATTGGTATTGCATTGAATGTATAAATTGCTTTTGGACATTTTCATGATATTGATTCTTCCAATCCCACTTAAGAGATAGGCCAAGGACCTTAATAGACATTTTTCAAAAGAGGAAATCCAAATGGCCAACAGACACATGAAAAAATGTTCAAGATCACTAGCAATCAGGGAAATGCAAATCAAAACCACAATGAGGTTTCACCTCACCCCAGTTAGAATGGCTCACATTCAGAATTCTACCAACAATAGATGCTGGAAAGGATGTGGGGAAAAAGGGACACTAACCCACTGTTGGTGGGAATGCAAACTGGTTAAGCCACTATGGAAGTCAGTCTGGAGATTCCTCAGAAACCTTAATATAACCCTACCATTCAACCCAGCTATAACACTCCTTGGAATTTACCCAAAGGAAATTAAATTGGCAAACAAAAAAGCTGTCTGCACATTAATGTTTACTGCAGCTCAATTCAAAATAGCTAAGACGTGGAACCAACCCAAATGCCCATCAACAGTAGACTGGATAAAGAAATCATGGGACATGTACTCTATAGAATACTATACAGCAGTCAAAAACAATGAAATCTGGTCATTTGCAACAAGATGGAGGAACCTGGAAAACATTATGCTGAGTGAATTAAGCCAGTCCCAAAGGGACAAATGTCATATGTTCTCCCTGATTGGCGACAACTAACTGAGCACCAAAGGGGAACCTGTTGAAGCGAAATGGACACTATGAGAAACAGTGACTTGATCAGCTCTTGTCCTGACTGTCAATGTAAAATGTAATACTTATCTGTTTTAGTATTTTTTTTGTTCTAGTACCATTGGTTGAACTCTGTAATTAACACACAATTATTCTTAAGTGTTTAAATTTTAATGCAAAAGTGATCCCTGTTAAATATAAGAGTGGGAATAAGAGAGGGAATAGATGTACAATTTGGGACATGCTCAATCGGACTTGCCCTAAATGGTGGAGTTAGAAACATGCCAGGGGATTCCAATACAATCCCATCAAGGTGGTATGTACCAATGCCATCTCACTAGTCCAGGTGATCAATTTCAGTTCACAACTGATCACACTGATAGGTCTAAGAGTCAAAGGGATCACACAAACAAGACTAGTGTGTGCTAATACTAACTGATAGAATAAAAAATGGAGAGAATGATCCAACATGGGAAGCGGGATACACAGCAGACTCATAGAATGGCAGATGTCCTAAACAGCACTCTGGCCTCAGAATCAGCCCTTAAGGCACTCAGATCTGGCTGAAGAGCCCATGAGAGTATTTTAGGCATGGAAAGCCAAGACACCCTGGAAAAAAAAAGAAGAAGAAGACCTAAATGAAAGATCTCTGTGAGTGAGATCCCAGTGGAAAGAACGGGGCCATCAAAGAAGGAGGTACCTTTCTCTGAAGGGAGGAGCGAACTTCTACTTTGACTATGATCCTGTCAGAATAAGATTGAAGTCGGCGAACTCAAAAGGCTTCCATAGCCTTGGCAACTCATGACTAGAGCCTAGGGAGATTACTGACGCCATAAACAAGAGTGTCAATTTGTTAAGTCAACAACAGGAGTCACTGTGTACTTACTTCTCTTGTGGGATCTGTCCTTAATGTGTTGTCCAATGTGAAATAATGCTATAACTAGTACTGAAACAGTATTTTACACTTTGTGTTTCTGTGTGGGTGCAAACTGATGAAATCTTTACTTAATCTATACTAAATCAATCTTCTGTATATAAAGATAATTGAAAATGAATCTTGATGTGAATGGAATGGGAGAGGGAGCAGGAGAGAGGGAGCAGGAGAGAGGGAGCAGGAGATGGGAGTGGTGCGAGTGGGAGGGAAATTATGGGGGGGGGAAGCCATTGTAATCCATAAACTGTACTTGGAAATTTATATTTACTAAATAAAAGTTAAAAAAAAGTTAGGTGAAACCTCCAAGGTCATACAAAAGGTAAATGGCAAATATTAATTTTATTTATTTTTAAAGATTTATTTATTTACTTGAATGTCAGAGTTACACAGAGAGAGGAGAGGCAGAGAGAGAGAGAGAGAGAGAGAGAGAGAGAGGTCTTCCATCTGCTGGTTCACTCCCCAACTGGCCGCAACAGATGGAGATGCATAGATCCAAAGCCAGGAGCCAGGAGCCAGGAGCCAGGGGCTTCTTCCGGTCTCCCATGTGGGTGCAGGGTCCCATGGACTTGGGCCATCTTCCACTGCTTTCCCAGGCCACAGCAGAGAGCTGGATCAGAAGTGGAGCAGCCAGGTCCTGAACCGGCGTTGTGCCACAGGCCTGTTGTGCCACAGGCCGGCCCTGCAAATATTAACTTTAAACACATATTCACCTGACTCCAGGGAGGATGACCTATCCATAGCAATACGCCATATCTTTGTTTCCTTCCGCAAGGCTCAGCCACCATCATTAATAAATCCTTCCAAGGACCATGGGAGCAGTTTCCATAATGTGTCTGTGTGGCCAACACAGTCTGTGTTGTCATCCCTGGTCCCAAGCAAAAAAAAATAAAAGTTTTCTTTTTTAGCAAAATTTTAATATGTATATATATAGAGGTATTCATCAGAAATAAATCGGTGGCTGGAATGATCAGGATTGGGATTCTGGAGAGAATTTAGGAAATCTAGGGGACTAATACTTTATTAATCAGTATTTGCTAGAGAAACAGGTCCACTAGGATGGAGACATATATACATACTTTTTTTCCAAAAAAGTTCACAGGAATAAAAAGTTTATTTTGGGGCAAAAAACTTGAAATCTGTGCACAGTTTTGCCATAATACACAAATTTCATGAACTTTTTAAAAACCTCTCATGCTGAGCTTCTAAACTTTTGCACTAAAATAAACTTATCTTTTAATTCCATCTCCCAGGAAGCTTTTGAAGCATCCTCACACAGAGAGATTTGTTATAAGGAGTTGGCTTACATAAATATGGAGGCTGAAAATTCTCAAGATCTGCATTTGTGAGTTCCAGTCTAAGGGCAAAAGAAAACCAATGCTCCTCTTGAACAGGCAGGCAGTAGAGTTCCCCCTTGCTCACTCTTTGCTTTAGCAGATCTTCTACTTACTAGGCCAGGACCACCCATTTCAAGGGAGGCAATCTATTCATCCCCAAACACCCTCGTACAATCACCCACAATAAGGTTTGACCAAATTCCTGGGCACTCCTTGGCACAGTCAAGTTGACATACAAAATTAACTGTCACAGACCCATAGCCAAGTTCAGTCCAGAAACAATAGGTTCAGAATTTTGTACTGTTACAGTCCTCCTACCACACCCCCAACACAGCTGTCACTATCACTACTAACATGACTATTTGCTTCTCAAATGTCCCTGTGTGCCTTCAGAGCATTCAAATTCCAGGAAGTGGCTAGCTGATTGTCTAAGCTCAGTTATTTGGGCTGGGCCTTCTGGGAGCAGAAGTGGGGAAGTGAGATCTGAGAGCTTCCTGTGATGCCGTCACATAAACCTCTTGTAAGAGGCAATGGACAAATCCTCTCAAGGAAATTGGTACTTCCATGGGATGAATGAAGGATGCCAAAAATAAAGGTACATTAAGTTCATATCAAATTGCTTCATATACCTCTCAGATTATTTATCTATCTACCTATCTCTAGTTATTATCTGTCTAATCTAATCACCATCTATCATCTGTTTCACTCCCTCCAGACTTTTAACTCTTTTTAGGCAAGAAATAGATCTTATTCATTTTTATATTCCCTGCAATTAGAATAGCTTGGCAAAAGGAAATGTTTCATTTAAGCTCATATAATGTTTGTTCAATGCTGGCAATGTCTCAGTGTGGGAGATTCTCATGCCTCTAAAGAGAGCATCTTCCCCAAGTTAGATGTTTGAGGTTTCTGGCATCATCCCTTCGGTTTCCCCTTTAAATTCAGTCTCTTGTGCTGTGCTTTCCCTTTGTCCATTGAGGGAGAGAAGACATGGACAAGAGCTATGCCTTCCCCAGTGTCTGTGACTGAGAACCACCTCCCTCCAATGGCGAGTACTTCTGGATTCTTTTAACAACATGTGTGTCTCTGATGGACAACTGTGTGTGCTATCATTGCTTCTGGAAGGCATAGCAAGAAAGTTCCTTTCTAGAGTGTTAGTTTCCTTCTTACCATCTTTTCTGCTCTCAATCACAGGACCCAGTCATAAAGGTAAAATTGTTGTTTTATGCAGCAATTCGGATGTGCACATCCTTGAATCCTGTTCAATACTCACCCAGAAAACTTAGAGTAAGAGAAAGGGTTGTACTGAGCAGAGCACATGCTCTGTTGGCACACTCTTCTGTTGAAGATTCATTATTCGGTTTAGGGAGAAGCACAGCCTCTGTGGTTAGTCCCAAGACTCTCTGTCCCAGAGGGATGACATTACTCACAAAACGTCACTTAAGCCCAGAAGGAATTAACTGAATTTTTACTGTGGAGGTCATTTGCTTTCATTTTAAAGTTGATATTTCTAAAAAAAAATCACTAGTTCTTCTAATAAACATTTCTCTTCTGTAGTTTTTTTTACCACCAGGCACATCAGAAGACTTAGGATCTCAGGTGTATTTGAATACGCCTTATAAATAATAAATAGAAACCCCAGTCTCTGTCCAGTTCTATTAATAAAATATACAACTGGTTCTCAGGAAGTAAAAAATTTTATGTTAGTTTCTATATACTGTCTTCTCAAATGTTTTTTCCAGATTTTAGCAACCATTCTTTTCCTACAATTTTAATGAGCAGGGAATTACAGTCAGACCTCACTGTTTGAGTCTGTTTGTGCTGCTAGAACAAAACACACAGAGTGGGTAATTCGTAAAGAATAGAAATTTATCTTTTTGGTTCCTGTAGCCTGGGAAGTCCAAGATGGAGGCTCTAGCCAGACTGGTATTGGGTGAGTGCTAACCCCTGCTGCTGCCTCTCGGCATCCTCTGAAGTAGATGAGCTCTGTATCCTCCTGTGGCAGATGGGACAGAAGGACAAGAGAGCTTTCCCTTCAAGCCTTAGTCATTGTTTTAAGAATGCTAATCCCATTCATGAGAGCTGAGCCCCCATGACTTAATAATGTCCAAAGGCCACACCTGCTAATACTATATTAGAAATTGTTTTGAAATGTGTGGTGGAATGAGAAGGTTATGATGGCCACACTATGCTCCTCCTCTCAGAAATGAATCCACTGCAACATTGTTGAGAAATCAACTGCAACAAACATGCAAGCCAGAGGAGAGGCCACCATTCAATCAGCCCTCACCATCTGTTGCTGATTTGTTTAGGAGCATTTTTGCCTTTGAGGGGAGAGGATAAGCACCAGTTTTGAGGACTCCTGGAAATGACTATCTTCTAATGGAGAGTTGGGGTTCTCCTTCCAACCAGATTCTATCCTCTAGAGAATGAATGATGCAAAGTACCCAAAAATAGGTCAAAGAATCACCATTCATGAACATCCAATGACTCCTAAACATAGAGTTTCTTGGATAATGTTCAAATGGGGAACACCCAGGAATATAAAGGATATTCTTTACATTCTTCTCCTAAATTTAGACAGCCTGTAGAACTTGGCACAAATATGAAGAAAGATGGGTATAAACGGACTCAGAGCTCACTTATCTAGCCAGTTATGCTAGGACCACAGTCTGTCCTAATGTCTCAGGTACCAGCAGAACGGAGTGGGTCAGAGGAAAGCTACTTCTTTTTAAGAGATTTATCTATCTATTTATTTGAATGTCAGAATGACAAAGAGAGGGGTGGGGGAAAAATCTCCCATCCACTTGTACACCCCTCCAATGACTACCACAGCCAGGGCTGGCCAAGAAGAAACCAGGAGCCTGGAACTCCAACCAGGTCTCCTAAGTGAGTAGCAGGGGCCCAAACACTAAGGCCATCATTCACTGTCTTCCCAGGTGCTATTAGCAGAACGGTGGGTCAGAAGTGGGGCAGTGAGGACTCAAATTGGCATCCTGGTAGGGGTACTGGTGTTGCAAGCAGTGGCTTATCCTGTTGCACAACACCAGCTCCAAAAAGCTGCTTCTATATTAACTTTTAAGTGTCATGAACCAGACCTCAGATAAACACTGCCAAATGTCACTCATCAGAGAAGTCATTCCTATCCTATAGAACAAAACTTAGTTCACAATTTTAGAAACATCACTTGAAAAACTCTCCATGTTGAAAGGGTAGAAAATACTTATTTAAATGAATATGAAAGATATGGGGTATATATTCCCCACCTACATGCCCCCTTTAGATGTTAATGTTATGTTTAAGGTGTAAACATTGAGTTCTCAGAATCCTAGGTGTAAACTGGAGCTTCCCAAAATAACTCAATTACAGAATGACATCACAGCAAATGCCAAGGCCCCAGGAAAAAAAGAACAATGAAAAGAAAAGAAAAAATACATAGTTAAATGCACAGCTCTGACCTTGATAATCCATGGGTTCCTTGGTTTCTATTATTTCTCCCCACACTGCTCCCCTATGGAAAGAGGGAACAGACACACAGTTCTCCTTTCTCTAAACCACATTCCTCTCCCTCCTGGAGCATACGCTGTTTCGTTTTCTGTGGAAACACTTGTGGGACAAGTCCTGTTCTCACCCATCACCCTGGATCCTAAGTGACTGGACAGCAATCGGCAAGGTCATGCCTCCTCGTATAAGCTACTATCAATGACTTGAATGAAGATCTTACTTTATGTCCTTTTAATATCTGTCTGTGACTTTACTAAGTCAGAGAGTTTATTCCCAACAATTTAAAGATAATTGGAAGGAGACTTTACAATCTAACGACTATACATAATTATTGATTTATTTAAACAATTACTCTTAAAAGGATAAGGATGGGTATTCTTCCACCATTAATAGTCTAACTTTACAAGCTGTCAACCCATCAACTATTGAAAACAGACAGAATGGAATATTTTAAACAGTGAAGTGGAGACTTTATTGTAATTGAAGAGCAGGGGTTAAGTTACTGACATACTGACTTTCCATTTTACTGAAGCTACTATCCCAGTGGAAAGTTTCAAGGGCAGTGTCAGAGTGATGGTCTTTCCCTGTGCCAGTATTGGACAGGGACACAGATAAATGGGCCCTCATGCTCTGAGACCAAGGTAGCTATGTACTGGATTTTCCTCCCTGTCTACCCCAGGCCAAAATAAACAAATAAATAAATAAAAATCAGTAAGTTGTTACAGTAGCAAGATTTAGAGGAATCCAAAGTGGAGGCCAGAGGACCAAAATGTGCCTAAAATGGAACAAAACTGATTGTGTGAACAAGGATTATTCCAGAGATAATCTTCTGGGGGTTCACATGAAGTCTGATTTGGACCTGGGTGAATTTCCCTCTTTATTTTATACCTATTATTTACCCTGTCCCAGGAATTGCTTTATGGACGTGAAGGCTCTGACAGGCTAAAAGAATTGGTTTTCGCTCTTGCTTGCTGACCTTTATTTAAGGGCTCACAGTTTTTGGTTGCTCAGTCATACAGCACCTGACTCCCTGAGCAAGCACGTTGCCCACATTGAAATTCTGAACCACAGTGACCCTGGCTGGCTTTTCAAACATCTCTGCCCAGGACCTTTCATGGACTTGTACAGAAATGAAAATACGGAGTATTTGATTCAAAGGTTTCAACTTTCAAGCTGCATACATAACAAAACACTTCAGAATGGAGAAGTATAGGCAGTGACTATATTAACTTATCTGATAACAACATTTATAAAAAATAAAAAATAGTTAAAACATCTGCAATAATAATTTTTCTTGCTAACTGTAGATTAATTAATAGACACGGCAATACACTTCAGGGTGAATCTATATTTGCTCTGCATATCATGCACATTATTTCTTTATCTCTTTTCCCTTGAAGTGCAAACTTTACTGAGACTCAAGAGAAGGGATCGCTGAACAAGTGTTAGCACTTGTAAATCTAGAATTTGATAGACCAACGATTATTTGCTGTTCATTTGTTATGCATATGATTAACCTTAAATAGAGCTGGCATTTGGTGCATCAGTTAACACATCATTTGGGATACCAACATCCCACACTGGAGTGCCTGTGTTCAAGTCCTGGCTCTGCTGTCCATCCCAGCTTTCTACTGTAATGCACCCTGGGAAGTAGCAGTTGATGGCTCAAGTACTTGGGCTCCGGCAACGAATGTAGAACTCCCTAACTGAATTCTTACCTCTGGCTGTGCAGACATATGGGAGTGAGTCAGCAGACAGAAGATCTCTCTCTCTCTCTCTCTCTCTCTCTCTCTCAATAAATAAATAAATACATTTTAAAAATTGACCTTGTGTAGGTACTGAGAAATAGAAATGTTAGCTCAGTGCTTTTCTATCATTCACCACGTAAAATTTTTAAAAGGTATACCATACCTTTGACTCAAAGATTCTGCATAAATATCACAACGACTCTATTCCCCACTGTTGCAAACTTGGTTCCAGTGTTGTAGGAAGTGAAAAGTGTGCAGTGAGGTTCAAGCCTGAGGATGACGTTCCGTAAGCACACCATATAGAAAGGACCTGTCCTTCATCTTTTCCCTCATTTTCCATCCTGCAAAACGAATGTGACTTCAATCACAATTAAAGTTCTTTGAAGCAAGAAAAAAAAAATTTTTCTGACAGTTCCAGTGAGAAGAAAACACCTTCTTTTGGTTAATCCAAATTGGTCTCAGGCCAAGGTGGTTGTCAGTGTAAGTTGGAAAGATTGCTCTGTACTTTGAACTTCAGTTCTGGGATTTAGTAATCCCAATGAAAGGAAGAAAATCAATGAAGGCATAGGGAAGTTGCTGTGAGAAACAGAGCCAGGTACATTGCACTGCTATCCCCCTCCCGCCCTGTCTTGTTTATGGATTCTTTTTTTTTTTTTAAGATTTATTTATTTATTTGAAAGGCAGAGTTACACAGAGAGAGGAAAGGCAGAGAGAGGGAGAGAGGGAGAGAGGGAGAGAGGTCTTCTAGCCGACGGCTCACTCTCCATTTGGCTGCAACAGCAGGAGCTGCGCCAATCTGAAGCCAGGAGCCAGGAGCTTCCTCTGGGTCCCCCACGTGGGTGCAGGGGCCCAAGGACTTGGGCCATCCTACTGCTTTCCCAGGACATAGCAGAGAGCCTGATCAGAAGTGGAGCAGCCAGGTCTCGAGCCGGCGATCATTTGGGATACCGGTGCTTCAGGCTAGGGCTTTAACCCGTTGCGCCACAGCGCTGGCCCCATTTATGGATTTAACCATGGAGAGAAAGTGGTGAGATTGTTTACCTCTTGCCTGAGTTGTTTTGAGAGTTTGCTTGGGGAAGCATTAGGAAATTGCAAAACTTTCTATTTACATGAGTGAAAGAAAAAGTTGCCAACTGTCAAATGTGCACACAATAAAGCTCCAGTCTTGACACTGTGCCTTATGGGAGCCCTACTCAGGGGCCCTTCAGACCTGTGCTTGGGATCTTATGGTGTGAACTAGAGCGGTAACCAGTCCATCCCCAAGGAAACACAAAACTCCTTCTTGGCCAAACGAATGATGCCTTTCAGAACACTGCTTTATTTACGCTGCCTTGTTTAACCTGTACCCAGCCCTTCCACTTCTAAGGAGAGCAACTTGCTGACCTTGTATTTTTTTAAATAATTTAAAAATTTATTAGAGTGACAGAGAGACAGAGAAAATAAGAGACAGAACTCTCCCATCCACTGATTCACTCCCAAATATCTGGATCAGTCTTTTTCATTCACAGCTGGTTGAACTGGATGCAAAGCTCATGATATGGATGGCCAATTGTAAAATACACTTGAAGAACTTCTGCAGAATGCTTGCTTACATCTTGGTGGCATAGATGTCACTGAGAAGATTTGAAGATTTCTCTTCATGGTTTAAAGTATAGAATATTTATTAAGGATCCACTGTATGTAGTGTACATTGTATGTAACTGTATGTAATTTGCAATGTGAGGAGTTGAGCACACAAAGAGGAAAAGGTTTGGGGCCTGATCTTGAGGATTCAGCTTGAGTCATGTAGATCCACATAGCACTGCATTGGTCAGTGGGCCATACGGGTGTGTGTATGTTTGTGTTTGTGTATGCATATCTATCTTTATATATATGGAATACTTAACAAATTATAAGAAGATGTTCTTATTAAACTGAAGAGACCATAATGTATAGACCATGACATATAGGAAAATATCAATTTTGTTATTATATTCTGTAATCAGACAACCCATATTATCAGCTTTTATATTTTTATGTTTTATTTATTTCCTTAGGTCATCCCAGCAGGCCATTAAAATGTTGGCCAAAAAAAAAAAAAAAAAAAAAAAAAAAAAAAAAAACACAGTACCAAAATCCCACAAAACTGAACTTTACTTTCTTTTTTTCTAGGACTTTTTCTCTAATTTCCTTTTTCTTATTTAATTGCATTGGATAGTGCTGGTAGAATAGCATTAAATGACTGGAATGATGGGGGCATCCCTTTTTAGTTCTTGACCTTAATGGAAACCACTTGGAGAAGGTAAAAAAAGTCTTATGCAGGATGAACACTCATCAGTGACAAGTGGTCAAGTGAAGCTTATTCTTGGAAATGGTTTTGATACCCAATCAGATTTCTGTAGGAGGGAATAGTAGGTTACATCAGCATTATCCACCATGGACTGGGGAGAAATGATGGAGGTGTGCTTTCCATTATTTGGCTTAGAAAGGGACATTCTTTAATATTCTTAGCTTTCTGATTTATTAAGAATTATTTTTCAGTCTGGAATGAATATTGAATTTTGCCTAGTCTTTTTTTAGCATCTGTTAAATTGATTGATAATCCAGGTTTCACCTTTGCTCCGCTGATGGGATTAATTAGGGTAATGGATTTTCTGAGGTTTTAATCATGTTTCATAACTCAATAAACTCTGCATTAGTCATTGATTTTTTTTCCTTTTTGTATACAGCTTAATTTAATGTAGCAGTTTTTTATTCCAAAATTTGGCATTTATATTCATAAGCAAGATGAATCTTTTCCTGCATTGAATCTGTCAGATTTTGGAATCAGAGTTGTGCTACACATGCAAAATAAAGCTATATTTTCCTATATTCTGGGACAGTTAAATATCATGAATATAACACATTCCTTAACAATTTGAAAGTCCATCTGCAAAATAGCCTAAGTCTAGCATCTTTTTGGAAATGGTTCATAAATAACTTTTAAAATCTCATCACTAGTTTATTGATCAATGCAACTTTTCTGTTGCTCCTTGTGTCAGCTCTTGTCATTTGTAGTCTCCTTAAAATTTAATCATTCAATCAGATTTCCAAAAACTTTAGCACAGAATTGATACATGAAATCTTAATCTCCTTCCAGTCTTGGATTTATTTAATTTCTCATTCTCAAGGTGATCATTTTTATTTTCCTTGAATGGTTATGTCATCTTTCTAACAAAAAGATTAAAGCACTCAATTCTGGAGAAGTCACTTGTTTACAGTAGAAATACTGATACCATGAATAGCTTGGTAGATATTAGATTATGTTGATAGTTTAATAATTTATGATTCTATCTATTTATAATATGTATACTTGGAGGAAATTTTAAAAGTCCAGGAAAATTTCATAATATAAATATTGCATTATGCATAGCTTGCAAAATGTTTTTGTACCAACATAAATTTATATATTTTTTGATAATATTTACATTTATTTATTTGAGAAGGAGGGAAAGAGAAAGGGTGGGAGGTGGGAGGGAGGGGGAGCACTTCCATCTGCTGGTTCATTCCCCAAATTCCTACAATGACAGGGGCTGGATCAGAAGCCAAAGAGGGAACTGGGAACTCAATCCAAGTCTCTCATATTGGTGGTAGGGACCCATCACTTCTACCTCCAAGGGTGCCCTATAACCAGAAGCTGGCATCAGGAGCTGGAGCCAGGATTCAAACCCAGGCACTTACACTTGACATGCAGGTATCTTAACTGATATCTTAACTGCTAGGCTTAAAGTTTGTCCCTTGCCCCCAATTTAGATTATTTTGATTGAGTGCAATCCCTCTGTTCCCCAGACAGAACCACCTTAACAATTTTACACCTAAGATTGCCATCTTAGAATTTTTTCTGTGCTTTACAATTTGGAATGTTATGCAATATACAGCTTGTATAAATGAGGTAATAGAAGACTCATAATTGGGTTCTTTTTTGATAGAAAACTTTTAATAAATATAAATTTCAAAAGTACAAGTTTTGGATTATACAAAATAAATTTATATTTTAATTTCATTTTTCCATGAAATTTTGATGCTTCCTCAAATATAAGCATTTTTGATTATAAGAAAACAATTAATTTTGAAGATTCCCAGGGTATATTTCTAGGGAAAAGTAAACATAATAAAGAGAAGGAGCTCTATGGGACAAATGTTACTTACTAGGAAAAATCTGAGACATGAAAAGGCATTTCTTAAATATTTATCAGATGCTGGAAACTTTCTAGGCATTTTCCTATTATTATCGTGTTTTACCTTCCATATGCCTTGCACTTGATATAGGCTATGATGTGTATTTAAAAATAACTTCAGCCGGCGCCGCGGCTCACTAGGCTAATCCTCCGCCTTGCGGCACCAGCACACGGGGTTCTTGTCCCGGTCGGGGCACCGCATTCTGTCCCGGTTGCTCCTTTTCCAGGCCAGCTCTCTGCTATGGCCTGGGAGTGCAATGGAGGATGGCCCAAGTGCTTGGGCCCTGCACCCCATGGGAGACCAGAATAAGTACCTGGCTCCTGCCATCACATCAGCGTGGTGAGGCGGCCGCAGCGCGCCGGCCGCGGCGGCCATTGGAGGGTGAACCAACGGCAAAAGGAAGACCTTTCTCTCTCTGTCTCTCTCTCTCACTGTCCACTCTGCCTGTCAAAAAAAAATAATAATAATAACTTCATACCAGGGACAGCCCAGTATTTGCATCCTGCCCTGCCCCTTCTACCAGCTAACCTGCCAGGTGGGGGTCCCCGCCCCTTCTGCCTGATAATCTTCCAGGTGCAGCCCAGTATCTTCATTTCAAATATGCATCCTGCCCTGCCCCTTCTACCCCATAACCATCCTTCCTCTAAGGCTCCTCTAAGGCAGGGTGACGCCAGCCAGGCTTCCCCCTGTCTGATAACTTCAGGGGAAAACTCAGAAAGGGATTTTTCGTATTTACATCCAAAAAGTCCTTTGTTCTAGGAGGAGAAGAGGGGAAGGCAAGGTCCATCCCCTTAAAAACTCTGGGCCTCGACCGGACTGCACAGCTCAGCCCTCTGCCTCTAGGCTGAGCCGCCTGCCTGGCCTGCCCAGGTGTATTCTCTCCACTCAACCATGTAACCCTGCTCTCCCCCAGTCTGAGCGACTGGGCACTCTCTCTCAGGTTCTGTCTGGAGAGGTGCCTATCCGTTCTTATGGATGGCCCTTCCCTAATAAACCTTGCTATTTTACTTTCCACTAAAACAAAACAAAACAAAACAAAAAAAAGAACTTCACAAAAAAAAAAAAAAAAAAACAGTATCCCTATGAAGCACTTGAAGTGCTTAATGCTTTTCTTTCACAGAAAAAGCATTAATTCAGGAGCCAGACAAAATGCAAACTTTTTTTCTCAGAATATATCTTAATTATTCTAAAATTTATAATTCAAGAACTTTTGTTGATGGAAAGAACACAGGATGAATGACTGCAAAAACATCTATTATTTTAAAGTGAAATCTGTTAAAGAAGCAAATCCATTAAAAATAGTCCTCATAATGTTAATTTCCTTTCTAAAATTTTATTTATTCATTTGAACGTCTCAGGGAGGGGGCAGCTGGGAAAAGTCAGAAAGAGCTCCACTGTGATGGTTCACTCCCCAGATGACAGGAGGGGACAGGAGTGAGCCAGGGTCAATGCCAGGGGTACAGTCTAGGTCTTCTACACGAGTGGAAAGAAATCAGTTCTTTGAGCCATCATCACTGTCTCCCAGGGTCTGCATTAGTAGAAAGCTGGAATCAGGAGCTAGGTCTGAAACCCACATATTCCTAATATGAGACACGGCGCCTTAGCCAGTGGGGCAATGCCTACTTTCACGAAGTACATCAATTTCTTGATACACATATTTAAAAGCCTCTTCACTCCCCCAGAGTAAGCAAATCACACTAGAGTTCCCCTAGTAGAACCCTCCAAACATAATGAAAAACCCACAAGGGGATACAAGACCCTTTCTCCCATGCCAGTGTTTTCATTTTGATTCATCCTAACTGCAAAGTGCATTGTCGCGCAGAACACACGTGTTCCAACTCCAACAGTAAGTACTCATAACCGTGGATAAGTCTTTTTCCTCCCTCTAGCCCTCTTTCAATATTATAAATTGTAGGGGTTAGACTTATGCCTGCAATTTTCCTTCTATTTCTAACATAAAGTGAGTTCTTGAATCAAATTGCATGTAGCATTTCATAGATGAAACAGTGAGGATCTCTGTTAGGCAAATTCTTCAGGAAGCATTTTTCAATGCCCCTACAAAAACAGCATTTTAGGGGCCTGCACTGTGGTGTAGCAAGTAATGCCACCGCCTGCAGTGCTGGCAACCCATAAGGGTGCCAGTTCAAGTCCTAGCTGCTCTACTTCCAATCCAGTTTTCTGCTATAGCCTGGGAAAGCAGTAGAAGATGGCCCAAGTCCTTGGAACCCTGCACCCATGTGGTAGACCTGGAAGAGGCTCCAAGCTCCTGGCTTCGGACTGGCGCAGTTCTGGCCTCTGCAGCCATCTGGGGAGTGAACCAGAGGATGGAAGACCTCTCTTTCTCTCTCTCAGCCTCTGCCTCTCTGTAACTCTGCCTTTTAAATAAATAAATAAATATTTAAAAAAGAAAACAGCATTTTAATTATTGGCATTCCCATCCTTATAATAATCTGGCAACATTGAAGAGGTGGTGGGATGTTTCAAACTTAATTTCAAGGAATAAATACTTAAAAGATTTATATTGACTAAACTGGTCTCTAATTTAAAACATCTTTACTAACTCTTCCTTGTCAATGCATCTCCTGTCACTGTAAATGCTCACTCAGTAGTAGACATATTTATCAAAAAGGGCTCACACGGAATTAAAAACATACAAAGCAAAGTAGAACAGAAAATGAAGCAAATCAAAAATAAAACAAAAAAACCTTATTTGGGCAGCCCTAGTCAACAATTTAATCTACTTCTTGTTTGTCCTTTGGTCTTTGTGACATTTGGCACTTATCTTAGAGATACTGAATCATTTCTGGACGAATATGAATATCAATAACAATTTAGCAAGTGTGCATACACTCACACTCACACCCACAAGACAGCTTGGTTCCATTTAGGCCCTTCCCTAGGGCTTCTACACATACACGTGCTCACAAAACACATGACAAAATGCCATCAGGCTCGATAATAGATGGTCTTTCTAACTCCTTCCCATGGGCTGGGGGAGAAAGGGAGAACACAGACCATGTGGACTTGAAATATTTGTATGAATGCAAACCTCCTTGAAACAAAATGTGGAACTCAGGACATTTCTGACTGAAGGGCCTCTGTGAATCTTCTGCAGCAGATCCAGGTTGGTTCTTAGACACACACACACTACGTGGTTTGCTTCCCTTTCTTCAATATAACAAAACAAAAGAGAAACCTTAACCACTCATTCACTATGTGATTCTGCATTCTCTGATACGTATAGTCCGAGACATCTTCAGGTCTGATTTTTTATCACAATAGCACCTGGCACCTACTTCATCTTTAAATAGTGTTTTTTCGCTAAAGGAATGATTAACCTTTAACTTCTGATCTTCATTGTTTCTTAATAATTTAGCTGATTCTTTTACTGATTTATAAGGTTTATCTCATGCACACTAGTAACATACTACCCAAAACTATCTTAAGTAATAAGTTGTTGAGAAGGTAGAAAATCTTGTGGAAAATTAATTTAAAAGAAGATATCCTTTATTTTAAAATAAAAAGTTAATTTATAAGCTTTTCTACAGTTTTATATCTTCATACCTTTTGATTTATTAACATGGGAATGCATAGTTGAAATCAGTTATTATGCAATGCCTGGTGGTGTTCCGTTGTTACACCAGCAGCTCTCTAATACATATATTGCATGCAATAGATTCTAGTGAAGTGAGTAGTTGGGAATGCAGTCACATGTATTACCTTGCTACTATAACTTTTAAAAAGTTGTCTGTCTCCTGAAATGTCAAATCATACCATTTAAATTCCAGTGTGCAATTTTCACCTTATCTATGGAAGTGTCTGAGATAGTAATTAGGTGGGACTAAAGTCACAATCATTATTTCTTGTAAGTAATGGATAGTGTATAACACATTTTATCCTTCAAAGAGGTTTTTATTTTCTGAGAGCATTTTATTTTTACTTTGCTCCATAGAGTGCTGTCAGAAAATATGTCAAAATTATTTCTTTGACCATGGTTATTTGGTGGAGAAGTCAAATTATTGAGGCATTTAGAAATGGAGGTAAAAAGTGATAGATACATGTTTATAAAACACCAAGCATGGCTTCAGTGAGTACACAGAAATGCTTTAAATCTTGCATTTCATACCAGGAATTCAAGTTCAGCCAACAAATTATGTATTAGTGTACTGAATAAAGTGTTGCCCAAAACCTAGTGACTGGCAATGGGCATGTGGCACAGTGACTCTGCTGTCACTTGGAATGCCCACATCCATATTGCAGTGTCTTGTTGGAGCACCAACTCATCTGCTTTCAATCTAGCTTAATGACAATGCAGACCTTTGGAGGTGACAGGTGATGGTGTGAGTACTTCTGCCCCTGCCACTTGTAGGAGACCCAAGATTTGATTCCTGTTGCAAGCCTTGGCTCTGGTGGACATTTGAGGAGTGACCCAACTGATGGAAGATCTCTCCCTGCAAGTCTCTCCCCACCCCACCCTTTGCCTTTCAAATAAAATGAAAATAAACAAAAATTAAAAATAGTAACTGACTTTCAAAATTGAATTATAAAGCATGTTGCTTTTTATTTCTTTAGATCATAAACTAGAACTCTTACTAGAATAAAACATGAAATTTCATGAAAATAAAAATATTATTATACTTAATTCACTCATCCATTTATTCATTCAAGTACCAAGAGCATCTCTCACATGCAGAGCCCAGTACTAAGGGCTGGTGATACAGGTTGGGCAAGAAGGGTATGGTGTCTACTCTCAGGTAGAGAGCCAGGAGATGAGCACAAAAATAAAGGAAATAGTCTAAGTTTGTGATAAAGGCTATAGAGGAATTAAACAGGACAGGGTGAAAGACACAATGACCTATCATAATAAGATGATACCATAGTGGGAGAGGGCTTTCTATGGCGCTGGCATTTGGCCTGAGCTCCTGTGTCCATTCCTGGGCAGCTCATGCAATGATCTGGGAATCTTTTTTGTCACTGATAATATGAACAGTACCTTCTATATGGCAAGCAGGGATCTGTAAAGATTCCATTGTGAACATGCATCAACTTCAAGTCCAAAATTAGAGTAGAAAGTGTGCTCAGACAAAATAGAGTACCAGATACCAACTGGTGGCATTAGTTGTAGATCCAGCCTTCCAAGGTGTTAGAAAATGTTATTTGCCAGCACAGATGAAGATGGCAGAAGGATGCCTGCAGAAAACTCCCCTTCACTCCTCTTCTGATAGCATGGCTGCTTCCAATACCAGTTGAGATACCCAGTTAAAAGCATGCAGTGGCTGTTGCTGATTTTGCAATTTTTTTTACCCTCCTTGTCATTTTAGTAATAGCATTTTATGTTCCTTTTAGGAAATCTTTTCTCTGTGATGTGCAATATTGGTGAGAATGTACATCACTGTGCCTTGCCCAACCTTCCCAACTGTGGCTAAACCGCTGAGGACTTTGAGTCTTGGGGAGAGTGGTGAAGGCTGGGAAAGCATAGTTGGAGTTCATTCATTCCAGGAGCAGCTCTGTGATGTGACTGGTAATAATCCCTAGAGCATGTTGCCAGAGAATAGCCCTGGCCTTCACCTTCTTTTTAACCTGGTCTCCTGTCCAGGCTTCCTGTCAGGTCTATTAACCATGCAAATTTCTGCCAATAAGTTTCTTCTTTGTTTAATTATTGAGAACTGTTTTTTTTTTTATTGTCTGCCAACAAAAATCTCTAACTCTTCAACTTCCCAACAAAGTAAACTACTAGATATCCTACACCTGAAAGGAGCTGAATGCTATCACCAGCCATATATTTCTGACCCATAGAAACAGTGAGGTTATTAAGGTCTATTATTTTAAGCTGCTAAATTTGTGGTAATTTGTTATAGAGAAAGGAACAAGTTAACAATATTGTGATGATGCAATGAACAAATTCAGATTATAGAATGCACTATACTATAAATACCCTTGATTTTCTAAACTATTAATGGCTTTTAAAAAGGAAGAAGAGCATCAGTAAAACACAAAGTAGACTTTCCTGTACACTTTTCTATGTGCTTGAAAGTTTTCAATTTAAAAGCTGAAAAATGAAATAAAGGAATATTTCTGAAATAAAACTTGTAGAAGAATAAATAAAATAAAAGCAACAACTCAAAGATTAAGAAATTGTGCTTGGAAAAGACAGAGAATGACCAATATATCCAGCTTAATATGCAGGATGAGTTAAAAATTCTCTTATATTTTTAAAGCAATGGTCTATAATGTAGAATGAAGGAAGGAAGGAGAAATACAAGGAAAAGAAAAAAGAAAGAAAGGAAGGAAATAGATTATGGATGATAATTTAGCTTCCAAATTTAAAAATAAACAATTCTTGGTGTTGAACACAGATCCCACAGCTCCTACTGAAATAAAACAAATGACAATTACTTTGTTACTAATTATAACAGCTTGATACATGTGTACTTATATTTAATTCGGGAGATATACATAACCTAAATTTGCAAGAAAGAGGTTAAAAAAGGAATATTCTTTTTAATACATGGTCAGTACCCTTTCATATTGGCAAGGTCAAAGAGAAAAAAGAAAAGAAAAACTGAAGCTCTGTCCCAGACTACAGGAGACTGAGAAGAACTAAAAACTAAATGGAGCATTGGATACTGGGTTGGATTCTGGACCAGAAAAAGAACAATGGTAGGGCAATTGGAAAAATGTGAATGAAGCCTGTAGACTATGAATAGTGTTTTATCAGTGTGGGTTTCCTGGTTTTGATCATTGTTCAGAGGTTGTGAGAGTTTTATTCTTACATAAAGAAGCTGAATGAAAAATGTGAGAATTCTTCACTCTTTTGGCAGTTTTTAGTCACTCAAAGCATATCAAAATGAAAGTTTCACAAAAAAAGAGAACTGAAAAATTAAAGATTCTTTTTAAAAAAAAGAAAGATGAGAATAATAGATTTAAAAATTAATAATGCAGATAGGCATTGTGGCACAGTGGGTTAAGCTGTTGCCTGTGACACTGGCATTCCATATGAGCACCCAGTTCAAGTCCCAGCTGCTCCACTTCTGGTGGAGCTCCTTGCTTATGAGCCAGGGAAAGCAGCGGGAGGTGCCCCACGTGTTTGAGCCTTTGCCACCTATGTTGGAGACCTAGATGGAGTTCCAGGTTCCTGATTCTGGCCTGGCCCAGCCCCAGCTGCTCCGGCCAAGGGGGATGAACCAGCAGACAAAATATCTCAATCTCTCTCTCTCTCCCTGTCTCTGTAACTCTACTTTTAAAATAAGTGAATATATGTTTTAAAAAAATTAACAATGAATAAACCCCAAAGCCCAAGTACTGGACACAGAGATTAAAGTTAAAGTAGCATTGGCTCAGAAAAATGAAATACTTAGTTATAAATCCAATAAAACATGCAAAAAATGTATAAGTTAAAAACTACAAAATGTTGATGAAATAAATACATATATAAATTTGTATATACACACATATATATAGAAAGATGGAAATGTTCATAGATTTGAAGACTCAGCATTGTAAAGATGTCAATAATCACCAAAAATGATTAAATGCAAATGCTATCCACATCCCTCACAAATTTTCTGTAGATATACAGAAAATTGATCTAAAATTTACATAGAAAGACAAGCTACTAAGTGGGAGAAAATATTGCAAACCATATATATGACAAGAGACTAGTATAAAAGGTGCAAAATACACAACAAAATGTTTCATTGAAGAGCATATCTAAGCTGGTGCTGAGGCTCACTAGGCTAATCCTCCACCTTGTGGCGCCGGCACACCAGGTTCTAGTCCCGGTTGGGGCACCGGATTCTGTCCCGGTTGCCCCTCTTCCAGGCCAGCTCTCTGCTGTGGCCAGGGAGTGCAGTGGAGGATGGCCCAGGTGCTTGGGCCCTGCACCCCATGGGAGACCAGAATAAGTACCTGGCTCCTGCCATCGGATCAGCGCGGTGCGCCGGCTGTAGCGTACAGGCCGCGGCGGCCATTGGAGGGTGAACCAACGGCAAAAGGAAGACCTTTCTCTCTGTCTCTCTCTCTCACTGTCCACTCTGCCTGTCAAAAAAAAAAAAAAGAGCATATCTATAGACTATTTAAGAACAAGAAAGGATATTCAACATCATTAACCATCAGGAAATTTAAGATTAAAACCTCCAGAGGATATGACTAAATATCTATCATAATAACATAAAAGTATGACAACACCAAGTGCTGACAAGGATGTGGAGAAACTGGATCACTTGTAAATTTCTGATGAGAAATTGAGATGATATATCCATTCTCCATTTAAAAAAAATCATCTATTATTTTTCACTTTATGTTTCTGTGTGGGAGCAAACTGTTGAAATACTTACTTAAGGTATACTAAGCTGATCTTCTGTATATTAAGATAATCGAAAATGAATCTTGATGTGAATGGAAGGGGAGAGGGAGTGGGAAAGGGGAGGGTTGTGGGTGGGAGGGACGGTATGGGGGGGGGAAGCCATTGTAACACATGAGTCGTACTTTGGAAATTTATATTCATTAAATAAAAGATAAAAAAAAAAAAGAGATGATATATCCATTCTCAAAAATATTTGGCAGTTTTTAATAAACTAAACATGTGTTTAAGTTATTCTTTTATTATGCAATTTATTACAGTGAATTGAAGACTTAAGTTCATACAAAGATCTATACATATGTGTTCCTAATAGTTTTTGAATACCAGCCCAAAAGTTAAATCAACTTAGGTGTCCTTCAGCCGGTAATGGTTAACAAATTGTGTTATTTGCATACCAGGTACTACTACTCAGCAAAGAAAAATAACAACTTACTGATAAGTCTAATAACATTCGTGAATCACAGAGAATAAAACTGAATTAAAAAGCCAACCTGTAAATGTTACATACTTACTTAAGCGATGTTCTTGAAATGATAAAATTATAGAAATGGAGAACAGATTAGAAATTAAAGGGGAGTAGGAATGGGAGAGGAGTGCATGTAGCTATGAAAAAGGATTCTTGGAATGATAAAAATGTTCTGTATCTTGATTGCATCAATGTTAACACCTTGGCTGTGGTATTACACTAAGGTTTTATAATGTGTTACCATTGAGAGACCCTGAAAAAAAGAAATCTTTCTCTCTCTCTCTCTCTCTTTTTTTTTTTTTTTTTTTTTTTTTTTTGACAAGCAGAGTGGACAATGAGAGAGACAGAGAGAAAGGTCTTCCTTTTGCCTTTGGTTCACCCTCCAATGACCACTGCGGCCGGCGCGCTGCAGCCAGTGCACCGCGCTGATCCGAAGGCAGGAGCCAGGTACTTCTCCTGGTCTCCTATGGGGTGCAGGGCCCAAGCGCTTGGGCCATCCTCCACTGCACTCCCTAGCCACAGCAGAAAGCTGGCCTGGAAGAGGGGCAACCAGGACAGAATCTGGCACCCCGACCGGGACTAGAACCCGGTGTGCCGGTGCTGCAAGGTGGAGGATTAGCCTAGTGAGCCACGGCGCCGGCCAAGAAATCTCTCTTAATAATGCCACACAACTCCATTTAAACCTGTAATTATCTGAAAACAAAAAAATTTAATTAAACTACACACAGTAAAGCTACTGTGCCCATCTACATTCAACCCATCAGCTGTGTTTTCATGTATTCTGGAACTTCAAAATGCATATGGAAAATAGAATTGGAAGATAGTGATTTGAGTGCAAAATTTTGAGAAATGAAACATAATATTCAATATAAAACAACATGAAACATGTACAAGGATGTTCATAACATCTTCATTCGTAAAAGCAGCAAAATGGAAACTACCCAAATGCTGATTAACAGGATAAACAAATCCTGCTATACTCAAAGAGGCAATATTATATAGCAACAAAAAAGAACAAATAACTTGTATATGAACCATCATAAAAGAATTTGCCTGACACAATGATGAACTTAATGAGCCAAACACAAAGTTGGTGGCTCAAATACGTGGGCTCCCATCATCCAGGTAGGGGACCTGGATTGAGTTCGCAGCTCCTAACTATGTCCAGCCTAGCCTTGACTATTGTGAGCATTTGAGGAGTGAACTGGCAGATGGACTCTGTTGCGCGCTCTCTCTCTCTCTCTCTCTCTGCCTTTCAAATTAAATTAATTAAAAGAGCTAAACAGAAGGGTCTATACTGTAGGAATCCAATTTTATGATGTTCAAAAAGCGGTAAACCCACAATGAAAGAAATCAGAACAGTGTTAGGGAAAGAATTGATTGGGAAGGGCATAAATCTGTTTCTTGATTTGGGTGTTGGTGAAACATGTACACAAAAGTGTAAAAATTCAAAATATAATGCCTTTAATATCTGTGTCCTTTGTGTATGTTATAATAACACTAATTCAAAAGCATCACATGTGTAAACATTTTTTTAAAAAAAAGACCAAAATTCTATGCTAGCCAAATAATAAAATTCTGTAGTCTGTGTAACTTGTGGTCTAGAATAACTTTTTATTTCAATTTATGAAAATAAACTGGATATCAGGAATGAGATTAGGAAGTGGGCCATCAAGCCACCATCCAACTGCCAATCTGAGAGGAGCATGATGCCAGAACCTAAGCGAACAGATGTTGGGGCCAAGAACAATTACCCTTTCTTCAGTAAGCTCCATGATGCGATAAATAATGGAGGTCATGGGGAAGAAAAACAAAACAGTGAAGGAGAAACAGAATTCACTCTAAAGACTTAACAGAAAATCCCTGAATGTGAACTAGCACAACAACAGCAAAACATCTTTTTAAATAGCATTGAAAATCCTTGACTTTCGTGGAAGAACTGCAAGTCTTATGAAAGACACACGCTGGTAAAAAGAAGTGAATTATATTTAAAAATGAGCTGGAGCAATACCAAAAGGTAAATATGTTATGGTAAGCTATAAAACATCATTAGAGCAGAAAATAGTATAAATGATACTGAGGTTAATGTAATCACCGATCCCAAAGAAAATGTGAACACTGTCTTCAGAATTCAGAAAGAAGGAATGAAATAGACAAAAATGGTAGGACGCTAAAGAGGACAAGGCAAAGAGAAGCAACATCAACCAATAAGATTATAAATTCAATGTTTGATTACATATACATTAAGAAAGAAACCAAGACATTGCCAAGAGGCAGTAAACACATAATTAGAGAAAATGCATCGAGAAAAATAAATGAACCAAAAAATCCAATTCTTTTTTATGCAGACAGAAAGTATTAAACATATGTTAGACTGAATTGAAGAACATGGATGCACACCTAAATATATACTTGCAGAATATTTGAACAAGATGGATTTGTTTTAAAAAGCTCTTAGGAACTGCCAGGCAGAATTAAGGGTTATCTAAAAAGGAAGCTGATTCCATGAGAAGCCGATTCTGAAGGGAAAAGATTACATCTCAAGAATCCTGCACATTTTTTATATTTGAAGGCAGCAGAATGATATTATTACATATGCAAGACCTTACCTTCAAAAAAAAATTTGTGAAACTTCTCCAAAGACAAAGAGGTACATTAAAAAATGAAAACCCAACAAAAGGAATTTGCTGGAATGGCAGTATTTGTCCAGGAGTTAGTCGAGAAACCCGTTTCCAACTCACCAGGAAGTTGGAGCAGACAAATTATGCCAGAAACCCAGAGCAACTGAATGGGTATGTTTAATCCATCAAAAATACACTTATTCTAGCCTAGAGGTAAGGTTTTCAAATAGGCTATTTCATTGTAAATCGTTATTTCTCATTATCATAATAATTCTGTGGTTGAAAAGAAAAAAAAATCTCTTAAATTGAAACTCTCCCCCAGATCCAGATATTATATAAATATGATCATAAACAGACCAAAAGTAAAATATAACCCTCTGCATGATAATACAATTTAGCAAAATGTTAATATAATTATATTTAACTGACAGAACAGAAAAACAGGCATTTTTTCCAAATATTGCATATCTTTTGCAAAAAATTAGGGAGCATAGATAATATAATAATAATAATTGAACTAGAACTCCAAAATATTGTGTCAATTTCACCTGGAAATATTCTAGATTTTTATCTGCATGTGTAAATATTCAGAAATAAATGTTTCTAAATATAAGATTATACATACAAGCATATGCATATACATATATAAAGCCTACATTTGTCCTTTAAAAATATAATTTAAAAAATTTATATATCGATGAATATACATCTATGATATCATCTTTGCAATAGAGTGTTATATTATGTGGCTACAACACAATTGCCTATTTAAAACCTAAGATTTTTCCTTGTGACACTATTATAAATAATGTTATAGTAACCTTACAACACAGTACACATCATTAAAATGAGCCTTAGTGTACACTGATAAGAACTTAATATCTAGTAAAGAAAGCTCATAAATCATTGAGGAAGAAATTGCTTATTTTTTAAAAATGTGGGGAAAAGTTGCTATTTGGAGAGAAAAGCCCTGAAGATTCTTAATTCATTTTATTTTAAGAAACATATTTAAGGTAGTTCAGAAGGAATGAAGATAAATAAGATAATCATAAAATATATCTGAATACTTATAAAAACTGAAAAATATCACAGAAGAGTACTCCTAACTTGACATACAATTTTAATTTTAGAAGTCTGATATTTTAAATTATTAACACATTTTTGAAAGGAAACCATAAACAGAGTGTAATTTATGACATCTGCATGATTCTCTTCATGTATGAAGGACTTTAAACATAAGTAAGTTTCCAGCTTTCCATAAGGCAATATTGGCTGCTTAAATTTTAAACTTGAATTACATTCTCAGAACAAGAAATCAACTTTGAGAACAAATAAAGTCAAAAAGGACTCATTGCTATGGCACAGCTAGGAGAAGAGAGAGTCATATATTTCACTTGACATGAAGGTGGGGAATAAACATCTAAAAGCAGTAGAGGCACCTGCGAAGCCCAGTCTGAGTACAGAGTCAGGCAGGGACTGCACAGAAGTGAGAAAAACGAAAACACTAAGAACCAGGAAGCTCTCAGGAGGAGACAGCAAACTGGGCAGGAAAATACTTTCCTGCATCTGGTGTTTGAGGCTCAGGTTAAGGGTAGTAATGCAGGATCTTGGAAAATTCATGAAGATAGAAGAGTCAAAATAATGCAAAGTGTTGCCAATGGCTGAATTTAGGCAATGAGTATATTATTGATCATTGTATTTCCTTTCACTTTTTCTGTTTAAAATTATTCATAACAAAATGTTGCTGAAAAAGTAATCATTAAGAAAACTAATCCTTATTAAATTAATAGGAATTAATTAATAGTAATTAATAGGAAAAGAAATACTAGTAGTTCATTTGAAATTAATGTTCAACCTCTATAAAAATCAAATAAATGCAAATTAAAACATGATATAATTTTTTTCAGTAGAATAATTGGATTTATGAATGCAATAATGTTCAGGCATAGTGAGGGTGGGAGCATAAACTGCTCAAATTTTGCTAAAAAGCATCTTAACAAATTCTTCTTAAAGAATTTTAAAAATCATAACCTTTAGTTATATAGTTTTATACCTTAGGTGAAAATTAAAACCATAGACTTGAAAGATAAGTGTAAAAAGATGTTCATTCTGATGATATTTGTAAGAAATCTGTGGATATTCCTGATGTCTAACAGTAAGAGAATAGTTTTTAAAATGATGATACTTTCCATATGGCAGTTTCCACATTTTTTTTTTTTTGGCAATCAAAGGTCTATTTTCAAATGCTTTTAATGACATGAGAAAATGTTATTGATAAAGTGTTGAATGAAGAAGAGCAAACTAGATGACTATAAATGAGTATAATAAACCTGTATGGTTTGGTCTTAGTGATTATCTAGGCACGGTGACATTTGGGGTGAGTTTTATATAATGCCAGGAGCTTCTTCCAGTCTCCCACATGGGTGCAGGGGCCCAAGCACTCAGG
This sequence comes from Oryctolagus cuniculus, assembly GCF_051225735.1. Lineage (NCBI taxonomy): Eukaryota > Metazoa > Chordata > Mammalia > Lagomorpha > Leporidae > Oryctolagus > Oryctolagus cuniculus. The sequence goes on along the minus strand of NC_142882.1, from coordinate 61,686,845 downwards.
CCATATTCTACTGCTTTCCCAGGCACTGGATCCCAGGAGCTGGATCAGAAGTGAAGCAGCCAGGACTCAAACTGGAGCACATATGAGGTGCCGGTGGTGTTGCCATAAAGCCACCAATTCCAGTGAACCTTGTACTAAAACTTTTTTAACATTGTCACAATTCTACTCTTAAGTTGTCTGACAGTTCCCCTTTAAAACTGAAACAATAACCTATTCCCACGCCCCTCTCTCTGTACACCCAAGTCATTCCATACATCAAGAGCAGTAGCTCATGGACTCAGTTCTTGACCAACACAAAATGCAACAAAAGTGACATTACAGACTGACAGTGTCAGTTTTCCTTCTCTGAGGATGCTCCGTTTTTGAATCACTCACACTCAGAATCCCTCTGTCCTTCCAGGAGAAGTCCCAGCTATGTGTGCTGGCCATGTAGAGGTGGCAGCCAACAGCACACGGCTGATAGGTGACCACCAGGCAGGAGAATGAGCCATCTTGGGTGTTCTGCCTCACTTCAACTTTCATCTTTCTATTAGACAGACCCAACATCATACAGAGAAAAAGCACTTAGCTGATCCCAGTCAAACTCAAGAACTTTGAAAGATTGTAAAGTAGCTGGTTGTGTTTAGTGACTATGTTTTTCAGTGGTTTATTATAGCAACAGACCACTGAAATAATGACTGTGCTGGTGAGTCTTACCTTTGGAACTACATCTACACAAAAATACCAGTTTTCACTTGATTCTGTGAGAACTAACTCTAAAACTCTATAAAATTATCTTTATGCCAAATAATCAATTTGGCTCAATTTTTACTGAGAAAACCTGGAAAAATACATTGATTAGTTTATTTTACTTTGTTTTAAGCCTTAAACAGCTCATATATTTGATTTGGATATTTGGTGTGAAGACTAACTAGCAGAGTCATTAGGCTATGAGATCCTTGAGTCAAAAACTTTCCTACCCAACTTTGTACATCTTATCATGGGACTTAGCAAAACATAGTATGTGTATAGAAAAAAATTTTATCTGTTCTGAGAGTTTTTCTCTCCTCACCCTAGAAAGAATTGGCCCCATGGTTACAAGTATGTTCCTAATTCAACTTTTCAGAAGTCACTTAAGTCATGTTTTGCTTTGAACATTTCCTGATTTTTTACTTTAATGGTTCTGGTTCATTCCATAACTCCCCAGTCTGACTCAGCAATTCTCAAATGAAACGCTAATTGCTGTCTAAAACAATTAGCAGGTTTATCTCTAAATAAAACTTAGGATAAAAAAGTGAATTAAAAAAAACTGAAACAATTAAACTCATGCAGCTTGAAATGTCTCTTCGTCTCATAAATACGATGGAGATTCCTTACTGTTAGGAAATGATCCAAGAAAATCTAATTCTATCCTCTCTTGTTCTCACTTCTTTCCATACAGTTTTGGTATCCTTGCACAAAGACAGAAAATAATAACTTACAGTTATTAGTTGTTAATAGCAAGGCTTCTAGAGTTACTAATATTACCAGGCTGCAATCTCAGAGTCTTCATGTTCAACTCATTTGTTGCTCAAAATCTTATGCGATGTAGGTATAATGATTGTTTACATTTTGCTAGTGAAGAAACTGGAGCACAGAAAGGTTAAATAGCATGCCAAGGTGAAACAAATAAGACGTCATGTAGAAAGGATTTAGACAGAAGTTGTAAGGGTCTATGTTTATCCAGGCAAAACAGTTGCTATTGAATATCTTTTCTAAAGAAAATAAAATGTGACAAGCACTGGAAGGGCATTCTTTGACACACAGTTCCAGTAAGAAGTATAGCCATACATTACAATTCCAAATGGTAATTCCTTCAAATGAAACCAAAAAGCTATAGATGAGAAAAGTATTGAAGTCTTCTACCACTATAAAATAGTTTATAAACATTCAAAATGTGCATTAGTGTTTTTTACACAGAATACTTAAAAATCGCATGTGTACATGAATATGTGTACATATGTGTGTGTATTTGCCTATATCTACAAGGGAATGTATTGATTAATGTATAAGTATATATGGATGTATAGGAGGACATGCATCAGACATCTATATATTCATCACACATGCCACATACATGAGGATAATCAACTAAACTTAAATGCTTCATTGAAGGGTTGTGTTTTGAACAGCTCTTGTTTGCTCCTTCAATGCTCAAGGCCTTACCTCTCATTGCTACAACCAAACACGGACAAGTTCTTCACAGGTTTCCATAAGTCTCTTGTAGACACAATCTAATATTTCCTTGTTTTAGGCCATCATTGCTTCCTATCCTATGGCATCTCTGGAACAACCAGTCTCACAAATGAAATTTGGGGAAGCAGACACTCTGCTTACTCATGAGATGTGGCAGCTAACAGACTAACTTCCTCATTCTAGGTAAGCATCTGAGATGCTTTCCCTATGTCTAGCCAAAGGCTTGTGCTATGAAGTGACCTACCACCCACTGGGTGGCCAGCTCATGGTGAAGCCTGCTATTGGATTCAGCTGCTTCCCTGTTTCATGGTTCCAACACAAGTTTCTCCCCTCCACAATCACATTATCAGATAAGTTACTTGTTAACCTGAGGACTTAAGGCTAAGCCATGCACTATTTTTTTTTTAAAGATTTATTTATTTATTTGAAAGTCAGAGTTACACAGAGAGAGGAGAGGCAGAGAGAAAGAGAGAGAGAGAGGTCTTCCATCCGATGGTTCCCTCCCAACTGGCCACAACGGCCAGAGCTGTGCAGATCCGAAGCCAGGAGCCAGGAGCTTCTTCCAGGTCTCCAACATGGGTGCAGGGGCCCAAGGACTTGAGCCATCTTCCACTGCTTTCCCAGGCCATAGCAGAGAGCTGGATTGGAAATGGAGCAGCCAGGTCTCTAACTGGTGCCTATATGGGATGCCAGTGCTTTAGGCCAGGGCTTTAACCTGCTGTGCCAGAGCACCAGCCTCAAGCCATGCACGATTGAACTTACTTTTATATACCTCCCATCCCCCAATTAGCATCTTACATTAATACAATTGTCAAAATTAATGAATCACACGCAGCTTCCCCTTGCATGCCCTATGGGAACAGGGGACAGTTTCCTCTCTGCCTCACAAATCAGGACTGCCATTGCTAGTGCTAAACCCTGTGAGATCTAGGGGTCCCTACCTGCATTCCTCTGCTTCAGGATGGTGGCTGCCAGTCCACAATCCCCAGCAAAACAGAAACTTGTCCCATGAAACCATAGTACAGGCCCCAATGTATCCTGCAGCTCCAGGGCTATGACACTGCTATTCCTCAGAATCATGGGAAAAATCTACCTACATTCCAGTGCTCCAGACCCATACCTGCCAGTTTGGAATCCCCTACATGACTTGTATTTGCCCTGAGGGACTGGGACAAGTTGCCTTTAACATCTCCCAGAGTTGAGCCTTGGGTTCTTGGTGCATCAGTCACCTCCACACAACAGGAACTGGAGAAGGTCCTATCCACATCCTACAATCTGAGGACCATAATTATTAGTGCCACAAGTCTAGCTTGCCTGACAGGACAAGGGAATAGTCCCCTCTCTGTCCCACAGCACCAGAAACATGGCTACCACCACCTCAAACACTAGTGTTATTGAAACACTTATATTTTCTCTATTTAATTATTTATTTTATTGGTAAAATACACCACATACACCACAGATCAGAGCTTTAGCACATAATATTATAGGTTTCATTGCCTGTCAGGGGTCATCATGACAGTTTATAGCTTTTTTAAAAATAAAATAACTTTCCATGGTTTAAAGAAAAGAGACTTGAAGGATGGTAAACATTTATTGCAGACCAGCAATGGTCTGGTGATCAGAGTAGGTGAAGTAGTGATTTATGTCAACGTGTCTGGAAAACAAATTGAAATCACTCTCCAAGCCAGATCCTAGTTTCAAGAAAAATTATGTGGTATCATATACAAGTCCTGGTGGGGACATTATGACTTTTAAAGGGCATGCATTTTATTAAATGTATAAAGTAGTATGTGAAATATTAATGGGGATGATATTGACTCATACCATATGTAAAAAAAAAGAAGATGATGGATGACTGTGGAGTCATATATTCTGATTCCACTATCAAGTGTCTGCTTTGTTGCTGAATAGAGTCCAAAATTAGGATCATTCTCTGCCTAGCCATTTTAAAGTGGCTATGAATGATTCGGAGAGTAGAGAGGGAAGACAGAGGTCAAAATGTCACCATGAGGCATCCTGGTCATCTATTGTCTAGGGTGCTCAAGAGCAAGGCTGATATTTAGTACTGTTGAAGAGCTCTTAGTTGTGAAACTCTGTCCTGTGCCCTCTAAGATGTTTAGCACCATCTCTGACCTTGCCTACTAGATGCTAATACTTTTGTCTCCACCTAAACTGACAAGAAAAAAAGTTTGTGGACATTGCTAAATGTCTCCAGAGGGAAAAGTTCCCTTTGATGAATAATCACTGATTTAGGGTAAAGCAGAGGCTAACTGATTGGTTTTCCAGGTAGGCATCCATGTACACCAGAGTGGGGCAAGGACTCAGGACTCTGATCTGGGGCAATTCACTTAAACTCTATGGGTTTTGGCTTCAAGTAGAATGAAGTAGGTGTGTTGGGGCAAGACAAATATTGGGAAGAGAGCTCCAGGAAATGAGCACATAAAGGAGGTACTGGGAAAATGAGGGAGGAAAGGGAGGTTTTGTGTTGAAAGTGATGCTGTGTGAAGTTCCCCAGTAGATGTGAATTCTACGTCTTCTTCATTTGTCATATGGCATTTGACACATAGTAGGCACTTAATTTCAAGTATCTGTCATGGTGTTTGCCTCCAGGAGCACTTTTTCAGTAATGCAGACCACCCGTGGCCCCTGCACAGCCCATACTGAATGTGAGGCCTTTTTCACATCTGTCAAAGCTTCCCAGATTGAAGGGGTCCACACACGAGCACCCAATCCACTGGACGACCAGTATATTGTGAGAAGAGTTAGTAGAGACACTCGAGGTGCCACCTTCAGGAAGATGAACTTAAAAAGTGTGCATATAGATATAGAGGTAGGCTGTGAATAGATTCTACCCATTTTTACAGGTAGAAAAAAAGTTTTTTCCTGCTTTTCATATAATGGCTCAACCATCATCTCAGAGAGAAAGTCTCTGACTTAAGGCAGCATAACCACCATTAGCTATGCTCCCTATCACATTCTTTGCTTTATTTTCTTCAAGAGACTTATTGCCACCAGAACTATCTTAGGCATTTACATATATGCTCATTCTTTGCCCTCTCTCCCTTCAACTCACTAAATATAAACTCAATGAAAGCAGGATTTATCCATCTTATTCACCAACACTGTATTTAGAGACCAAGAATAATCTCTACTACACTGCAGCACTCAAAATATATTCTTTGAATTAATTAATAATGTATGACTCCATGAGGTGCAGAGGAAGATAGCATGAATCACAAACACTGTTTGAAATTGCAGCAATGTTTAATTTTTATTGATTATTAGTATATATGTAGTGTATTAATAATGAATACCTTATATTTTGAATTTACTTGTGTTATTTCTCCTGAAGATTTCAATAATCCTTGGGGACTATGGGAAGCAAATTATTGAGACTATGAGAAGACAGTATGGAAATAAAAAAGAAAAACATAAGTTAAAATTGTGCTACCATTACCAATTAAGTAGAGCAGGCATTCCCCTGTGCTCTTTCTGGTGCCCATCCATGTGATACTGCTGAGACTTAGTCAAGTAACTGACAAGAGCATTTCAGGCCATTTATTGTATCCATGTGCTATTTCCTATTTTCTTTTGCTATAACAAATCCCTGGCACTGGATGATTTATAAAGAATAGCGGTTTATTTAACTCATGATTCAGGATAGTGGTAGGTCTAACAGCATGGTGAATTTGGTAAGGGCCTTCTTGGGACAGCATAATTTGGCCAAGGGCATTGCAAAGTAAGAAAGAGCAAACATATTACCTCTTGTCTCTCTTCCTCTTCTTAGAGATAAACTAATGCCATCAGGGGACCCATCTGCATGACTATACCTAATCCTAAATACTTCCCAAAGGTCTCTGCCAAATGCCATTAACATATGAACTTAGGGATTAAATTTCTGACACATGAACTTCTGGAGGACACATTCAAATCACAGCACCATATACAGACCAATGAGGCAGTTCCTGGACTTACAACTGTCTGAATCTGTACTAATCTCATTTCTCCTTATAGAGTTCTGCAAGTGAACATATGGTAGACAACTGATGCTGCTTATTCCAAACATAGCACACAATTCCTAGTTAACTCATTAATTGAACCATGAGGTAGGCATGTGTGATGATTAATTTGTCAGCTTGGCTAAGTTATAGTATCCAGTTATTTAATCAAACACTAATTTAGATGCTACTATGAAGTTGTGAATAACATCTAAAATCAACTTACTTTAAGTAAAAGAGATTAATTTTGGTTGTCTGGATGAGTATATATCAATGAATTGAAGGTCTCAAGAGCAAACACTGAGAAATCCTGCCTTAGGGCCACAGCATCAAGTCCTGCTTAGTTCCCAGATTATAGTCATGCCCTATAAATTCCAGACTTGCCAATCCCCAAAACTACTTGAACCAATTCCTTAAAATCAATTCATATACATACACACACACACACACACACACACTATATATATATTATATATAATCATCTGTGTATCCTACTGGTTTCATTTCTCCCAGAAATTCTGATACCATATGAGACCAAGTGGAGTCAATCAGCATCATTTCCCAATATTTTAAAAAGCTCTTTCCACCTCTGATTGTGAGTCTACAAGGTTGTAGTAGAGTCCCCAGCAAATGTTCCTTGAAGGGTAAGCTGATTTGACAGCAATGAAGCAGGTATTCTGCAGTTCATACACCAGAGATGGAGACAGCGAGTACTAGCACAGACAGCACCCCAGTCCCAAGGCAGCAGTTTGTGTGGTCAGCTACAGCCCTCTTCTTCCATCCATGATTTATTTGAGCCTCAAATACTCTTTTTTTCACTTTTATTTAATAAATATAAATTTCCAAAGTATAACTTTTGGATTTTAGCAGCTTTTGCCCCCATAACCACCCTCCCACCCACAACCATCCCATCTCCCACTCCTTCTCCCATCCCATTCTTCATCAAGATTCATTTTCAATTCTCTTTATATACAGAAGATCAATTTAGTATACACTAAGTAAAGATTTCAACAGTTTTCACCCACACAGATACACAAAGTATAAAGTACTGTTTGAGTACTAGTTAATTCACATAGTACAACACATTTTTTTATAGGCAGAGTTAGACAGAGAGAGAGAGACAGAGAGAAAGGTCTTCCTTCCGTTGGTTCACCCCCCAAATGGCTGCTACTGCAGGTACGCTGCGCCGATCTGAAGCCAGGAGCCAGGTGCTTCGTCCTGGTCTCCCATGCGGGTGCAGGGTCCAAGCACTTGGGCCATCCTCCATTGCCTTCCAGGCCACAACAGAGAGCTGGACTGGAAGAGGAGCAACCAGGACAGAACCTGGTGCCCCAACTGGGACTAGAACCCAGGGTGCCGGCGCCTCAAGTGGAGGATTAGCCAAGTGAGCTGCGGTGCTGGCCATAGTACAACACATTAAGGACAGAGTTCCTACATGGGGAATAAGTGCACAGTGACTCCTGTTGTTGATTTAACAATTGACACTCTTACTTATGAGGTCAGTAATCACCTGAGGCTCTTGTCATGAGCTGCCAAAGCTATGGAAGCCTCTTGAGTTCATCAACTCTGATCTTATTTAGACAAGGCCATAGTCAAAGTGGAAGTTCTCTTCTCCCTTCAGAGAAAGGTACCTCCTTCTTTAAGACCCGTTCTTTCCGCTGGGATCTCACTCAGAGAGCTTTCATTTAGGTTTTTTGTTTGTTTGTTTGTTTTTTGCCAGTGTCTTGGCTTTCCATGGCTGAAATACACTTATGGGCCTGAAGCTGTTGTAGAGCACTTTTATCCCTTTCAAGCAAGTTAGTTACTGGAATTTGTAGGAAGTCAGCACCTGAGACAAGTTTTTTTGTTTGTTTTGTTTTTACTCTCTTGAGATCACTCAGTAGGAGGATCCTTAAGTCCTTGAGAATCATTGAGAGTGGTGAATGTCTATACCTATTCTTATTTGCTACTAGAGAAACTGTATTGGCCCAAGCAAACACTGTTTTCAAACCTAAACAAATGCTCAGGATAAAGTTCCACTTCAGCCCTACCCTGTTGTAATGCACTTTGCACCTTCAGTGCCTCTGCCAGAACTGGTCATATTTATGTTACATGACCACCATTACTGACTCAGTTGTTGGAAGCAGGGCTGGAAATTCTATCCAAATAGACACATGTATATGCTTTCTCATGACAAATTTCTTGTGATCTCTGGCTCAGAACGATGGGCTGGGATGCTCAGGTTCTATTCTTGAGAATTTGGACATCAGCAGATAAAACCCTGACTTAGAAGTAAAGGTGGCTTGTAGATCAAATGTGTAGATTATAGGTCAGAAACGGCAATCCAGTGGCACAAAAAAGGAAAAGATCAGGGGAAGAAGGTATGAGTTGGTGAAGAGAGGAATGTTTAGCAGATGTGCAATGAGTAGCAAGTATGAGAGGGAGGTTTTGTTAGGGTTCGAAAATGCCCACCGCCCGAGGAACGACTCCAAGAGACTTTTCTCTCATGCAACCAGCAAAGGGTTAAAGATTTATTGATCCAACATGTTGGGGCTCTCTGAACATACAAGAACAGAGGAGCCTCGAGGAACTAAAGTATAGGGCTTATAAAGGCAAAAACTGCAAAATCGGGAGGGGGAAGAGAATACACGGTTGCTAAGCGGTTGCTAAAGTCTTACAATCAGCAATTATGATCTTAAGACATAAACAAATCACATCTTCATTATTAGCCCAGGTAACCCAGGTGCAACCTTTCTACTTTTAAGCTTGAGCAATCATGCTAGGGGGTTTTTGTGCTCTGCCAAGGGTGATGTAGTGCACTGCTATTGTCAGACTATTTGAGATCATAGTTTCAGACCAGAGTCTCACGGGGGGGGGGGGGGGGGTGCTTTCCCAGAATGGAGTCTCAAGTGCTCCAAAATGGAGTCCCTCCTGTCAAGGTGCTACTTCACTCTGTCTTATTTTCACAGCTGCACCAGGAAGGTTTAAAGCTGTAAGCTTAAGCTTAACTTTTTACACCTGCACATATACAATTTTAACTCTTCATTCCCCACTCCTTGTTGTGAGGATCTCTAATCTTAGAGATTATTCGTTTTTGTCTCTTTTAATGTCACATATTGTTGTCTTATGACCATGAGTTTAACATTTTTAACTTGTTCCCGCACGAAGGTGATGAGTCTATTTAACACACAAGGTCCTATGGTTATAATTAGGAGTAGAACAATTAAGGGTCCTGCTAGGGCTGACAGGAGGGTAGTAAGCCATGGGGACCGGCCGAACCATGACTCAAACCATCCCTGTTGAGTTTCCCTCTCCCGTTGCCATTTTTCCAGTCGTTTTCTGAGTTTGGCCATGGAGTTTCTAACCACCCCAGTTTAGTCGGCATAAAAACAACATTTTTCCTTTAGGGCCGCACATAACCACTCCCCCCCCTCCCCCATGAACATGAGATTCAACCCCCGCCTGTTCTGTAATACTGAAATGCAGATACTGGGCTGCATCTGGGAAATTGTGGAAGATTTGTCAGGCAGAAGGGGCGGGGATCTCCACCTGGCAGGTTATCAGGTAGAAGGGGGCAGGGCAGGATGCAAAGGCCAGGCTGCCCATGAAACATTGTCAGGATGACTGAGATGCAGATGCATATGCTGGACACATTAGGCCTTTATGTCACACACACATAAGCTCATAACTGACTTTCTGCCTAATATTTTCCCCTCAAGAGGTAAGACCCAAAATTCTTCTTTGGGATTATGGATGGAGTTCTGTTTTCTGTAACTTCTTAGAAGCTGGCATGTGGGCATCATGGGGGATTTGGGTATTTCCTCTTGCTACCTGTCTTGTGGTGTGCAACAGTGGCCTTGGAAAGACTGTGCTACTCAGTCCAGAGGGCTGTTCAGGTCGTCCAGTGGAATGGGCTGGAAGTCTTGCCTGATGACCATTTGGAGTTCAACAGCTTTTAGTCTGTTAGAGACAAAACGAACAAGGGCATTAAAAACACACAGTGCAAAGAAAAGCATCAAGATTGCAGAAGTTAGTGGGCCAAGGAGAGGAAATAGCCAGGATTTTGATGATCAGATGTTAGGCCAGAAATCCTAGCCCTGCTTGGCCTGGTCCTGGAGCTGTTTGGCTTTTTCCAGGAAAAGTACAAATTTGGGTTTGTGCCTGTCCAGTCTGATTGACCCAGAGACAATATTTTTTTTCCTTTGGATATCTAGTAGCCAGTTTTGCTAGGAAGTTAAGCCAAAGTACAAGACTAGAGTCTCAGGCTGGTAAAGAAGACTAATGAATTATTTACATTTAACCATTTATATTATGGATTATTGTGCACCCCCCTCAAGAGATAGGCCCTTTAAGTCCTCAGTGAAGACCTGTCCAAATCGGTATAGGGCTATCTGAGTTAGCTGTTACTGAAAGCCCTGTTTTTAGGAACTGGCAGGGAGGGCTTTCTAAGCTTAATGCTATTGGATAGACTTTTAAGGCCTGGCTGGGTGTGTGAGGCCCAGACCTATCCATGGGGTGCTGGAAGAGAATTGAAAGAGATGCAAATCTCCTTTAAGGGAGGCACCCTGTTGACTTACATTACATGGCTGGACTAGGAGGAGAGCTGAATAGGAGGCTGATAGAAATAGGCAACTTACGCTTCACTGACCCTAGGCCATCCGCTCAATAGCAGTGGCTGGAGCTGGAAGCTGGGCAGAGGCTGGGCAGAGCCAAAGACTTTTTAGCTTGGAGCCACAGGGTCTGTAGTTCTGAACCAGGAATCCTTCGACACCCAAGGCAGTTCCATGTCCAGTGACCGTGCTCTTCGCAGAGCTGACAGAAGGCATTTGCTGTCATGACAGCTGCTTGCCCAGTGCCCTGGCTCCTTATATCAGCAACAGGTGCCGTTTGGAGTGCACTGGCCTTGCTGGGTCTCCTTGATGTCAGATCACCATGTAAAGCAGCCATTGATTGGCCTGTTGCCTATCTTCTGCTGCTTGCTTGCTCCTCGTTCTCCTGGTCTCTAAAGTAGACCAAGGAGGCAGCCTCTATGATGTCAGTCAAACGGGTGCTCAACCCAACCCTGATTTTTGGAGATTTTTTTAATATCAGGGTGAGCTAGAAAAACTATGGTCATGGGCAAATTCTGACACTTAGTATTTTCCTGTGAGTTAAGACCATGCCCATGAGGAGAACTATGACCCTTTGGGTAAGATCAACTATGGTGACCTGCTTGCATACTTTGAGGTCATCAGTGTAACTTTTTATCTATTTTTTAGTTTGGTTTAAAAGGGGAGTTCTGCCCATTTATCGCGTACACTGAAAAATTGATCTAGTTGTTACATTATTTTATAGTTTAACCTTTTTTGTTGTTGTTGTTATGTTGTTTGGGGTCCCATACTGTGGCCAGGCATTATTACAGAAAAGGTCAGTCATCCCTTACATAAGGTCTTAAGGTCTGGGGATCAAACCGTACATCACAGTGGAGAGTCCTGCAGAACAGTAGTAACTTCCCTTCTGGAAGAGAAAAGGGGAAAAGTGAGGCAGCGAGTTGGGTCTCTAGCCTGACTTTGTGGGCTTTTAGATTTAACTGGAAGTTTAACCAGTGTTTACTGCGTAGCCCGACTTAGAGGAGAAATTGTGGCAGAGGTCTCTGCCATTCTTTGGCTTCCAGGTATTTACCGTGTAGCCTGTGGACACTAGAGCTTTCTTGGTTTTTTTGGATCCCAGTTTTCTAGCATTTGCCACATAACCATAACTTAACAGAGACAGTAGAGTACACAATGGATTAACATGAATTTTATGTCTCTTGTCGAATAAACCAGAAATTAAAAAAAAACCTTGTATATAAGAGTTTACATAATTTAGAATTATTTAACAGAGTCAAAAAGAGCTTACAGGACCTAACTCTAGAAATGGCAGAGTAATCGATTAAGCAGACACTGTTAAAATAGACGTTACAGTTTTTGCAAAAACAGATTTTAAGATTTATGATTTAGACCATTTTTAGATATTTACTAACATTAGTACGCATTTTTTATTTTTTTAAAAAACCCCATTGTTATAACAGAAGATCAGACTTTAACTTTAGGTCAGTGTAATTTTGGCATTAGCACTCAACTCTGTAAACAATATTTTAAAATCGTAAACATTTTAAAACTTTTTATGACTTGTCTACACCTTTGAAACTTTATACCCGTAGTTACTTTTACATAGCCTTGAATTGTCATGTATGGACAACCTATGAGAATACATGTTAACAAACTCAAACAGTTTTTTATCGAATTTGAGATGTTAAAAGTATATATAATATATTTTTCCAAGTTTTACTTAGCACCGATGCCTAGATGACTTAAAACACTGAGTTATTAATGAATACCACACCATTATCTGAAATAAAAGTTAAAATTACATTTTTATGTTTTTAAGTAACATAAGGATAACACCTCCTAGACAGCAAACACTAGTGCATGTTTACAACTTTGAAAAGATCTTCCGCATGAAGAGAAACAAGTTGAAAGCATATCAAAGACATGTAAAACTGAGCAAGCAAGCCACTGAGCAAACAGAAGGGCATTTGCATTACCTCAATTTTCTGAACCAATCTGCATTGGCTTACTTTAGTTAACAACATAAAGGCTTGTATACACATAATTTACTCTTATTTTTATAAGGCCACTTTAGCTGGAAAGCAAAAACATAAATGCAGCATAGGTCTGACACCATTTATAACATTTTAATATATTTTATATAATCTGAATTGACCCAAGCAGCTGTTACTTTAACAAATTTAGAGTCTCATCCTTTGAGAGTTCCAGGGATCCGACGGGAAGCCCAAAGTTGTAAGACTCGGTTTAGAATTTAAGCTGTCAGAGAGTCAAACCATTTAGCCAAAATTAGTACATTTCTGATTAGTTGGGTAATCACTCAGACATTAAAAACAGATAAACAATGTAAACAAACTTCGCGCTGTAGTTTTTCCAATCAAGACTCATAATGGCAATAGAAAAACGTGAAACCTTCAAGACAGGTGAACACTTTCTTTTTTTTTTTTCTTTTTTTTTTAACTTTTATTTAATGAATATAAATTTCCAAAGTACAGCTTATGGATTACAATGGCTTCCCCCCCCATAACTTCCCTCCCACCCACAGCCCTCCTCTTTCCCGCTCCCTCTCCCCTTCCATTAACATCAAGATTCATTTTCAATTATCTTTATATACAGGAGATCAGTTTAGCATATATTAAGTAAAGATTTCAACAGCTTGCACCCCCATAGAATCACAAAGTGAAAAATACTGTTTGAGTACTAGTTATAGCATTAAATCACAATGTACAGCACATTAAGGACAGAGATCCTACATGAGGAGTAAGTGCACAGTGATTCCTGTTGTTGACTTAACAATTTGACACTCTTGTTTATGGCATCAGTAATCTCCCTATGCACCAGTCATGAGTTTCCAAGGCTATGGAAGCCTTTTGAGTTCACTGACTCTGATCATATTTAGACAAGGTCATAGTCAAAGTGGAGGTTCTCTCCTCCCTTCAGAGAAAGGTACCTCCTTCTTTGATGACCTGTTCTTTCCACTGGGATCTCACTCATGGAGATCTTTCATTTAGGTCATTTTTTTTGCCAGAGTGTCTTGGCTTTCCATGGAAAGTGGGCACATCTTGTTTTGAACCTGAATGATAAATGAGAGCATGCCAGGAAAACAGAGACTAAAAAGAAAAGTAAATAGGAAGAGTTAGGGTCAGTCTTTCATCAGAGGAACTGGCATGTAGGAGAGCCAGTAATAAAGGAGCAAGACCAGATTAGAAAGCTATTCGCTCTGACTTCATGTAGAGCTGACACTACAACAACAACTATGCAAGTTTGAGAATTGAATAAAGAAATGTTTAGAAAATATCTGAGAACTGAAACTTTGATTGATAAAAATGTGTGTTCTTTGACTTATTCCCTCCATTCTTATTCATCACTCTACCCCTCCTTTTTTGGTTACTACAAAATCCATGCTTAACATTGTGTGTCTTGAGGGTTCCTATGTTCTTGAGTCAGTAAGAGTCACCTGAAACAGTGCTGTCAGTTTTTCTTTAGTCTAAAAGCAAACCACAAAAATATAGAAAATCAAGAAAAATTTAAGGAAAAACATTACTTAGGGGTAATAACCGCATGGATTATTTGGGGCCATAACCCATTGTTTAGTTTTCATTACTGCAAAGAGAAAAACCCATCAGGTTGGAAAGGGTTAATGGCTTAAGGTTCTGGCTCCCTTAGGTAAGGCCAGCAGTAGTATTGAATTGGAAATTCCTCCAGGAGAGGAGAAAAAAAGCAGCCCTGGGGTGGGGGCTCTGCCTAGAGATGTTTGGCTATGCCTGCCTGGCTGCGCCAGGCCACATGGACTAGAATAGAGTGCAGAGAAAGGCTGTGGTCCCCCATTTACAGGGAAGACTGCGCACACCGGGGCCTGGCAGGACTAGCCGTGGGGTTGGGTAGGTGCGTCGTTTCACCAAGAGTGTTGGGAACCTCCTATAATTTAACCAAAGCCAGATCAATTAGGACTACTGCAGATACTCAGTCAATTACAACAGATTTAGTCCTCAGGCAATCAAATCTTAGCAACAGTAATAGTTCACAAAAAACTTTAAGACGCACCAGAGCTACCATAAGCTGCAAAGACGGAAAACTTTCTACCAGGTTGGAAAGGGTTAACAGGTAACAGGTAACAGCTTTTCCCTAGGTGGAGAGACTTGTGGAATTTCCCTCTCCCTTTCTCCTGGCCAGTGGTATAGGAATGGAGATGAGGAGAGCAAAAGAGTTGGGGAGGGAGCCCCTGGGAGGAGGAGGAAGGCAGAAAGCAGTGAAGCTCCTCCTGTCTGGGGGCTGAGTGGGGTTTGAAATCTCCTATTGCTCAAGGTTACCCACTACCTAGTTGTCTGAGTTTACCTGAAGGGCCAATATTAGCCTCGATCGAAGCTAAGCCCTGCTCGCGTAGCAGTAGGCAGCATGACCAGGCATCCCTCCAAGAGAGAGACCTGGTCCTCGGGTCACAGTCCGGCCACCGGGAAGCCGAAGCGAGCTCAGGGGGTCTCCAGGCTCTCAGCCAACTGCCCTTCCTAATTTCCCTCCCATTCCTTACAATCCTTCTGGAGTTTCGGCCGTAGCTAAGCCGTGGCCGGGGGGGACTCCACGTTCTCGGAGAGCTGTGGGGTGCCAGACACTCAACAGTCACTTCCACAGATCCGGTCCTGCTTGAGGGAAGGAATACTGACCTCCAATGTCTTCTCAAAATCCCGGTCTGGGCGCCCATGACGGCCAGGCTGGAGAACAGCCTCTTTCACTCAGCAAATGAGTGGTAAATGGAATGAGCCCTCCGGGAGCCAATCCACTCTGAGAGCAGGCCATTCAGAGGCACAGAAAGACTGCCACTTTACCTTCTTGACTGCCAAAGAAAGGTTATGCGCCCGGTCGCTTACCTCTGACCAATGATTCAAAGTTAGAGACAAAGGTGTAGACACAGTCTGGCCCATGTTAGCGGACAACACAATGTACACAAACAGACAAACAGCGTAGGGAAGCAGCACACAACAACCACACAAAGTGTCTACCAAACGGGAGCCATCACGGCGTCCCATACAAATGCTAAATGACAAGAGAATACAATCAACAAACAACAAGACAGCCAACAAAGCACCTTAACAAATACAAAAGACTAACGAGCTCAATCAAATACCAAAATTTCTGCAGTACAAACAAAACGTGAGTCTCTGCAGTCTATTTCCCTACTGCAGGCAACCTACCAAACAGGAAAGACTGGGCATTCCCAGTTCTCCCTTTCTCTCAGGGCGTCCCCTGGGATGTGGTCTGTGGCTCTGGAGCACGTCTGCCCGCCACAGTCGGGTGGAGCTCTCGCTCGAGCCCGACAACCACACTGCCGATTACAAACAAATAACAAAGCTCACCAAACAACAAATCAAAGTGTACACGTTCAATCAAAACAATAGGCGCCGTACTCACCCCGAGAGATATCCGCTGGAGGAGTCCACAGGCAGCAGTCAGATCTCGGTGGAACCTCCAAATGTTAGGGTCCGAAAACACCCACCACCCGAGGAATGACTCCAAGAGACTTTTCTCTCATGCAACCAGCAAAGGGTTAAAGATTTATTGATCCAACATGTTGGGGCTCTCTGAACATACAAGAACAGAGGAGCCTCGAGGAACTAAAGTATAAGGCTTATAAAGGCAAAAACCACAAAATCAGGGGGGGAAGAGAATACACGGTTGCTAAGCGGTTGCTAAAGTCTTACAATCAGCAATTATGATCTTAAGACATAGACACATTACATCTTCATTATTAGCCCAGGTAACCCAGGTGCAACCTTTCTACTTTTAAGCTTGAGCAATCATGCTAGGGGGTTTTTGTGCTCTGCCAAGGGTGATGTAGTGCACTGCTACTGTCCAACTATTTGAGATCATAGTTTCAGACCAGAGTCTCATGGTGGGGTGGGGGGTGCTTTCCCAGAATGGAGTCTCAAGTGCTCCAAAATGGAGTCCCTCCTGTCAAGGTGCTACTTCACTCTGTCTTATTTTCACAGCTGCACCAGGAAGGTTTAAAGCTGTAAGCTTAAGCTTAACTTTTTACACCCGCACATATACAATTTTAAGTTTTCAGTTTGTGCCGCAGAATGAGTTGCTGTCCTTATTCTCATGAATTTCCATGGAATTGAGCTCCCTGGCAAACAAAATAAAATTTCCTTTACCTGAGCTATTGTAAGGTTAGCCTCTGACTTTAACTACCAAATATAGTCACCTCAGACATGCCCAGTGTGAGTGATAAGTGCTTAAAAATGAGTTATTCTGGGTAGACCTCCCTCCTAGCATACAATATTTTAACTGATAACATAACAGGAAGCACCTTTTATATAGCAAAGTTACTTATTAAGGAACAGCAGATTGTAGAGTATAAATTTCAAATCACCAGTTAAAGTTTACAGAAAGAAAACCACTGGAAGAAACTCTAATTGCTTACTTAAATGATTTTTCCCTCCCTTAATACGAAGCTGGTATTTCAAATAAGTATAACTTCTTTGTATGTTATGAGACAGTCCACAAATCATATTTTGGTCATTGAGATTAAAAGAAAAAGAAAAAAATCACAAAACATAGCCATATTTTTGGCAGGAGAAAGACCATCATGCTAAAGTTTAAAAAAGAGAACACAAATTTCCCAGTCCTAGAGAAAAGCATGTTGACCCATACTGAAAAGCTTAAAAATACTATGCAAATCCTGTAACAGGATGCATTGTTATTATTCCTTTAAATGGGGGGTTCAAATTATAATGTCAGTACACAGACATTATCTGGAAATAATCAAAATCAGCACTAGCCCACACAGCTTGGGAACTGCTTTCTCAACAGGCACTTAGTATCTGACTGTCCATTTTTATAAGATAGATGAGTGCAGGTGCATAATAAGGCCATGGCATTCAGTTATGATAATGGCCCGTGACGACCAAAGTGATCCATAAATTATAACTGAACTACAATTGAGTGCAGTCAGCATGAGACAATTTGAGTCCCTACATTCTAAGTCCAAGCCTAGAATTGTGAACGTAGAAGCCAATAGGCAGGGAAAGAGTCTAAAAGAAAATCTATCCTTATCTTCAGCTTCTTTTGTGATTTCTTTCTTTAAAACATTTTCCTTTTTTTTTCAAGGCAGGGAGATAAACAGAGAGAGAGACAGACACAAAGACAGACACAGAGAGAAATCTTCCATCCATTGGTTCATTCCCCAAATGCCTACAACAGCCAGGACTGGGCCAGGCCAAAATAAGAAGCATGGAATTCAACCCAGGTATCACACTTGGGTCATAAGGATCCAGACAGTTGGGCCACTACCTGCTGCTTCCAGGGTGTACATTAGCAGAAAGCTAGATTGGAAGTGGAGTAGCTGGGAATCAAACCAGGCACTACTCCGTGGGATGTGAGTATCCTATGCAGAGATTTAACCACTTGCAAACAAAACCCACCACTTCCTTTGTGATCTCTCATGGTTGGCATTCAGGCTCAGATCTTTACAAATTTCCATTAAAAATTGTCCTTCCCAGTATGCAGGCTTTCTGAGAATTTTCACTGGTCTTACTAATGTGATATCAAAATGTTCTACTCATCCATTCTTTCATTCACTCATTTCATAGACATTTTCTCTTTTTTTTAAAGATTTATTTTATTTACTTGAAAGACAGAGTTATAGAGAGAGGAAGAGACAGAGAGAGAAGTCTTCCATCCGCTGTTTCACTCCCCAGATGGCCGCAACAGCTGGAGCTGTGCTGATCTGAAGCCAGAAGCCAGGAGCTTCTTCCAGCTCTCCCTTGCGGGTGCAGGGGCCCAATGACTTGGGCCATCTTCTACTGCTATCCCAGGCCGTAGCAGAGAACTGGATCAGAAGAGGAGCAGCCGGGACTAGAACTGGCACCCATATGGGATGCCGGGACTTCAGGCCAGGGCTTTAACCCACTGTGCCACAGCACCGGCCCCAGACATTTCCATATTACCTAGCTGTGTGTTGGAAATTGCCACACAGAGGCACAGAGGCTCCCAGTCTCATGAAGGAGACAATCACGTATGGACTGCCAGAGACAACCTCTGATGATAGAAATATGCCATAGCTTTCTGCGGAAATTTCAAACGAGAGTGTCTGTAACTACCCAGAAGGATAACAGAAAGCTTCCTAAACTCGGTGAGTGGTAATTGAGTCAAATGTTAAAAAGATAAGCAAAGTTGGTCACGCAAAGGGAGAAAGCGGGAGACTTACCAGGATCAGGAGCTGAGTGAGCCCAATGACAAAGGTCAGATGTAGTACAACACAGTATGTAGGAAAAATGAGCAGCCTTTCAAAAGATTTGGCAGTGCTGGTTTAATCTGCTCAGGGTCGAGTTCTACTTGTAAACTTTGGGCTCATGCTAATTTCTGTGGTTACACAATGGTCTAGAACATGACACCCACCCTTCATGGATTAATGCATTACTAAATTATTACCTTGTAAAAAATAATTCAAATAATCTAAAAAGTAGTACCCAAGTAGACAGGAGCAACAGTCTATAGAAGCCTCCAGGAAAAAGGCAAAAAATTCAGACAATGATGGCTTTTAAAGGAGATGGCTTCTGAGCTGGGTCATGATTAATAAAGTCTCAAGTGAGAGGCCTGGATTGTGGGCAGAGTGAAACTGAAATGTCCATTTTTTCAGAGGAAGGGGTCTGGAGCACTGGATTCTCCAGGAGTGGATTGGAGCATTTGGTAACAGAACCACAAGCTGGCCTTTCAAAGGAGACGAGGGAACTTGTACTGAATTTATGTTTCCATAACAGTATTTTACTGTAGGTTTTATCTTTAGTTTGAGTAGCTTGGGTAGAGGTACAAATGGATATTGTGAAGGATCTGAAGTCCGCCTCACATGTTTCCCAAGGCTTGACCACCATGGAATAAGAGTGTTCTTGAGTTCTAGACTCATCCTTCTGCTGGGTGCAAATGCACCTGCTGCCAAGGAGGCTGGTCTCCATGTGAGTTCAGGGAGACTTGGAGTTTCTCACCACTAGATTTGCTCAGGGAGGTCTTGATACCAAACCCCTCCTTATATGGTAAGGTAAGGAGGTAGAACTAAGTCTTACACCCAAGTATCTTTTTTCTCAAAGAATGTGAAAGCACTGTGGGGTGTCAGTGCTGGGTGTGCTGGGACATTGGGGGAGTTTGAGAAACAGGCAGCAGAGAGAGGAAATGTCTGCATTTGCAGCAATGAAACCTGGTAGGATGGAGATGGTCTCCTCCACTGTCCAAACTTTTTGATGAATTCAAACATGATCGAGGCAATTTCTGTTGCTGAAATGAATCCTGTGTGGGTGTGGCAAAAAAGAAGTTAGCAGATGGTCTGATTGTGAGTCCAGCCAGACCTCCTCTTACAACAGTTGATTGAAAGAGCTGGTGTGCGACAGCATTCAGTCCGTCAAGCACAGCAAAGGGTTGTGGAGAGCTGGGTGGGAAAGTGGAGACATCAGATAATTTCAAGGTACAGAACAGGGTCCTTGTATAAGTAGAGATCTACAGTGCTTTACAGGGAAACTGAGTCATGAGCCCTGAGAATTAGGCTGCCATAGGGATAGGAAAAGAGAGAATGGAATGATAACATATGGTATGGTCAGGTATGCCCAGAGCTTGTTCCCTGCCCGAGAGCTCTCATACTGGGCTTCATGGGCTTGTGGGTTGGGAGCTCAAATAAGATTTCTGTCTTCAATGGGACTGGTTTAGGGATAGATGGGCCTAAGTCTAGGCCTAGGCTTGCCCTGCTAGGGATGAGCATGTACTGACAGAACTAGAAAGAAAGTAAAAGTTTCATGATCCCAGAATCTGGTACAGGTACAGCTGTGTAGGGACAGTAGTTAGCTGACAGGTCTAGCAGAATACCAGCTGGGACCCTGTGTTTGGAAGCACCACAGCTTGGACTAGCACACTACTTAAATACTCTGTGTGAAATTCCAGGAAGACATACAGAAGGGCATGCTCCCAGGAAGCCGTAAGTGAGAGAAGTGCTGGGGCCAAATGACCATGCCCTGCACAGATTCCTTAATGACTTCTCATTCATTCAAGGAGATTTTCTGATCTGCAGACAATCGCAGCCAAAGGTCCTGTCCTGTTTCTTTTTGCTTGGTCTCTGGGCACCATTGCTTATCCAAATCACAAATAAGGGGAAAGAGAAGATGAAATTTCTTGAAATATGGTACATTTATTATAAAGTTTTGGGCAAAGGAAGAATACGGATACAGGACTGAAATGGATCTGGTTCCCAGAGACTATAAAGTCATTAAAACTTTTTCTGGCATAAAGCACTCAGGCAGAATCATACTATGAATAGTCCAAGTGTATTAGAAATGGTTCTTCAGAGAAACATTCCTCCATGGCATCAGATATGTAAGGACAAGTTGGCTCACAAGATTATGGAGACTGAAATGTTCCACCCTAAGGAGACCAGGGAAGTAGGTGATGTAATTCCAATCTGAGTGTAGCCAAGAAAATGGGATTCAGGCAACAAGTGGACACTGAACATAGAGAATCTGAAACAGTTTACTCATAAGGCTTTGTTTCTCAGAGGATGTTTCAGGAAGACCTGGCTTGCAACATTGTACTAAGAGGGGACCAGTCCCCATGTCAACCAAAAAAGCTGCATGAAAGTATTATGAATCACTTTTGTCTTAAAATATTTGCTTATTTGTTGAAAATGCTAAGTGACAAAGATGAGAGACAGAGAAATCATCCATCCTCTGGTTCACTCCCCAAATGGCTATAGAACTGTGGCTGGACCAGGACAACACCAGAACCAAGAATTCCACCCAGGTCTCCCATGCAGCTGGCAGGGGCCCAAGCATTTGAGCCATGATCTGTTGCTTCTTAGCACTGACTTCTCCTAAAGTGAGAAAGTCAAAGACTGAAGTAGAAGATACAATGGTTTTTATGACTAGTCTTGTCAGTTAGACTCCATTACTCCTATGGTAGTCTACGGGTCTCACCCAGGCCAACCTTGCTTCAGTGTTGGGGAAGTCTATCTAAACAGCATGAGTGGTGAGGTGGGGGTCACTGGGGTGGGGCTTCCACCATTCCTAAGTGACCTCCATGACTTTACATGCCACCTTTGCCTAGAACATTCTTCCACCTTTGCTTTGCTTACAGGGGCCAACCTGAAGTTCCTCTTCTCTGGAAAAAAAGTGTTACAAACACTTGAAGACAGCACCGCACAAGCTCTGCCTAGAGTTTATATGATGTATAACTTTCAGTCTGCTAATGGCGAGTCAAGAGCACCTCAATACTGGCACAGAGCTGGCCCTCAATCATGCTGGGTGAATAAACAAATGAATAAGGGAAGGACTGTCACTATATCAGTGGCAACAGCTGTCTCCTGAAACTTCAGGACAGCCTCAATGGTCCATGTAAAACTACGCTCTCTTGTATAAATAGTGGAGAGAGGTAGGAAGCAATAATATGAATAGGATTCATAAAAATTTTGTTGGAGATGACCTTCCTTACAAATATATTAAGTAAAAAACTCCAAAAGTGGAAAAAGATCATAAAATTCAAAAGTTAACTTTATGTTTATTTATTTGAGAGAGAGAGAGGAGAGAGAGAGAGAGAAGCACTCCAATCTGCTGGATCAATCCCAAAGTGCTATCGTGTGCCATAGTGGCTCTAGGCTGAGGGATAAATCCAGGAGCCAGAAACTTAATTTAGGTGTTACACATGAGCAGCATCACTTGAGATATCACCACCACCTCCCAAGGTTAGCACTAGCAGGTAGTTGAAGTCAGGAATGGAACCAAGTACAAAAACCAGGCATTCTGATAAGCAACATGGACATTTTAGCCAGTAGGCCAAATACCCACCTCCCATCTTAGAAAACTTTGCAAAATAGAACAAAAATGAAGAAAGAGAGGAGGGTAGGCAGTAGAGCTATAATATAAAAGTAATGAGGTTAAGTGTGTAGCTATTGGGTAGTACCGAATTTTAAACATAAATTATCTTTAAGTTGTCTCATTCTCCCAACTACATGCTTGCATGGATTTATGAAAGGACCATCACATATCTGCAACTTATTAAGGGCTAGTTTTTATTGGAATTTTTTTACTGAAAATATAAGAACATTTGGACAGAGGCTTCCCTTTTAACACTATCAGCAAAAAAGCTCTGCTCAGCAAGTAGAGGTGGTCAATGAAATTTCAAGGGAATGATTGATGCTTAGAGAATAGGAGATTTTTTTGAGGGGGAAGAAAATTGACTCTGATTGGGTTCAGGCACTCAGCACAGGAAAATATTCATGTTCTGGACAATTCCTCATGGGCACCATCTTGGTACTTCTATTGGTCCCATCTACTGAGGCCTGTTTCTGAATTCCTGCTATCCAGAGATTTTGGCTCTCCTGATGCAATACAGCCTGCAAAACCATGGTGTCACCTCCTTCAGGGGCAGCCACACTGGACTTCCTGTTCAAGATGTCTATCCACCCCATAGAGTACAGCATAGTAAGTGCTATAAGCTTATTATAATCCCTCCAATAGCCAATATCTTCCTTCTCACCACAGTTCTGCCACTCCTTCTCTCTTAACATTCCAATCTCCAACTCCTTACACTCAAGGACAATGTTTCTTTACTAAATATTTCCTCTAGGAAACCTTTGATGAATCATACCTCCATAATCAGATTTGTTGTCTCTCTGTGAGATTCTTAGCACTGGATGCTTTATACAAACATTCATACTATAAGACTGCAATTGCCCATTACTTACTCTATTTCTTCATTCACATACAGACTCCAAATGTACACAGAATATGAATACCTCACTCACTGGACTTAGTACTGAGCACAGGACATGAGCTACTGTAAGCACTCAATGGATATGAAAGGGGTGATAGGAACAGCAAGAAGAAAGGGATACAAGAGGAATAAAAGGAAGAAATGAAGAAGGGAGGGTTGAAGAAAGGAGAGGACACGGCAGCAAATAGACAACTGGTTCACCAAACTGTGTCTTCAAGAGATCACAAATCCCAGGCACTGAGTCCTCCCACCAGACACCATTTCAAGGGGACCAACACTATTAAACCAAAGTGGACATCAACAGAAATTGGACAAGTTGATGCCGGTTGTGAATTTATGCCCTAAGAATATGCAGATCCATAGATGCAAGCACTGCACCAGAATGAAAAAAGTAGTGCATCACCCCCAGCCTGGAGCTCAAGGTCACAATTCAACCCTTGGAACTTCTGTGGGGGCTTTCTCTTCAGGTGTGAAGAGGCAGCCTCCGATTTTCCCAGAGCAAGCTCAAATCAGACAATAAAGGCCAACTGTAACTCTGGAAAAGTTAGTCATCTCTGTGTAGCAGGCATGAATGCCAGCTTACAACCTCATGTCTGAAAAAAAAATCACATCCCTATGTTATAGAAGGCAGCCCAGTGTTCATTCTAGCACTTTCTTCATACCAAGCATGTTGTAGAATTTGACCTTAGTTATCCTCAGGATTAAGGCATGGCTCCTGGAGACAGATCGGTGGAGTGGCAGGTTACCATCTGATGTTTGGCCCCGGGCTCACCTGCATTACACTGGGGATGTCTATTGTACCCATTTGTTTAGATCCTTGAGTAGCATTTCCTGTGTCCTACCTGCTGAGACATGCCATATCACATTCCTTTCTGGGGTTCTTCATAGGATGTTCCTAGGGTG
Organism: Oryctolagus cuniculus; assembly: GCF_051225735.1. NCBI lineage: Eukaryota > Metazoa > Chordata > Mammalia > Lagomorpha > Leporidae > Oryctolagus > Oryctolagus cuniculus. Next base: position 61,662,421 of record NC_142882.1, on the reverse strand, counting down.
AGCTGATCACCACTGCCTCCAGTCACCTGTACTCCAACCTCTTTCCTCCCAGGTCTTTGTGGAGTGAGGGGGAGGATACAGGTGAACTGCACTCTCCCCTGTGCTACTCCAGGTCGCTCTGCCTCTGCACTCAATACCCTTCACTCCTTTACTTCTCACCCCAAACACTCAGGCTGTCCACAGAGACATGTGTGTGTACTTCAGCAAGTTCATGGAGGAAAACAGAATTCAAAGTCTATTTTGGCCCCCAATTTTTTTTAAATCCAAGCATACTGATTTCATACTATACATTTTCCATGAAATTTTTGAAGATCTCTCATATGCTTGGATTTCAAATTTTTTGCACCAAAATGGGCATCTTTTAATGCCACTTTCCCATGAACTTTGTAGAAAGAAAATGTCACTTATTCTTGCCAGTGATGTCTGCTGTGACACTTAGCTTACCAGTGCTGACGAAGCACAGATAGCCTGCACAAATGGGTCAAAGAGAAAAAGGAAAACCAGCCACAGCAGAACCAAACACATAAGTTAATATCTCAAAATATTATCCAGTCACAGAGTCCACAAGCATAAGATTCATAGTTTTTCACACTATACTGAGCTGAGTGGGGAGACCCATGATTGTCCAAGACCCCACACATGGTTGATTCCAATGCCCAGATCCTCCATGTGTGTGGAAACCACATATGGCCTGCTGCCTCTCAGCCCACGTTTATATGCCAGGGTTTGACCCAACGAGGGGGCCAAGCAGAGTCCACAGGCTAGATTAACTCAGTGCCTCATCAGCCTTTCTCTGGCAGGTATCTGCCACTTAGGGGCTCCTTGCTGGGAAAATCCACCCTTTAGTCCCAGCTGCTTCCTTGTATTTATGAGTGAGCAAAGCTTTTACCAGTATCACTTGGACGATGCAAGCAGTGTTCCCAATTTTAGAAATATAGTTATTTGGCATCTATCTTCCATCAGCTACCCAGAGTTGACTGAAGGATGTGTTTTCTTTTTGCATCCAAGTGCTCCAGTGCTCTGGGTGTGAAACAATGACAGCTGCTGGTGCTATTGCTGTCTGAGTGTGTGAGCCTGGAAAGGTTTGCTCTGAGGGGACCAGTGTGAGTGCGTGCATGCACCCTCACGCACACTAAGGCATGCAGCCTTGCTTAGGGTGCAGGATTAGGCCAGAGAAGACCTATATTAAACCAGTCCCAGAAAGACAAATATCATGTGTTCTCCCTGATTTATGGTAGCTAATATACAGAGTATAAAAATATAATGATATGAGCACAATGGACATTTTGAGATGTGATTTTTTTTATTTTTTTAATTTGACAGATAGAGTTAGACAGTGAGAGAGAGAGAGAGAGAGAGAGAAAGGTCTTCCTTCCATTGGTTCACCCCCCAAATGGCCGCTACGGCCAGAGGTACACTGATCTGAAGCCATGAAACAGTTGCTTCCTCCTGGTCTCCTATGAAGGTGCAGTAGCCCAAGCACTTGGGCCATCCTCCACTACCTTCCCGGGCCACAGCAGAGAGCTGGACTGGAAGAGGAGCAACCGGGACTAGAACCCGGCGCCCATATGGGATGCCGGCGCCACAGGCAGAGAATTAACCAAGTGAGCCATGGCGCTGGCCTGGAGATATGATTATTGTTTATAGCCCTTGTCTATACTTTTGAAGGACAATGGTCTTTCTATTTACCATTTGTTGAATTCTTCACTTAGTAGAGAGTTAAGTTTGTGATTATGAGGAAAACTGAAAGTATGTCACTGTAAAAATTAAAAGAAAAATAAATGAAGAAAGGGGAGAGAATGGGAACGAGTGAGGGAGTATCATTATGCTCTTAAAATTGTATATTTGAAACTTGTTCACTTTATATAAATAAAAAATTTTCAAAATCTGAAAGTACTCTTTTTTTGGATTTCCTATCAATAAAGCAGTTCCTGCTTTTCTGAGCTGTCTTCTCTTTTGCCTTAGATGATTTCCTTTAGTAAGAAAGCAGCCTACAACAGCAGTGATGCAGGAGCGAGCATGTGGTGTAGAGTGAAGAAGTTGCATAGCATACCTGCATCTCACTTCAGGGTGCCTGGGTGCAACTCGCAGCTCTGCTCCTGATTACAGCTTCCTGCTGCTGTCCACCAGGGGAGGCACCAGGTGATGGTTCATGGGCTCGGGGCATAGTCAACTATGTGGCAGACACACACTGAGCTCCTGAATCCTGGCTGTTGTGGGCACAAGGAAAGAGAACCATCAGATGGGATTCTCTCTCTCTTCTTTTCAAGTACATTAAAAATTTGAAGTGATCTGCTGCATTCTCATCATCATTGATGATGGTAATCTATTAATTTACCTGCTTTCTCAAAAACTTGTGTATCCTTTAACTCCAACGTCAGTCCCAGAGTATAGCCCTACTTATTTACTGGAAACAACCAATATCACTTTTTTGCATGAGAACTTACAGTCCGGTGGATGTGTGGTATTATCCTTGCATGACTTCTAGTATTCTCTCTTAAACCTGTGCTTGTTGCACCCCTGCCAAGTGCAGGAATCGTGACCTCTGTGTTTCACATTCCTCAACACAAAATTACAAGACTGCACTTGTCTCTCCCCCAGGAAGATGAAGTGACCCTCCAGCTCACGGCCCTGTGAGTGGTAGAGGTGGGATCCATCAAATGCAGATCCTTTGGCTCCAGAGGAAGCAGTGCACCACCGCTCCCTAAAAACCAGAACTGGAATCATGAGCTTGAGGCTGAAAGGGGCCGGGGGAGCATCCAGTCTCTTCAGGGCTTAGGTAAGGAGGCTGAGGGCCAAAAATGCCAAGGGATTTACTCAATAGTGTTCCACGGAGAGGTCCTGAGCAAGCTTGGGTCTCACTGTCGTACCTTTAACAAACAGTTCTTGATCCTCTGCGGAAGGCAAAGACTTCTGCGAGTGCCGGTGAAGAAAGTGGAAAACCTGCTTGTGGGCACTCATTACCTAAAGAAAAGCCAGGAACTGACAGCAATGAAGTGCTCTTCCCAGAGGCCTCCCAGAGTGGCCGAGAGGAGGGAGGTGGAAGGAAGATTCCTGCAGAAGGAGGCAGATCTCCCAGGAATTCACGTGAGCCGTGACGCGCAAGGCACTGCCGCGTCTTGCCCGGGCTCAGGCTCTTCTGGCCTCTCCTCTTCAGTGAAGTGGCTATCGCTTTGTAGTTCTCCTCTCACTAAGACGAGAGACTCCTCAAGGCTGTGCTGAGAGTGGGCTGAGCGCCCAGCTGGATGCGCTGAAGCAGAGAAGGGCGCTGGGAGGACTGCATGCTGGGCAGACACGTTGGGAGTTCTCGCCAGCAGGAAGTGGCTTCCTTTGGTTAAATCTAACTCTGGAAGTAGCTCAAGTAAGAGCATTATGCACAAGGAATTTTCCTTTGGATTAGATTAAATTGTGATGAACAACAGCACTGGTCTCTTGACTTAAGCTATAAATAAATTTCCGGTCCACATGATGATTGCACGATTGTGCAGCAGTGACCCAGTGTTGCCTCCTCGTACAGGTGATCAATCGTATTCCAGACAGGTGTCAGGTCTCCATCCTCCATAAGCCTTCACTGACTTCTCACCACCCTCAGAATAAGGCCCAAAACCCTTGGAAAGACACAGGAATCTGTGGATAAATTCTTCTCTTCCCAGGCCTCTTTCCAGAACCTCTACTTGGTTTGACAGATATTTTCCCAAAATTACCAAATTACCAGTCAGGAAGGGGACACTGATGGTAGCTTAAAAATATGACTTGTCTATCATTTCAATAAAGCAATTGCACCATATGCTTGGTGAGTTTTTCATTTTTAAGAAAAACACATTTAACATTAGATTAACTCAGTGTTGCTGGGGAAAACACAGATCTGAAATGGTTCTAAATAATAATTTTAAGAACAAATGTTCTGTTCAATACTGGATGCTATCAAGTGTGCTACCCAACAGCTCTTCTCTCCACTGGACACCAAGAAAGTATCCATGAGTCAGAGGTTGCTGGATACCCGCCAACCCCACTTCCTCTCTCTGGGCGTGTGGAAGACCACACACATCCCCCAGTCCTGCTCTCCATCAGCCGCGTCTGCTTGACTGTCTCAGCATTGGGGAGTGGGAGGAAACGAGGCACACAGCGGGCAGGGCAGCCTGGAAAGGCCTGACTGGGGAGCTCCCTTCTCCCTCTTGGCTTTTTACTGCAACTCTGAGAGACTGAAGGGGCCTGAACACCTGTGCTATTGCAGGTAACTCTGCCCACCCTTCAGAGGAAAGTGGCAAGCACAAGAAGAAGAAACCTCCGACTATTCTAAGACCTGCAGGTGCTGTCACTGCAGTGTAGCTTAGCATCCTCTGCTGGACACATCGTTCTCTCTTCCCCAGCAGACCTGACACTGCAGTGCTGGAAGATGCCAGCTGCCACGCCTGCAACATTGCTCCACCCATTCCCACTTCTTCAGGATTGAGGCACTCATTCCCCAGCTTCCGGGAGCTTTGCCTGCCAAGTGTTCATGCCTGAGTCTTTCCCCAGGAATTGCCTTCCGTCAAAGAGAACTTCCTCTTCCAAAGGTCGCCTCCTGCCCAAGGGCAGCCTCATGCTGTGACTGACGTCTGGGGCCCACAGAGGCCTGGCTCCCCTGTGTCCGTCAGAGGCTACTCTGCAAGGTCTTCCCAGCTCTTTAGCTCCCCGTGGCTTCTGCTGAGGCCTCTGCTGCAACAGTCCTTCTTTCTTTCATTCATTCATTTTTCAACGACTTGTGCATTTGAAAGGCAGAGCAATGGGAGTAGGAGGGAGATTGGAGAGACGCGGTACTGTGGTGCTGCAATATGGCAGCTGCCGTGGATGCGATGTTGGAAGTGGAAGGCAGTGGGCAAGTGTTGGCTTCCCAGGTGGCTCTGTGGGGAGGGCCCTGGTTGTGAGGCTCAAGCAGGATCAAAGCCCACAACGTGGACTCCTGGGAGTGGGGAGAATGCACAGCAATAATGGCTGAGACTGTATGTCCTGTTCACCCAGCAGCTTAGAAGTTCAAAGTCAGATTTTATTTACTTTGAAGGCATTTCTTGTACAAGAAAATTGGTGGTTGAGAATTCACCTTTCACACACTGATATTCAGTCTGAACCAGGATGAATTTCTCTGAGGGTGAGAATTATTTTTATCTCTCTCTCTCTCTCTCTCTCTCTCTCTCTCTCTCCTTGCTGGAGGCCTTGGGGATGAGGAACACCTTCACAAGGACTTAGCAACTCTCCCCCACTGCTTTTGTTCTTCCAGCAAAACATTTTTGCAATATTAAATACCCTTGCCCCAATCCAGAGCATCATACGGACCTCACAAGCATGTGTCTGTATGGATTTCTCTCAGAACTGGTTTATTTGCAGCCTGCCTTGTAATTAAAAAGAAATGACTCTTTACCCACTAGCAGTTTGATGCAATTTGATGTATGGCATTTAAAAGTTTTGATGTGAAAATACTGTTTTGGAATGAAGCAGAGAAATAGATTTGCAATACCTTAGCAAGAGTCATGTGCATTGGGAAACATCTGTGGTATCAGATACTTTTTCCACTGAATCAGTAGTGTCATACACACATATGTCACCAATACTGGAGACTTTATGGGCTATGAGCATTTCAGATTAAGGAGTTAGGAGACTGCAGACAATTCGGTTTTGAAGAAAGCTGAATCTGTATAATCGTGCAGAAATGCACCCCCTTTAACTCTAGTGAGGTATCTGTAACTTACCTTCTCAATGCCAGGATAGTCCACAGAGCTATGCCAGGATAGGTACCACAAAGGGAATACATGAGACGCCCCAAGTTTCCATGAGCTCTGACTTTCTCGGTTTCCCCGTGTGGGCTGGATTTGCTCAGCTCTCCCTCCAGGGGCATCCTCCTTCTTCCTCTGTCTCACTGTGTTCCAAGAGGCTGAGCTGTGAGGATGCCATTGAGGCATCCTTGCCCAGGAGGAGACATGTGCCAGGCAGGAGACTCCAGCAGGAAACTGGGGAGAGAGGGTTTGGAAGATTCATTTCCTTGGCTCCCTTTTGGGTCACAGGTTGGCAGTGGGTCTGGTCCTCTACAGAAGGTCACAGCTCCTATCTGGAAGCTTCTCTTTCTTCCATCTATAGCCAAAGCTATTTTTGATCACCCCATCCCTGCCTGGGCAGGTGTAAGGGGAGGCATGAGTCCCACGTGCTTACAGCTCCAGGGACCTCATCATCCCTTGTTGATTTTTCAAAACCCTACCTACATTTCCAAAGCGATTTCTTCATTAAACCCTCTTCAACTCCCTGTGATTTAGAATGACAGTATTCTGATGTGTACCACATTATCCTCAGATCTCCATGGGTCTGTGGCACGAAAAGGTTAGCACAGTAATCTTCCTTACAAAATCCTGGTTTTATATCCTTTCATATATCACGTTATAGTATCATCTTTATATTACTCACATTAACCAACCACAATCTTATAATAGTATTTGTCTGCCTTTGTTTCCAAGAGCTTTTATAGTCCAAAACTCATTTTTAGACAATTAACTCATAGGTGTGACTTTGAAAATTACCAGGTTCCTCTGGGTTTTGACAGTGCTCTAGGCCTCATTCTTTACTCAAATTTAGCCACCTCTGTTATTCACCCTGCTTTCTTGCCTCTGTGCGATTCTCTCAGCTTAAGTGTCTTTTCTACCCATCTCCATATCTTCACATCCTCTTTACGTGTTCAGCTGACACCTCTTCATTCATCCGTCTAGTAAGTTTTGTGTCTGCTAAATGCTTTCCCCCTCAATAGAAGAGACTTACAGGAGTCTTCCCTAAAAATCCCCTCTTACCTTCTGGGCCCCTGCGTGCCTGTGCCTCTCCTGCAATCATCCCACTCCACTCTGCAGGTGAGGGTTCTGTCCACAACTAACTTGGCCACCGGATGATGAGTTTCCTATGCAGGAACTCTGAGGGCACCTTGATCTTTGCCCTCTTTCCTGAGAACCACATGTTAACCAGTGATATAACGCACTTAATTAATGTCCAAGGAATCAAAACAAATCAACAGGAAAGCTTCCTCCCTGCCAGCAAATGCACTGAACGCCTGATCTGACACAGAGAAAGCTTTTTACAGGCTGAGACCTCTGTCAGATATTTCAGAGTTCTGACCAACTTGAGCAACTTAAGCTTAAGACAATGATATTGCAAACCCCAAAAAAGCCATTTCAAGGGAGCTAGAGCAGAGAAGTTGTCCAATCTGAGCTGTCCCAGTTGTAAAATAAGTTCAATTTCCCTACCACCTAAACTCTGCTCCTACCCAAAGCCTTAAATAACGAGGCAGGACAGCTTTAGGCACTTTACATAACTTCTGATAAAGCCTAGCCCGAACACCCTGCTCACACTGCTGACTCATACGCCCAAAATATGTGTGACCAGTGAGGCAGAAATAAGTGATTCTTGCCGGCTTTTAACTATCAGTCTTCCCAGCTCTGCTTCCCTCAGTCCTAAAGGGTGATTCTAATTTGGTTCAAGAAGAAGAAAAAAAATAAAGAATGCCTGACGATTACCACCCCGGAGTGACTGAAAGAAGGGAGTGTATGTGATTATTTTAAAAGTCCATGTACAAGAGTACTTTGAAAACTTTGTGGAAAGTGGAATTAAAAGCTAAGTTTATTTTGGTGCAGAAGGCTTTGAAATGCATGCACATTTTTCCTAACATGCGTTTTTCGGTGTACTTTTAGAAGACCCTCCTGTTTGTTGTAAAAGTGTCACTCACAACCTCTGATCCCCTTCACACTCATCATTGCCCCTGTCTAATTGCACGTGGAGTTGTGCCATCATCTACATGAAAACAACTGAGCTAAAATGTCACTGCAAGAAGAAGATTAAGAATAACATCCTCTTTAGAGAGACTTCAGGAAAAATGTCCTTTTGCCTTTCTATAGGAAATAGGTGTGAACTAACAAGGAACTGATTTTACTTATTTTAGAAGTACTGCAAAAGGAAGCCAGTGCTGCGGGTCCATAGGCTAATCCTCCATCTGCGGCCCCGGCACACCGGGTTCTAGTTCCAGTCGGGGTGCTGGATTCTGTCCCGGTTGCCCCTCTTCCAGGCCAGCTCTCTGCTGTGGCCAGGGAGTGCAGTGGAGGATGGCCCAAGTGCTTGGGTCCTGCACCCGCATGAGAGACCAGGAGAAGCACCTGGCTCCTGCCTTCGGATCAGTGCAATGCGCCAGCTGCAGCGGCCATTGGAGGGTGAACCAACGGCAAAGGAAGACCTTTCTCTCTGTCTCTATCTTTCACTGTCCACTCTGCCTGTAAAAAAAAATAAATAAAAAAGTACTGCAGAAGGTGTAATCCGTCTACTTTCCCTTCTTGTGCTGGATTTGGGAATGGTTACAGCCAAGGCTTATACCTCATTTGCAAGCAGGCTGGTCTCTGAGAGATCTGGTTTTGTTTAACACTCGCTTCTGGTTCCATTTCATATTTGTGCCTTTCTGGTCCTTACTTTGTCTTCTGCTTTTATCTTTTCTTGGTTTATTTTCTATTTCTTTGAAGACTGCCTTGGTAATTTATAGAAAATGCTTGGGCATACCAAAAATGTAGTAAGTACTCTGAACTGTTATCTGCCTACCTCCCGGCAGATAAGTAAGTTGTTCAAAGTTAACAATAATTACCCTCAAGGTGAGAGCCAAGATACAGGAGCACATAGTTTGCATCCTTGTATGCAGAGACCAGATAGAGAAAGGGAGAATCCACCAACAGTTCACACTGCCTCAACACCCATTTTCACTCTCCACAGTGAGAGTGCTCCTTTCTCCCACAATGATGAGTGGCCAGAAGGAACTGCTGTCTTTTACCTAATCTTTGTGAGAATCAAGGGAAAGAGCACAGATGGACACATTGATCTGCATGCTAAGGAACGCCTGGACAGACTCACAGCCTGATTCATTCTTTGACCTTTTGATAATTGAGAAGTAGAATCCATTTATTCAATCTTAATACATTGCCATTTCCAACTACACTGTGCTGAGCTCTCTTCCTTGTATGTTAAAGGGAATCAATTGGGAAACCTAGGATATAGAATGCTGGAGATGGGAGCTACCTTTGCAGTCATCTGTTCAAATGATCAGCATGCCTACGTGCCAGTGTGTTGTTTTAAATTTGTTTGCAAAAAGTAGGTACTGTGGCTCAGGGAATCAAGCTGCTGCTTGGGTCACGCACACCCCATATTGGAATGCTGGTTTGAGTACCTGCTATTCAATTTACCACTCAACTTCTTGTTAAAGATGACCCATGGACCTGGATTTCTGCTATCCATATGGAGAATCTACAGATGGAGTCCCTGGATCCTGGCTTTTTCCTGGTCCAGCCCCAGTTGTTGTACATATTTGGGGAGTGAACCAGCAGATGAGATTCTCTCTCGCTCGCTCGCTCTCTTTCTCTCTCTTTCTCCTCTCTGTGTCACTCTGCCTTTAAAATAAATAATAAATTAAATCCTTTTTAAAAAACTTGGCTGTACAATTAGCTTATACTTACTCTAATATCAAATTTCCCTATACACAGGAACTAGAATGTAAGTCATCTGTCACTCAGGCTTCCCAGAATAAACACCACTCATAGGAACATTCATTCATTCATTTATCCGTTTATTCAAGAAATATTTATTGAATGTCAAATATGCGATAGACTCTGTAGATTAATACTGGAAAACAAGAATATGATTAAGTAGGTTATAGAAAGCAGTAGCAGTTGAGAGCAAGAGTGAAAAGTGAGGCCACTTTAGATTGTGTGTGACTGTGTGGCAGAGGCTTGGCAAATGCAAAGTGCTTCAGGCAGGGCTGTGCTGGGTGTGCTCTAGGAACAGTGAAGGGGAGGCAGAGCTAAGGTGCTGAGGGATGGTGTAAAGATGAGACTAGAGGCGTCCATAGTAGGCATGTTCTGTAGGTCTTTGAGACATCACTAAAACACCTGTTTCTTTTCTTTCTTTTTCGACTGGCAGAGTGGACAGTGAGAGAGAGGGAGACAGAGAGGAAGGTCTTCCTTTTCCGTTGGTTCACCCTCCAATGGCCGCGGCGACCAGCACGCTGCGGCCGGTGCACCACGCTGATCCGATGGCAGGAGCCAGGTGCTTCTCCTGGTCTAAGCACTTGGGCCATCCTCCTCTGCACTCCCTGGCCACAGCAGAGAGCTGGCCTGGAAGAGGGGCAACCAGGACAGAATCCGGCGCCCTGACTGGGACTAGAACCCGGTGTGCCGGGGCCGTAAAGTGGAGGATTTAGCCTAGTGAGCTACGGCGCCGGCCTGTTTCTTTTCTAAGTGCATGGAGAAGCAATTGAGTGGATGCAAATGGTTTTAGATGTGGCACCTTTAATAGCCAAAAGGCTTCTGAGCAGGGAGACCTGATCTAGGAGGATGACTAAAGGTTAACTTCGAAGCAGCCACGAGTCTAACGGCAGAATGACTGTGTGTACACAGGTAGGGCTGTTCTTGCAGAGTTTATGCTCACCACTGTTTCTTGTTCCATCAAGTCCTGCAAGCACACTACTAGCAATAATAAAAAAGCAGGATTAGCAGACACACTCAGGCTAATATCTGAGTTCATAGGCAGAACATGCAAATGAGGCAAACAGATAATGGGAAGGCTCACCTGGCTGTAGCACTAGAATAGCCTGTCTGTTTCTCATGCAACTACAAATCTCTACATAGGTTTTATAACATCTTTATTTTGAATTAGTTTGAATCACAAGAAGTTTCAAAAATAGCACAGAGTGTACCTATGTAATCTTCACTTAGCTTCTCCCAGTCATAATATCTTACATACATCTAATACATGTAAAAAAAAAAACCAGAAAATTAGCATTAGTACATTGTTATTAACTTAACTATCTGGATCTCCCCAATTTTTCCAGGCCCTATTTTTAAAATATTCATTTGTTTGTTTTTGAGGAGTGTACAGCACTATGCAATTAGTAGAGCCAACCAGTACTAGAATCAGGATGCAGACTTTTCTGATCTTTATAAGTCGACTCCCTTGGTATATTCCTGAGCTGCACAAAGAAATCTACTAGGGGGTTTTCAAAATGTTCAAAGAACATATGAAAAAAAACTATGCATAGATTTCAAAAGAAATTTTGCATCAAAATAAACATGTGCTAACCCGTCTGAACAGGATCTAGTCAGAGGCACTACCAAGGATAAAACATAAGTTTACTTACAGCAACACAAATTCTGCTAAAACTCCTAAATACTCTGGAATTTTCTCGCTACTTAATAATTCCCTCAATCCTTCCTATTCTTAAGAAAACTACTTTTTTCCCCTATAAATGTTTTGTTTGATCACAGTTTCCTAAATCTACTTGTTTCTGCATGCAAAAATAAAAAAAAATCAATATATACTTCATAGAAACAATATTCACTCATTTATATCAACATCTTATCATTCATAATTAACAAAATGAGAATTTTTATAGTTCATGAACTATACCTATTACAAAAAAACCTATGCATGAATTTAAAAATTTTTGTACCAAAATAAACTCATCTTTTAATTATATTTCTCCACATACATTCTGAAGCCCCTTGTATTACTATAGTCATCACTTTCATTTTACACCAGCCTTTTTTAATTTTGATTTTTCATTGACAGAGTTTCACAGACCCTCACTGATTCCATTATGAATGACACCTTTGGACCTGGACAGTATACACCAGAGTAACTGTGTACAACAGTCCTGCAAACTGATGTTCCTAATTAAAATCTGAAATTGACTACTAGGAGTATAGGATGTTCTAGTACTTTTCTTGCTCAGATCATTGATACAATTTTATTGTAGCCACTGTTGAAATAGTTGTCTAGAGGACTGTTTTTATTTATTTATTCATTCACTCATTCATTTATTTGAGAAACTAGGGGTGGAGCGAGACTGGGGTGTGTGGGGGTGGGAGAGAGAGAGAGAGAGAGAGAGATTTCCCACCGAGTAATTCATATCCCCAAATGCCCACAACAGCCAAGGCTGGACCACACTCAAGCTAGAAGCTGGAAATTCAGTGCAGATCTCCCATGCGGGTGGCAAGGACACAAGTATTTGAGCCATTACTACTGCCTCCCAGTGTGCATTAGCAGGAAGCTAGATCAGAAGTGGAATAGCAGCCAGGCTCACACCAGGCACTCCGAAATGGGATGCAGTGTCCCAATTGGCAGCTAAACCAATGTGCTCCTTAAAAGGTGGCTTTGCAAGAATTGTGATTTGTCCAGGATTAGGAAAGGGAAAGAAAATAGGAGAAATGGCAGAGAGGACAAAAAAAGTAAACGCAAGGAAAACAGGTGTCTGTTGTGATCCGTTTTTCAAGAATCATCTTGTGGTTACTCAGTTATTAAATTTCATTTTACCTAAATTTAATAGAAGAAACTAGAATAAATAAAATTGAAGCTGATGAACTTCATATTAATGTTTCTTCACAACAGAGATATAGCCTGAAAGATTCTCCCTTTAGCTAAGAGAATTCATAACAAAAATGGTAAGAGGTTATAAAATCAAATTTTTCTACTTGTATTTATTTTAGGGAACATTAATTGTATTCTTGCTAAAGACAAAAAAATTAACATGCTCATATTTCTTCCCACAATCTTCCCACTCTCTTATTGCTGTTAGTTACAGCATTAATTCTCAACTTAGACCAGATCTATAAGCAATGGTTTTAATTCCCATGGTCACTGCTTTTTGCCATGAATTCTCCATCTTTGAATTATTTTTATTAATGTAGTAATAAAATTTGATTTATTTTTAAATTCAGTCTTATTAGTTTGTTTTTTTATACTGCTTTTGTTTTTGTCTAAAATGCTATAGTTAATCATTATCTTTTCTGGGCATAATATTGTAGGGCCACAAAAGGCAAACCAAAATTACCTTCTAGAATCTATCTGACAAATAGCAATTTCTTGAGCTCTTAAATGCATGACTACTGTCAAGGTGGGCATAGCAATTAAGATCCTGCTTGAGACAGTCACATCCCAGAATACAGTGTCTAGGTTTGAGTCTCAGCTCTGCTCTGGGTACAAGCTGACTCCTAACACGCACCATGGGAGGCAGCAGCTGATGGCTAAAGTAGTTGGGTCCCTGCCACTCATGTGGGAAACTCAGATTCAGTTTCCAGTTTCAAGTTTTCTTTCTCCTGGCCCAGTCCCAGCTGTTGTGAACATTTGGGGATTGAACAAGTCAGTGGGAAATCTGTATCTCTTTCAAACAAATAAAAATAATTTTTAAAAGACATTCTATAAAAATCATGACTACTATGAACCAGGGACTTAACTTTTCATGTTATCTCAATTTAACCTCAAGTAGTAAGCTAAAGTTACCTGTGGTTAGCTGCTACTTTATCAGATATCTTAGGTCTAAAATATATAGTAAAAGACTGTCCTCATGATCTAGGACAGGAAAATATTTCTTAAATAGAATACAAAACGCACTGAGCACGAAACAATATATTGGTAATTTTATTATGTGAAAATTTAAATTTTTGTGTAAAGATAGCATTAAGTGAATAAAAAATAAATCATAGAGTGGGAAAACACATTTGCAACACCTTTAAGACAAAGATCTCATACACAGAAAATTTTTAAAACACCTTATAATCCAATTAGAAAAACATAGATAATCTAAAGTGTTTAATATATTCAAACATGCACTTGCATCTCAAGATTATTCAACTGGTTAATAAACATATGAAAAGGCATTTTATTCTGTTACTCATGGAAAAAATAAAAAAGCTGTACACAGAGCTAAATCTTTAGCCACCAGAATGGCTGAAGTTTAAAAACTGATATTATCAAGTGTTGGCAGTATTGGAACAACTTGAACCCATATATATTACTGATAAAAATGTGAATTTTTATAATTACTTTAGAAAAGAGTCTGACATGTATTAAACTTGGGCATGGACATTCCCTATTTGTAGGCATTTCCAGTTCCAGGTATAAATGGACAGACATTGTGATTTAGACACAGAAACATATAGAATTCCACAGTATTACTATATATAATGACCAAGACCTAGAATTGCCTCAAATGTCAAAACTAGAGTGGTAAATTGTATGTACACTGTGAAATCTTATTCAACATAAACATAAGAATTGCAATTACATGTAACAACCAGGATAAACACACATATTATATTGAAGCAAAGCAGATGTAAAAGAATGATTCCATTTATATAAAGTTGCACAGTAGCGAAAGTAAACAACAGCATTAGAAGTCATGAGTTACCTTGGGGTGGGTCAGAGGAGGTCAGTGGGAGCTTTGGAGATACTGCAGCATTTAGTTTCTTAACATTGCGATGGAAATTGAGATGTTTGCTTGATGATGCTTAATAGGGAAGTCTCTTTAGATTTTAAATGCTGTTTATTTAGTGTATCATTCTTCATTAAAAAGTCTTTTTCAAAGAGATATAGAAGTCAAAGTCCCAGTGAACAATTTGACTGTGAGCATTCCTGGTAGCAACAGCTGATTCTTCAAAATGTTTGTTAGCACTGGCATAAACTAACTAATTAATTAAACTCATTTTTGAATTGAATTCTAAGTTATTAATGATTTTACTAAAATGGTATTTGTATTCAGCATCTATGAAAAGCTTATTCATATCCATTATGATTTTTCTATAAGGTATTCATTATTCACATAATGATTTGGAAGAATGTTATATGATAAGAATAGTATCCATTTGTCTGCCAAACATGTTGCAAATATTTAACCTAGTGTATTTTGTTTATAGTATAATTTTGTCTGCCAGAATTTTCTCTTTTATCTTTATTTAGCCCATTTCATCATATAGTTTAGTTTATTGAGTTGTTTTAGTTGCTTATACTAGCTTTTCCTATCTCAGGATTATAAAATGTATTTGCATACATTTCCTTTAGTGTTTTAAAAGTTCAATTTTTAAAAAAATGAATTCTTTATCCATCTGGGATTTAATTTTATTTATTAGGGAATATAATTTAACTAGTTTTTTTTTTTAACTTTTGTCCATCTGAAAGCTATCGTCCAACAGTTATTCCATGTAGGAGTCATATGAATGTACCAATTTGATTTTTATTTAAATATATCCATACATTTGTCTACACACAAGAGCACTTCATAGAAAATGGAATTAGTTTACTTTGGTACAAAGAAACTTTGAAATCATATGTATAAGAGGTGTGTTAGTCTGCTTTATGTTACTTTAACTAAAACACCCAACAGGAACTTCTTGGGGTAAGAAAAGGTTTATTTTGGTCTATGGTTTGGAAGTGACAGCTCAGGCTCAGGAGGCCCCGTAGGCTGATGTGTGGAAGGGGCTGGTCCTGGTCAACACTGAGAAAACAGCCACATGGAGCCAGGCAGCAGAGAAGGAGAACGTAGGCCAAAACTGAACTCAAATGATGATCAAGGGCACCCAATCTCCAAACGATATAAAGTCCTCCTATCAGGTTCTCCTTTAAACTGCCACAATCAGATCAGGTCTCCACCCTTAACCATCCAACCAATAGCATTAACCCATCAGAGTTTAAATATCTGCATGAATTTTAGGGAAACAAATCATACTCAATACAAAAGAAGGGATCTTCAACAAGTTCATGGAAACTGCATATTATGAAAAAGCTGCGTGATTTCAAATTTATATATTATATATAAATAATATATATTATATATTCAAATATATGTCATATATTCTCTATTATGTTTTATTTATTTACCTACTCTCATACTTGTGTCATGGTCATTTAATTATGAAGGTGCTGAAATACAGTAATTTCACAATGGCAGCTTTTGTCTCATGTGTTGGCTTTGGCACACAATTGGCTCTTTCCTGTGCCTCTTCCCATGTGGATCTCATGTTGGATCTGGACTTCCAAAGGCTAACTCTGGAAGTGGCACCACTATATTTCTGCTAAGTTATATTTTTTAAGCAAGTCACAGGCAAGCCATCCATCATGATGTTTCAGTGAGAAAATTTAATATGGCAATGGCTAATGAGGGGACATTTATCAGGAAGCATGTCCCTTGGTGCTTTTTTTGCAGACTATCTACCATGCATGTTGGGCAACCTTGTCTTAGTCATGCTCATAGTAGGAATGCCTTAAGCACTCCACAGATATTTGTCATTAGTTTCTAGCTTGTCAAATAAAGAGTGATTTACAAAGAACAGATGGTTGTTTCTTTTGTTTATTAGACTAGATGTTGACTAGAACCAAAGACTGTTTGGAATTCATAAAGATGATCCTATGGTTTTCTCCTTTAAAATATTTATGCAAGAAATTACATTGACAAAATTCCCAACCTTGAACCCTTCTTCTATGTCTGAAATAAACTCTCCAGGGCCAAGATGCATTGATCTTTCACAATGCTAGAGTCTACTTATCAGTATTTTACTGAAGCGCACTCCTTCCATAGTCTTACATGAGACTATTGTTTCTCTTAGGGGGCACATTTCCTAAGTCTCTCAGTTTGCCTAGAAAGTAAATATCAGGCCAGAGAGATGAAAGTGCTGCTTCTAGTTTATTAGAAATAATGTCTCTGAGTCTGCTTCACTAAGTATATTATTCTATGATGCTATCAATTTCTCAAAATATTCTAGAATTACTTTTTATTTGTTTGTTTGGTATTAGGACAAACTCTAACATCTTTTAGAACCAGGAAACTTAAGAAAAGTGTCCAGTATGGTCCAGTAAATATTATTAGCTTAAGTATTCAGTGTCTATTGCAAGATCTCACTAGATTCCATGCATAAACTAATATTAATGGCAATAGCTCCTCTCCCCCTGGTTATTAATCAACAGAAATTCCCAAGATATCTAACTCCTCTGGTCCTCATCCATTTAGACTAGGGAGTCCCTAGAGTAGTCTCACCCAAGCTTTCTTGGGTTGCTGTCTGCTACCATGTAGTATGTGTTACGTGCCTTCCTCCATCTGCTCACACCCTGTTATGTTATATACATATGTAACAAGTATGTTACATGTAGGGATAGCCTTTCATGTATGCTTCCCAGTAATGTATGTGGAGTTACTCAGAACATCAAAGTAGAAGTTCTGAAGGCACTCTGTCACTTTGGTCGTATTGCTTGGGCACACACATTTTGTTGCCTATAGCTTTTGAAAACTTATCCTGCATACTTTCGAAAAATCAAGAAAGACTCCAGGCTATCTCTCACCTCAGGATTTGTTAACCACTTCTTCCTCATTCTCTTACATAGAATAATAGTAATCATGCAAGTCAATTCCTAGGAACTCAACTACATGGTTTATCAGGTACTTTCAGACCACACCTTATCCCTAACTGGCTCAGAATGCAGCACCTGCTATATAAGTTCTATTTTTACATATATTTTGTTCAGAGTTTAAGGACAGAAAGAAATCTATAGAAATTCTCTACAAACTTAGCACAGAGCATAAAACAAGGGGCCTAACCATTTTCAAAGGTTCATTACAATGACCCTGTATGTAAAGTGGAATGTAGGTGAATATCTGGAGAGTTCATTCCACAAGATCAAATCACACGGCTTGGAGAGTGAAGCTAAACTTCATGCTTTTAAAGAATATGAGATATTCTGAAATCACTGAGATTATGAATGTATGTACATTTAGACTTCAGTGAAGAAATAAACCTAAGCAACCAAAACGCCAGCAATAACAGCAACAAAACAATTTCAATTTCTAGAATTTTGTTTTAAGTATTTTGCATAAGATCTTCATCCAAAGTCAAAACCAGAGAGAACACAACAGAATCAATGAATAATAAATTCAGCTAAAAATCTGAAACAGTTTTGTAAGCATTCTAAAATATCCAAAATGTTTTTGACATTCTAAAATTTTCAAAGAGAACTAGGTTCTTTTGAGACAATATTAAAACAATTTAGAAAAGAACTGCTCAGCAAAGAAGCTATGAATGCAGATGAGATTATTAGATACTTGAAAAGATTAAGAAGCAAAAATATTCTACAAAGTGTGGTACTGGACTCCAAATAAAATTATAAACCCTTAGAATTACATGGAGAGACAATGTGTAGATGAAACAACACAATTAATATATGTTAAAGCAACTTTCCAATATAACACCTTACTTGAGGGGAATAGGCGGCTTAATTTTAGAGCAATTTAATATTAACTGTAGGAGAAACAAATACTCACACATTTTAGAATAGAAGGAAATAAATCGCAGATGTGCCTCTTCCTATCTGCCTGCTACCCAGCATCAGCATCCTCCAATCCCAACACTTTCTCTGTAATCCTTCCTGGCTTCCTCTGAAATATATGAGAAGTGGGTATTACCCAAGTTAAGATGGTTATATCCCACAGTTGAGTAAATGGGTTTGATACCTGGCTCCTTCTCCTGACTCCAATTTCCTGTTATTGCTGACCCTGGGTGGTAGTGGTGAGGGATCAAGTAATTGAGTCTCTGCCATCCACGTGGGATACTTGGATTGAGTTTTCAGCTCAAGACTTTGGTCTGATCCCCATTGTTGCAGGAATCTGAAAATGAACTATCAAAGGGAGTCTCTCTCTCTCCACCCCCCTTCCCTCCATCCCTCCCTCTCTACCACCTTCTCTTTCTCTGGAAAAAAATAGATGCATCTTTTTATTTACTATATTTATCTTATGGAAAATACAATATTGTATTTTAATCACTTGTGCTCTCCTAAACAATGTTCATTAATTTCTTATGTTTTGCAACTCCATTACCTAAACAAGGATTGGCCACAGCTTAGGCATTCAGAGAAGCTTTTGATGAATAACTGGCGCATCAATATATAAGTTGATATATTGATATACACACATTTAAGTTCTAAGTACAATATAACAAAGTGCTTGTGAGGAATGAGTTGATAAAAATATTATAAAATAATATATACAATTAGATTATGGCTATAAAAGTTTTATTTTATATATTCAAAGTAAAACCATGAAAGTGTATGTTTATTTTAGGGCAATTAAAATATTTGCCTTTCTTGTTTCATTATCTTTCCAAATATGCTTTTCTAACAGCAAATGTCAATCATATGCATAACTGTAATGGATGTTGGAATAAGGTTCTTTCTATAACTAGTCTCAACTGAGGTATCAGTTTAATAGCTATTAGGTTTTTAAAATGAGGGAGACATGAATCTGTCCATAACTTTTAAATGTATAATTTGTGGTATTAAAAGAAATCCCTCAATTTTTGATACTTAGTGATATCAAAGGTATAAAAGAATCAGAATAAGGCTTTTCATAGGCAACAAAAGCAAACTCAGAAGCTTTTATACAACAAAGGAGATGATCAATAAAGAGACATCCAACATAATAGGAAAAATATTTGCAAACCACTTATCTAACAAAGGATTAAAATCCCAAATGTATCAGCAACTTAAAAAACTCAACAACAACAAAAAAATCAACCAATCCAGTTGAGAAATGGACAAAGGATTTCAATAGACAGTTATCAAAAGAAGAAATACAGATTGCCAACAAATATATGAAAAATACTTAACATTGCTAGCCATCAGGGAAATGCAAACCAAAATCACAATGTGATATCACCTCACTCTTATTGGAATGGCTAAAATCCAAAACACAGAGAGTAACAAATGCTGGTGAGGACATGGACAAAGGGGAACATTTATACACTGTTAGTAGGAATGTAAATTAATTCAGCCACTGTGGATAACAGTGTGGATATTTCTTAAAAAACTAGAAATAGGAGCTGGCACTGGGGCATAGTGGGTAAACTGCCGCCTGCAGTGCCAGCATCCTATATGGGCACCAGTTTGAGTTCCAGTTGCTCCACTTCTGATCCAGCGCTCTGCTATGGCATGGGAAAGCAGTACAAGATGGCTTGAGTCCTTGGGCCCCTGCACCCACATGAGAAGACCCGGCGGAGGCTCCTGGCTCCTGATTTTGGATTGGCACAGTTTTGGCTGCTGTAGCCAATTGGGGAGTGAAACAGTGGATGGAAGACCTCCCTTCTCTCTCTCTCTCTGCCTCATCTTCTCTCTCTGTATAACTATTTCAAATAAATCAATCTTAAAAAAAAAAAAAAACTAGAAATAGACTTACCATAAGATCCACAATCCCACCACTGGGTATATACCCAAAAGACTTGAACACATTGTATCAAAGAGATACCTGCACCACCATGTTTATAGAAGCACTGTTCACAACAGCCAAAATTTGGAATCAACCCAGGTATCTATCATCAGATGAATGGATATAGAAAATGTGATATATATATACACATATATATGCACAATGGAATATTATTCAACTATAGAAATGAATGTAATTCTGCCATCTGCAGCAAAATGGACACAACTGGAAGATATCACGTGGAGTAAAAGAAGCCAAACTCAGAAAGACAAATACCACATGTTCTCCTTTATTTATGGGAGCTAAAATTTAAGGAAGGAAGGAAGGAAGGAAGGAACAAAGAAAGAAAGATCTGAGTATATCAGTATTGCTGCAGTTATAGTTTTGTAAAACCTTGTTTTATACTTTTGTGAAACCAATGGTTAAAAATGTTATACTACCATAGTTTTTTTTTTAAGATTTTTTTTAAATTTTTTTTTTATTTTTGACAGGCAGAGTGGACAGTGAGAGAGAGAGACAGAGAGAAAGGTCTTCCTTTGCTGTTGGTTCACCCTTCAATGGCCGCCGCGGCCGGCGCGCTGCGGCCGGCGCACCGTGCTGATCCGATGGCAGGAGCCTGGTCTCCTATG
Source organism: Oryctolagus cuniculus (assembly GCF_051225735.1). Taxonomy (NCBI): domain Eukaryota; kingdom Metazoa; phylum Chordata; class Mammalia; order Lagomorpha; family Leporidae; genus Oryctolagus; species Oryctolagus cuniculus. Next base: position 61,641,736 of record NC_142882.1, on the reverse strand, counting down.
GGGTGCAGGGCCCAAGCACTTGGGCCATCCTCCACTGCACTCCCGGGCCACAGCAGAGAGCTGGCCTGGAAGAGGGGCAACCGGGACAGAATCCGGTGCCCCGACCGGGACTAGAACCCAGTGTGCCAGCGCCGCAAGGCGGAGGATTAGCCTAGTGAGCCGCGGCGCCGGCCAATACTACTATAGTTTTAATGATCTGTAATTGCTTTAAAATGTACTGTATATGGGTGAAATGGTCATTTTTCCATTCAATTATTGTTTTTAGCCATTGTCTATATTCCCACTAAACTAAGATTTTTTTTTTTTTTTTTTTTGCTTCTTATTTGTTGAACTTCTTATTGGGGGAAGAATGAAGGCTTTTTTTCTGTAAAGTAAATTTAAAATATGTCATCTTAAAAACTACAAAAAATTAAAGAAAGGGAGAAGAAAAGAGGGGAAGAGGTAGAAAGCGGGGAGAGAGGAAGGGAATGTCATTATGTTCGTAGAATTGTATATACAAACTACATTGAACCTGTTAAAAACTAATTGAGAGGAGTTCTAAGATGATGGAGTAAGGAGGGAGCTTACTGCTTTAGTGCAGGATAAGATAAATTAAAATAAAGTAGAGAGAGTATAGTCTCATGGAAGAATTAGGGAGAAAACAGCAGAGGAAACTCAACAAATTAGAGGAACAAAGTGGACCTCCATAGTCGGCGTGGACCCCCACAACTCAGGACTTCAGCAGCTGAGAGCCTACGCATGAGCATTGGAAAGTAAGGTGAGACCAGACCTCAGCAGCCCAAACCACTGGCACTAAAGCTGCAGGAAGAGCCTAGAGGGAACCCAGCTTGGAACCCCGTGGGGGATAGTGCACCTGTCAAACTAGAGGAGAAGAAAAAAGAATGGAAAGACATGCTTCTCTCTCCCTGATCACCTTACAACAGCATCCTGTAACAAGCTGAAAGAGCAGGTGCCATTTTGGACATATGTAACAGCTGCACCAGCTGTGTCCATGCCCAGCAACCAGATGAGTGCAGACTCCTGACTGGTGGGGAGAACTAACAGGGAGCTTGGAGCTCATGATTGTGGGAGGCTTCTGTGTTGGGACTGTGAAAAAAACTGAGGCTGTGTGGGAGGACTCATGGTGTGGCTGGGACTTAGGAAGACTCCATACATTCAGGGCTTCCTGGTTACTTGGTGAGGGACATTGGTGGGGAATTTGAACTTACAATGAGGACTGAACAGATCCTTTGTGTGGTCCTTGAGGCAGAGTGGACTAATATTATACCCATTGGGGCTAGAACTCAGGGACTGGTCTTCTTTGAGGAGAAGAGATCAGCTGAGCAGAATAAACTTCCCTTCTGGTTAAAAAAAAAAAAAAAGATTTATCATGCCAAACCTGGTTGTGTGGTTGTGTCACCTTAGACATGCCCTTCACCCTAGAGAATTGAACAGAGTACCCTGGCCACATCAACTATAAGCCTCTAGATATTTACTGAAAACAGACACTCCACTTATCTACAGAGACTTAGTACAAAGATAAAAGGCGCCACAGGGAAAAAAAAAAAAGGAAGAAACCAATAAACCAATGAGTATCTCCACAAATGCTGAATAACAAATGCACCAATTCAACAAACAAGAATAAAGAAGACAACATAAAGAATACAACACTTCAGTACTAGATTGTGAAGATAATGAGATGGAAGAAATGCAAAAAATGGAATTCAAAAAAATTGATCATAAGATTACACAGAAGTAATCAGAGGCAAATGCATGAACTACTGAAATCTGGACAGGATATGAAAAAAAATTTCTCCCATGAAATTGAGATCTTAAAGAGAAATCAAAATGAAATGCAGAATGCAACGGAACAAATAAAAAATATATTGGAAAGCTTTAACAACAGAATTGGTAAAGCAGAAGTAAGAATATCCGATTTAGAAGACAAAGCACAGGAAATTATACAGTCAAGCCAAGAACAACAAGAAGAAATTAGAAAACTAAAAAACACTAATGGGAAATCTACAGGATACTATCAAACGACCTAACATATGGGTTCTAGGAGTTCCTGAAGGCTTGGAAAGAGAGAGGATTAGAAGGCATTTTTAGTGAAATAATAACAGAAAACTTATTTAATTTGTAGAAAGAAAGGGACATCCAAGTACAGGAAGCACAGAACTTCCAAAAGACATGACCAGAAAAGATCTTCACCATGACACCTTGTAATCAAATTCACCAAGGAAGACACTAAGAAAATATTCTAAAAAGTGCATGAAATATGTCAGATTACTTTCAGAAGATCTCCAGTTTAACTCACAGCAGACTTCTCATCACAACCCTACAGGTTAAGAGAGAATGGTGAGATATATTCCAAGTCTTAAGAGAAAAAAATTGTCAATCCATGTTACTATACCCTGCAAAGCTCTCATTTACGAACGAAGGTGAAATACAGACCTTCCATAACAAATAGCCCTTAGGGCTTTCTGGTCTGGCTGAAAAGCCCATGAGAGCACTTCAAGCATGGAAAGCCAAGGCACTGTGGCAAAAAATGTTCTATATGAAGGACAACTGTGAGTGAGACCGCAGTGGTCTGGCCATCAAAGAAGGATGTATTTTTCTCTTAAGGAGGAGAGACCTTCCACTTTGCTTATGGCCTTGTCTAAATATTGACGGAGTTTGTGGATTCAAAAGGCTTCCATATCCTAGGCAGCTCATGTCAAGAGCCTCAGGTGGTCACTGACACCATACAAATTGACAGTAGGAGTCACTGTGAACTAACTTCCCATGCAGGACCATTGTCCTTATTGAGTTGTATTATGAGAGTTAACTGTATAACTTGCCCTCAAACAGTTTGTGTGTGTGTAGTGTGTGTGTGTGTGTGTGTGTGTGTGTGTGCAAATTGTTGAAATCTTTACTTAGTATAGAGTTGGTCTTCTGTATACAAAGTTAATTGAAAATGAATCATAGCTGGTGCCGCTGCTCAATAGGCTAATCATCCACCTGCAGCACCAGCACATCGGGTTTTAGTCCCAGTCGGGGTGCTGGATTCTGTCCTGGTTACTCCTCTCCCAGTCCAGCTCTCTGCTGTGGCCCGGGAGTGCAGTGAAGGATGACCCAAGTCCTTGGGCCCTGCACCCGCATGGGAGACCAGGAGAAGCACCTGGCTCCTGGCTTCAGATCAGTGCAGTGCGCCGGCCGCAGTGGCCATTGGGGAGTGAACCAATGGAAAAGGAAGACCTTTCTCTCTGTCTCTCTCTCACACTGTCCACTCTGCCTGTCAAAAAAAAAAATGAATCTTAATGGAGAATGGGACTAGGAAGGGGAGAGGGAGGAGGAGGAGGGACGGGAGTGTGGGTGGTAGAGTGGGTAAAGTGGGAAGAACTATATTCCTAAAGTTGTACTTGTGAAATTTGTATTCATTAAATAAAAGGTTTCTTTGGGGGAAAAATAAAAGTGCACTGTTTTGCCAAAGGGGCTTGGACACTCTGACATAACCAATACTTTATTATAGTCTTTGTGGTGTTGTTCCAAGATGGCAGAATAGGGAGGGAGCACACTGATAGTCCGGGAAAAGATAGTTTAATAAAAGTGGAGATCCTGTAGTTTCAGGGAAGAGTAAGGGGAAAAACTGCAGAGGAAACTCTTCCAGAACTAGTGGGACATGGTGGACCTACAAGGAGGGAACAGACGCCCACAGCTCAGGACCCCAGCCACCGAGTCTATGCACCAGCGATGGAAAGGGAGGTGAGGCAAAACCTCAGTGGCCTGAGACACTGGCGGGGAAGCGGCAGGAAGAGCCTAGAGGGAACAAGGCTTGAAGCCCCGTGGGGGAAAGTTCACCAGGCTAACTAGAGGAGAGGAAAAAAATAAATAAAAGGGACTGGTATGGACACAATTCTCTCTCTCCACTCACCTTACAAAGGCGAGAAAGACAAAGAGCAGGCACCCTTTTGGACATACGTAAAAGCTGCATCTCTGGGCTGCGCCTGCCTCCAGCCAAGCAGGAAAACCTGACTCTGGTGGGGAGAGCTAATGAACTGAGGCTGTGAAAAAAAAAATTAAGGGGGTGTGATGTGAGAGAACTCACGGAGTGCCTGATATGCCACAAACTCGGCAACCTTGGCAACCTGGTGGGAGATTACAGGGAATTTGAGCTTACACTGAGGTCTACACAGATTCTTTGTGTGGTCTGTGGGACAGAGCAGATGAATATTATACCCACAGGGGCCAGAGCTCAGACACTGACTGCCTTCAATTCCACTCAGCTGTGTGGAATTACTTCCCTTCTGAATATAAAAAAGAGAGAGAGAGAGAGAGAGATTTACCATGCCTAACCTGGGTGTGTCACCTTTGGCACACCATTAACACTGAAGAGCCTAACAGAGCTCTCTGGCCACACCCATCACAAGCATCTAAGGATCCATCAAAGGCAGAGAGTCCACTTAATCTAGAGTCATAGTATAAGGTAAAAAACCACCACAGCGAGGAAAAAAAAGAAAGAAACCAAAGGATATCTCCACAATGCCAAGCAAAAAACACAGAAACCAAGGAAACAAGAACAAGGAAGACATTATGATGCCCCTAAATGAACAAGACACCCCAATTCAAGATTATGAAGATGATGAGATAGAAGAAATGCAAGATACGGATTTCAAAAAATTTATGATAAGAACATTTAGAAGTTCTCTAAAACAAATTCTTGAACTACAGAAATCATTACTGGACGAGATAGAAAATCTCTCTCATGAAAATGAAATCTTAAGGAGGAATCAAAATGATATGAAGAAACCAGTAGAACAGGAAAGTGTGATAGTGAAGGGAAATCAAAAGGAAATGAAGAACTCAATAGATCAAATGGCAAACACATTAGAGAGCCTTAAAAACAGAATCAGTGAAGCAGAAGAGAGAATATCAGACTTAGAAGACAGAGCACAGGAAAGTATACAATCAAACCAAAGAAAAGAAGAAGAAATTAGAAATCTAAAAAATATTGTCAAGAATCTACAGGATACTATTAAAAAACCCAACATTCGGGTTCTAGGAGTTCCTGAAGGCATGGAGAGAGAGAAATGATTAGAGGGCTTTTTAGTGAGATACTTGCAGAGAACTTCCCGGGTTTGGAGCAGGACAGAGACATCCTAGTACAGGAAGCTCATAGAACCCCTAGTAAACATGGCCAAAAGAGATCCTCACCATGACACATTGTACTCAAACTCACCACAGTGAAACATAAAGAAAAGATTCTAAAATGTGCAAGAGAGAAACGTCAGATTACTCTCAGAGGATCTCCAATTAGACTCACAGCAGACTTCTCATCAGAAACCCTATAGGCTAGGAGGGAATGGCAAGATATAGCCCAGGTACTAAGAGAGAAAAACTGCCAGCCCAGAATATTATATCCTGCAAAGCTCTCATTTGTGAATGAAGGTGAAATAAAGACCTTTCATAGCAAACAGAAATTGAAAGAATTTGTCACCACTCATCCAGCCCTGCAAAAGATGCTTAAAAGTGTGTTACACACAGAAACACAGAAACACGGTCATCAATATGAAAGAAGGTAAAGGAAGGAAACCTCACAGCAAAAGATCACAGGGAGTTCAAAGCATATATTAGAAATTATCTTTGGCAAATGCCAAGGCGAAGTTACTACTTATAATAGTCACATTGAACGTTAATGGCCTGAACTGTCCAGTTAAAAGACACAGACTGGCTGATTGGGTTAAGGAACAAAACCCATCTATTTGCTACTTACAAGAAACACATCTTTCCAACAAAGGTGCATACAGATGGAAAGTGAAAGGCTAGAAAAAGATATACCATGCCAACAGAAATGAAAAAAAGCAGGTGTAGCCATCTTAATATCGGACAACTTAAACTTTAACACAAAAACTGTTAAGAGAGACAAAGAGGGGCACTATATAATGATTAAGGGATCAATTCAACAGGAAGATATAATTATTCTCAATGTATATGCACCTAATTACAGGGCACCGGTTTATTTAAAAGATTTGTTAAGGGACTTAAAGGGAGACTTAGACTCCAATACAATAGTATTGGGGGACTTCAATACTCCACTCTCAGAAATAGACAGAACAACAGGACAGAAGATCAACAAGGAAGACAGTAGATTTAAATGACACTATAGACCAAATGGATCTAACAGATATCTACAGAACTTTTCATCCTACACAGAAAGCATTTACATTCTTCTCAGCAGTACATGGAACCTTCTCTAGGATTGACCACATACTAGCCCATAAAGCAAGTCTCAGCAAATTCAAAAGAATTAGAATCATACCATGCAGCTTCTCAGACCATAAAGGAATGAAGTTGGAAATTAGCAACTCAGGAAACCCCAGAAAGTATGCAAACACATGGAGACTGAACAACATGCTCCTGAATGAACAATGGGTCATTCAAGAAATCAAAAGAGAAATCAGAAACTTTCTGGAAGTAAATGAGGATAACAACACAACATACCAAAACTTATGGGATACAGCAAAAGCAGTGTTAAGAGGAAAGTTTATATCAATAGGTGCCTACATCAAGAAATTGGAAAGGCACCAAATGAATGAGCTTTCAATTCATTTCAAGGATCTAGAAAATCTGCAGCAAACCAGACCCAAATCTAGCAGGAGAAGAGAAATAATTAAAATCAGAGAAGAAATCAACATGATTGAATCAAAAAACAAATTACAAAAAATCAGCCAAACGAGGAGGTGGTTTTTTGAAAAAATAAACAAAATTGACACCCCATTGGCCCAACTAACTAAAAACAGAAAAGACCCAAATCAATAAAATCAGAGATGAAAAAGGAAACGTAACAACAGACACCACAGAAATAAAAAGAATCATCAGAAATTACTACAAAGAGTTGTATGCCAGCAAACAGGGAAATCTATCAGAAATGGATAGATTCCTGGACACATGCAACCTACCTAAACTGAACCAGAAAGACATAGAAAACCTAAACAGACCCATAACTGAGGCAGAAATTGAAACAGTAATAAAGGCCCTCCCAACAAAGAAAAGCCCAGGACCAGATGGATTCACTGCTGAATTCTACCAGACATTTAAAGAAGAACTAACTCCAATTCTTCTCAAACTATTCAGAACAATCGAAAAAGAGGGAATCCTCCCAAATTCTTTCTATGAAGCCAGCATCACCTTAATCCCTAAGCCGGAAAAAGATGAAGCATTAAAAGAGAATTACAGACCAATATCCCTGGTGAATATATATGCAAAAATCCTCAATAAAATTCTGGCCAATAGAATGCAACAACACATCAGAAAGCTCATCCACCCGGACGAAGTGGGATTTATCCCTGGTATGCAGGGATGGTTCAATGTGCACAAAACAATCAACGTGATACACCACATTAACAGACTGCAGAGGAAAAACCATATGATTATCTCAATAGACACAGAGAAAGCATTTGATAAAATACAACACCCGTTCATGATGAAAACTCTAAGCAAACTGGGTACGGAAGGAACATTCCTCAACACAATCAAAGCAATTTATGAAAAACGCACGGCCAGCATCCTATTGAATGGGGAAAAGTTGGAAGCATTTCCACTGAGATCTGGTACCAGACAGGTATGCCCACTCTCACCACTGCTATTCGATATAGTTCTCAAAGTTTTAGCCAGAGCTATTAGGCAAGAAAAAGAAATTAAAGGAATACAAATTGGGAAGGAAGAACTCAAACTATCCCTCTTTTCAGATGATATGATTCTTTATTTAGGGGATCCAAAGAACACTACTAAGAGACTATTGGAACTCTTCTATGAGTTTGGCAAAGTAGCAGGATATAAAATCAATGCACAAAAATCAACAGCCCTTGTATACACAGACAATGCCACGGCTGAGGAAGAACTTCTAAGATCAATCCCATTCACAACATCACAAAAACAATCAAATACCTTGGAATAAACTTAACCAAGGACGTTAAAGATCTCTACGATGAAAATTACAAAACCTTAAAGAAAGAAATAGAAGAGGATACCAAAAAATGGAAAAATCTTCCATGCTCATGGATTGGAAGAATCAATATCATCAAAATGTAAATTCTCCCAAAAGCAATTTATATATTCAATGCAATTCCAATCAAAATACTGAAGACCTTCTTCTCAGATCTGCAAAAAATGATGCTGAAATTCATATGGAGACACAGGATATCTCAAATAGCTAAAGCAATCTTGTACAACAAAAACAAAGCAGGAGACATCACAATACCAGATTTCAGGACATACTACAGGGCAGCTGTTATCAAAACAGCATGGTACTGGTACAGAAACAGATGAATAGACCAATGGAACAGAATAGAAACACCAGAAATCAATCCAAACATCTACAGCCAACTCATATTTGATCAAGGATCCAAAACCAATCCCTGGAGTAAGGACAGTCTATTCAATAAATGGTGCTGGGAAAATTGGATTTCCACGTGCAGAATCATGAAGCAAAACCCCTACCTTTCACCTTACACAAAAATTCACTCAACATGGATTAAAGACCTAAATCTACGACCCAACACCATCAAATTATTAGAGAACATTGGAGAAACCCTGCAAGATATAGGTACTGGCAAAGACTTCCTAGGAAAGACCCTGGAGGCGCAGGCAGTCAAAGCCAAAATCAACTATTGGGATTGCATCAAATTGAGAAGTTTCTGTACTGCAAAAGAAACAGTCAGGAGAGTGAAGAGGCAACCGACAGAATGGGAAAAAATATTTGCAAACTACACAAAAGATAAAGGGTTAATAATCAGAATCTACAAAGAAATCAAGAAACTCCACAAAAACAAAACAAACAACCCACTTAAATGATGGGCCAAGGACCTCAATAGACATTTTTCAAAAGAGAAAATCCAAATGGCCAACAGGCACATGAAAAATGTTCAAGATCACTAGCAATCAGGGAGATGCAAATCAAAACCACAATGAGGTTTCACCTCACCCCGGTTAGAATGGCTCACATTCAGAAATCTACCAACAACAGATGCTGGAGAGGATGTGGGGAAAAAGGGACACTAACCCACTGTTGGTGGGAATGCAAACTGGTTAAGCCACTATGGAAGTCAGTCTGGAGATTCCTCAGAAACCTGAATATAACCCTACCATTCAACCCAGCCATCCCACTCCTTGGAATTTACCCAAAGGAAATTAAATTGGCAAACAAAAAAGCTGTCTGCACATTAATGTTTATTGCAGCACAATTCACAATAGCCAAGACCTGGAATCAACCCAAATGCCCATCAACAGTAGACTGAATAAAGAAATTATGGGACATGTACTCTATAGAATACTACACAGCAGTCAAAAACAACGAAATCCAGCCATTTGCAACAAGATGGAGGAACCTGGAAAACATTATGCTGAGTGAATTAAGCCAGTCCCAAAGGGACAAATGTCATATGTTCTCCCTGATTGGTGACAACTAACTGAGCACCAAATGGGAAACCTATTGAAGTGAAATGGACACTATGAGAAACAGTGACTTGATCAGCCCTTGTCCTGACGGTTGATGTACAATGTAATACTTTATCCATTTTAGTATTTTTTTTGTTCTAGTACTATAGGTTGAACTCTGTAATTAACACACAATTATTCTTAGGTGTTTAAATTTTAACTGAAAAGTGATACCTGTTAAATATAAGAGTGAGAATAAGAGAGGGAGGACAATTTGGGACATGCTCAATCGGACTTGACCCAAATGGTGGAGTTAGAAACGTGCCAGGGGATTCCAATACAATCCCATCAAGGTGGTATGTACCAATGCCATCTCACTAGTCCAAGTGTCCATTTCAGTTCACAATTGATCACACTGATAGGTCTAAGAGTCAAAGGGATTACACAAACAAGACTAGTGTCTGCTAATAATAACTGATAGAATCAAAAAGCGAGACAACGATCCATCATGGGAAGCGGGATACACAGCAGACTCATAGAATGGCAGATGTCCTAAACAACACTCTGGCCTCAGAAGCAGCCCTTAAGGCATTCAGATATGGCTGAAGAGCCCGTGAGAGTATTGTAGGCATGGAAAGCCAAGACACCCTGGAAAAAAAAAGAAGAAGAAGACCTAAATGAAAGATCTCTGTGAGTGAGATCCCAGTGGAAAGAACGGGGCCATCAAAGAAGGAGGTACCTTTCTCTGAAGGGAGGAGAGAACTTCCACTTTGACTATGACCCTGTCTAAATAAGATCGAAGTCAGCTAACTCAATAGGCTTCCATAACCTTGGCAACTCTTGACTAGAGCCTAGGAAGATTACTGACGCCATAAACAAGAGTGTCAAATTGTTAAGTCAACAACAGGAGTCACTGTGTACTTACTTCTCTTGTGGGATCTGTCCTTAATGTGCTGTCCAATGTAAAATAATGCTATAACTAGTACTGAAACTGTACTTTACACTTTGTGTTTCTGTGTTGGTGCAAACTGATGAAATCTTTACTTAATCTATACTAAATCGATCTTCTGTATAGAAAGATAATTGAAAATGAATCTTGATGTGAATGGAATGGGAGAGGGAGCAGAGATGGGAGGGGTGCGAGTGGGAGGGAAATTATGGGGGGGGAAGCCATTGTAATCCATAAACTGTACTCTGTAAATTTATATGTACTAAATAAAAAAATCAATTAAAAAATAAATAAAAAATAAAAATATTTTTGCTAAAATATTTTTATACTTGTACATTTTGAGGGGTACAGTATAATATCTCAATACACATACCCAATGTATACGAAAAAAACTGGGCAATCTATTTTCCACTTCCTTACCCTTTCTTTGTGTGTGGCTTTGGCCTGGTCCAGCCCTGGATGTTTCAAGCATTTGGGGAGTGAAGCAGTGTATGGAAGATCTCTCTGTCATTGTCTTTCAAATGAAGACAAATGGATGAATAAAAATAATTTTCTAAAGTGGAGAAATTGATGTTTGTTGATTTATTGGTGGCATTATGTCACAATAAACCTATCATATATTGAAAATATTGTAGACAGAAATATTACATGAATTTTTTCCTACAATATTTTCAATTATGACAGGTTTATTGAGATGTGATCCATCATAAATCAAATCTTGGTATTTCTTTATCTTCCTCATTGGGGAAAGATATAGAACTGACAGAGGGGAAAATGGGGCACCTCCCCAAAGGTAATGTATACCTTACCAGGTGTACCATCAACAGGTGTTAAGATATTGCTTTCTGATATTGGGAGACATGGAATATTGATGTCTGACTCACAAATGAGAAAAGTAAACCCATCTGAGGCTGTTCCAGAAATATATAAAAAAAAAAAAGAGGAGGCCTAAATAATTGTTCGTTAAGGGGAAGGTCTTCCACACAGTGGTTAAAAGATTAAAATGCCACTTAGGATGCCTGCATCCCATATCAAAGTGCTTGTTTATGTCCTGGCTTTGATTCCAATCCAGCCCTGGCTACTGTGCACCCCAGGGCAAAGTAGGTGATGGTTTAAGCACTTGGATCTGGGCCACCTACAGGAAAGGCACAGATTTCTAGTTTCCTGGCTTCAGCCTGGCCCAGCCCTGGTTATTGTAGGCATTTAGGGGAGAAAACAGAACACTGAAGATTCCTTCTCTCACTTTGCTCTCTCCCTTTCAAATAGAATTAAAATTAAAAAAAAAGTCTAAAATAGTAATAATGGTTTGTTGAGAGTAGACTGGCTTGTCTGCAAGTGTTTGTGGGGTCAATGGATAAATGAGTTTGCCTACAGTGAGAAGGATTTGGGTGCTATGCTTGAGTGGGATTGTCTAGACTCTTGGAAACTAGAACGGGTAACGGGATGGGAACGCTCCCAGAGGAAGAGAATGGGTGGTGGGGGTGCACAACACCAGAAGATCAAGGGTTGAGAAATGCCTCTGTTCACAACTTGCACAAAATATATTTCTCTGGGGTGAAGGAAACTGCAAGGCTGGGAGTTCTGCAAGAAACATTCCAATTGTCCTCCAGATCAGCCAGCTTTTACCAATCACAGGGGTCCACAAAACACAAAGCTGCCCAACTTGGAGTGAATTTTCCTTAGTATCTGTCTTTACCTGCCTGTGCCACTGGGACCTTGCTTGGGATAATGCAAGTGATAGAGGAAGATGCTCCCTGTTCTGAGAGGCTTCTCCATGTTCCAAACTGACAGAGGGAAGAAGGTGCTATTCTAAATAAATTTAATCATTTTGATGTTTGCAAGAGACTGACTTTATAAATCGTGAGTTGAAAGTGTTTGCTTCTTAAAGTAAATGTTACCATATTTCTAAAGAGTGCAGGGAAAGTCATGAGCCTACCACAGGCAAAGATTACTACCACCATATAAAGCTGAAGATAAAAATAAAACTGTGCTTTGATTCCAACTCACACACTGGGGTTATTCAGCATGTCAATTGCATAAGGAAGATCTGTCATTCTCCTCTCTTAATGCCCCAGTAAATCATAAAAGAAGTTGCTACGGTAGGAAAGTTTGTTAAGTTTTAATTTTGTTTGAAATGTTGTTTAAAGTCTCATGAACTATTGAACACTCTACAATATTTCATTTGCCTTTGGATAAGAAAGCTTTAATTGCTGAACATAAGGTTGGGAAGGAAACTCATAAGCCACTGTGTCTCACCCCTCACTTAACAAATAAAGAAATTCCTGGCATGGAGAGTTGAAAGGTTTACCCCCAATGCCACGGCTGATTAATAGCAAAATAACTGCTGACATTCCACACTTCCTTTTGTGATCATTTCCGACATTTCTACAGCCTGCTGGAGCCACACATCCAGTCTATAAGGAGTCTGAAAATAGAAAAGAAGTGGGCAGTTTTCCTAACAATGCTAATCAGAAGTTAGAGTCTTCTCTAAACAAGTGTCAGAGAGGTTCTCACAAAACAAGTTTCTGAAGTGTGTAGGCAGTTAATTATCTTCCTCTATAATCCATTACTCATCATCCTTGTAACCCGAGGCAGGTGGAAAACAACTTGTGTACAGTAGCAAAGATCCAGAAGACTTTAGATGTGAATATGTCTGAGAATGTGAATATGCCTCTTCAACTGCTTTGCTACCTTTCTTTTCTGGCAGGCTTGGATGAGTTTTAGAACCTATCATTTTGTTTGGTTAAAAACAGCAAAACAACTAAAGAGATGGAGAAATAATGTTTGGATTAGAATTAATAATTATCTGATATGTCTTCTTCAAATAAATATGAATGGAGATTGCACATTTAAATGGATCCCTAGGGTAAAACTGGGCAAGCTTTCAAAAGCAGGCTGAACAAAGGATTGTCTTGGGTGGGGTGGGTGAGAGAAATATTCTGGGTAGACTACATAACCTCAGGAGAACAGACTGAAAAAACACCCAGAGGAGCAAAAGAGAAAGAAGGCAGTCATAAAGTTGAGGGAAATAAAAAAGATGCCAAACATCTCAAACTTCCATAAGCCCACTAGAAGAAAATGATTTTGTTGTTGATGTCTTCCCTTCTCTGAGCTCCCACTAACCCACACCACAGCACAGAGTTCCATGGCAAGTATCCAGCGGACGACCATACTGATAGTTTGCATCTCAATTCTTTGGTCAACTTTAGTTCTAACTCTAATCCCATCTTTCCATAATTCATGTTTCAGATTTTAGTGAATACAGTACAAATTAACAGGTGATGGAAAAAATACCCATTAACCTACATAAGCAGGTATTTCATTGATCACGCCAAAAAATAGACATTTTAAGTAATTAGCTCAGGAAAGCCACTAAACAATAAATAGCAACAGGAACAACAATAAACATGACAAAAAAAATTGTGGGGTGGCAGGATATAATTTCCAGAGATAACACATTACATTGTTTTAAAAATTATTTACTTACTTTGTTTTATTTAAGTGAAAGAGAGAGAGAGAGAGAGAGAGAGAGAGAAACAGAGAGACAAAGAGACAGAGAAAGGTCTTCTATTCACTGGTTCACTCCATAAATACAATGGCCAGGTGGGCCAGGCTGAATCCAGGAGCCCAGAAAGTTTCCTACACAGGTGGTAGGGACCCACGCACTGCTGCCACCCAGGGTGTGCATTATCAGGGAGCTAGATCAGAACTAGAGGACCGGACCTGGGATGTCATTTCATATGGAATGTGGATGTCACAAACAGGAAATTAACTCCTGTGCCAAACTCCCACCCTACTTTATATTCTTTTTACATGTCCAGTTATTACGAAACAATTAGGAAAATTCAAAGAAACAGGAAGGTATACAGGAAAAAGTCAATAAAATCGGTCTGTTATGAAATCTAGACTTTAAGTTTCTAGGTAAAGATTTTAAATAAGCTTTTATAAATATATTAAAAGAAATAAAACCAGGTCTAATTAACTGAAAGGTAGTTTAAAGACAAGGTATCCTCTAATAGAATTTGTTAATAAAGAGATAAAAATTACTTTAAAATTAGGAAATTCTTAAAATTAAAAAATATAGAAGTAAAAATTCACTAGGGGGAATCACAGATTTTAAGTGCCAGAAGAATCCACAAACTTCGCGATTAATCAATCAATATGGCCAGTCTTAGAAACCAAAATAAAAGGCCGTGGCTCACTAGGCTAACCCTCCACCTTGCGGTGCTGACACACCGGGTTCTAGTCCCGGTTAGGGCACCAGATTCTGTGCCGGTTGCCCCTCTTCCAGGCCAGCTCTCTGCTGTGGCCAGGGAGTGCAGTGGAGGATGGCCCAAGTGCTTGGGCCCTGCACCCCATGGGAGACCAGGAGAAGTACCTGGCTCCTGCCATCGGATCAGCGCAGTGCGCCGGCTGCAGCGTGCTGGCCGCGCCGGCCATTGGAGGGTGAACCAATGGCAAAGGAAGACCTTTCTCTCTGTCTCTCTCTCTTACTGTCCACTCTGCCTGTCGAAAGAAAGAAAGAAAGAAAGAAAGAAAGAAAGAAAGAAAGAAAGAAAGAAAGAAAGAAAGAAAGAAAGAGAAAGAAACCAAAATAAAAGCAAGAGTGAAGTAAAATGACCAGCTTCCGAGACTTATGGTCACCATGAAGTAGACCAACATACACATAGTGGAAGCTTCTGTTGGGTAAGACAGAAAAGTAAAGAAAGAATTCCTGAAGAATGAAACAATTTCACAAGTTTCATGAAAAGTAATAACATTGACATCCAAGAAACTCAACACATTTACTTTAGGATAAACTAGAAGAAATCAATGCCTAGGTTCATCATTACTCTCTGTCAAGACAAAAAGAGAATTTTGAAAGTAGCAAGGGAGAAGTGACTCATCATGTACAAGGTATCCCCAATAACACTAACAGCTGATTTTTCATCAGCAACCATAAAAGATAAAATAGAAACAAAACATTTAGTTTCATATACAAAAATCAATCAATATAATGTAATGAGGAATAAAAGACAAAAACCATATGATCATCTGAATAGGAGTAGGAAAATTTTGATAAAATTTTATAAGCTATAAACCATTTTAAAATTAGAAAAACCAACGAATCTGCAATAAAAGAGGAATTATTTAGCCTGAGGGCATCTATTTTAAAAATCTATAGATAACACCATACTTAAATGGTGAATGACTGAAACCTCTATTCTTAGATCCTAGTAGTGAGCAAGACTAATGTCTCTCCCATTACTTCTGTTCAAGATTATGCTGGATGTCCTAATTAGAGCCATTAAGGCAAAAAAAAAAAAAAAAAAAACAAAAAAAAAAAACAACAACACATAAAGTTATCCAGATGGAAAACAAGAAAATAAAATTACCTCTGGCCGGTGCCATGGCTCAATAGGCTAATCCTCCACCTGCAGCGCCGGCACACCGGGGTTCTAGTCCCAGTCAGGACGCCGGATTCTGTCCCGGTTGCCCCTCTTCCAGGCCAGCTCTCTGCTATGGCCAGGGAGTGCAGTGGAGGATGGCCCAAGTGCTTGGGCCCTGCACCCCATGGAAGACCAGGAGAAGCACCTGTCTCCTGCCATCAGATCAGCGCGATGTGCCGGCCACAGCACGCTGGCCACGGCAGCCATTGGAGGGTGAACCAATGGCAAAAGGAAGACCTTTCTCTCTGTCTCTCTCTCTCACTGTCCACTCTGCCTGTCAAAAATAAAAAAAAAAATAAAGAAAATAAAATTACCTCTATTCACAAATGACATAATTTTATATATAGAAAATCCCAAAGAACCAAAATAGCAAAACTATCAGAGCTAACAGACATGTTCAACAAAGTTGAAAGAGATAAAAATACAAAAATCAATTGTATTTGTACTCACTAGCAATGAACAACATGAAAATGAAATTAAGGAAACAATTTCATTTGTGATAGTATGAGAAAGAATTCAGCACTTAGGAAAACATTTAACAAAAGATGTACATGAACACTATGGAGCATTGTTGGAAAAATATATGATAGCCAAATAAGTGGAAAAACAGTGCATGTTCATGGTTTAAAAACTAATACAATTAATATGGCAAGACCCTTCAAATTTGTCTACAGGTTTAACATATTCTCTTAAAACCAGCTACCATTTTGTCTTGCAATTATAAGCAATTTTCTTTATTGGGAGGTTTTTGATTACTGACTCAATTTCTTATTATAGGTCTGTTAAGTTTATTCTACTCATATTTCTTGAATCACTTTAGGTAATTTGTTGTTTCAAGCAATTTTTCCATTTCATCTAGGTTATCCAAATAGTTGGTATAGAATTGCCAAGCAAATTCTAAAATGCAAGAGATCTAGAACAGACAAAATATTCTTAAAAAAGAGGAACAAAGTTGGAAGAATTACTAAAAGGCCATCATAATAAAGACTGTGTGGTGCTGGCATAAAAGCAGACAAACACATCCACACATTATAATCAAGAGTCCAGAAATCAGTGTCTACATTTCTTTAAATTTATCTTAAATATTTCAAAAAGGGTTCCAAGACAATTCAATGATGGAAGAATAGACTTTTCAACCAATGATAGTAGTATTACAGGATAGTCACATACAAGCAAATGAAATATATTTCATATCATGCCATATATTAAAAACTAACTAAAAATGGACTCTTAAAAGAAAATAAAACCATGTAAATATTTTTGAACTTGAATCAGGGAATGGTTTCTCAGATAATGATATAAGAAGCAAAAGCAGCAAATGAAAAAATCTACAAACTGGATAAAAAACTTATTCTTCAAAGGACACTATCAAGAAAGTAAAAAAACTAATATTATAGGACAAAGTATGTATAAATCATTCTTGATAAAGATCCAGTACCCAGAAGATATAGAGAATTTTTACACCTCAAAAATAAAAGATAACTAACTAACTTTTTAAAATGATAAAGAATTTGAATACACATGTGTCCAATAATAATGTGAATCATGTTCAACATCATTAGTAATTGAGGAAATGCAAATCAAATAATGAGCCATCACTCCATACTCATTGGAATGACTATAATAAAAATTGGACAGTAACAAATGTAGGGAAAGATGTGGATAGAATGGAACTCTCATACATTACTAGCAGGAATGTAAAATTGTGTAGTTGCATTGGTAAACATTTTGGAAGTTCCTCAAAAAGCTACAAATAGCATCTAGTGTTGAGATGTAGCAGGTAAAGCCACCACCTGTGACACTAGTATCTCATTCGAGCACTTGTGCATGTTCCTGCTACTCCACTTTTGATCCAGATGGCCTAGGAAAAGCAGCAGAAGATGGGCAAAGTACATGGACCTTTGCCACCTACGTGGGAGCCATGGATGAAGCTGTTGGCTCCTGACTTCAGCCTGGCTCAGAACTGGCTGTTGTGGGGGAGTTGTGGGGGAGTGAATCAGCAGATGGAAAATTCTCTATTTATCTGTCTGTCTATCTATCTATCTATCTCAACCTCTCTCAATCTCTCGCTGTGTAACACTGACTTTCTAAAGCACTGACTTTCAAAAAAATAAAGTTAAAATTGATTCAAAACTACCAATTCCACTCCCATGTATATGCCCAAAAGAATTGAAAGCATGTATCTATACAAAACTTGAATGTAAACATTCAGAGAAGTATTACCTGTAATAACCAAAAAGTACAAACAACCCAAATGTCCATTAAACCGATAAACAAATATGTTATATACATAGAACAGAAGTCATGTATAAATAGGAATGAAATACTGATGCATGGAAGAACCTTGAAAACATTACACTGAATTAAACAAGCAAGTCACAAAAGTCACATAATTTATGATTTCATTTATACACAATGTCCAGAGATGAAAAGGATATTACTGGCTTTCAGGGTTTGTGACAGAGAGCAATGAGGTAAAGAAGAGAAAAAGGATTTTGGGGTTGGGGTGGGTAATGAAACTATTTTGGAATTAGATGGTAGTAATGCTCATATGATTTTGTAAACAGGCTAAAAATTGAATTATAAGCTTTTTTTAGATTTATTTTATTTATTTGAAAGAGTTACAGAGAAAAGTAGAGACAGAGAGGTCTTCCATCTACTGGTTCACTCCCCAGATGGCCTAACGGTCAGAGCTGTGCCGATCAGAAGCCAGGAGCCAGGAGCTTCCTCCCGGTCTCCCATGTGGATGCAGGGGCCCAAGGACTTGGGCCATCTTCTACTGCTTTCCCAGGCCACAGCAGAGAGCTGGATCAGAAGAGGAGCAGCCAGGACTAGCATCAGTGCCCACATGGGATGCCAGCATTTAAGGCCAGGGCTTTAACCCACTGCGCCACAGTGCCTGCCTTGAATTATAGGCTTTGAAATGGCACAATTTATGGTATGTAGATACATCTCAATTTTACAAAGGACACGGTAAGATAAGCAAGGCAGAAAGAGACTTGCAGAGGCAACTTCCAAGTGTAGTTGGGAGATAACAGATCCATTCAACCATTTTATGAGAAAAGAGATAACATAGAGGTTCAAAGTCAGGGAATGTGGGGATTCTTTTTCTCAATTCTATTTTCTCAATAGATACACAATCAAAATCATCATTTAAGAGTGAGACAGAAGGCACTTGGGGAGGTCTGAGAAGAGAAAGTGTGGATAGTATTGCATTCTTGGAAAAATGAGAACATGATTTGACAAGAACCTATGTGAGGTTTGTGGTCATCAGTTTAAAGTGAGATGGGAATCTTGATTTTATATTTCACTCCAGTCACATTCAGCCAGTTGAAATGAGTACAGCATATATGGATATTTAACCAGGGCTGGCATTTTCCAAGTAAGTATAATGTATTTGGAGACTGTATACCGAGTGATTATTGTGATGAGTCATGGAATTGTCTTGAGTAACTGGGGAAGTGAGGATGTAAAAGTTAACAGACTGAGAAAATGTGTTAAGGTTAATGGATTAAGTATTACTGGGAGTTTGAAAAGTTATTGAAGTATGAATTGTAGAGGAACGAGCTGAAAACTTAGGAAGCAGAGATGGTCAGAAATTGGCATGATTGATATTCAAATTTTATAATAATTATCAAAAAATGGCAAAATTTATCTCCAAATATGAATGGCAAAAAAAAAAATGGACAAAGTCATTGTAGCTGGGAATCAATAAAGTATTGCTGAGTTATTAAGTGTTTTCACATAGACAATGTAGGCTTGGAGTAGAAAGAGCTAAAGATTTTTTTATTCCCTAGCACTAGAAAAAGATATCTAATGAAGGATACAAATGTAGGGATTAGCACAGCGGGTGACTGGACACTGCAGGCCAAGGGAACTTTCTGATAGTAGTAAGACATGCTGCTGAAGATGCCTGCGGGTATAAACCAGACCAGAATCCAGCTGCAGGAAGACTTGCTGAGGAACTGCACACAATGGGGGCCAGTCAGAATGGAAGAATGACAGATATACCAGGGAGTCTCCGCTCTGCCTAGGAACCAGGATCTGACTCTTCTGCTTGTGTTCCTACCTGGAAACCACATTGCCAAAGCAAGATTTACAAGATAACCTAAGGTCAGTTTGTGCTATATTGGAAAAACAGTCATGCCCTTAGCACCTGCTTCTTTTAAAAATGTCTTCTTGCAGTTGAAATGAACACATTGGTTATACTGAAGTGTTGAGAGCTTTAAATAATTAGATTGGAAAAAAAAAGTTGTCAAATTTTGGCTGAAGTAAAATTGGTGGCCTCAATATCTCACAGCTAGTTGAACTATGCAAACTCCAGCTACCAGTTCTGAAACAGTAGGAGAAGTCAAGAGATTAATTTTTCCTTTCATCAAACATAATAGAGTATTTTGCAGCATTCAAAATCTGATGGATCAAAACTAAAAACAGAAAAAAAAGTGACAGAAAATAAAAAATCATTCTAAAACATTCTTAAAATACTCAGTCATCATATGTCACTCAATCACAACTGGGTTTGAATCAGGCTCTCCCAAGCCTGGCTGTGTGACCTCAGGCCATTTTCTTTACCATGCTGGGCTTCAGTTTTCCTTTTAACACTGGGATAACATTGTTGAACTTCATCAAACAAGGTGCTATTTATAAAGGCTTTATTATATACAATGTCATATTTTAAAAAGTAGGAAGAAAAAGATGTCGAAGGATAAATGAAGTGCACTGTTTCATTGCAAATTACATAATCTGCTTCCAAAAATACATTTAGACTCCTTAAATCTAAATGCTGGCTTGTTAGATCTTTATCTCATTATTCATGCATCTCCTACACTAGTTAAGTTTTGGACTGTCTCAGCCTCGGCTTACACAGACGATGAAAGTGGATAGGGATATCTCAGAATGCAAAAGGAGGGGTTAGTCTGGTTTTGCTTTTCCCTAACAGACTTCTTGAGCCTGGAGATTTGGAGTAAACACTGGTAAAGTTATGGTGGGTTCAAACTGAAGAGAGGCAGGTAATAAACTATATAATATTTTAAAGTTCCTTTTTCGACCTTTGGATACTCAGCAGTAATTTTCATTATTATGCATTAATTCTGGAAACAGCCCTTTTTGATGGTAAATGGCACCTACATAAGCCTCTACACTGATGAATTGTGCACATCCCACAGTGACACTCAATTTGCCATTGCTCCAAACTTGCAAGGCCAATTTTTGGTGTTGCAGGTACAGGAATGAGAGGGTGGAGTCAGGATGCAACTCTGTGTGCTCTGCCAAATGAGCCTGTCTAGTCAGAAAGGATAGACTCCAACAATTAGTCCAAGCAATGCTCACTTTCTTAGTTTGCAGAATATGGCAACAAGGTCCTCAACACAAAGTCTGCTTCATTGTTCCACAGCTATTCTTCAAAAATATGAACTTGTAAGTATCCATTTATGTGTTCATGATACCTAGTTACCTGGTGCCTTTCCAAGAGAGAGAGAAGATAATACCCATATTAGTTAATGGGTCCATGCCAAGTCTCCCATGCTATGTTGGTATTCAGATAGTGTCTTTCTTAAAGAATTGAAAATTTCTTGTGCTTCATTTTACTCTTTTTTTTTTTTTTTTTGACAGGCAGAGCTAGACAGTGAGAGAGAGAGAGACAGAGAGAAAGGTCTTCCTTCCGTTGGTTCACCCCCTAAATGGCCGCCACGGCTGAAGCTAAGCCAATCTGAAGCCAGGAGCCGTTGCTTCCTCCTGGTCTCCCATGAAGGTGCAGGCCCCAAACGCCTGGGCCATCCTCCACTGCCTTCCTGGGCCACATCAGAGAGCTGGACTGGAAGAGGAGCAACCGAGACAGAACCGACGCTCCACCTGGGACTAGAACCCGGAGTGCTGGCGCCGCAGGTGGAGGATTAGCCTAGTGAGCCGTGGCGCCTGCCTCATTTTACTCTTAAAGACAGTATTTTCCAAATTCTTAAATTTGCTGATCATTTTATGGGGAAATTGATCCAACAAGACCACCAAGGATTCCACACAAATAAATAAAAGTAAAAATGACTTATTTAGTCTCCGTTTTCCTATTTCTTTCTGTCCTCCTCCTAATTCGTTTCTCAAGAATAGGTACATCCTTTGGGGCTCCCATACCCTAGGAATTTTGGTAGATTTCAAAGCAAAAAAGACTCTCAAGTAATGACTAAGGTTTAATTTATAAGAGCCAAAATCCTTTAATAAGATAATGTTAACTGTCCAAGAATTGGAGCATAGCAATTACGGTGTTTTTTTTTTTTTTTAATGTTTATTTATTTATTTTTTTTTTTTGACAGGCGGAGTGGACAGTGAGAGAGAGAGACAGAGAGAAAGGTCTTCCTTTTGCCGATGGTTCACCCTCCAATGGCCGCCACGGCCGGCGCGCTGCGGCCGGCGCACCGCGCTGATCCGATGGCAGGAGCCAGGAGCCAGGTGCTTTTCCTGGTCTCCCATGGGGTGCAGGGCCCAAGCACCTGGGCCATCCTCCACTGCACTCCCTGGCCACAGCAGAGGGCTGGCCTGGAAGAGGGGCAACCGGGACAGAATCCGGCGCCCCGACCAGGACTAGAACCCGGTGTGCCGGCGCCGCTAGGCGGAGGATTAGCCTAGTGAGCCGCGGCGCCGGCCCAGCAGTTAAGGTTTTTGAGGGCAACAAGAAAGAGAAGATTGTCCAAGACCGAGGAAGAAAAAAGTCCATTGGTGCCTCAAGTAAGCCTGGTCTTCCCCCTTGCAGGATGCCCTCTGCCATGTTGCCATCACAGTTCATCTGGGAGGTTGAATGTCATTCAAGAGTGGCATGAATGACATTGGGTCTGATGGAGTCACATCTCCATAGTAAACAATTGCACCTAACACACTAAAGCAATGTTGTGATGTTGTGGAAACCCCCAGAGCTCTTCATTAACTGTTGGAGTGGGTAGAGATGGCAGCTGAATAATGTCAAAGGTGGGTGGATACTCAGATGCAGAATTAAAATCTGTAAAGGAAGATGATAAAACACAAATTTCTTACACATCTGTTTATGAACTAGGATTTTTTTCCCACAGCACTAATATTGTGTAAAGCTTTGCAATGTTCAAAATTGTTTCCTTCTTTCAATAATGTATTTCTTAGAATAAATATATTGGTAAACATCATTGTTTGTCTTGGTTTATAGATTGGAGAATTCACATTCATGGAAGTTGAACAAATGGCTTAGAATACATAGCAATAGGTGGTCAAGTCAAGACTCAAAGTCAAAGCAACTTCGCCCTACATTTATATTTTCAATATGCCATACTGCCTTTCTAATAGGGAAACAAGTTTCATTAATCAAGTACTATTTAGCAGACAGTTGGAGTTATTTAAATATAGTATAACTAACTTGTTAATTTAAGCCATAAATAACAAAATCAGAGCTCCATCACAGGTTCTCAGGATCACTGTGGGTTGAGCTTGCTAATATGTTTCTACCCAGATCTGGTTCATTCTCAGGCCCTGAGCACTCCTCCCCTCTACATATTAGGGCTGCAAAAATTCTACACAGTAGGATATTCACTCAGGTATTTTCATCTTTGCTGCCCCAAATACAAACTAAGAGCCCTGATTCCTCCCCATGCAGCAGACTTCTCTACAGTAAGGAAGAGTCAGCTCCTGACAATTTCTACTACCAAGTTGTTGTAGAGTTCTTACAGTAGCAGTGTCTGTTCTCTTACCATAGAAATGGGTCTTCCTAGCTGGAGATCGTCAGCTCTCAGTTTGCTTCCCCAGAATGAAGATATTGTCCAGGCCGACAATTAAGTACCACGACTTTCTCACTTTCTATCAACACACTTGTTTGATTTTATCCCCCAAGCTCTCTGACCTAGAATCCATGGCACAACATTTTTTTTTTGACAGGCAGAGTGGACTGTGAGAGAGAGAGACAGAGAGAAAGGTCTTCCTTTGCCGTTGGTTCACCCTCCAATTGCTGCCGCGGCCAGCTTGCTGCGGCCGGCGCACGCGCTGATGCGAAGGCAGGAGCCAGGTGCTTCTCCTGGTCTCCCATGGGGGTGCAGGGCCCAAGCACTTGGGCCATCCTCCACTGCACTCCCGGGCCATAGCAGACAGCTAGCATGGCACAACATTTTACCAACTGTATTCCATTCCTTCACTCTCCTTTCTTCTTACTTGGCTCATAAATACCAGACCTGCAAGAACCCTACTGTTCTCCTTTCATATGCCTACACTTGAAAAACCTCACAACCCAAAAGACTGGTTTCTCTGAGAATTCATTATCTCCTATCTCATATCTTCACTACTGCCAATCAATCCTCCCACGCTCTTCTAGTCTTGCAATTCACTAAGAAGTGACTTCTCACCTCCTCTCTCCTGCAGCATTCCACACACTCTGCTCTTTCAGGTAATGGCCTCCCCAGGGCTACCTCAAAGGTACCAGCATCCCTCTTCTCTTCCTTCTCTCCAGCCCCAGTGGAAGAAGCATTCTTCTCCCTACTGCAGGTTCATGCTCTGAGTGCAGGCCATCTTGGGCCACTGTCTTTTCACTGTCCTGGACTGCCATTTCTCTCTCCTAAGAATCATTCCTTTCACACATAATTAAACGTAAGTGTCTCTCATCTTGATAAACCTGCCAACTCCCTCTGCCCTCAGAGAGCTTCTGGCTTCTCTCACCACAAACTTTCACAGAAGTTGTTCTTATATACATTATCTCCCCTTACCAACCTTCCATCTCCTCCAAAATGTTACCCACTGCTCTCCCTTCACATCTTATCACTGTCATCAATACCTTCTGTTTCCAAAAGCAGCACACAGCAGTTTTTACAAGTCCTTTCAGCAGTATTCATGCATGGCCCTCTCATTCTTGAAGTAGTACTTGCTTGATTTCCTTTCCACTTGTTTCCTAGTTTTCCTATTATCTCATTGGCCAAGGTATCCTTGGTCTTCTATTTTGTCTTTACCTGCATGGAGTGCAGCCTTTCCTTAAGGTTCTGCCTGAGATCCTCTTCCCTTCTCTCACACTTCTGAGGTATCCTCATAATTCCCCAAACTTTATGAACGTTTGTGATTAAACAATTCAATTAAATCCCAAAATGGTAGCTAAGTTTTGTTGACCTCCAGACATTGATACCAAACCAGAACTAGGTCCTTTCCATTTAATTAAATGTCAAAGCTTCTCACTATGTTGTTTAAGCCTGGAATATGAAAACTGCTGTGTTTCTTCCCTCTCCTCTCCTCCTCACATGTCATCCATAAATACAGCCTAGAGTTCTACTTGCAAAATCCCAACTCTATCTTCTTATCTCCATCTCTCTTCTTATTTGTATCATCACTGTCATCTCTCACCTGGACTTTGGCAACTGCATCGTAACTGCTCTCACCCTCCCACTCCTGACCTACTACCATAATACACTATTTCTAGAGCAGCAAAAATAATCCTCTTACAATATGAATCATATCATCTGATCCCTGTGTTCTAAACCCTCGCAAAGCTTCCCCTTTCACCAAAGGAGATCCAGACTATATCACAGCCCACAAGTTGCTGGTGATCTGATATCCTCTCTGACCCTCTCACAATTTCTCAACTTCTTCCCGTTCCACTGAACTTTGAGATTCTCAAATCTGTCATGTCTTTTCTCATCAAGTCCTCTACAATGCTGTTCTTTCTGCCGGTAAAATTCCTTCCTCCAAACTCTTCTTTGTGTTTCATTTTTCAAAAGTTTCAGAGAAAACTTTCTTGCCACCCATCTAAAATGCTTTGAACCTCACCTCCCCATTTGCTTCCTTTTTTGACACATAAGGTCTGTAATTGTTTCGTATCTTCGTTTAATGACTTCCTATTGTCCATTTCCACCACAATGGTTGCGCTTTATGAATACAGGGAGCATAAAAACCTTGTTTGTTTTGAGTATCCAGTGCTGAACACTGTGATGGACACACAGACATTGTTTGCCTAATATGTACTGACTGTGGAAACAGGACTCCAGCCCCAAACTCAGCAGATCAGCCATAAAAATAAGGAATTCCACTTTGATACTGATCTTACAGGGCACTCAGATCTTTCTGGAGACTATGTCATCTGCCTACAAAAATGTGCCCTAGTCTCACATCACAGTCTTGGTGAGTCTTTGACATAGCAGCCTGAGGTTCCAGTAAGTACAAGTGGCTGACTCAAGTGAATTAAAGAGTGGACTTCCCTTGAATTCTTGACCATAGATACTGGGGTGTTGCACTATTTCCAATCATGTGGATGAAAGCCACTCTTACATTAGCACGCTGATAGATCTCTATGCTGCAACATGCAGGTCCATCATTTCTGATCATCTGTCATGTCTGTTTACAGTGTTATGCCTTTTAGCATCTTCAGGACCACTTCATGGATGCAACCCTCAATTGGAGTCAATTGTATAAGTCCTACCATACTTTCCTGTGCTATGTTGCCAGTAAGTATCATAATGTTTGATACTTTTAGAATACACCTTGGATTTGACTCCAAGTGGACAATAAAATCATTTTGTTAAGACCAAATACCTGTGTGGGCATGTCTGCAATGTGCTTAACTGATTTCTCATTGGGTTATATCTAGGAAAACTTTCAAATTTTAATTCTGGTGAACTATGCCTTTATTTAAATAGGGGAGGTAATACTCCTCCCATTAGCAAAATTGTTTCAGAACAATGATAGTTCCATTCAAGGGAGTATAACTCAACAATAAAAAGAAGCAAACTACTGATACATGCAACAACTTGGGTGAGTCTCAAATGCATCATACTAGCCAAAGGGAACCAGATTCAGACTACATATCATAATATTTCTTTCCTTAAATGTACCAGGAAAGACAAAATTGCAGAAAACAGATGAATGACTGACAGAGACAGGGTTGGGTAGTGTAGTTATTATTCTCAATGTGCTCACAGTCTAGTAAGGAGCGTACTAGCAACTCCACAAGTAGTCATAATCCTTCATATAAACTGTTAAGAGACATCAGCAAGATAAGGAGAATTCTATAAATGAAGAGGAGGAGGATATCACATTTGAGCAGAAAGGTCAAAGGGCATTTCACAAAGTGATGTTTAAGCTAAACTTCGAGGGAAGAGTATAGCTCTATGAAACAGCAAGGGGAGATGGGACAAAGACTATTTCAGGAGGGAAGACAGTACCAAAATAATAAGAACAATACATACATGACTAGATAGGTAGACAGATAGACCCAGGAAAACCTGGGCTCACGAAGTTGGAGCTCTAGTAGGGCCAATGAGACAGCGAAAAAGTCCAATTTGGCTATTAATTCAGAAAATATTTATTGAGGGCTTTCTATATGCACATGTAGCTAGAACAAATGTTTTATTTTAAAGAATAAAAATGAGATAAAAAACAGAAGGCTAAGGTGAAAACACTGACTAGACAAATTTTTTATTAGAATCAGCTTTGAAATGTCTCACTTCCATTTGAGAAACAAATGACCCAGATGTGAAATGGGTCACTCCAACTTGTAAGATCTAATTAAGATTTGCTCAAGTCATCATTCCATATACTATTAAATGTCCAATGTCTTCCTCAAAGGTTTTGCTAATTCCTGGAGCTCTTAGTGATATCACTTCTGGCTCCAGTTGTCAACTCTCCTTGAGCTCGTTTTCACACTGTGTCTGAAAACTATTCCTTTACGTCTCTTCCATACATCTCCAGCCATCCCTTCTCACTGCCTCAAAAACAAGGCCTCTGCAATTTTCCACTTACTCCTACATCATCAAATTCTCCATCCTTGTTGGATTATTACAACAATACTTGAGCATCTCCAAATTTGAAAACCCTTGAACTTTGTGTCCTCCTCCAATTACTGCCCTAATTGTGTGCTATTACTCATGGAAAAATATTCAAAGATTGCCTCTACTCAATGGCTCTACTTCCTCATCTTATTAAATATACATTAGATGCATATATACATATATATAAAATACATATTGGACGCCTCACTGGAGTAATTCCAGATGTTAGTATCTGGGGTTCACATTATAGTCAGGTTCTGACTATAACTCTCAGTCTGAGGCTGGGCAGGAAGTTCCTATCTGTTTGCTAGTGATCTGGAAGCAGGCCTGCGAGGCATACTGTAGACCCCACTCCATGTGCAGACTGGCATCAAAGCCTCCTGTCCCAAATGTAGCCCTCCATGTTGTGTAGTATTCCTTACTCTAGAGTCTCCCATTTATTTCCTTAAGCAAAAACAAACAACAACAACAAACCTTTCCTTCTTCTACAAAACTGTGTATAAGGAGGGTGGAATTGTGATCTAGTCACATGGAAAAATGAAACAGACCTGAGAGAGAGGCTCAATTGTTTTGCACAGAGAACTCAAACAAGCCCCCATGCCACTAGATGGAGGAACCTAGACTTTAAAGAACAACACGCTCTCTCATCCATAAGAATAAGGATGCAGAAGATTTTTGCCGCTGTAATGCCTGAGTAGAAACCCAGGACAGCTGTTGGAAAAGCTACTGCTGCCAAATTCTGCATCAAAAATATGAGAAAACATGGTTTCTCCTTTCCCTTCTGCTAATTACCTACATGCTTACATTGGCAGAATTTTCCCTTTTTGCTTTTTCAATCCTTTCAATAACTTTGAAAAAAGATATTTCCTATATTAAAATCACTCTGTAAAGTCAGTGAACTCAGGGGGCTTCCATAGCCTTGGCAGCTCATGACAAGAGCCTAGGGTGATTACTGATGCCATAAACAAGAGTGTCAATTTGTTAAGTCAACAACAGGAGTCACTGTGTACTTACTCCTCATGTAGGATCTTTGTCCTTAGTGTGCTGTACATTGTGATTTAATGCTATAACTAGTACTCAAACAGTATTTTTCACTTTATGTTTCTGTGTGGGAGCAAACTGTTGAAATCTTTACTTAATGTATGCTAAACTGATCTTCTGTATATAAAGAGAATTGAAAATGAATATTGATGTGAATGGAAGGGGAGACGGAGTGGGAAAGCGGAGGGTTGCGTTTGGGAGGGACGTTATGGGGGGAAGCCATTGTAATCCATAAGCTGTACTTTGGAAATCTATATTCATTAAATAAAAGTTTTTAAAAAATCACTCTGTAAAAACAAATTCTAGAGTGGTTTTGAGCATTCACCCAAAAAGAACTGAAAGCAGGGTCCCCAAAAATATTTGAAGACCCATGTTCATTGTAGTATTATTCCCAGTAACCAAACAGGGAGGTGAGCCAAGTATCTATTGATGGATGCATGGATAAAGAACATGTGGTATATCCATACAATGGAATATTATTCAGCCTTAAAAAGGAAGGGAGGTTTTCTATATGCTGTGACATAAATGAGCCTTAATGACATTATCCTAAGTGAAATAAGCCAGTCACAAAAAGACATATTCTGGCCAGTGCCACGGCTCACTAGGCTATTCCTCCGCCTAGCTGCGCCGGCACACCAGGTTCTAGTCCCGGTTGGGGCACCGGATTCTGTCCCGGTTGCCCCTCTTCCAGGCCAGCTCTCTGCTGTGGCCCGGGAGTGCAGTGGAGGATGGCCCAAGTGTTTGGGCCCTGCACCCGCATGGGGACCAGGATAAGTACCTGGCTCCTGCCATCGGATCAGCGTGGTGCACCAGCCGCAGCGCGCTGGCCACAGCGGCCATTGGAGGGTGAACCAACAGCAAAAGGAAGACCTTTCTCTCTGTCTCTCTCTCTCACTGTCCACTCTGCCTGTCAAAAAAAAAAAAAAAAAAAGACATAGTCTGCATTATTCCACTTATCTAAGATACTTAGAGTAGATAAGATATTAGACACAGAATTGAAAATGGTGTTTGCCAGGGGCTGAGGGAGGAGAAAAATGGAGTTATTGTTTACTGAATACAGAATTTAAGTTGTACATGATGAAAAGAATTTTGAAGATAGATGGTAAAAGTTGAACAACATAATGAGGGTATTTAACACCACTGAATTACACATTTAAAAATAGTTAAGAAGGTAAACTTTATGTTTTGTGCATTTTACCACACAAAAAAAAAGTTAGAACAAATATTCTGGAATGGCTTCCATTCTTTGATGAGCTATTGACATGTACACCCCTCTCCCCAGTTACATGTAACATGTACTATTTTATTAGTCTTGTGGAACTTGGTGCTCTCTGAAGTGATTTTGTTTACTAATTTGTTGTTGGCCTTCCCTTACTCAAAGGCAAGGTTTAAGAATCTAAACTTTTCCATTGCCGTATTCATCAGTGCCTACAATGAAACTTGTTTCATAGCATATTTCAACAAACATTTGTTGAAAGATTGGATATGCAAAAATGAGGCTTAGACACTTTCCTTGATTTCCATTTAAAAAAAAGATCAATGGAACTCCACTGGGCCACACAGACTTTGATGATGTGGGGAAGATGGAGGATTTTACATCTGAGAGTCAGTATCTATTTTAAGTCTCTCAAGCACACCAGAGGATTCACCTTGCATTCTCTCATCTGCCCCACCTCCTTATGGGGTACACCTACCAAATCACACCCTGAGGAAGAGCAGGCAGCCCAGGGCTCACCTTTGTAGAGTCAAACAATGCTCCCCTCATGCAGGGGACTGTCCCCTCCCCTCCTCTCTCCTTCAGGAAAGTAACAAACAAGGAGCTAACCTCACTGTTGTGAATCATGCTTCTCTTAGAAGGCACAATGCCAGCACTTTATTTTCCTTTAAAAGATTTGCTTTTTCAAAAATTACAGTTTATTGCTTTTTGGTAGATGTTAAATTAGGAATGTGTCCTCAGATGTGAGGAGACTGACATGGAAGGATAATTTTCATTTGAATTAAATAGTGTTTTTTAAGGGCTAAATAATGGAATCTTAGTGCCTGGGTTTTTGTTTTGTTTTGTTTGTTTGTTTGTTTTGACAGGCAGAGTGGACAGTGAGAGAGAGAGACAGAGAGAAAGGTCTTCCTTTGCCGTTGGTTCACCCTCCAATGGCCACCACGGCAGGCACGCTGCGGCTGGCGCAACGCGCTGATCCGAAGGCAGGAGCCAGGTGCTTCTCCTGGTCTCCCATGGGGTGCAGGGCCCAAGCACTTGGGCCATCCTCCACTGCACTCCCTGGCCACAGCAGAGAGCTAGCCTAGAAGAGGGGCAACCGGGACAGAATCCGGCGCCCTGACCGGGACTAGAACCCGGTGTGCTGGTGCCGCAGGCGGAGGATTAGCCTAGTGAGCCAGGGCGCCGGCCAGTGCCTGGGTCCTGCCAGCACTGCCAATTCCAGCTTCCCACTAATGTGCACCTCGGGAGGCAGCAGGTAAAGATTCAATTCTCACCCACATGGGAGATTCAGATGGAGCTCTGGCCTCTGAGCTTCTACTTCATCCTGCCTTGGCTGCTGCATGCGGTTGGGAAGTGAACCAGCAAATGGAGATCTCTCCATATATGTGTGTGTGTCTGTCTGCCTTTCAAATAAAATGAGAATAAATACTTAATTTAAACAATAAAAAATATGAGTACAAACTCAGCATTCTAATTCTTTGCTCAGTGCCCACACCTACCACAAATTCAGATTCAAAGATGAGAGAGAATGGTGGACACACTTTCTGACCTTTATACTTTCCATCTTGTACTTCAATGAAAGAAATCTCAATTCCAATTCTTTCTAAAGTCAGAAAAATAAAACCCAAAGAAGTGAGTGTGTGCCTGTACATATCGCAGATCTTGATGGCAATGATTTTATTCCTGACAGCACTTGAACGCACATCACTCAGAAAACTCCCAGAGCTGGGCATACCTTTCAGACAAGGTCAGAGTTAGAACCAATGGCCAGGGGCCTGCCCTGCGGCTTGGCCGGTAAAGCCTTGCGTCTGCAGTGCCGCCATCCCAAACAGCCGGGGGGTTCGCCTTCCGGCTGCTCCTCTTCCCATCCAGCTCTCTGCTGTGGCCTGGGAAAGCAGTAGAAGATGGCCCAAGTCCTTGGGCCCCTGCACCCACGTGGGAGACCCAGAAGAAGCTCCTGGCTCCGGATCAGCCCAGCTCTGGCAGTTGCTGCCATTTGGGGGAGTGAACCAACGGATGGAAAACCTCTTTCGCACTGCCTCTACCTCTCTGTAACTCTGCCTTTCAAATAATAAATAAATCTAATAATAATAATAATAACCAAGGGCTGGACCGGCAGTTGCCAAGACCACTCACAGGCGTGAGGCCCACGGTGGTAGAGGAGGGACAGGAAGGGTAGGCGGACTACAGGACAGAAAGGCAGGAAAGGAAATCCAGGATGTCTGGACGTCACCGGCACTCGGCCATGGCCGGGGCGCGTCTTCCCGTCGTGGCCGGTGAGTCAGCCTGGCTGCCACCTTCTCCAAAGGCCTGGCAGGGCCGGCGCGGCGCGCTCCCGCCTGAGAAAAAGGGAAAGTCAGTACCTTATTTACATGAGAGCGGCTGCTCCGTCCTCATCGCCTCTGAAGACGCGAGCCGGAAATTTAAACGGAGAATTTTGTTAATCAAACTTGCATGCCTTGCTTAGCAAACGAAACAGGGTCAAGGAGCCGCCGCGGTAATCAAGTTCCAGTGGCGGGCGGCAGCCGGGGATGCGCGTGAGCGAGTCTCCCCCTAGCGGGCATTCGGCACCGCTGTCGCTCGCCGCCAAGAAGGCCGCGCCGGAGCGGGCACCGCGGGGCACAGCCGGAAGCCCGGCTCCTATGACCGCTTCCCGCCCAGGTTTTTCTTCTTTGTGGAAGCAAACCGAGTTGAGATTTTCCCACGTCATCTGAGAATGCTTACCCTAAAAGTGCTAGCCCGTAATTCGTTGTATGTGGCTGCATATCTCTCTCATTGTAACGCAGAGGAGCGAATATAATTTACCATTTGCTAGGACTGGTTTCAGTGGACCCAAGTCCTTTCTAAGGGAGCTCTATCTGGAGACTAGCTAAGGAGGACTGCACATCAAAAACTGGCTTGAGAAGGCTGCCCCTCTTTCCAGGAGCGAGGGCACTTCCAGTGTCATCCCCCATGGACAGTGACAGGCAGGGACCTCACCAGACTGGCATATCTCCTTAGGCATCCCCACCCTACCCACCCCCTGCCAACTCTACCTGTGTTCAAACAGCACACTCCCTACCTGCTGGGAAGCTAGGCCTGGCAAGACACCTGTTTTGTTTTGTTTTGTTTTTTTGTTTTTTTTGTTTTTTTTTTTTGTTTTTTTGACAGGCAGAGTGGACAGTGAGAGAGACAGAGAGCAAGGTCTTCCTTTGCCGTTGGTTCACCTTCCAATGGCCGCCGCGGTCGCCGCGCGCTGCGGCCGGTGCACCGCGCTGATCCGATGGCAGGAGCCAGGAGCCAGGTGCTTTTCCTGGTCTCCCATGGGGTGCAGGGCCCAAGCACCTGGGCCATCCTCCACTGCACTCCCTGGCCACAGCAGAGAGCTGGCCTGGAAGAGGGGCAACCGGGACAGAATCCGGCTCCCCAACCGGGGGACTAGAACCTGGTGTGCGGCGCCGCTAGGCGGAGGATTAGCCTAGTGAGCCGCGGCGCCGGCCCTGGCAAGACACCTGTGCCCTAGACTAATGCTAACCGGTCCTTCCATCACCTTCTGCAGCAATTTTGGCTTTCGATGAGGAAACTTCGGCGGAAGTCTATGGAAGCCTATGGACATCCAAAGAGCTTCTGGAATCCTGACGTGTAGGAAAAATATCCATATGTGCACATGTGTAAGAGCACATGAGCATGAATGCGCACGGGTGTATGTGTATTTGTTCTATTCAATGAAAGCTTGCACACTGGGAATTCATCTGATTTGCAGAGCATCCAGAACGCTGGAGACGTAATAAACCACCGATTAAAGCCCTCACTTCACTGGTAAAACAGGCTGCAGGAGGAATCCGGTACGTGCGCTGCAGAGTCAGATGCCTAAATGCAAATCTAGCCAATATTCCACAGGAAACCAACGTGATCTCTCCAAACCTTAGTTTCCTCCCCTGTACAATGGCAGCGATAATATATAGCAATAACAACAGCATTTCAACCATGGAATTAATGTGAGTAAAATGGTGTAAACAATGGGATGCACTTAGCAACTTCCTTGATATATATGAGTCGCTCACTAATATTTGGCCTTCCTTATTGTAATGAATCCCTTAAAGAAGCTGAGAAATGTTAGGAAATTTAAAATTACAATGTGAGCATCATACATTTTCCAGTAATTTTTTTTAAGTTTTAGATGAGGTAGAAAGGTCATTTTTATCTTTTGATGGCAAACTACTCTTTGGGACAAGTGAAATATGATTCTACCCAAGGTAATGCACTAGATCATAGAATTGTACTTTTTTTTTTTTTTTTTTTGACAGGCACAGTTAGACAGTAAGAGAGACAGAGAGCAAGGTCTTCCTTCCGTTGGTTCATTCCCCAAATGGTCGCTCCCGCCAGCACGACGGATCTGAAGCCAGGAGCCAGGTGCTTCTCCTGGTCTCCCATGGGGTGCAGGGCCCAAGCACCTGGGCCATCCTCCACTGCACTCCCTGGGCCACATCAGAGAGCTGGACTGGAAGAGGAGCTACCGGGACAGAATCTGGGGTGCCAGCGCCACAGGCGGAGGATTAGCCAAGTGAGCCACGGCGTCGGCTAGAATTGTATAATTTTAAAGCAAATAGAAAGCTGAATTCTTATCCTGCCCTAGCTCCTTTTTCTATTCCATTTTGTAGATAAGATAATCCAGATGCACCATGGTAAATGGCTGTCCAGATCATACAGATGTGTGACTACAATCCCGGACGCTGACTTAATTCTCAGCTGATTTTCCCACAGCTATCAAACGCCTTTTTGACTTCTCCCACTCCACAATCCCATTTCATGAGATTTTCAGAGATCCACAGAAGAAAAAGACTGAGAATGGCTGTCGTGTGGGAAATGTGTCCTGTGGGAAATGTGCCATCCATCAGTAGTGTGAGAAAATCCCTGCTTTCCTGAACCCTTTGGTTAAAAACCAGTTTTCTTCTCTGAGAACTCCATGTATCACACTCTCATCACTGTTTATCTCAGAGTGCATATCACATTCTATTTCTCTTTTTGTCACATTAGATTATAACCATCTTGAAGACAGCAGACATGACCTTGAACTAATAGAATCTGATAAAATGTTTCATGAAGGGAAGGACAGAAATACAAAGGGATTGGGAGACTATCTATTTCACTGATGAACATGAGCCTTGAAAACTCCAGAGGACCCGATGAAAGGCCATTGCCTACTGCTAATGCTTTCTCTTCGGGAGTCAACTGGAAATGCTATGAACTGGACAGGCTATGATCAGCACCAACAGCACAGAAAGGCTAAAGGTGGGCTATGAGAGAAAAACAAACACAAGACCCACTCACATCTTGATTACAGGGCTGTCAAATGGGCAGAAATGAGAATGATAGCCTGAAAATGGAATGCATGGCAGGAGCTCATTCATAGAAACCTGCAAATGCTTGGTTCCTAGACTTCAAATTCAACGTCAGGGGAAAGAGGAAAGCAGGATCAGGTCCCAGACCTACAGCACACATCTGAGATTGGACAGGAACTGAGGCAGGGTGCAGAAGGGAGATGTGATGGTCTAAGTTCTTCTCTCTGCAGTTCCCCCAAGGTTGGTTTCAACTGCCACAGCTCAGTGTTTCTACATTACATTAGGCATTGATAGGAGAGAAATGGCCACACCTTCTCCCAATGCAACAATTGTGCAGATGGAGCAGGGGTTCTTTGATCCTTGCTATGCTTTGGATATGGTTTGGGGGTTCTTCCCCCTCTAGTATTTGTATGTTGAGAGCTTGGTCCTTACTGTGGTTGTGTTGGAAGATGGTGTGGAACCCTTAAGAGGTGTGACCTGGAGGGAAGTAATTAGGTCCTTGAGGATGCTACTCTTGGAACGAATTGATGCAGTTCTCATGGGACCCTGATTAGCTCTGAAGGAACGATTGTTGTGAAGGAGCAAGGCAAACCCTTTCCTACTCTTGCCTTCCTGTCTCACTGTGTTATCTCTCCCTCTCACATGCACTCCCTCCACGATATCACCTGCTATGATGTGATACAGCCAACAGGATGAACTGCCTGATCTGGTATGTCCAGACTTCCTAAACTGTGAGCCAAATAAACCTCTTTTCTTTGCACATTAACCAGCCTCTGACATTTGTTTTTAAAAATGGAAAACAGTGGTTGGCGCTGTGGTGCAGCAGGTAAAGCCACCACCTGCAGTGCCGCCATCCCATATGGGCACCAGTTCTAGTCCCAGCTGCTCCACTTCCAATCCAGCTCTCTGCTATGGCCTGGGAAAGCAGTAGAAGATGGCCCAAGTCCTTGGACTCCTGCACCCATGTGGGAGACCTGGAGGAAGCTCCTGGCTTCAGACGGACTCAGCTCTGGCCATTGCAGCCACTTTGGGAGTGAACCATTGAATGAAAGACCTCTCTCTCTTTTTCTGCCTTTGCCTCTCTGTAACTCTGCCTTTCAAATAAGTAAATAAATGAATGAATAAATAAATCTTTAAAAAATAATGGAAAACAGACTAATACAATACCCCTGAGAGACTATGGAAAAAATGGGTTCCTAGTTCAATGTATGTCTATCTAGATAAAAGGTTTGTAGGTTCCACAGGATTCTGTATGGAATTGGTGACCCAAAAGAGGTGCATGATGGTGCTCTAAACCCTCCCAGAGGAATCCTGTTCCTTTCAGAGTTCTCTCTCAGAAGGAATATGGTTTTGAATCCACTCCCTGGACTAGTGAGGATGTCCAGAAAACATGCTTCCCTTGTATCACAGACCACACACTTCACTTGTGTCATAGACTGTGGGCTATAGATCCAGACCCTTAAGGAAGATCTCTGAAGTTGCCGCAGACTCAAAGCTATCAGCACAAGGTCTGCACGTCTGGGGGGCCAAGCTGCCTGAGAGTGCTAAAGGGTTCTAGATAGTTCTGTAACCAAGAGAAACTCCCACAGCACCCTGCAAAATTGTCGATCCCATTGTGATCCTCTGATACAACTGACGCAAGGGCCTAAAACAACTTGGGAGTAATGTGTGGATAGATAATTATTGGGAAGGAATGGTGACCTGTTCCTTCTCAAATCAGATTTTGATTTTGACAGAGGGCAGGAAAAAAAGTATTTTTTGTTTGTTTGTTTGTTTGTTTTGCCTTTCGATTACCTGGAGACCTGTTTTTCAACAGCTAGAGAAAATGGATGATGAGTTTTGTCTCCTTGACCAAAGGAATTCACATCTCAGAATAAAAGAACACCATCAGGTTTCTGCTGTTCAATGACAGAGAATTTACAGAGTGCTGTTTGAGGTTCTCGGGTTAATTAAACACTAAAAGGTACCTGGGAGCAGCAATTTATTGTCTGTGGAATCTAGACCTCTTCCAGTGTGTTAACGAATTGTACATGTTGCTGGAGCGCCCAGGAGCCCATGAATAACAATAACAGAGACCGGCCTGAACACTGCTGGTGTTGTACTAATCAAAAGAGCAGCTTCTCAAAGTGGTGCATTTGTGTCTCTGCCAGTTAGACGCCCAAGTCAGCAATATCATCCTCCCAACCACCCCATCTCCTGCACTAAATCCATTATAATCTTGGAGCACAGTGTCTTAATGGAAAAGAGAAATAAATGTCAATGGAAATGGAGACACTAACTGGCAACTGGGGAGAAATTGTCCCAAGGGATTGGTGTAGTGCTTG
This sequence comes from Oryctolagus cuniculus, assembly GCF_051225735.1. Lineage (NCBI taxonomy): Eukaryota > Metazoa > Chordata > Mammalia > Lagomorpha > Leporidae > Oryctolagus > Oryctolagus cuniculus. The sequence goes on along the minus strand of NC_142882.1, from coordinate 61,604,316 downwards.
TGAGAGACACTGCTGCTTTCCTGCCTCATATTCATTCTCTCTTCTTTGCTTTTTTTTTTTTTTTTTTTTTGACAGGAAGAGTGGACAGTGAGAGAGAGAGAGACAGAGAGAAAGGTCTTCCTTTGCCATTGGTCCACCCTCCAATGGCCACCGCGGCCGGCGCACTGCAGCCAGCGCACCGCGCTGATCTGATGGCAGGAGCCCGGTACTTCTGGTCTCCCATGGGGTGCAGGGCCCAAGCACTTGGGCCATCCTCCACTGCACTCCCTGGCCATAGCAGAGAGCTGGCCTAGAAGAGGGGCAACCGGGACAGAATCCGGCTCCCCGACCGGGACTAGAACCCGGTGTGCCGGCGCCGCAAGGTGGAGGATTAGCCTAGTGAGCCGCGGCACCGGCTCTTCCTTGCTTCTTTGTTTAAGAATTCCCATTTCCAACTTTGTTCAAGTTTGAAGTAACCATATGATACATTCAGGCCACTGAGATATAAGTAGAAGTGGGATGAAATTCTCCAAAGGTACTGATCTGGTTAATCTGTGCCTTTTGATCTTTGCTCTTCTTCTTTCTTACCAGAGTAGAAATAAGATGTAGATCTTGGGGCAGCCACCTAGAACCCACCAGGAGATGTAGAGGGTCAAACATCACATGCCAGTGATGGCTAAACAGAAATATGGGAAGTTCTTGGGTACTTAATGGCATGAGGGAGCCGTCACATCAGACCTACACACTCTGACTCCAGTCTCTCTGTCACATGAAAAATAATCACCCTGATTATTATTGTTAGCCGCTGGTTAATTGGATTTTCTCTTATATGCAGCCAAATGCAATCCCAATGGATGGAATTCCCTACTCTCCTGATGCTTTGAAGCTCTGTAGGTTTCCTGAAACATAAGTGCAAATCTAGGGAGAAATGTAGTGAAACTGTGGTTTCTTCTCTTGATTATCAAGCATACTAAGAATAAGCCTCTGTCTCTAATTGAATTTTCATTTTGGAAAAAAAAGAATGATTTTTTGCAAATTTGACTTTATAGCTTCTGAAATTCCTGCCTGTACAAAAATACAATGTAAGAAGCAACTTAAATTCAATACCATATAATTATATTGTTTGGATTCATCAACTTTCATAATTAAAAGGAGACACTTCTTACTGGTAGCTTCACCTTTCACCAACTCCATACCTCAGTTTTCTACCCTATCAATGGCTTCTGGCTCAGGCATGGGCTGGTACCTCTCTCGTGCTAGTGCCACTCCAATTTCTAATGCCTTCATGGTCAAGTTTGTTTCTGTTGAAGTAAGCCATGGTCAGTGGACCCAGCTGAATCCCAGACTCTCTTCTCATTAGACATCGGGAGCTGATGTAACAAATGGTTAAGGTCATGTGCTTAGAAGCTAAGGAAGTTGAGTTTCAACCCCGACTTGCTGCATTTTTACCTAAAGGAGTATGCCAGTTATCCTTTCTGAGCCCAAGTTACTTCATCCTTAAAATAGGATTGATGATCATCTCAGCCTCTTTAAATGGAGTGTTACATATTAATTACATACTGCTAGGGGTGATGCATCATAATTGGTATTTCTAGTGATGATTTCTTCCTTTTCCAATTACTCAGAGACTGGGAATCCAGCAAAATCCTTTCTTCATCTGTTTCCAGCGAGTGATGCCTCTGTTATGTTTTCCATATTTTATTTGCCAGTTGAGAGAGAGAGAGAAGAAAAGAAAAGGGAGGGAGGGAGGGAGTGATGGAGGAAGGAGGGAAATGAAGGAAATACCTTTTTATTTCCTCACTTCATGCTTATATTTGCCACTCCCCAACAGGATGGATCTTCAAACTCTTGACTCACTCCTCAGTAATTCCCTTTCCTTATCTCTTTCATCACAGGATATTACACAATATGTAATTTATTTCCATTTAGTTGAAAAGCAGAGAGACAGAAACAGAGAGCTTGCATCTGATGGCTCACCCCTGAAATGCTCATAGCAGGCCAGGCCAAAGCCAGGAGCCCAGAACTCTATCCAGGTCTCTCATGTGGATGGCAGAGACCCATATACTTGAACCATCATCTGCTGCCTTCCAGGATATGCATTAGCAGGAAGCTGGATTGGAAGCAAAGTCGCATAACTTGAATCAGACACTGTAATACGGAATGTAGACATTCCAAGTTAGGATTTAAGCCACTGCACTAAACGCCCACTTCTGCAAGGTTTATAGAGTACTTTTTTTTAAAAAAAAAGTAACCTTGGGATATGTAGGTTTTGTTTCCTCCCTCTATTAGGATGGTGATGTCAGGTAGGAAAGGGTCGCACCACGATCATGGAGAAGCTACAGCAAACAGAAATCACTGGCACCTGGCAGATTACGTTAAGTCCTATGGAATAAATACAAAAAAAATGAATTAAGTTCAGAAAAGGCAACAGTGGAGAAGTTTCATTGACATATACTTTCACAATAGGTAAGATTTTAACACAAAGAATAGAAGGGGAAGGAGACCGGGAGAGACTCAAAAGAAGCAAAATGTCAGAAGATGGAAATTGTGGCGCATATTCAGTCTGAGTAAATCAGTTGCTCCATTTCTGGTGCATCTGTGAAAGGTTAATCTCCAGTGTTAATATCTTCTCAGACCTTTGTCCCTTATCCGTCTTGTTCACTGCAATTGGAGGCTGAAGAAAGACCCTTCTGGAAAAATTGGATAACATTGAAGAGGCTGAAAACACAGTTTTAAGACTTACAGTCACAGGACTGGCTGGATTTTCTCTCTGGAGAAATTCATACATACAGGGTGTCTTCAAAGAGTTCATGGAAAATGCATATTAGGAAAAAAACTATGCATGTATTTCTAAACTTTTTGCACCAAAATAAACATTTAATTTACATTTTCCATGAACTATCTGAAATAGCTTCAAATGCATACACACAGGTACAAATATATAAATGGAATTATCTATGCCTGTTTGTTTATTTCTAGCTAGTGAGATTACAGGGAATGTTGATTCTTTTATTTCCTAAGACTGTTTTTAAAAGATTTATTTTATTTATTTGAAAGGCAGAGATGCAGAGAGAGGGAGAGATCTTCCACCTGCAGATTCACTCCGGGCTACAATGACCAGGGCTGGGCCAAGCCAGTTAGGAACCAGGAGCTTCATCCAGGTCTCCCACATGAATGCAGAGACCCAAGGACTTGGGCCATCTTCTGCTTTTTCCCAGGCACATTAGCAGGGAGTCAGATTGGAAGTAAAGTGGCCAGGAGAGTATCCTATGCCCTTATGGGATGCTGGCATTGCAGGCAGCAGTTTAACCTCTTACACCACAATGCCAGCTCCTTTCTAAGACGTTCATGCTAAATGCTTGCTATTTTCACAATTAGAAAAATAACTGAAACGTTCAATAAAAAGGAGAATTTAAAAGCCATGATTCATCACTTTCTTCCTTTATCAACATACTTTAATTTGTAAATATTAAATGATGTGGTCTTGTTTGGACAAGAAATCCAAATATGGAATAAATGGGGCACTGGGAAATGATGCCCAAATGATGCCTTGTTGTTTTCTTTTTTTTAAGATTTACTTATTTATTTGAAAGACAGAGTTAACAGAGAGGCAAAGGTAGAGAGAGAGAGGTTGGTCTTCCATCTACTGGTTCACTCCCCAGGTGGCCACAATGGCCGGAGCTGTGCTGTTCTAAAGCCAGGAGCCAGGAACTTCTCCTGGGTCTCCCACATGGGTGCAGGGGCCCAAGGACTTGGGCCATCTGGTACCGCTTTCCCAGGCCATAGCAGAGAGCTGGATCAAAGAAAAGCAGCCGGGACTTGAATAGGTACCCATATGGGATGCTGGCACTGCAGATGGCAGTTTCACCCACTACGCCACAGTGCCGGCCCCATACACCTTGTTCTTTTCAATGCTTGAATTGGTAATGTCAAGGAACTCTTGAAAAGACAAATAACTTCAGCTAGATACAATTCTACCCATAGCAGAAAAATTATAATGAGTCCCCTGCATTTTCAGAGTAGACCCATGAAGTCTCTAAAACCTGACTTTAAATGACTTTGAAATTTCAAGAACTAATGCTCCATGGATGTCAAGTGATGACTGCATTTCTTTCATTATTAATGATGCTACACCCAGGTAATGCCCTCTTTTATGTGTTTTTCTGTATATTGTCTTTCAAGGAGAGCACAGAGCTAAGAATCACAAAAGTTCCTTAACGTATGTACTAAAAATGTGTATTATACACAAGAACTCCCCAGGCAGTAAGTTCTCTGGTGCAAGTGATTTCTCAGATCTACATGGAATCTCTGTTGCTGCTTGCTACTAACACAGTGAGCAACCTTTCAAGGAGCGTGAATAAAAGTAACCGATCTGAAAGTTGGGTTCAATTGCTATCTGGGGTGTGAACCATGGTGCTTTCCAAATGATACCAGAACCCTCTTATGTATCCTATGCCAGTCTTGCTGTAAAATTACTTGAATAAATAGGGTTTGTGGTTCTCTAGTGAGGAAAGGAAACCCAAATTGACAGGCAAGTCATATAAGTGAGAATGTAGTGTCTCCAAGAGAGACATATGGAAAACAGCTCTAACAGCCTATCCTTCACACAGGAACCAAGAATTGTCAGTCATGGAGCCAGGCAGTGCAAGCCCTCACTTACATGAACTGTGGCTTGCTACCTACAGGAACAAAGGAGTCATTTTGAATGGGCAAAATGTAGGAATATAAGAATTCAAAAGGGACTTATTGGTTAGTAGATGTAAAAGCAAAAGGGTGGATGTAAAATAAGCAGACCATTTGTAGTTTTCACTTCTCAACTTTAGTCTTGAGCTTAATGAATACAGGAACAAATAGGTAAATCATTCAATCAATTTCCAACTTTGATCCTGAACAGTCTAAATGGAGGCAGGAGTAGGGCTGGTGGTCTGTATGTTTCTTTTAATGAATTAAAAAAAAATTAAAAAAAGTATAGACCTCTTTTCTTCTCTATTTTTCCTTTTTGGATTCTATGATTTGAAAACAAAAATGCTGAAATTACATAAATGTTATTGTTTGAATCACAAGCAAATCATGCATCTTGAGTCCCAACTATATCTGCGGTTTAGAAGGGGAGGTTGGGCCTCAGCTTTTGACATCTTACACCAAATCCCATACAATCCAAGGGCTTCACTGAAGCAATATTATATGTCAAGCCATATGACTAAAAATGCATTGTCCTGGGATTGTGTGATCTGTCCAATCTGAAGGGGCTGTAACCACGAGCAGAGATGAGCCATCCCCTCTGAGCCCCACCCAAATTCCTGACCCAAAGAATCAGGAGCCATGGCATGGTCTTTGTCTTCAGCCACTAAGTTTGGGGAGTGTTCTTTTGTTGTGCTAGCTGACTACATCTCCAGAGCCTATATGATAGGAGAAGAACAATTCCCTAAAGCAAAATCTGAACACTGTTCCAGCAAAAGCGTGTGTGTTCTAGGCAGGAAAAAGTATATTGGAGTCAATTAAAAAACAACATGAGCTCTGGTGCTTCAGTTTCGTAGCCTCCACTTGCCTGGGGGTGTATTTCACTCCCTTTATGGTCTCTTGGCTTCTTTTTCTGAAACTCAGATTGTAGAGAGAACACTGGACAGGCCCAGCCTGGATCAAAGGTCTTTCCCTAACTTGGGGAATGAGCCTCCTCCCATCAGAGGGTAGGTCCTACGAGGGGTCCTTCACATTGTGTGGCCCAGACCTGTGTGCATCCCAATGGAAGCATCCCGAAGAAACCGTCTGCCACATCAGCTCCTCCAAACCTCCAACCTTCCGAGGCCTCCTCTCTCCTGGATCCTGGAGATACATCTTCTTTTTAGATTCTAATCTCTAATTCCATCTTTCAGTAAACTCCTAGAAATCTACAGCTGGAAATCTGAGGGCCTCCACTAATATATAAATCTTGAGAGAACGTGGTCTTGTAATGTGGCTCTAATTTGGCCCATAAAGGCACTGAGACTTCAGGAAGTTTAACTGCATTGTTGAAGGTGTAGGGACAGAATCAGAGTCCCCGCAGTCTCACATTCAGATCTTGCCTTTTCTCCATTCCCGAAGAGAAGCAGGCTGTGGGGCAGAGTTTCTGGCCTTCAGATGGAGAGGATGAAGGCCACAGACGGGGGGTGCTCATGTCCTCAGGTGTAAGAGGAGCAAACCCCAACACTGGCACTACTCAGTTCAGTCTTCTCAAAGGAGATGTTTATCTGTGGCTGAAAAATCCACATGGTTCACAAAGTGATATGTTCGCCTAATGTTTTGAATCAAGAGCAAAGCAATACATTTGTGTTCCCTACTCCACATGCCAATTCACTTCTAATAATGAGAACCTAGTTTATAATTAAATTGTTAAGGAGAAGAGCTGTTTGTCCTCCCTATCAGAAGCTCTCAACAGTAAGACAAGGGCTTTGGGGTACATTCATGAGGTGCTCTTAAACTCTACAGAATAAAATTATTTACAATTTTTTAAAACCCTTGAACACTATATAAATCTATTGCTTACAAATTCAGTTAAAGTATTTAATTAATTTTTGCTTTCCCTTTCCCACTCTAGTCTCTCAGTTACCGGTGTTCTATTTTTCCTCTGTCAAAAGTAGTTTTTCTCTTTATTTCTTACTGATTTATTTGCCAAGAAGACAGGCTTCTCAAACTCAAGACATATTCTGCATTTTCCACAACATATATTGGTGTGTTCACTCTACCCACACTCTTTATATTTTTATAGGCACCGGAGATATTAGCTTTTCATTCCAGAACTTTTATAGCACTTTCATTCTGGCAATTAAATATGGTTTCTTACATTGTTATTTTCCACCTGTGCTTTCAGCTCCAAGATTAAATTTTCACTGGTAGCTGTAAATCGTTTTTCTCCTTTTACTAGCTTCACAGTTCACAAACAAGAGTAAAGCAACAGACTTTGTTTCATTCGTTCATTCATTCATTCAGCATGTATCTACGCCAAGTCTTCCATGTACCTGGAATGGTGCTGTGCTCAGAACCACTAACATGAGCATGTTGCCTTTCCTGGCGGCAAGGGTTGAGCGTATCAGTGACTACCCCTCTCGGCCTTTATCTACCGTCTGCAACAAGTGAGTGGAAAATATGTTACGAGAAAACTATGCACAGATTTTCAAAAAATTTTGTATACCTAAATAAACTCGCCTTTAATTCCATTTCCCACTGACTTTCACACTTCCTGTGCCTGAAGGGAGGGAGTAAGCCTATGAAGGCTCTGTGGAGGATGACACACATCCAAGTGACACTCTAAGAAGGAAATTCACAGAACTCAGACAATAGCAACTGGAAACACTCAGTGTCCTTGAACATCACAAAGTATAAGAGACCTGGGCTGGGAATCTGAAGACCTAGGCTTTGGTTCTAGCTCTGCAAAGACCAATTCTGTGACAACAAACCATCCACTCAGCCACTCCGAGCTTTGGTGCCTAAAAGACTAGGAAAAGGGACTTAGACATTCTCTAAGTTTCTGTCCAGTTCTAAAATTCTGTGAACAAAGAATGAAGTAAAATCCCCCCCAGAAACAAGAGGAAACCAGGAAAATTAAAATTGAGGGTGGTTGTGAGATGTAGTTCCCCTAAGTAAAAGCTTAATGGAATGCTGAATTGCTCTCAAAGTGAGGAGATTAAAGCTTCCTGGGTTTAAGATATTTAATAATAAATCCTGCCAAGTTTCATGGCATATACTGTCAGCATCCTAATAAAGCCTTTGAAAGCAACTAAGAAAATAAAAGAAGGAAACAGAGATAAGTAGACTTTTTCTTCCTGGAGTATCTATCATTCTACAAAAGAATTTCTCTGACTCTCAGAAATATGCCATTCTTTGTTTCTTAAGCAGAATCAAAGAAATGAAATGATGGTAGAATAGATTTGGAAAGTGTTCACTCAGAGTGACAAATTTACAAATAAACTTTTTTCCCCCAACGCAGGACTGAAGCTTCAAGACATCAGATGGTTTGCCGCTTTGTACAACACATCCAAATGTTAAGCTAAGGAGACAGGAGAGTGAATAATATGTCAACATAACGATAAGCCTGAGTGACAAAGTAATCGAATATGAGGAAAACATTTTTGGAGCAAAGTGGTAACAGCTGTAATAAGGCATGAGATAAATTGTGCAGGAACCATTTAGCTCAGGAGACTCAAGTGGGAAAAAAAAAATCAGCAGCAGGAGTTGAACATGAACTTGCATTGTGTCAAAGTCCAAGGACTGAGAAAAACCCCCCAGGCAGCAGAGGAAAAGCACTGAGGAACCGAGTGGAGCTCAGGAAAGCAAAGCCAGGTTGAAGGCATGTGGATGATCTGAATCATCGAGGAAACACACAGAGTTAATGAGTCAGAACAGAGTTGGAACGTAAGAGTTCCATAATGTTATTTTACTCTTGTTTCAAAATCCAGTGTTCCTTCTTGGAAATATGGACTGTGCCCCCATCTGAGCCCTCATATAGCTTCATTGGAGAAACATGAATCTGTTCCAAGAAGGCAGAAGGCAGGAAAATTAAAAGTAGATGTCCAAAAATGTGGCCTCAAGTGTAGACAGCTGTGAAATAAAGCAGAAGTCCAAAAGCCTCCAAGTGTAAGAAAATATATTCTCAAACGTACAAAACTCTGTTAACATGTAAGTGAAACAATGGTATTGTTACGCCTTAATGGAATTGAATTCAAGTTTAAACAAACATCAAGGTGGTTAGGCCTTTTAAGTCAAGTCAGAAAATTCAAACAGAGGACTCCCCCGGTAACAATATCTCAGACACTTTATCCATGCGCTGTATTTCATATCTGCTGTGTTAACTTTAAGGCTGTTCTATTTATAAAATGGGCAGTACTGAATTGGGATGAGAATTCATGAAACCCTGACAGAGATGCATGAAGCACACGGGGATCTGTGGATGAAATGAAACAAACGTTCAGAAAGACAAACTTGCAGAAAGGTGAGCTTTTTTCTCCAAGGGCTCTGCTCTGATGGTGGTGTTTTGAAGTAGCACGCATGGACACCAGAATATTCTTGACATGAACCAAGATAGGATTGTGTGGGACCATACAAGCAGAGAGAGTCTGGGAGAAGACACGTGTGGCAGAACACACGTGGAAACAGAAAAATTAAGCAATGAAGACATCCTGGAAGTTACACTGAAATTCCTTACATGGGTGCCATGGCTTGTGCTTTACAAGGCATTTTGTGGAAGCTATTACCAACGTTTTCCATACTAGTAAACTGAGGTCTAGAGACTTCTAATTTCGCCAACACTGACCAGCTGTAAAGTAGATATGTGTCCAGGTCTTGTAACACATGTCTGACCTGTACACCCAGAAAGAATTGTCCCTGTGTTCTGCCCACAGGACGTGATGTGGATAGAAAAGGGAAAGGAAGGAAACTCACATTTATTAAGCACCAACTATGTGCCAGACACTCATCCGGGTAATTCACATATTTCTCTTAATCCCACCCTGAGGAGTAGTTTTTATAGGTCCTATTTTATAATGGAAGAAGCCGAGGATCATAGAAGCTGAGAAATGTTCCCAATATTGTCTACCTAGAAGGCAGCGGAGCCAGGAATTAAAACAAGTGGCACCGACTCCTAAACCTCCAATTTCCTCTGTACCGTGTTCCCTTGCAACATGCTCATTGGAGATTTATAGATTCCGAAAAGCTTTCCCATACCTAATTAAAGCACAGGACCTGAGCCCCAGCCTTGGTAGAGCATTTAGATACAGTCACTTATCTCCCAAGGATAATGGGAATATCTGGATGGAAAACAAACAAACAAACAAACAAACAGAAGGATCCAGCCCCTTCTCCCGAAACTGGAATCTAAGTCCCTGGACGGAAGAGAGAAGCCACCTGTGTCGTTTCGACAGCTGTCACCGTCTTCTTTTTTTTTTTTTTTTTTTTTTTTTTTTTTTTTGACAGGCAGAGTGGACAGTGAGAGAAAGAAACAGAGAGAAAGGTCTTCCTTTGCCGTTGGTTCACCCTCCAATGGCAGCTGTCACCGTCTTTAGGCATCATGATGTGCTCCCTGGATAAGCACTTGCCAAACAGATTTCAGAGTTGACTTCAAACAGCCAGCTGAACGCTGCAGTGCAGAGAGAACATGCCTCAGCACAGGTGCAGCGCCCTTGGAAGTAAGATGCTGGCGGTGTACACAAGAGGTTGCTTTCTTCTGGGGAGGGTCAGGGAAAATCACTTGGGGCTTTACCGCCCTCTGTGGACATGGGAATTCACTAAGCACCCGAACAGGTACATAGAGATGCTGCTTTCCCCACCCTCCAGAGTCCCTCACCCACTCCCCACATATTCACCTCCACACTATATGTGCCCATTAATACAACAAAATAAAGAAATATGTCAATGAGCTGCATAGGTCAGATAAACGAAATCTATGTTTTCTTAAAAGCTTAGTGTAATTAAAACAAACTGCTGTTACAGTCTCAAAAAAGCAATGACCTAACACTGTAAAGAATTTGGTTTTTAGTCATATCATGATCAAATGATGATTAGATAAGCCTTTCTGTCATGTGTGTATACATATATTTATATGTATTATTATATTATTAATATATAATTATTTATATATATATTACCATAAAGACAAGTATTAAACTATTATTATTATTTGTCTCTGGACTGAGCTGGTATTTAAATTTTTATTTTTTAAGATTTTTATTTATTTATTTGAGAGGTAAAGTTACAGACAAAGAGAGAGGGAGAGACAGAGAGAAAGGTCTTCTGCTGGTTCAGTCCCCAGATGGACACAACAGCCGGAGCTTTTTCTGGTTCTCCCACGGAGGTACAGGGGCCCAAGCACTTGAGCCATCTTCCATTGTTTCCCCAGGCCACAGCAGAGAGCTGGATTGGAAGAGGAGCAGCCAGGACTTGAACTGGCACCAATATGGGATCCTATCGCCACAGGCGGAGGCTTAGCCCACTGCACCACAGCGCTAGCCTGGTATTTAAACTTCTGTCCCCTCTCCACCATCCCCTTGTGTAATATTATGCAAAGATTTAACTTATCTCTATATTAGATATCACATATAATAAGGAACTTTTGCACATGTAATGACCTCAGACTTTGTAAATTATGATTTATTTCTAAAATTCATTTTCTACTAACTTTACATCTTCCTCATACTCTATCAAAAAAGGCAATGCACTTGACTATTCCATTATCTAAATTATAGAGAAGATACTATCCTAAGACTAATCATCTGAATAAGTCCATTAACCTCCTATAGCTAAACGCAAAGGGCAGGGAAAGAGTAAGAAGGAAACATATCAGGGTGGCAGAAGCATAAGCAGGGTAGAAAGCCAGATTTAGATGATTTTACAACAAAACCACGACTTCACTCACAATGCTAGCAATTTTTTAATGGGATAATTTCCTCAGCACTCCACTTTAAATAATCACTCCTTGATCCACATACTATTTTCAAAATTTTATTTATTTTTATTTTGTTTGAAATGGAGAGAGAAAAAGAGGCTGACTCCCATTTGCTGGCTCACTCCACAAATGTCCACAAAAGCTAAGGCTGGGCCAGGCTTAAGCCAGGATCCTGGAACACAATCTGAGTCTCTCATGTGGATGGTAGGGACCCATGTACACGAGCCATCACCTGCTGCTTCCAGGGTGTACATTCGCAAGAACCTGGATACTAGGTGGAGCAGCTGGGACTCGAACCAGGGATGGACTCTGGGCATCCCTAGCCTCAAATGCTGCAATAAAAGGTCACTGTTATTCATATATTCTTCATATATTCCTGAACAAAATTCAATACCTTCGGGATTACAGAGCAAATAAAGCTTCCTAGACATTAAACCAGAATGCTGGGGCTTGTGCTTTGGGTGCTGATTCGGCATCCTGAGAAGGGTCAAGTGCCCGCATTTCCAACGCGTTCCCACGCAATGGTGCTCTGGCTGCTGAGCTGCATTTTTAGCACCACCTGTCTAAAGCAATGATCATCAGATTCTAATGTGCTTAAGTATTGCCTATGGCATTGCTTAAATAACAGGTTCTTGAATTTGGATTCTGAAGATTGCGATTCAGAAAGTCTGGATAGGACCCCTGAATTAGTAATTTTAAAAAGATCTGGATGAGTGTTTTGCACATAGCTTGAGAACTGCACCTTGACCAGTGTTGTAAATATTGATCTAATGGTACAGGCACGCATAGAAAGAAGTGCAGGTGCTTTGAGTGGTGCGCTCAGAGGAATGGTTGTTATGTTGTTTGGAGAAAGCAACAAACACAAGCTTGACCGTAGAAACCTGGCCAAGCAAAGAATGAAGAAAGCACAATTCGCTCATTTTTAGTTGTGGATTAAAGGAATGACAGCCTATTATATGATTATGAATTTGCACTCTACTGTTCATCTAGATGTCATTTCTATTTCCACTAACTGCCTAGCTCTTTGCCTCACTTTTAAAAAAGAAACTGTGAAATGGAATAACAGTAGCATGTAACAGAGTTCTATGAGGGTTAAATACGTTTATATGTGTAAAACACTTAGAATGATGCCTGGTGTATAGAAAAAGCTTAGCTCAGGAAGATGATGTTGCCCTCACCATGGGCAGTAGGTCAGAACTCATTTGTTAAAGCCACATTTGTGTTGCACCATCATGTAGAAACGTTCCAAGGAGTTCCCTTGTAGTCAACAGAAGTTCTACCTTTACACACTTCTGAACTGAGAAGGAAGAAATCTGAGAGCATCTTGCTTCATGGATGGTAGTTCAGAGCAGTCAGCTTCAATGTTATGTCAGGAGCTATGGGCCAGAGTCAGTGTGAACATTTTTTTTATTTATATTTTTATTTATTTGAAAGGCAGAGAGAGGAAGGGAAGGAGAGAGGGAGAGAGAGAGAGAATGAGTGAGAGATCTATCCATCCACCAGTTCACTCACCAAATGGCCACAACAGCCAGGGCTGGGCCAAGCCAAAGCCAGGGCCAGGAGCCAGGAGCTTCTTGTGAGTCTTCCACATGGGTATAGGGACCCAAGCACTTGGGCCATCTTCCACTGCTTTTCCAGGCATATTAGCATGGGGCTGGATCAGAAGTGGAGCAGCTGGGACTGGAACCAGTGCCCACATGGGATGCCAGTGCTGCAGGTGGCAGCTTTACCTGCTGCACCACAGTGTCGGTCCCAAGTATAGTTACTTTTAAGGCTTCCAGAGCTTTTTCTGTCAGTGGCTGCTTCTCTGGTCACTTGTCTTTCCCTCTGTGGTGATTAGTAGCTATCCTGTAAAAGAGAGGCCTGTAAGCTCATCATTGAGGTGGAGAAAGAAAGAAGAGGGAGAAACCATCCAACACAGGAGCCCTGAGGGATAGGGGTGGTGATAGCAATTATGAAAAAAAAAGCTAGGACCTCTGCAGCATGCTAGATTGCTGCCTCCTTGCCCCACCAACTGTTTCTACAATGCACCTATTTCCTCCCTGCCCCTCCCAGGGAGGAGGGTTCCAAAACTGCCTCTGGCTCCCTCTGCCGATTTCACACCCTGGCCACTTCCTCCACCTTCGCTGTACGAGCTCTCCGTCTCTCTTGCCAGCCTGGGTCCCTCGAGAACTCCCACACAGCCTCCCATACAGAATCAGTCCACCTTATTTGCAGGCAGATTGTGAACAAGCTTCAAATCCTAGGCCCCAAGGCTCCACAGCTTCAGCATAATCAAACCGATTGAAAATTCTCAAAATCACTTGAGAGTTGGCAAGTTAAGGATAAATGACTCACAATCACACACTTTTTTTCATTTTAAACGTAACTAAGAATGCCTGACTAGTAATAAATTATGTAAGTTATTAAAAGCTACTAAAATCGACAAGATAAAAGCTAAGAATTGTTCAAATTCTAATAAGATGTTCAGCGAAACCACAACTTACACAAACACAATATGATGATATGATACAAACATACTTCAAATAGTTCATGAAAAAATTGAATTAAAAGATACATTTATTTGTAGGCAAACGGAGTTTAAATCCATGCATATAAGTATATATAGTTTTGTGTTTTAGTCCGTATCTCCTCTCCTAACGCCCATGGCCCTTGTGACTAGAAAACTCAGCATCTCCCTTGGTAAAGTATTTGACCTTCTGTCCTTGGTTCCTGAAGCAGCCCCAGAGCGAGGAGGATGAAAGCCAGTCTTCTGTTCCAAGGTTGGGGAGCTTTGGGCCTTAGAAGCCGAAAGCAGAACCTCTGACCTTCGCCTGCCTTCCTTTCACTGGCTCCCCAAGGCAGACCACAGAAGTAAGAATTTCTCTTCTCCAAGGCAGCTCATAGAAACTAAAAATATATTCTAATCTTCCCTTGCCTTTTCTGTCTTGGAGCCGACCATAAAGAAATTCTCTGACCTGTCTTGTCTGATAATAGATCCTAAGACCCCATTTTAGAAGGGGCCCTGGCCCCTGCCTGGGCGGAAGGGATTCTGCACAGAGAGGCCAGGTAGAGTCTGGGCAAATAGGCCTGGCTCTGTCTATTAGCATCAGATCGGACCCCTTTGTACAGCCACAATCCTCGATGTTTCCTCATGCTTCCCTTGTGCCTATGTAAAGCAGAGCTTCTGAATACCTGGACGTGAGCAGGGAGGGGAACAGGGACTCACGCTTGTGCCGGGAGCGGGGGCCACACCCCAACTCCACGGGGACAGAAGCTCCTGCACAAGGACCCTTCCAGACCTCACCCTGTGGGTCTCCTCATCTGACTGTTTATTTCTATCCTTTATCGCATGTTTTGAAATAACCCAGTAATCCTAATTGTTTCCCTGAGTTATGCAAACAACTCTGGCCAATTAACCAAGAATAAAGAGGGAACTATGGGAACCCCAATGTGTCCGTGCCAGAGGCCCAAACTTGTGAACGGTGTCTGAAGTGGGGACAGTGCTGTGGAACTGAGCCCCCAGCTTGTTGGATCTGATGCTACCCCCAGATGGATAGTGTTAGAAACAAATTTCAACTGGAGGGCACCCAGCTGGTGTCTGCTGCAGAATCAGTTGCTTGCTTGCTAGTGGGGAGACGTCCTGATATGTTACGAAACCCCAGAAGTGGTTTGTGTTGTAAGTGTACGACAGCAGAAATCAAATTTCAGGGTTTTCTTTTTTTAGCTTTTTAAAATTGCATTTTATTTTTATTTGAAAGGCAGAGAGACACAAGGGAGAGAGACAGATCTCTTATTCACTGGTAGGCAATGGCCAGGGCTGTGCAAGGATGATGCTGGGAGCCAAGAACCTGTTCAGGTCTTTCATGTGGGTGGCAGGGACTCCGCTGCTTGAATCATAAGCTGCTGCCTCCCCAGGTACAGATCATTAGGAAGCTGGAATAGCGCATAGCTGGGACTCCTTCCCAAGCATTCTGCTACGGGATGTAGATGTCCCAAGCCGCATCTCAACTGCAGTGCTAAAGGACCACCCTGAGTTTCTTTTTTTTTTTCAAAACACACAGATAATTGAAATTCCCTTGATACCTGGAAATGATGCTTTATTTTCATCATATCATTTAGTGTTCTTTGAATTATCCATGAGTTTAAACTTCTGTTAACTTTTGCATTATCACGATCCAGCTATGTGATTGGTGATCTTTTGTTCAACAGTGTAGTATACAGTGGTGCATTCCTAAATCAAGTGTCTGTTACCTATCATAATTCTTTAAATACCTTACAGAAGGGTCTGTGAGTACAGAAACCATCTCTAGCTTTGCTCAGCATTTTACCTCCAACCCCCAATACAGCTTCATCTAGAAGAGCTGCCCAGCGAATCTTGGAGTATTGATTGCAAATAACTGCACTACAGTTCATGCCTCATGACTGAAGGAAACTATGCTGGACACACTGTTTGAGCAACTCCTCCCTTCACTATTATTGCTTTGGTACTTTACCCAACTGTACAACCCTGCCTCTGACTCCCAAGCAACACATTGTAAGTCTATGATTTAGGATCTACAATCAGATGCATCTGCTCTTATAGAGAAAAAAGAAATAATACCACCAGCAGAATTCAAACAGAATACTTTTAAGGAAAAGAAGGAATTTGAGGCTGATTATATGAATCAATAGGTAGTTTAGCTAAGATGAACTCTTAACATTCTCAAATTACACTTCTGAAACCTGTAACAGTCTGTAGTAAAATATGTGCTGAATTTTAAAAATTAAATAATACAACTATTGAAGATCTCAGGGCTGCTGATACAGCGACTTTGAGCATGGGGTATGTACATGGATTCTAACGGGGAGGTCACCAAGACTGTCTGAGGAGTTCACAGTCATAGATGTTTCTTGACTTCCATATGTAACTTTTCCCAAATTGATTTTCTTGAAATGGCAGTGAGGGTCACAGCATCGGTCAAGTCCATTTCCCATATCCTCTTTCAGAATTGCCTCTCTTTCATCTTAGAAAATAAAGGCGTACCACTCATAGCCCATCCAAAACTACTTACGGCTGTGCACTGTATCAGAAATCATAATAGTAGTAGTTTATTCATAACAGCAACACTTTCACTAAGTAAAGGAACAAATAAAATAATTGGTAAATCCATTCTTCCTATAATTAAGGCATCATAAACCTTCAAAAAACCAATTTGAATAGTATGGATGTATTTCAAAAAATAATGGACCATGAAATAAAAGATAATATTATGTTAGTGAAAATATTTTGAAACCTACATATATAAGCTATCTGAAAAAGGTTTATGAAAATGTGTTATGAAAAAACTATGTGCCAATTTCAAAAACTTTTTACACCAAAATATGTTCATCTTGTAATTCCTTTTCCATGAACTTTTGATGCACCCTCTATTTGCCCATTCCCAGATCAAAGTTTTGTGTTAGGAATTTAATATGTTGCTCCTGTATGAATGTTAATTGACTTGCTTCTTCCAATCTGTGATAAAAGTCAAAGAATGTGTAGCTCCTATAGAAAGTCTTGTGACTAACAGGCAAAACAACAACAACAACAAAAAGCAGAAAGAAATATTCTAACCAGGTGAAAAATTTTGGCAAGGTTGTTTACCTGATTTTTTTTATCCAGATGTAGATCTCAGAGACAAGATAGTTTTTCATAAGGATACACATTAAAACACTAATTTGAATTAAAAAGAAATCATACTTTTTTCTGACAGGAAATAAATCTTGATTTTGCTTTATTATCACACAGTAGGGACTGGATTGACCAGTTTGATTTATGACAGGAATATCACAATAATTGAATGAGTTACATGTGTAATTCTAAAGTTTAGGTTTTTAAACAAATAATTATTCATTTTTATCTCTATATTTTAAAAGCAGAGAAACAGAAACAGAAACAGAGACACAGAAAGACCTTCTATCCACTTGTTCACTCCCCAGAGGCCTGCAACTGAGAATAGGTCAGGCCAAAGCCAGGATCCTAAAACTCTCTGGGGCTCCCATCTAAGTAGCAGGTACTTGAACCATTACCTGCTACCTCCCTGGGTACAGCAATCAGGGACTCAATCTCAGGCAGTTCAGACATAGGCATCCCAAGTATCTTAAACATCATGCCAAATACCATCCCCTAAAGTTCAGGTTTAAAATAACTTAAAAATCTCCGTGATGAAGATAAATTATTATACGGAAAACAAAGTCCTAAATTGATTTCTTTTTTTATTTTATAAATTGTTCCAAATTATGGTGGGTTAAACCAAGTGCCTGTAAGTGAAACAGTGATTGGAATAATTACCAGTCATTTTTAAGCCCTCATAATACCTTAAGTAAATGAATTAAATGAATGGATAACAAATTCCTTTGGACAGTCCAATATTCTAAACCTAAAAAAATAAAAAAAAAAAAACCCTCATGGAAGATCTAATCAAGTTCTCAACTAATAGATCATTAAAAATAAGTTTTATAATATTTCAATGAGTATGACATATAACTTGGGAGACATTTAAGTATGTAGTACACAAACACACTCATCAACTATGACAACAAAAACAAAGTAGAAAAAATGAAACACTGAACACTGAATCATTCTGGCAACAACTGAGCCAATACTTAGCAATAGGACTAGAAATCAAGAGCTGAGAAGTGTTTTATTACGAAAAACAAGAAACAGGTAGATATTTTTGTGAATACATTTTGTTGAAAAACAAAGTGAATTAAGCAAAAAGTTTAGCACTGTATCTTCAAGTTCAGATAAAGATTGTTAATTCAGAAGTGTTTGTGACTGCTATAATTACTTTGAATTCATGTTTTTTTTCTATCCAGCTTTATTATAAAGCCATATTTAATTTTTAAAATTTATTTAAAAGGCAGAGCTACAAAGAGAGAGGGAGAGACAGAGAGATCTTCCATGGCACTTGGGCCATCTTCCACTGCTTTCCCATGCATATTAGCAGGGACCTGGGTGAGAAGTAGAACTGCTTGGACTTGAACCAGTGCCCATACAGGATGCCAGAGTTGCAGGTGGAAGCCCTACCCCACTATTCCACAGAGTAGTCCCCAAATTTATGTGCTTAAGACTCTTTAGAAGTGTCCAAATCTGGATTGTCCTAAATGCTGTAAATTAGGATAGTTTTGCCTATAACCCCTTTTTTTAAAAAATTTATTTATTTAAAAGAGTCACAGAGAGACAGGACAGATTTCCCATGCATTGGTTCATTCCTACCAAATAGCGGCACTGCAGGCTGTGGCTTTACCTCGCTGCACCACAGCACCTGGCCCTTGCCCATTACTCTTGATATGAATTACAGCCCTTGAATTACTGGAATATACAAAATTAAAAAAAAAAAAGATTTGATTTATCCATTTGAGAAGTAGAGTTTAAGACAGTGAGAGGAGGAGACAGAAAGAAAGGTCTTCCTCCTGTTGGGTCACTCCCCAAATGGCCACAATGTCTGGAGCTGTGGCGATCTGAAGCCAGGAGCCAGGTGCCTCTTCCTGGTCTCCCATGCAGGTGCAGGGGCCCAAGCACTTGGGCCATCTTCCACTGCTTACCCAGGCCATAGCAGAGAGCTGGATTGGAAGAGGAGCAGCAGGGACTAGAACCGGCATCCATTTGGGATAATGGCACCACAGGTGGAGGATTAACCTGCTGTGCTACAGCGCCAGCCCCGGGATATACAAATTTTCAAAAATTTCCTTGCCTGTGAAAATAACATATTCATTACAGAAACTTTAAAATACAGGTTAAAAAAAATCAAAAATTTTGTCCATAATGCCAAAGCTCAGAAATAAATATTTATTTACCAGAATTGGAATATATTTGTGTTTTATTAATATTTTATTTAAAATACCACAATAGGAGCTGGTATTTAGCCTATTTGTTAAGATACCTTCATCCCATATTAGTGTACCTGGGTTCTATTCCCAGCTCTGGATCCTAACTTTAAATTCCTGCCAATGAAGACCTTGGGAGGCAACAGTGATGACTCAGGTAATTGGATCTGGCCAGCCACGCAGGAGACAGAGATTGTGTTTTTGTTCCAGCTGAAGTCACTATAGGCATTTGGGAGTGAACCAACAGATAACAGTTCTCTCTCTCTCTCTCTCACACACACACACACACACACTCATCAGTCTCTGTCTCTCCCTATCTCTCTGCCTTTCTCCCTGCCTCTCAAATAGATAATTTTTAAAATACTACCATAGTAACAATAACTAGAAGAATAATTTTAATGTTTACTGATTCCTTATATCAAAGTTTAAAAGTTTAAAGTTTATTTTAAATTGTGTTTTGTTGCTGTTACAGAGAAATTATGATATACAAATTGATTAAAAGATGTTAAAGCACATAAAATATTATAAAACTTATAAGTGAAAAATTATGGATATGAGTCTGAGGAGAAAAAGCTATCTTAAACTTGTGACTGTTAATATCCTTTATGTATATTCTTAATGGATGGTGGAGAGCATCAAATTGCTCTGATATGTGGGTTCCAATGGGCATATTAAAATAGCAACATGACAATTTTACTGTAAAATGTCAATATTTACAACATACTGGAAAGTACTAAATTTTTATGCCATCATTTAAATTTATGTTGAAAAATGTAGGCTGTCAACTCAGACTATGTGAGATGAAGCACATCATTTAAAAAATTACTTTAGCAAAATTAGAAAAATGCTGAAGCACATCACCGTAGAATCCCCTAAAGGGAATGAGGAATTCAAGCCTGGCGAGCACGCTGACCGTGTCCCAGCGTTCTGAGTAGCTGGAAGCTCATGCTCCTAAATGCTGCGTTCAAAGCATGAGCTGAAGTCTAAGAACATCTTTAGCCTTGTAAACTAACCTCAACTGTTACAGCTATAGAGCTTAGGTGGCTGGAAATAATCCGAGTTTGATCTTGTGCATGGTGAAAGAGCCCCAGCCTCTCCAAAACTCCATAAAGTCAAGACACTAATCATAAAAGAATAGGAACTTCAGAACTTAGGGAAATTGTGAAACTCTTAAACCTCATTTACTCTGGCTGGGTCTTCCTTTGTTGTTGAGTTTCTAAACAAGAGGAAATCAGACCTCATCCTCAACCCATACTCACCTTTCACTGTCTCTAGACTGTGCCTAAATTTTTAGCTCAACATGTCCTGGGGGGTGGGGGTGGGGTCATTATAAAATGGAACTCAAGGTCAAATTTACATATGAAAGACATATGTTTGCTTTCTGAGTATTGGCTTATTGTAAAAACCCATCAATTGTACATTCAAATTTTGTGTGTTTTATTATGTGTTAATTTTACTTCAAAAGAAAATAACTGCAAACAAATCTTTATCACTACTCAGTGACTTGCATGCTGAAATATTTAGAGAGAAGTATAGCAAGTCTTCAATCAACCTTGAAATGCATGAAAGAAAAACAGATTAAAGAATAATAAAAAGATGAATAAATAGATAAGTAACAAACACATGATTGTAGGTATACCTGTGTTCACTATAAAAAGTCATCAGTACACAGTATTCACTATCAAATTTTTCATTGTATTTCACATTTGAAATTTCTATAATAAACAATGTAATGAGTGCTAATTTTTATGGAGAAAAAGAAATATTTCTAGAAATATTTGCTGGGGAGATTTGTCTAAAGAAAAGTAAAGTCAATTTTAAAAACCAAGATGCAAATTATTTTAATTCACATAATGAGGAATAATGGCCACTCAGCCCCAGACCTGTAGTTCCTTAAATGGAGTAGACTACCCTTAAGGGTACATATTGTAATCATAACCACACAAAAACAAGTGCAGGAATCTATCTTCTGGCTTTCCTTGAAGATTTGGGGTGGGGAGAGGTAGTTATTAGGATCAAGTGATAAATAGCTTTGCTTAGACCGCATGGTGGTAGACCTAGTCAAACATGAATCTCATTCTCTAACTGGATAAAGAGGTGGAAAGAAAAGCTAGAGTGACAGGAAAAATTCCTACACTGAATCCCAAGTCCATGACTGAAGCTGCTATGGTAGAAGGGCAAAGTAGAAGGCCTGTACGAGATCTTCATGTCAAAGAAAGAAATTAAAATCAATATGGCATCACTGTGTGGATCAGATTTTAGTTGCAAGTTCAGTCTAAATGTGCAGGGGTGCTAATGCGCCTCATATTGCCAACTCTCTGAAGCTGTATGTGTTGAAGCTGTATTGGTCTATTATAAGGCTGATCATATGGAATGACTTCAATTAGAACTAAGAATTGGAGGAAAGGATGTGAACCTGATATCTGGTATGTCATTATAAAACCAACAAACGCTGTTACTGCTGCCTATGGAAGAGAGATAACCCGAGCAGTACGCTTTTACCCAACAGGGATAGCAGCGCATTTCATTTCAGAGCGATGTCTTCGCTGCACATATGCGCTGCAGTTTATTTATAAGAAATTTCTCCATTTCACCAACTTTCAAGTAAATTATTACATTGGTCCATTATATGGATAAAGTCATTGAAAATGTAGTTCTATTGAGAGACTCAGCAATGAGTCCATTGAATTGTAAGGTGGCTGTTTGATATTCAGACACAAAAGCCGATTACAGTATTGACTGCAAGCACTATTCACAATTATCAAGAAAATAAATATCAAAATGTCTTGTGCACATTATGGCTAGAAAAGAATATGGATGAAACTCGGTTGATAGTTTTCCATTACTAAGTCCAATAGTAAAAGTTAGAGGGAAATGACAGCAGTGCTATAGAGAAAGGACTACTGGAGATTCAGCTCTCTTGGGGATCAAAGTTTGGTCACTCCTGACTGGAGAGCACCAACCAGCTGATGTCCTAGGTCTGTGACAGCAAAAGAAAGGAAACCAGATGGAGGATAAGAAGGTACAAATACCAGGCAGCCACAGCCTCGTGATCATTGCTCCAAAATGCTGCATACCCAATGTCCCCTTCCTTATTATCTCAAGTATATGATATGGTTTCAGAAATCTCATGGAGATTTTCATTATCCTTTCATTCCATTTTTCTATGTATGTTTTGAAATACCTCATATATAAAATCTAAACTCCATTTTGTTTTATTTTTTTTTTCTTCTCAGTCTGGGTCCCTGATGGTGGGCCTTGCAGTTTAATTTACACTTGTGGAGTACCAAGTCTCTGAAATAAATTCAAAGAGAAGGGAAAATAACTGTATTCTCTAGGCTTTCAATAAAATACTATACTATACTGGATGGAAGGTTGGGGGTTAAGTATGTCTTGCTGTGAAAGTAGTGTGCTTTCCCCTTGGGAGGAAAGTTGGGTGACAGTATTCTTTTTGTAAAGGGAAAGGATCCCTGTGGCTCTTGGGCTAAGGGACTGTCTAAACTTGATAAGAGGCAGAGGTTCACCTCTCAACACCCAGAAACCAATGACATCAGTTGCTTCCCTCCATAGCCACTGGGAGCTAGAAAGGAGGTTAAGCCAGTCATTGCTCCCAATTGAAAGATGCTGAATCAGGTGAGAATTATTTATGGTAGTGGTGATGTGGAGAGTTTGGCTGTCCAGCAATATCAAGTGTCCATAGATGATGGAATCAATGACAGCACCCTAGACTCTTCTTGCAATGTCATTTTAGACATGTTCCCTGTAACTTAGCTTTTCTTAATTCCTGTCTTCCTTGTATACATCATTCTATAAGATTTCCCAAGAGATTATGATCTGATATTATTCTAATAAATTAATTTTCTTAAATTATCTAGCATTGTCTAGTGTCCATTGTCTGAGACAAAAATTGTGACTCACGGAAAGAGGTATCAGATGGAGTACAATCAAAAGAATTATTAAACCATGAAGCTACATTATTGTCACAGGGTTTATCCCTACAAGGTGGGTAGAGGTAAGAAGGCAGGATATTGGGTCTTCTCTCATTTCTGAAATAAGGAATGCCCCATGACTTCTCATCAGATATTTCTGAGTGATTAAAAGGAAAAATCCACTCAAGTTGTTATTTTGACTTTGGTAAACTTAATTATGAATGAATGTATCCCCATATATTTGTTAGTCCAACATATTTCTTTATCTAGAGTGCTCATTTGTATTTATAATAGATGGAGAATCTGTAATACAAAAATCCTGAATCTGAAATACTCCAAAATCTGAAAATTTTTGAGCACTCTCATGTGAGTGATGTTTCACATGCAAAATACAGACATAATAAAAATGCCATAAAAACTTACTTTCAGGCTATATATTTAAGGAGCATATGAAACATAAATAAGTTTTGTGTTTAGACTTGTGTCCCATCCCCAGGATAAATCATTTTGTTCATGCAAATATTTCAAAATAAAAGATATGAAATCTGAAACTCTTCTGGTTCTGAGAATTTCAGAAAAGGAATACACAATCTGTATTTATTTTTATATTAGATTATTTGTATGTTATTATCAGTCTCGCTCAACATCAAGGATGCACACCTGAGTTCAATGAAATGTGAGCAGAGATGATAAGGGTAATCTTCAGCCTTATTCCCCAGAAACCACCCAAGGGTCATTCTTGATGCTTTTGTCTGCTTGCCACATTGTTACAGGTGGAATTTCAGAGCAGCAAGAGCAAACTTGGGTTGAGGATTGCTCCTAACCAATTAAAAACACTCATTTGATCTCCATGTGAACATGAAATAGACTTGTACATTTTGCATTGAGCCATTTTGCATTTTGTCATTTGTTTATTATCACAGTTGGATTTCTCTACCCTAGCTAGAGAAATCTCTTCAGCATTAAATATAGAAGATTAAATCTAAAACATCACCAACATATGGATAATAACTCCACAAAGAGATTTATTTCCTTCACCAGTATCTCTGCATAAGCAGGGTGCTGAGTTTAGGCAGATTTCATTCTCAGTTTTCACACTTGTTATTTTGGCAATTTTATATATATATATATATATATATATATGTCAGAGTTATTCTCAGAAATTGACAAGACGTTGGCCTCAATCAGCATTTTTTTAATCATTCTGGGTCCTCCTTCAAGGAGACCATGCAGAGACCCACACAATCATCGGTATAACGACTCAAGACAGCCATCAACACTTATTGTCACATCCCTTCCTTGGAAATGTCCCTGGGTGCAAGAGATGCCTGTTGATCTAACAGAAAATCTAATCCACTCCCTCTCTAAGACATAGTGAAAATCATGAGAAGTATTTTCCCCATAACAGCAGAGATATATCAGCTTAGAGAAAAAACTGCCTGGACACTCTTACTCCACAGAAAATGCACATTCTCAACAGAGTGGTGAATATTTTGGTGAGAGAAGAGGTGTTCTGTTCCTACTGAGGTCCATTCTTAAGACTGGAGCACAACCACTGCCCAAAGTCATGTTGTTCTAACATTTCCTGAACTCTTATAAGGAAACAGAATATATAAGTGATGTAAAGATGCAACCTCTTGGGGACTGCTTGACCAAGGAACCAGTGGACACACCCTGCCCCGTAGGGTCTGAAAGTCCAGCTACTGAAACAGGTTTGAATTCTGAGCAAGGAAACACACTCATTCTTCCCCTGCTTCTGCATTAATATGATTTTTATCACAAGAAGTTCTGTTGCTCTCTGGCTGCTACTGCAGGCTCTTGAGAAAGTCCATGTCCTATTTTTTCTCCTCCTGTTTCCTATCCTGCATCACACTGTGGCAAAATTCATGCCATGTTGTTCTAATTCCCATTTTCTCTGTATTCTCTCTCCATAAGACATGGCTTTTTCATGGTCAGAAACTGAACCATACCCAGCTTTGCATGCTTGGTACTTAGCTTAATGCCTAGTATACACTAAAGATTCAAAAGTTGGAAACAGTTGTCATGATGCTCTCCAAAAAGATTCTAGAGTAAATGAGAAAATGTACTGCTAATCATATCAGACTCTTCCATCTGGGTGGTGGACATAGCTAACAGAGTGACGGACTCAGGGCTGAGGACACCTTATACATGGAGCATGTCTCAACATTTCTCCTTGGGCTTAGATCTGATGGTCTGTCTTAAATGTAGATCAAAGTCATTTAACAGTGGCATAAGAAACAAGGTCCAAGAAGGGAATTCAGGAATGGTCCTAAGAATGGGAGAAGAAGCAGAAGTTTGCAACCCATAAAAATATGCTTGGAGGGAGGTGGTGACTGCAGTTAAGTAGAAGAAAGCAGAGAAGGTTTGCAATTAGAAGGTCTTCACTGATTCTAAGAACCACACAAACATAAGAGACCCTAATAATGGGTAAATATCTTAAAGAAAAGTGGAGTAAGGCAGTGCCATATTCTCCCAAATTTGTCCTAAAAAGCAAAGACTGATGGTGTAAGTATGGCTGAGGGTTGTACAAAGTGAGCTTCTACCCACTTCAGAAAGGAAGGACCTCAAGGAAGTACTGAATGTCAAGTAATCATTCTTCTTGAAGTCAATTATTTAGATAAATGCTCATCAAGTCCCTATTATTATTCCCTGTCATGTGGCCTCCCCTTGGGATCTGTAGGGAGTGTCCTGGGGCCAGCTGAGCACTCAGTTTGGGAGAAGCCCAGACCTTCACTCTGGCCACCACATGGTAAGTATCAGAATCTACTCTGGAGATTCCACAAAGCAGGTGAACCAAGACATAAGGGCAAACTTTGCCACCTGTCTGAAGTCCTCACCTGCCCCTCACTGCCTTTCTGTTTGCTGCCTTGTGAAAGTATGGCCGTGTGAGTGGTTCTCAGGTATAGTTAATGACGCTTTGGGGAGAGTAATATGAATTGAAGCCTTATAAAGTTAATGGTGAAATATTTTAGAAGCACATACCAAGGTTTGTGCACAAAGCAGTCCTCTGCCTCATGTTCATGTCATAATCTGTAAGCCATTCAGTGTGTGTTTGGGAATCTTTCCTCTTCAACTTATTCCATCACTGTTTTCATGGGAACGGGTGCCTTGCTCTATGCATATGGCTGTTCCATGGTCCCATGTGGCCACCATGCTCATTGTCAGTGACAAAAGTCCTTTTCCTTAAGACTATGCCTGTCTTCCCTTCTTCCCCTTAAGACTTTAAATTCCTTTGCCCCTATTCTTTGGAGCTTTATCTTCCAAGTTCATGAAGTTCCACTCAAGCAAACAAGAAAAAAACAAAAATAAGAGCCTTAACCCTAAACCTTGCTCCAGTTACAAGTGATCTCTTCATATAAATGGATCCCATATTTACATATAAAGTGCCCCTGTTCTCTCTCTCCCCTTGCACATTTTATGGATCAAGGATCATTAGATCTGAAGTGTGCAGACAGGGAAAGAATGTGTGAAGCACAGAGGATTCCAAGATGGTGGAATAGGGCGAGAGCTTAATGCTCTATTCTAGGGGAAGATAGCTAAAAAAAACAAAAACAAACAAACAAAAAAAAACCAAACACTAGTGGGGAGAGTGCAAGAGTGCAATCTCATGGAAGAGTTAGAAGACTACAGAGGAAATTCCATGCAAATGAGAGGAACACTGTGGATCTATGTGGAGGGTATGGATGTGTACAACTCAGGGTCCCAGCAGCCAAGAGTCTCAGCACCAGCTTTAGACAGTGAGGTGAAACCAGACAGCAGCAGCCCAAGCCACTGGTAGTAAAGCTGCCAGAGGAGTAAAACATAAAGAAAAGATTCTAAAATGTGCAGGAGAGAAATGCCAGATTACTTTCAGAGGATCTCCAATTAGATTCCCAGCTGATTTCTCCTCAGAAACCCTACAGGCCAGGAGAGAATGGTGAGATACACTCCAAGTCTTAAGAGAAAAGAATTGTCATCCCAGAACACTGTACCCTGCAAAGTTTTCATAATATTTCCTTCACAACTGATATGGGAAATCTGACCTTGAAAAAATAAATTGACCAAGCTTGATAGAGCAGCATCCGCACTGAAGGCTCTTCCCACTGCCTTGGCTGCTCCCGTGGTGGGGACAACCTTCATCTCTCACCAGCCCAGAGGCCTTGGCACTGCCCGCCTCCCATCCCTCCATGTCCTGCTGCCAGAATGTTCTACCCAAAGCACTCATCTGATCCAAACGCATTTTGTGCTTCTCAGTTGGCTCCAGATTCAAGCACAGACTCTAAGTAGAATAGATTTTCAAGGCCTTTTGCAGCCACTAGACTTCAAAGATGTTCTGAGAAGCACACTTTCTTTTTTCACATTTAACATCTCTGAAATCAGTTTGTGTCTTAAAAATCCCTGGCAGGCATGCAGCGGATGTGGTTGTTACTGCCTGTAGACACACATCAGAATCTGCAGAATGGGTCTCAGCGTCCTGGAGGAAATCCCGGAGACAACAGTGGAGTATTCCTTAAAGAAACGCCATGTCACAGGGCTTTGGTGGCACAGAGGAGAACATGGTCTAGAAATGCAGCACTTCAGGGTCTCAACTCGGGATGTGGAAAGTGAAGATGGTTTAAGCATTCATCAGCCAAGTTATTTTGCATGAGAATGATACATGATGTCCAGCTAATTCTAAAAGAGTTGCTTGAGTACAATAAAGGAAGTATTTTAAATGTAATAGATTAACTGGCTGGGTTTTTTTTTCTGAGGAGTGGATAAAATAATGGTACACATTACAGTGGATAGTGATTTTAGATTTGATTGAAATGGAATATCTCAATTCTAATCATCCAGTTAATTCCTGATCTATTCCTCTGTAAACCTCACCACTGGTGGTTCCTAGATCGGGTACATAGTTTTCAGCCTTTGCTCATTTCATTTACTCTCCTGGAACTGTTATCATGCATCTAATTGACACCTGTTGAAATTCTATGCAATCTTCAAGAGCCAGTTTAAATGTAATTCACTCCATGAAATCCTTCCTATTTCACTCACTGACTGTGATCTCCTCCAGGGTTTTTTAGACTCCCACATTGCTTGTATACCTATTGTACTTAAGAAATAATAAACTCATGAAATTCTCCCACTACCTTGGCACAGTGGTAGCATATTTCATCCCGTTTAATCTTTGCAATAACCTTCAGAGTTAGGAATTAGTCTCAGTTCTTCAGATTAGTTTAACTGAAGTTGAGAGAGAATAGTTAACATACTTTTTTATAAACTTAGTTGTAAACATGAATCTTTTTCTAAATTCTTGTCCATTGTGGGAGGCAGGCTTCCTTTTATTCACAGCCTTCCCTCCCCATTTTCATATTGAATACACTGTATTGAATTTAATTAAATGTGAACTACAAGATGCCATTCAAAGCTAAATTTTCTTGAAAATGACGGTCCAAGTTTATGTGAAAAACAAGCTAAAGTATTTTGAATTATACTTTTCATTATTAGGCTGATATTCTTTGATATACCCATTTGTTTAAGAAAAATTAGCATTATGTTTCATTGTGAGAAAAGAACTATAGAAGCTTAGCCTCACAAATGCTGTGATTATTTTTCTTGTTCCTTCTGTTATTTTCTTAAATAATAATTCAGAACTTCTGAAAATGTAACCACAACAATCAGTTTACATTCAAAATAATAAAAAGCAAGAAATAGAATTCTCCCTGATGCTTATGGGAAGAGTTAGCTATGGAGAAAGACAAAGACTATTTCTTTGCAAGAAGAAGGGGGGAAGAAATTTCCTTGTCACAAATATAAGCAGGAGAGGCCAGTACATTCTTGAATTCAGACTTGATCCCAGTTCAGGTTTCTCCTATTTCTTTCTTTCTTTCTTTTTTTTTTTTTTTTTTTTTTTTTTTTTGACAGAGTTATACAGTGAGAGAAAGACAAAGAGAAAGGTCTTCCTTCCATTGGTTCACCACCCAAATGGCCTCCATGGCCAGAGGTACACCGATCCGAAGCCAGGAGCCAGGTACTTCTTCCTGGTCTCCCATGCGGGTGCAGGCGCCCAAGCACTTGTGCCATCCTCCACTGCCCTCCCAGGCCACAGCAGAGAGCTGGACTGCAAGAGGAGCAACTGGGACTAGACCCCAGCGCCCATATGGGATGCCGGCACCGCAGGCAGAGGATTAACCAAGTGAGCCGCGGCACCGGCCCCTCTCCTATTTCTTTTGAACTTAGGCAAGCTATTTATCTTTTTTGGACATCAATAGTTGAATTTATAAAATGAAAATCAACCAAAATGTTGTTTTAGGACCACTGATGATAGCACAGATAATGGAACATTTGATCATATCTAAGAAGAGGACTGTGATACAATCTGATGTTTCTTTAAAACAAACAAATGGGGGCCAATGCTGTTGGGTAGTGGGTTAAGCCACTGCCTGTGACACTAGCATTTCATGTAAGTGCCGGTTTCAGTCCCAATTTCTCCACTTCTAATCCAGCTCCCTGCTAATGCATCTGGGAAAGCAGCAGAGGATGACCCAAGTCTTTGAGCCCCTGCTACCCATGTGGGAGGCCTGGATGGAGTTCCATGCTCCTGGCTTCATCCTGGCCCAGCCCTGGTTTTTATATCCACCTGGGAAGTGAACCAGTATACGGAAAATCTCTCAATCTCTTTTTCTCCCCCGGCCCCCATAACTCCGCCTTTCAAAGAAATACATAATCTTTTTTTTTAATCTGACATGTAGAGTTATAGACAGTGAGAGAGAGAGAGAGAAAGGTCTTCCTTCTGTTGGTTCACTCCCCAAATGGCTGCCACAGATGGCGCACTGTGCCAATCTGAAGCCAGGAGCCAGGTGCTTCTTCCTGGTCTCCCATGCGGGTGCAGGCGCCCAAGCACTTGTGCCATCCTCCACTGCCCTCCCAGGCCACAGCAGAGAGCTGGACTGGAAGAGGAGCAACCGGGACTAGAACCTGCTGCAGGCAGAGGATTAACCAAGTGAGCCACGGCGCCAGCCCCGAAATACATAAATTTTAAAACAATCAATCAAACCTCTTGCTTCTATGTGCAGAACAGAATAGAGATGGTCAGGAGTTGGGTAAACAGAAAAATGACTATGGGTTCCCCCAAAAAGGCAGCCTGAACTCTATTACAGTCATAGGAGCACAGGCATTTCAGGTGATTGCAATTAAGATGATTTTAGAAATGGAATCCCTTTAATTTGGAATCAAGAAAAACCTTTATTTCTGTGGATTGTGTGACTAGGCAGACAGTCATACCATTAATTGAGATGGAGATGACTGAAGAAGTCAGGTTGGGCAGGAGAAAGTAGAATAAAAAATTTCACTTATACAACAAAAGTCTACTTTTAGTAATTAACAGTACAGTTTTTGAAACCAAAATTTACATTTGTGTTTTAATTTTGATGATGTCTTTTTTGTTAATCACACTTGAAATATTAATCCGAGCAAGGAATGCTTTCTTCCTTTGCTACACAGGTAACAGTAACGCCCAGATTTCCTCTTAGCAGCAGCAGGCATCAATTAACTGTGGCGATGAGTCAGCCATCTTGACTAAACATTGAACTGTCCTCACAGCTTTCCCTGTAGGAGTGATAATTCTGATTCAGGGACTTAGTAACTTAGAGTGGCTTGGCTTCTTTGCCCTTGGAAGAAGTGGCCCCTTTGGGGGCCTAGAAGGTTTGATTGCATCATCTATCAAACCAGACCATTTTCCAACCTCAGCCTTTCTTATCTCCTTTCAGAATCACTTTATCAACAAAAATCTACATTGTTCTGGCTGACAACCTCTTTCCTGATGGATTTATGAACATAAAACCAATTGTTATATGATGATTGTCATAATCACAGTTGTATAATCGCAGAAATTGTATAATTTTATTTTACCTTGCATTTACAATAATCACCATTACAATCTGCAACTAAGTTTCTTACACTTCCCCTCTCGGGGCCTGCCCAAGCAAGTAAGTCTAGATGATTATGATTGATGAATGATGGAATCAGATGACCTCCAAGTAGACTTCCCCTTCTCAACTTCTGTGGATTACATATTGAATTTTTTTTGCAAAAACCAAAGTGCTTAATTCTCACATGGATGTACTAATTTACTGAAGTTTTATAGTGATACTCACATTTTACTTGATGAGTAGAAATGGTATCTGATATATTGAGAAAGAAGAGAGTACTAGCAGTTTTCAGTGAAAAGGTGCAAAGGCATCTGGGAGAGTGGCTTGTTAAGTGAACATCTGTTAATGAGGTAGGATGCTCTGGTAGAAAGATCTCAGTCATTGCCCCCATTCAGACCCTAACTAGTTACTGAATTTGAACAGGACCTCACATCTCTGGATCTCAAATTCCTTTTGAATTAGATCAGAGTTGCTACCCCTCTGCACTATTGGCACTTAGGGATGAACAATTTTTTTATTGTATGTGACTATCCTACTTCTTGTAGGATCTTAGAAGCACACCTTGTACTAGATGCCACTAGCATTCTCCACCACAATGTTTCAACAGCCAATAATGCCTTAAGACATTGGCGAATGTCCCCTGGAAGCAGATTGCCCCTACTGAGAACTTCTGCACTAGGTGACTCTATGAGGAAGATATGCTCAATGAAAGAAGAGTTGTCAACAAAGATGCTCTCAACAAAGACGCCCCCCCCAAAGGCCGGCGCGGTGGTGCACTAGGTTAATTCCTCTGCCTGCGGTGCCAGCTTCCGATATAGGCGCCAGTTCTAGTCCCGGTTGCTCCTCTTCCAGTTCAGCTCTCTGATGTGGCCTGGGAAAGCAGTAGAGGATGGCCCAAGTACTTGGGCCCCTGCACCTGATTGGGAGACTAGGAAGAAGCTCCCGGCCCCTGGCTTTGGATCAGCACAGCTCCATCCATTGTGGCCATTTGGGGAGTGAACCAGCAGAAGGACCTTTCTCTCTATCTCTCTCACTGTCTTTAACTCTTCTTGTCAAATAAATACATAAAATCTTTAAAAAAAAAAAGATGCCCCCCCAAAAAACACACACACGCACACTTCCATTGGTAACTACTTTAAAGTTTTCACTTTTTTAAATTAAGAGATAATCACTAGTGGAACTTTCAAATAGATGTGTATCTTCTGAATTAATACAATAGAAATAGGTAAAGTTCATTGTATTAGCCAATGTTTCATCACTACAATGAAGTACCTGAGGAAGGATAACTTTATAAAAAAAAAGTGAAATTTATTTACCTGGAAGTTTCAGCACTTCAAGGGTGTGCTACTGGTGTCAACTCACTTCTGATGAGGAATGTCATGCTGACAAAGTCTCGAGGTGGCGTATGGCATCACGTCACAAAGTAAAGGGCAGCGAGTGAGTATGCTTATGTCTTGTCTGGTCTCTGTTCTTCTTCACTTAAAGACACCAGGATTCAATTAGAGAGCTCCCTGATGACATTATCTACACCGAATCATCGTCTAACACCGTAGTTGGATTATGTTTCCATACTCCTAACACCATTAACATATGACTTTGGGAATTAACCTCTTGTATGTGTTTAGGAATACAAATCACATTTAAATCATAGCACTCATGATTTATTGAAAACAAATAGGAAACAGGAGACTTCAACAACAAAAGCAAGCTCAGAGCATGATATAAGACAATATCAACTCAACCTAAATGACTGAACATATCTATCAAAAGATAAAAGCACTCAGGTTGCTGTAAAAGAACAAAATTGAACAACAGGTATAAAACAAAATGCCTTAATAAAATTTAAAAAGAAAAGGATAGTGATTTGCCTCACAAAAAGCAATAAAAAGAATACAATAGTATAATTAATTTCAACCAATCTACAAGTCAAAGGAAAAAAATATTAAAACTGAGCAAAATCCTTTCATATTAATAAAAGAGCATAGAAAATTTGAGTAATATAATTGAAATAATTAAATGAATTAAAATTGCATTTTATGAGAATTTTACAATCATTTCATGGAACTCTGAAATACTTGTTATCTTTTAAAAGTGACTGTCTGTTAAGCCAAAAATGAGCCTCAATCCACTTCAAAAAACTGTAGGTGGCTAGGTCATATTATTTGATACCATAAAGTGAATCTATGAAACACTTAAAAGGTACTATTAAAAAAAGCCTAACAAACCATTTCCTCCAGCAAGAAATAACATAGAATCACATTTTTGGAAGATCAGGAACAGAGAATCTCACACTTGAAAATGCATGTGATACAGACTTTCAATTCTAACCATGAAAGAGATATTGGCTTGGCAAGTAAACAACTGTGAACTTATTTAATGCATCATTTCTCTTTCCATGTGTTGGTGCTGTAAAAGGATTGTGAAGCAGGCAAGGGATATTAGAGTCATATCCCTCCTGGGTTCCTCCAGTGACATTTTCCAAATGTTCGTGGAGACTCAGTGCTGAGCCAGGTATGGCTGGGAGAACGAAAGAGAAATTGCTTCATCAACGTGTCTGGGGTGCCTGGGATTGTCAGAGTACCTGAGGGAAGGTGTAGGAGACCCCCATCCCAGGCAGGGTCCTAAGCTGCCCAGGCATCAAGCAAAACTCTAGCAGAGAGCCTCTGCAGAGGGGAGGAGCTAACAGGTTTCTGAGGTTGCACAGTGCAGAGGAGAGGCAGTTCCCACCCAGCTGGATGAGAGACAGAGCTTGGCCAAAACCTCAGACTTCCAGTTGAGACTCTGCCCACTGAAATTCTTCAAACTTACACACAGATGTGAAAGAAAAAACCCAGAACATTCGAAACCTGTGGTATAGCAGTATATCTCTTACATATGTAATTGGAGACAAACCACATTTTTGAAGGGATACTGGTGGAAATATTCTTAAACATATGAGATGTAGTCAGGTTATATTCACAAGAAAAACAATCTCTCACACAGTTTTTATATTACATCTAAAGAGGAAAAAATAAACAACTTGGTAGTGGAAGAAATACTGCTGTTTGAATTTTCCAAGAGGCCCCCATACTCTGCATTTTGATCTTGAACCTATTTCTGTCTAATGAAATTGAGGGGATGAAACTTCTTTTCCAGACTGAGACACTAAGAGACTGTGCCTCCTCCATCTCTCTTCCTACTCCAGCAATACAGTGGTCAAATATTTCAGATAACGCAACTGTAAGATGGAAAGTTGCTGGACAAATTAATCTTTGTCAGGCTCAGCAGCATTAATTATGTAACCATTAAAAAGGTAGGAGAATACAGTCAGAAAAGAGTTTATAAGAAGCAGAAGATGAAAACACTAACATAAATCAATGGATTCAAAAGATGTAAAAATGAACATTTTTCTTTTAAATTATTAAATAAGCAAACCTGATCAAGGATCAATGTAGGACATAAATCAACATTAGTGTTAGTTTCCTGGGGCTGCCCTAACAAATTACTACTAACTGGGTGGCTTGAAATAGAATTTATTCTCTCACAGTCCTCGAGGGTAGAAGCTCCAAGTGAAGATGTTGGCAGAACCACAATCTCTCTGAAGATTCTAGAAGACTGTTATGAACTGAATGTTTGTGTTCCTTCTAAATTTTCTATATTTAAAACTTTATGATGGTGTCAGCAGGTGGGTCTTTTGGGAGGTCATGAAGGCAGACCTTGTATGAATGGCATTAATTTCCTTATAAGAAGAGAAACAAGAGCTCTCTCTCTGTCCCCCACCCTCTCTCTCTCCATTTCAATATGTGATGGCACAGCAAGAAGAAGACTGTATGTAAACCAGAACCCAACTACACAGATACCCTAATCTCAGGGGCTATGGTATTTTGCTGCAGCCTGAAGAGACTAAGAACAACAACAACAAAAAAAATCCTTCCTTATCTTTTTCCTAGTATGTGCTGGTCACTGGCATTTCTTGACTTTGCTTGTTGTGAAGCTGCCAAGGATAATTCTAACTTCTGTCTCTATTCTTCTTTGGGGTTTGTCTTTATCTTTTCTCCACTTCTTAAGGACACCAGACACAATGCACTTAAGGCTCCTCATAAATGATATGATCTTAACTAATCACACCTACAAAGAAACTACTTCCAAATAAAGTCACATCCACAGGTACCTAGGTTATGACTTCAACATGTCATTCTTTTTTGTTTTTTTTTTAAAGATTTATTTATTTATTTGAAAGTCAGAGTTACACAGAGAGAGGAGAGGCAGAGAGAGAGAAAGGTCTTCCATCCGCTGGTTCACTCCCCAGATGGCTGCAAAGGCTGGAGCTGCACCAATCCGAAGCCAGGAGCCAGGAGCTTCTTCCGGGTTTCCCATGCAGGCGCAGGCCATCTTCTACTGCTTTCCCAGGCCATAGCAGAGAGCTGGATGGGAAGTGGGACAGCCAGGACTCAAACCGGCACCCATATGGGATGGCAGCGCTTCAGGCCAGGGCGTTAACCTGCTGTGCCACAGCACCAGCCCCCAACATGTCATTCTTAAGGGACACAATTCAAACCACAAGAAAAGAGACACATGGCAATATAGAGTAGATCTGAAAATTGACAGGAGACTATGCAAATGCATAGTACTAGGAAATACAGGATATTTTGGAAACCTCCTAGTTACCATAGTTAGTTCAAAAAGCAGTAAACCTACATGGATCAAAGTTGGCAGAACTTTGGGGACAATCGTGAGGCCTCTTCCAACCCCTTGGGAATATGAAATGGGGAATTGGCTTCCAAAAGCTGTAATTTGGAGCAGGTGTTTGGAATAGTAGTTCGGCTGTAGCTTGGGACGCATGCATCCCATATCTGAGTGCCTGAATTTGAATCCTGGCCCCCCAGTTTCCATTACAGCTTCCTACAAATGTAGACACTTGGAGGCAGTGGTAATGGCTCAAGTAGTTGGGTTCCTGCCACCTACATGGGAGACCCATATAAAACTCCAGTTTCCTGGGTTCAGCCTGGCCTAGTCATGGCATTTCAGGCTTTTGGAGAGTTAATCTCAAGAGATCTCTCTCTGTCTCTCTGCCTTTCAAGCAAAATAAATTTTAAAAGATTAAATAAAATGTACAAGTTAAAGGCAAAAGAGATGTTTATGAAAATTTTCCTGGAATGAATTTAAGCTTTACAAGAATTGACTAAAATCTGACACAACATAATAATAAGGCAGTCAGAAAACAATGATTTCAAAAGAAGACAATTGACTAAAAATTCAGAATGAGTCATCATATGGAGAGATTTGCTTTTTGTTTTATAAAGAAAGCAAACAGCTTGATTGATCTTTTTGAAAAAGGAAACTTTCGGCCAGCGCCGCGGCTCACTAGGCTAATCCTCCACCTAGCGGTGCTGGCATACCGGGTTCTAGTCCCGGTCGGGGTGCCAGATTCTGTCCCAGTTGCCCCTCTTCCAGGCCATCTCTCTGTTGTGGCCCTGGAAGGCAGTGGAGGATGGCCCAAGTGCTTGGGCCCTGCACCCCATAGGAGACCAGGAGAAGTACCTGGCTCCTGCCTTCGGATCAGCGCGGTGTGCCGGCCGCAGCGCGCTGGCTGCGGCAGCCATTGGAGGGTGAACCAACGGCAAAAGGAAGACCTTTCTGTCTCTCTCTCTCTCTCACTATCTACTCTGCCTGTCAATAAATAAATAAATAAAAAGAAAAAGGAAACTTTTATTCTCAGGCTAATATATATTGAAGAGGAGTTAACAAGGAAAGAATTAGATTGCCCTGCGAAAGAAAAAAGAAAGAAAAGAAGAAAAGAAAATCACAAGTGTCTTTGAATTGTCCACTGGTAGATAAAGACAACACTCGGGGTGCTGGAAGATGGGACACAGGAAGAGCTGAGATCGTCTTGGATGAAGATAACCCCACAATGAACAGTAGCTAGAGCCAAAGAAGTGACACAGCCAATGAGAAGTTTCTGTTAGGAAATTACTAATAAATCAACCAGAACTATGATTTCTAGTTTTCACTATGAAGAGATTTCTTAAACCTGCCCGCAATTTTAATCCCTTATTATCAAACTTTGTGATCTCCAAATCTTCATTAAAAGTCTAAATCACACAACAATTGTACTGCAGATGTTCTTTGAAAAGATGAAGAGAAAGATGGCTTGCTTGCACTTAGGTCTGCTGGACATATATCTTGCATATTATATATGAAATAATACAGATTTCAAGTCCTGGCAAGAATTCATGGCAAGGTATGACAAGATAAGTGATCCACCAGTCCAAGAACAAAAATACACTTTGCATGTCTCCTAAGTGTTACTATATTTTGCTTTATGAATGTCCAAGCCATTGTATTTTGATATTAAATGATAAGATAGCTAATAGATATTAAATGCTACAAATACCTGATGCATTTGATACACTCAAGGTGCAGCTGGCTTTTCTCTGCCTTGGCTTGAGAATAGGGAAATCTCCAGGAGAAAAATGTGCTTTGTTTTTCCATTCAGGTTTACTATTTATTAGTTAATTTATTTATTTTACATTATGATACACTGCACAATGTTTTGGGAAATACAATATTTAGGAAACGGAAATGGTACCTGTTCAAATAAGACAATAAAGTGTAAGAGCACAATATGGGAAACAGTTGAAACATTGTAAGATAAAAGAGGGAAATAAAAGCAGCAAAGTTTTTTTTTTAAGAATTAATTTCCTCTTCCTCATCTTAAACAAACAACAATGTATCTCCTAGGATCCATTGGGAGGGATGAAGGTTTGGAACACTCATGTTCAGTGCAGTGTTGGAGTGTTGGGGGATGAACAGGCTTCTGGGATCTGCCACCAAGCAGCATGGTGGTCTCTTTCTGTGCCTTGGCTGTCAAATTTACAGAAACAGAGTAATCAATGCAGAACTGACACCATAGAGGCTTCTGCACACCAGCCAATGCTCTAAGCAGTTTGCATATACGATGTCATTTAGTTGATGATGAGGTGAGTGATGTTATTCCATCTCTGCTCTTCCAGATGAGGAAAATGCCCAGAAGGATTGCGAGTTGTGATTCGCACCTTGCTGCTATTGCTTTGTCCTCCAATCCTAAGGAATAACATCATCTTCCTTACTTCCCTACAATTGCCCTTCTTTCCTGGCTCTGTGTTTGTCGGCCTGGAGGGTGGGTCGGGGGCTGATCCAAGGTTTGTACCAGAAGAGTGAGGCTGCTGAAGGCCCTCTCTAGGTCCTTTGGATTGGGGAGTTATTTGTTTGTGTTTTAGAACTCCTTTCTCCAAGTTGTTTTTTGATAATGAGAGAAAATGAGGGATAAATGGCTGGAAATGTGTTTCTGTGGTTTAAAGGAACCAAGGAAAGGTGGGAAGAAGTTTCCCTTCAACATACCAACCTTGCATGCCAGTGTCTCATGAGTAAAAACATTCTTCTGTTTACCCACCAGCTGACTTTGGATGCTACTCCATGGAAGACCCCAGGAAGTCTCAAAAGAGAAGGTAGAAGACTCCGAGAATCTGGCCAATGGAACAACACCTGAACAACAGCAAAGGACCAAGTGCACACATCTGTCTCTAAACCGTGTTATTGATGTGACTGGTGTGAGTTGCTCGAACAGGTTCTATTTTGAGACCAGCTCAAAAAAGCTGGTCTGAGAAAATATGAACAAAAACGTTTTGCTCTTTATAGCAAAATTTAAAAAGTGACGCCTTTCAATTCCAATTACCCTTAGCTGGAATGAAGTAACTTATAAATATTTGGTGACATTCTTTGAGATGTTCTGCAAATGTCTGAGTATTAAGGCCAAAGGTAAATGGGGAATACACGTGTTTCCACTTTTCTAATCTTACTCTGGGACTTACCAAGAATTCCCAGTGGAATCTAGAGTAGACCTTGTCAATAAAACTCTCTGCAATGGAGAAAACATCTATATTTGTACCCATAGGAATCCACCGAGCTAGTGAAAGGTAGCTCAGTGGCCTTATTTTGCATTTTTCTTCAAAATCAGTTTTATAATCTATCTGGGAAATTTTTCTCCTTAACGTTCACATTTACCGACAATTCCAAGATGAATGTTCAATTGAGTCTGATACATAAATTTGTAGACCCTCAGGACTTGATATCAGGAACTGAACCTGACCAAGAGAAGCCACACTGGTCTACCTACTGCTCACCATCTTCTTGGAACATCCTGAACCCCTAACACCACCTTTCTCCCTCTCAAAACAACTACTGCCTGAAGAGCTTCCTTGGCCCTCGCCTGTCTCACTGCTACCCTTCTTGGCTGCATCACTGTCCCTCCTCCATACCATGATCCATGACCCACCCCAGTTCCCTGCAAGTAGACCTGGAAATCATCTCATCCATGCGCCTCATCCTATGGGATGAGACACTGCAGGGGGGAGAGAGAGGAATTGACTTAAGACAGCCCTCAGAGGGAGTCACTGGCAGCCCTTCTGGGAGGTGACTGTCCAGGTTGAAATCCCACCCTTGTACTTGGGGTTCATCTCTGGGCCTCCTGACCTGCAAGATGACGTCTGATTGGTTTTTTATTCATTGTTAATGATTTCTGGCTGTTCCTTCTGCACACTACCATTCCTGCCCATTTTGGCACAGTTACCCACAGTTACATTACTATTTTTTTATTAAAATTTAGAATTCCCAACAGTGGAGACAGCCCCTTTAACTATTTTTCCACACAGTGTTGTGCATCAGAGTGTATGTTCAACAATATGGTTGAAAGACAAAAATGACAGAGCTTGTCCTGACTTCTGACAGAGTATCATGTATCTAAAAAAGGAAAAAAGAGGGTAATTACACCAATTCTTCTCTCAGATAAACTGTAGGTGCTAACTATTTGCTTAAATTTCCTTTGCGTTTAAATGATGCTTTTGATAGACCATGATCAAGCACTAACCTAGAAATTAAAGTGATTTTGCCTATTTTTGCAACATATATGTATGTCAGTAAATTCACTTTAGCAAGTATTTATTAAATTCAAGGACCTTGTATTATAGTTTAAAGGACAATACCTTCACACATGAAGGAGACTGAGATTAATGTGACAGAATGTAATTTAATTTAATGTAATTCAAGTATTTATTGGGTGCCCACTATGAGACGCCAAAAAAAAAAAAAAATGTATAGCTCAGAGCTATTCAAGGTTGGTATTTGCTAACTTTACTAAGGATCACTTTGAGAATGTGGTGATAATTAAAACAGACTTTATATGACGGTAGAAATTAGCAAAGTTGATAGGAGGAAGAAGTGTCACAGGCCAGGTCAGGCAGGCTACAGATAGGCACCCTAATAGACAGCAGACAGAGATGAGGACAGGGCTGGGGATAGGATCCCACTGATCCAGACGTGAACTGAGCTCTGCTTCAATCATGGTGGTGCAGGGACAATAAAGAGCAAGCAGTGAATCCATTTTTGGGATTATTGCCAGAGAGGCCAGCATTATGGTGCAGTGGGTTAAACTGTTGCTTGTTATGCTGGCATCCCCATCAGAGTGCTAGTGAGTTTGTGAGTCTTCCAATACAGTTCCCTGATAATATGCCAGGAAAAGCAGAAAAAGAAAAGGTATTTGGTTCCTGTCACCCATGTGGGAGACCAGAATGGTGTTCCTGTTTCCTGGCTTCAGTGTAGCCCAGCCTGGCTATTGTGGCTATTTGGGGAGTGAGCCAGAAGACAAAAGATCCATCTCTCTCTCTCTCTCTCTCTCTCTCTCTCTCCCCCCCCCCATTCTGATTTTCAAATAAATAAATACTTTAAGATATTTATTGAAAAGATCATTGCCAAAATCATTCAAGAATATATTGTTTGTGTGGATGAAGTGTTTTAAGAGAGGAAGATGTTTCCAAGCGGAAGTTTAAGTGTTAAGAATGGAACATATGGAAGGTGAAGGGATAATGGATTTCTGGATAGAGATGCTAAATGGCTTTCAAAATAGGAAACCTGAACTAGAATTAGAGTTCAGGATGAGAACAGTGGCTCTATCTGAAGAGAGACTCCCTTCTTCCCCTCCATTAATTCCTTCTTATTTAGCTGTGTGACATGGAAAACCAGGACAGGAACAGTGTCAGAACTCAGTAGTACTGAGTCCACTATGTCCAGGGGCCTCTGAGTTACCTTGCCCAAGGCTTTCCAAATGGTTTGCAGTCAGACTGTCAGATAATTACTATATGAATTTCCTGTGAACAAGGCCTCAGTCTGAGCTGAGAACCAGACCTTAGAAGAAAAGAAGAGGCTTTGTCTCCAACACACCAAAAGGAAGACCGAGGGTTGGGGAGTGAGGGGCTTTTACTCTCTTCACTTTGTGCCGTTCCCATAGAATTCCACTCAAGCAGCTCCTGTTGCCCAGTTCTTACATTTCTGAGACCTTGACACTTGTGATGGAAAGCAATGGGTTACCACTATAGTCTCACCATTAGAACTGCTGGAACTCACCACTCCAGCCCACACCCCCATCACCACCCAGCCTCCCAGTTCCTGGCAGAGGGTTTTTTAAGGTTTATTTTGATATTTTAGATTAACGTGTAATACTTGCACATTTAATAGGTACAGTGCAACTTTTCAATACATATACATAGCTCATAACAATCATACCAGGCCACCAATCCTTCCATTTTCTTATAATTATTGTGTGCTTGCAGCCTACCAGTTCCTCTCTCCCAGTTCTTCACACAGATTACTTTACATCATCGTACACCGTATTCACCGTACCGTCTTGAATTTTGAGGTGATTTGCTCCTTTCACCACGGCTGCCATTGAGATCCTTCTCCAACAGAGAAGGACATCTTTGTGCCACTGCCTCACCACATCTCCTCAGTCATGTTGTTGTCACTCCAACCTGAGACACGTGCCTCCATGGGTCCCAGAGTCATGTCCTTCCAACCCTTTCCTGGTCCATCAGGTCTTTGTATGCAGACCATGCCAATCAAACAGCTCTGTGAATACTCCAACAGTGAGGGCAGACTATGTGGGAAACCTGGGCTATGACTACAGCCTCATTGGTGACACCTCCCACGTGTCTGTCTATACTGCAATGGCTGAGATGAAAGGAGGTCCTGCCAATATCTAGTGTGACAGCTTACTATAGATCTCCTAGCAGAAACTATGCTACCTTAACTCATCACCACTGTGTATCTCCTGCTTAATTTGAGTCACATTTTCAGATTCTTACAAAAGCTCATGTGAGTGAAAGAACAATGTGCATGGTATTCCATGCCATATCCAAGACATCTCTTTCCTGCCATTGCTCTACACAGAGAGCTCAAGGTCCTGGCTCTCCAAACAGGAAATCCCATCGCTTAGGTAACAGCACACTGTGAGGGAGGTTGACGACTTGTTTCATGTTGCGATTCTCATCTGTACAACCTACTATCAATCTGGATGAACAGAATCACAGGAGGCCCATGTTCACCTACTGTGTGTCATGCCAGGTTTCTGTGGAAGATACTTTGCTTACACGCACACACACACACTACAGAGCCCTCACTACAACAATAGCAGAAAGAGTAACAATAATCAGAGACTCTACTAAAGGCAAAGGTTTTCTTTCCATAACACGGACCATGTATTTTAAGAGATGTAACCAGGAATTTTATGGGATTATTTGACTGAGGCCAGTTGCCTAATCTTATGTAAAACATATCCCATGTTCTTTGAAATCCTTGATATGAACTGGAAGTTGGTTTAGGATAATCAGCTTCAAAATAAAGATTAAATCATAATCCATTGCACTGATGGAGTCCAAAAATTCCTTGGTCAGAACTTCCAATCATTCCCAGCCATTTATAAAAGGCAAAACATTGCTACTTTGATAACCCTGCTGATCATTTCAAGCTGGCCTTTATGAGAGTGAAACTGATACTTGTTCCAAAATATTATCTGATGGCTTGATAGATTCATTTTTTTACTGCCAATAAAATAATAACTTGGAATAGAGCAAAGGCAAAATAAATCCAAACTGTTAAGTTATGAGAATAAGTTGGACCACATCAGCTCCCTCAAAGACTGACTGATTTGGCAGATAATCTTTCAGGAAGTGCATCAAAATGCAGCAGGGGTGAATGCTGATTTTTTTTTCCCGACACAGTATGAATTGTAAAAGATGGAAAAACACCAACAGACAAAAAGTATTATTCACATATCGTCATTTGATGCCAATTCGAAGTAGAAAGTTCTATTCTAAATCGTTCTAGCAATTTTTCATACTCCACAGCCTGTCTAGGTAGAAACAGCTGGCTCATGCTCAGAATTTAAATCATAACAAGCCTTTTAAGTGCTTATTTTATGTAAAAGGTCATAGCATTAAATATTGCTCAGAAAACCTGCAGTTGTAGGAAGAATGGAAAGGAAAGCAAGGATAGAAAAGGAGTCAAAGATCCCAGCTGTTCTTAAGAGAGTCCAGGGTGACCACCAAGACGTCCTGGCAAATTCACGCAACCATTTGTGGTGCGACCATATTATGAAAATTAAACATAGGCACTTTGCTGGTGGCAATGTGAGATGGAGTGGAAAGTACTATATTCAGAGCTGCTTTCAATCTGTGACATTTATATTCCTGTAAAGTCATATTTATCCCTGAAATCTCTGGAAGATTCATTATACACTCCACAAATTTTACCAGGAAATATATTTGATTCTGAGCCTGTCACCGTTATGCATAATATTCTCTGACATGTACAAGATCAAGTCAAAACCTCCCTGCACAAACTTAGGGGATCAGTCACCATCTGCCACTCCTTCTCTACGTCTTATCTTCTTTGACTCCTCCCTACCCCTCATCCTATAAACCCTCCTCATCAACTATATTAATGTGCTTGCAGTTACCGGATTCAGCAGTGCTATTTCCCATGTGAATGTGTTTTCATAAGTGTTTTCTCTCTGCTGGAAAATACCCTCTACCCTACAACAGGATTCCAGTGCAAAGCTGAACATCTGGCAGGTTTCTCCCAATAGAGCTTCCTTTGCATGGGTCAGCCAGGTGAACTATTTCCCTCTGTTGGACAGAAACCCAGCACTGCACATATGACTAGTCAGCTAACGGACTCCCAACTGGGGGTGTTGGCGCCTGGCTGAACTCTAGTACCTGTGGTATCACCTGTGCTGTAGTGCAGAACTGGGAGAAGCTGCATTTTGAGTTCCACCAAGATGAAGCGGTCAGCACCCACCATCAACACAGCATGGAAAACTTAGAAGACTTGAATGGAATGGAGAATGAGGTTTTAATCCAGCAAGATGGAAGTTGGAGAAACAAAATCATCCCATAGGCTAGAAGTACAATGAGAAGCATTATCTACAGAAACACCTTGTGACTGTGGGAACATATGAGCTCTAGGAAATTTAAGAAATAGCAAATATCAGGTGCAAAGGCCTGGGTTAGAGACATAAAAATCAGATTACCCATTAAGCAGCCATAATTTTAGATCAATTTCAATGACTCAACAAGCATAGTGAGCATCTAGAGTGTATATTTCCCAATGGTTACTATGCCTCTCTTGAAATTAGTATTTGAAGTCCCAAAGAATGATCATAATGTGCTAATTTTTTAGGTGTTTAGCTGTTTCTACCTAATATTGTTTCAAAACAATATTGAGAATCATATGTTATTGAC
Organism: Oryctolagus cuniculus; assembly: GCF_051225735.1. Lineage (NCBI taxonomy): Eukaryota > Metazoa > Chordata > Mammalia > Lagomorpha > Leporidae > Oryctolagus > Oryctolagus cuniculus. Next base: position 61,559,663 of record NC_142882.1, on the reverse strand, counting down.
ACCTATGATCAAAAAACCCATTTCCTTAGTTATTATGACACAGGTACCATTTTTTCTGGGCTATATAGGAAAACATTTTTAGAGTTAGGTTAGCCCACCAGCCCTCATATTAAAGCTTAGAACTGTACCTATGAAATACATGAAATCTATTCTCTTTATATTAAAAATTTTTTAAAGAGAGGACAAAAAAGAAGAGATATAAGGCTTGAAGGAATGCACGCATACAGGAAATAAATGTAAGCTAAGCCCCTCAGCTCACGCCCTAGAAGCATCTTCCTCCCAAGGCTGTTTCAGTTCCCTGGGAAACTAACTGTGCTTTGTTTCTCTATTCTAATGTAACCTTCACCATCAGTGAAAGTGATCTCTGATGCTAGCTCGATACTGCGTGATTCTCAGAGTGGTGCAAATGTCCTTGGTGAGCAGTTTCACAAGCCTTGATAAGGAGGCTCTGAGAAATAGAAAGACTGTCATCCATAGTTGGTTCTGCTGAATAGCAACTATTCTGGTAGAAATAGGGAATTTGGCTTCTTGCCAATGCCAGCTCTTCTTAGGACTAATACCCTAATTGGCTGGAGGTGATCACCTTTGTTTCAAAATCCTATTGGCGTAACTGTCATTATGTTTATCTGTACTCATGATTGGGCCAGGGTTTGTTCTGAAGATGAAAGACTGGAACAGAATGAGGAGGACTCAGATTCTATTGAAGAAGTTTTATTACTGCATCCCCAGTTATTGGTTCAAAGAGTATTGTCAAAAAGTAAATAATGCAAATCTGGCTCAGTGACGTGATGTATAAACAGAGTTTAGAAAAGAATTTGACAAAGCCAGACTTGAATCATATTAAATTTAAATTCTACTATAAAATTCTTATTCTCCTAGAAAACATTCACACATAGGAAATACTTTCAGGAACATCTAGGTTTACTAGTAATTAAAAAAAAAAGGTAGATTAGAGGAATTAGGTGTGAATAAAATCATACATCTTGTTTTCTTTGTTGATAACGTGTGTGATTAAGAAATGCAGATTTTTGTTGACTTGGTAAGGAAATTATGGTATATAAACACTATGGAGTACTGCTCAGCTGTTAAAAAAAATGAAATCCTGACTTTTGCAGCAAGATGGCACAACTGGAAACCATTATGCTTAGTGAAACAAGCCAGTTCCAAAGACAGATATCGTTTTACCTGTTCTGAGATACCTTGAAAGTAGCCCAGGAGTGTCCTATATAACAGAAATGATTCCTCTATTTCCTGAATGTTAGTTTATTGTGAATAAAGAATCAAGACTCCTGGGGATGGTGCTGAGGCATAGCAAGTAAAGAAGCCACCTACAGTGCCGGCATCCCATATGGGTGCCAGTTCGAGTCCTGGCTGCTCCACTTCTGATCCAGCTCTCTGCTATGGCCTGGGAAAGCAGTAGAATATGGCTGAAGTCCTTGGGCCCCTGCACCCACATGCGATACCCAGAAGAAGCTCCAGGCTCCTGGCTTCGGATCAGTCCAGCTCCAGCCACTGTGGGCCATTTAGACAGTGAACCAGCAGATGGAAGACTCTCTCTGCCTCTGCCTCTCTGTAACTCTATCTTTCAAATAAATAAATAAATCTTTTTTTTCTAAAAAAAAAAAAAAAAACAGAATCAAAACTCTGTTTTCATCAAAAAAAGAGAAAGAAATACAGATTTTAACACAGGGCTAGTGAAGATTTTCTTTCACCAACATGTCAACATTCTGTTAAGTCCTCATCATCACTAACTTATTATACCTGACTCTGTAGGCCTAATGTAACATGGGCAAAGCTGCACAGACCCAGGTTAGAATGGTATGAATGAATTTGGTCTTTAACAAGCATATGGTCAGAATTGGTGGAAACAGTTGTGTGATGGCTAAGTAACAATTTGGAGCAGTGAGAAACAGAGCTTTTGTTTGGTCCTGGTTTTTGTTAAACATATACTTTAATAACAGGGCCCTATTTTTAGGTTATGATTGAGGAATAATTATATGTACACATTTTGCTATTCACTAGTTTATCATGATCGGATACAAGTGACCCCAATATATAATTTACATGGTTAGCTGGTTATTATAAAAAAAGAATTTCATAATAATAACCTTAAGACAAAATCATTAGGCTTGGCAGATGTCTCTAAGATTCAATAGCTTTATATTCATTTTTCTAATGGCAGGTTGAATTATTCAGTCACACTCATGGTATATTTTTGAAAATATTTACCCTGAAGGGTTTATTAGGAAGTAAATTGCTCAACATTAAACTTCCAATTTTGTATGGAAAATTTCTGGCAGAGAGCCTGCTGCTCAACGAGTAGTCCCTGTCAGAAGGATGCCGATGGTGATGGCAATGGTGACAATGACAGGGACATCATCCTTTGGACGCTTCCCGCATTTCCCTCCAAAGAGCAAAAAAATAAATTACCAAAATTAACTCTCCCCCCCCCAAATTTTAATATACAACATTACCCTAAGTTTCAAAGCCACATAACTGAAATGGCTACCTGCTCACTGGATCCCTTTTTGGATGGCTTATAAAATTATTCTTCACAATTTCAGGCAGACCTGTAGTTGGTATTTGACAGCTGCTGAGGATGTGCCCTTAGATGATTTCTAGAGGGATCTAATTAAGAGAATAAGGTGTCTTTTTCCCACCAAGTGCACAAAATGCCTGGCCCAGATCTGAACAGGAGAAACAGCAGGAGGCTCCAGACAGGTAGAGTCACCTGATGCGGACTGGGGGAGGGGGTGGATATCAGGCCACAGAGACCCTGTCTTCTGAGAGTAAGGACACAATGAAAACAGTGGGAAGCATGAGTTACAGAGAGGGAAGCTCTCTCTGTGTGATGCCCTGTTGCTAAGTCATGGAGAGCGCAGAACTAGAGCGGCTTTATCAGTGCAATGTTTCATGGATTGGGTAATTAGCTTTATTACGTATCACTAGGTATATAGTCCCTTTTCTGAGAACTCTTGGAAATGTCTAAATTATAAGACAAGGACCATTATCATAAAGTTGTACTCAGCGTAACTAACAAAAATAACTTCTGATGTACATCGAACACTAAGTGCCTCAGGCTTATTTGGAGACTCGAAGACGTCCCCATGGCCTCCACCTTTGAATCCTCATTCACTGTCCATAACACTGGATGTGATTCATTAACTGTAATTATAAACAAGCTTAAAGCGCTGTTCACGTAGCCAGTGCTAAATCTCCTTGTGTACAAATTCTATGGCAAACATTCTAGAACCAGCTATATATCTATATATTGAAAATTAAAAGAGGCACAGAGGGATTAAGTATGTGCTCAAAGTGCACAGGTGGTGAGTAGCATGGTAGAGATTCCAATCCAGGGGCTTGCCTTCGTGGGCTGGGACATTAACCATACAGACACTGTCTCTCTTGGCATAAAAGTAGCACCGTGTGTGTGCACTGTGTCAGGAGGTAAACTCCCAGATCCCCAGCTTTCATGCAACACCATGAATGCCTTGGCCAAGATCTCTCCAAAGCTTAACATTTGCATGGCTTTCATTCTGACACTGACAGTTGGCATCAGCAGAAAATTCTTTCTGATCCACTCCCACTGTTACTGCCATCTCTTAGCCACTTTTGAGCAAGCGCTGGGCAAGCTGTCATTGTTGGCTGCCTCAGCCTCCAGTTCCACACTGTGGAATTCCTGCAGAATCTGCTGGGAGGAAGCTCTTGTTATCAACCCTCGGCTCCCTCACCTCTTCATGCACGTCCTCCTCTTTCCTTTCAGTGACATAAAAAAAAAATCATCTCAGACTGCTCTTTGTAACCACTCAGGTCTTTCAAGCATTTCCCTGCATTGTTTTATATCTATGTTATCCACCTATAGTGTTTAAACAAGAATTTGGTTTTTTAAGCAATTTCTGTACTCCTCATATGAATCTTGGACATTATTATTTAATTAAGATAGAAGGAGCTAAGAAGTTACATTTATGAAGCACTATTTTGTGTCAGGAATTCTTTTTAGACGATGTAGCTATCAAGGTAGTAAGAAATAAATCAAACAATGTTTCCATTATTACTATTTCACTGATGACGACAGAGACACTTGAAGAGGTGAAGTCACTAACTCAATCCATATAACCAATGAATTGTATAATTATAATTATCAATAAATATATAATAAAATATATATAGCACATAAAATTATGTATTTATAATTATAAATATCTTTTATATGTTTAAAAAATAAAACTCAAACCATCTGTGTTCCCAACTCGTGTTCTGGCCATTACAGCTGTGCTTCCCACACCTTGATGTGTGCACATGTCAGCTGGGAGGTTTTTATTAAAATGCAGGTCCTGATTCAGAAGGACTGAGTGCGGCCTGCAGTTCTGCCTTTGTAGTGAGCTCCCTAGGAAGAAGGGCCATTGCTCTGCAGAGCACACTTGGAGCAGTGAACCTCCTCAGTGCTCTGCTAAACATTTCTTCACAGCTGGTGACATCTTCAGGTCAGTCTCCTAAACATCACAAAGGTGAGACCCAGGATTCCAAATGAATGCACCTAGACCTAGACTTGCTCAGCCATGAGAAGGTGCAACATAGTATTTCCCAAAGTGTACTCCTTGGATCATCTTTACAGAATTCCATGGAATGCTTGCTAAGTGTTACTTTCTGGGCATCACCTCGGCCCTCATGGACCAGGCTATTAGAAAGCAAGACCCAAGAAAATGCAGTAATGACAAGCTCCCCAGGCCCTCCTCATGCACATTCAGGTTGAGAAGAACTGGAGACACCTCAGCCCTGAATGGACAGAAAGAAAATTAATGCTCATTACTGTGGTTTGCATATTAGTTTTGATGTTGAATATTTCCCAGGGGCCCATGTGCAAAAGGTTTGGATGCCTGGGTGGTGCTACTGGGATGTTCCTAGTGTGAGGACCTCGGGTCATTAGGGATGTGCTCTTGGAGAGAGTTCTCATGAAAGCATTGCTAAAACAGCCTGAGTTTGGGCCCAGCCTCTCCTATGTCCTGGCTCACTGTTTCATCCTTCCTCTGCCATCCCATCCAATGTCCTCACCAGAGGCCAAACAAATGAGGCTATCTGATCTTGATCTTAAATCTCCAAAGCAGTATTATGAAGAAATCTTTTCTCTTAACAGTCTCCTCAGGTATTTCATTATAGTACCCAAAAGCTGACTAACACAATCACGGAAACTTAGTGAGAAAGCCCTGCAGAAAAAGGAGCCAGATGGCATCTCCTTGAGGGCAAAGGGAAGCTTTGTCTTCCATGGAGTAAATGTGGGATTCAAGCTGGAAGCTGCATGGAGCACCAGAGATTAAGTATTGACAGCGTACATCACCTGGGAGACCCTGGGAAGGAGACTGTCCTCTCCTCTATTGATAAAACCTGGAGGACATTAAACATTGAATGGATGGGCACTTCAGGTGCTCTGTTGGCTGAGCTTGTGAGAAAGAGGAACAGAGACAGGGTCTTATGTGAGTAGCATGTGCTTCCTGTGTGTTAATACCCAGGGCATGATTTGATCTCAAACATCGTCTCAGAAGGTGAATGCAGACAAGTGAGCATGCCGAGCCCTGGCTAGTGTTAGCAACATCAGAGCCAAGCACTGGTATACAAAACTCTGCAGCCAAACCCTTCCGCCAGCAGCAAAGCTCCCGTCAAAGCCACTGAGGAAGCTGCAGCCCCACAACTACTGTACAAGAGGGCCCCACAGGTGATTCTTCACAATCAGCCTGTGGAACCATGTTTGAAAACCACTCATTAGAAGATGTGGGATGAGTGGTGATTCTTATTATTTAAAGAGTTCTCTGGAAACAGAATACATAAAAAAGTTGGGTCTTTGGGACCCCTTTTGAAGACAGAATCGGGGGCAGGCACACTGTAGGATCTTCCCTGCCAAGCCTATTTTCCTCGAAATGTGGAGGTCAGGAGTAAGGCTCCATACCTGCTGAAGGTGGGGAACTTGAAGAGAGCTTCTTTTTAGAAAAATGGACAAAGGAAAGCACACTTCAGAACTTAGATTGTGTTATTAGCAAGCTCTTCAAGGTTAAAGGACAGAATTAAATTATTATAAGAAACAGAGAAAGAGGAAGGCACTATTGTAAGGGCACATTTAGGAGTAGTTCTTTGTTTAAGTCCTTACTTAGTGTGTAGTTTTGGCAAAGCTACCCTCTGAGATGTTCAGTTATCTTCTTCTGGAGCCTAAAATGTTTGTCGAGACTATGTGAGAAAATATTAGTGAATGCATATAACACATGATGGGCGCTCTTTCTGTGTTACCTGGAATTGAATCTGTGGTTCCCCAGAAGGGTGTACTGGAGATAGGATATAGGAAGTAGGAGACCCTACAGCCACCGGCAAGGTCCAAAGTAGCTCAGTCTCTGGAATGTAGCCCTTGTGTCCATGCATCTGGACTTCCACCTTGACAGATAACAGCAATCCAAACACTGTGACTAAGAAATCTCCCAAAAGTTCCTGAGACATGCACTGTATGAAATTCTCTTTTTGTGTGGTTTTTTAAAATTTTATTCATGGTATACGAATTTCTTATATAGAGATTCAGGAACATAGCGATACTTTCCACCCTAACCTCTCTTGCACCCACACGCCGACCCTTCCTCTTCCTCCCTCTCCTAATCCCATTTTTATTTTTTACAAAAATCTATTTTCAGTAAACTTTGTACTCATAAAATTAACCCTATCCTAAGTAAAGAGTTCAACAAATAGTATGAAAAATAAATCAATGCTCCTCAACAGTTGAGACAATGGCTGGTAAACATCATCACATCTCAAAGTGAAATGCTATCATTTTACCACCTAGAGACTGTGTCTTTCAGAACTTCTCTTTCTGTGCTTCTCTCTGAAAAGTGAAAAAGCCACAAGGGGCCAACGGTATTTTAAGTTTTAATTGCCTGACCAGAAGAGCTACAAGAATATGAGGGAGAGTGGGCAGCGTGCAGTGCAGTGGAGAAAGGACACATCAAGGGACAGGGAGATCAGAAATGTCAAGACCAGCGCTGTGGCAGTCACAGCATTTGGCCTGTCATAGACGCGGAACATCATGTGGGGAGATGAACTAGAGGTGCACTACCAGAAGGAATCTATTTGAGCCTGGTGTCTCTCCTACAGCACAAGTGAGTCAACTCAGTTAAAGAGGCACCTGTGTAACAGCATCCTTAGAAAGCAGATAAATCCTCCTTATCAGAGTAGGGGGTATCATTTTGGTTGGAGGGAAATGTGCTACCCAAAGGATAGTACTCTGTGTTCTCTCTTGGCAGAGACAAAGTCCCTGGCTCACCAGGAAATCCGTGGTGACTCTCACTAATTTCCCTGATTCCCACCTTACCTAGTGAGAAACACCTGCTGTGGGACAGTGAAATGGCAGGAGGAGTGAGTTGGAGTTCCACTGCAGCCACACCAAACTGGGACTTCTCCTGTTTGCGAAACTAACTACCCAGCCACCAGCAATCTTACCTCTTCTCCCCAGGGTTTGCAGTATAAGCCACGGACAACTTTTCTTCATCAGTCAGCCTCCCTGGGAAGGACGGATTATTTCAAAGAAAGAAGGGATGGAGCACATGGGAAAATGTGAAATGCTCCTCAACCGAAGGTGGGCAGAAGCGCTTGGACTTCAGTGATGGTGGAATGGTTTCTACCAGTTTCCATGGAGGCGCATCAAATTTTAAGAACGGAGAGGGGGAGAGCTTGTGTTTCTCTTGTTACTTGTGGGTTGTTTGGTGCCTGTCATAAGGTGTCACTTAGTGAGCTGGCCCTTCCAGCTCATACCATTAGCCCTTCTATTTCCTGAGCTTCCTGTGTGCCACCAGATCCTACTGTTCAGGGACCAGTTTAGCACTACTGCCCACACAGTGCCCCATTGCTCTAGCCTCCTCTAGGATCCTGGTGCTGTGATTGGTCCAAGCTGCTTTCTTTCCTCAGGCAAACCGAATTCTCTTTCAGGAGCAGCTGTCACTCCTGGCAACCTGACTTCTGTCACTACATCTCTCTTGACTCCACTAATCTAACTAGGTACAAGGTGTACTCAGGATTCAAGTTTTATCTTTTACCATTCTCCTTTTTGACCTTCTGCACTAATCACTAGGGCAAACAGGTATGGAAGAGTAAATTACACCTGTCAAATCCAAATCATTTCTACCTTATGTTGATCTTTGTTGCATTAAAGGAAATTAAAGTTTACATTGATTGAAACTGAGAATGGTGCCATCTAGATGGAGAATACAATATAAGATACAGTAAAGAAAAGATTGCCTTGCGGGAGGGTTTAGAGAATCCAGGATCCACCTTGCGTGAAGGAAAGGGTGCATGGAGGGAAAGAGGATAGGACCTACCAAAAGACTCCACCAAATACTAAAAGCCTTGTAGCAGCAGGGGCTTGAGGAAAAGGCAGGCTACCGCACAGTCGCTGAGAAGCAAAAGATAATGATGAATGGGATGTAGCTAACCACAGCACTCACTGCCACTCACTCCTGATAGGCAAGTATCTTACTCAAACACAGCAGCCTATAATGTGATCATTTCACATTTTAAAAAGGACCATTTCCCTAACTAACTGTAGCTTGAAAGGCAAATTCTTCAAACTAATCTAGCAATAATCTCATTATGTTGTGTCTCTAAATTAAGTTTTCTTCCTACCTCTAGGAGACAAAGATATCTAAATAGAAATGTCTATAGGGCTCGCACTGTGACACAGCAGGTAAAGCCACCACCTACAGTGCCAGCATCCCTTATGGGCGCTGGTTTGAGGCCTGGCTGCTCCTCTTCTGATCCAGCTCTCTGCTACAGCCTGGGAAAGCAGTGGAAGATGGCCCAAATCCTTGGGCCTCTGCACCCATGTGGGAGACCCAGAAGAAGCTCCTGACTCCTGGCCTCAGACTGGCCCAGCTCTGGCCATTGCAGCCATTTTGAGAGTGAACCCGTGGATGGAAGAACTTACTCTCTCTCTCTGCCTCTGCCTCTCTATAATTCTTCCTTTCAAATAAATAAATAAATATTTAAATAAATGAATCCTGTCTAAAGTTTTCCCTTTTTCCTTCATCTGGATCTAAATTATCTGACAATAATGCAGTCACTAAAATCCAAGTGGCACTACCTCATCTTCAAAACTGGAAGAAAATAACTCAATGCATTACAGGCATGGAAAGCCAAAACACTCTGGGAAAAAAAAAAAAACCCACCTACATGAAAGATCTCCGCGAGTGAGATCCCAGTGGAAAGAACAGGTCATCAAAGAAGGAGGTACCTTTCTCTGAAAGGAGGAGAGAACTTCCACTTTGACTACAGCCTTGTCTACATATGATCAGAGTCGGTGAACTCAAAAGGCTTCCATAGCCTTGGCGACTCATGACAAGAGCCTAGGGTGATTACTGATGCCATAAACAAGAGTGTCAATTTGTTAAGTCAACAACAGGAGTCACTGTGCACTTACTCCTCATGTAGGATCTCTGTCCTTAATGTGCTGTACATTGTGATTTAATGCTATAACTAGTACTCAAACAGTATTTTTCACTTTGTGTTTCTATGTGGGTGCAAACTGTTGAAATCTTCACTTAATATATGCTAAACTGATCTCCTGTATATAAAGAGAATTGAAAATGAATCTTGATGTGAATGGAAGGGGGAGGGAGAGGGAAAGGGGAGGGTTGCGGGTGGGAGGGAAGTTACTGGGGGGGGGAAGCCATTGTAATCCATAAGCTGTACTTTGGAAATTTATATTCATTAAATAAAAGTTAAAAAAAAAAGAAAGAAAATAACTCAATGCTTCATTGAATAAGGTTAAAGAAAGAAAACTTCTCCAGGATGGTTAGACTTATTAGGTCAAGGGAAATATACAAGTGAAAACTAAATCTTACCTAATGGTGGCCATGAAAAATATGCCACTTAGGTCTCCTGTTGCATGATGGATCCAGCTGCTGGCCAGAGCCACCGAGCCTGCACTCTAAGGCACCACTGCCCACAAGCTATTCTAGCCAGTGACTCTGCCCTAATGTGGGTCCATTCATGAAAGACAGACACTTAACAAGCAACTTTGGCAAATGACTGAACATTAGTGATTTTTAGACTTTTGCTGTAGTTGAGATTCTTCCACTCTCTTCTCATTCCTTCCCGTTCCTGAATGGGTGCCAGATCTTGTGGCTGATAGGTGTTCCCACCCTATTCACTCCCTCTCCTTTACTTTTCACAGACATGTCCCTTGAACTCCTTTGACACATCTATTCCCTTCTAAGAGTGTACTGAGCAGAGATCTTGAACTAACACACACATGAAACAAATATGACGGAAAAGTCATCAACTTTTGAGGGATAATGCATTAATACACAAGGCTAAACTAAGATTAAGGAAGACTGCATTCATATGGTAAGTACAATTATGTAAAAAAAGTTAATTATAGACAAAAGCAATATACTGAGTAGTAGATGCTATCAATTCAGTTAATCTAATTACCTGCTTGCCTTGCAGAATTTTTGGAGAAAGATAGACTTGAAACATACAGAGAACAGACCCAGAAGGGCCAATGCATGTATTATGAGTAAACCCAGAGAAAGAAGATTGAAGAAGCAAGGAAGAATTACTTATTGAAGAAAGAAAAAGATATTTTCCCCTCATTCCCAGAGATTGAATCCCCTTCCTTCTCAAGATTTTAGAATTCAAGGAGAAAAAGAGGCCGGCGCCGCGGCTCACTAGGCTAATCCTCCGCCTTGCGGCGCCGGCACACCGGGTTCTAGTCCCGGTTGGGGCGCCGGATTCTGTCCCGGTTGCCCCTCTTCCAGGCCAGCCCTCTGCTGTGGCCCGGGAGTGCAGTGGAGGATGGTCCAGGTGCTTGGGCCCTGCACCCCATGGGAGACCAGGAAAAGCACCTGGCTCCTGGCTCCTGCCATCGGATCAGCGCGGTGCGCCGGCCGCAGCGCGCCGGCCGCGGCGGCCATTGGAGGGTGAACCAACGGCAAAGGAAGACCTTTCTCTCTGTCTCTCTCTCTCACTGTCCACTCTGCCTGTCAAAAAAAAAAAAAAAAAAAGAATTCAAGGAGAAAAAGAAACAATAGGAGCTACAGGCCATGTTCTCGATTGTCCAAGGGCTCTGAGAAAGAAGCAGTCCTAGAAGAGCCTACCATGAACTCCAATCTCTGTCAGTCATGCTCTTTGTCAGCTTGGGAGCAAAGAACAACTGAAAGAGCTCAAGCAGTTAATGGTTTCTGGTTCACCATCATAAGAGACTGGATACTAGCTGCAATGTTGCTAGGAAACCTCTCTCTAAAACTGTCAATGTGACATAGTATGATCATCAGGTAGAGGTAATCAAATCACAATAAAACGCATAATCCTTATTAAGATAGGCCAGTCTGGAAAGTAGAAGGATGTAATTTTGTAGTTTCTTTTAAAAATTATGCTGCTATTATTTTTCTTTTTTTTAACTTAATATCGAAACTCAACGGCTATCTTCTTAGCAAACCCTTTAATAAGGTTTTGTTGATGAAACCAGAAGATGTAACTACTTAGGGATTAGGCAAAGTATCGTATAGTGAAAAGGTCAACACCATAATGCACTCATCTCTGCCTAGCCATATGTATAGCACATATACAGTTGTTGCTGCCATCAGGATTAATTCAAGATCTCTGTTAAAGTAGATCCCACTATTGCATTTCGTTTTGAGGACAATTAAGATATGACGTATTTGGTATCCAGTGGTTCCAGGAAAGGTCTAGTTGTTATTCATTAGGGTCGTCACTGTGAAACTATGTCCCTTTGATGAGCAGTAGAAATGAGAGTTTCCAAACACATCACAATTCCAGGTCCCCATGTTCTGGCCATTACCAATAGCTATGAATGCAAAAATTATATTAAAATATGTATGCCTCATTACACACACCATGGTACCAATGATCATTATGTTAAAGATTCTGGTTCCTAATTTTAATAAAATAATTAAATCACTCTGTATTTTTAGAGAGCATATTAAAATCTCATACTACTGGGTTTCAGAAATATTCAATTATATGGTAAATGAAGTACACCAAGTAAAAAACAGCTACATGAGCATAACCAGTTTTCAAAGAGTTAGAATAAAATAAATTTAATACCAAAATAATCCATAAATAAGGTCAATAACTTACATTAATGTTGTTCTGGTATAAATTAAAGTATTTGATCTTAATAAATCTTTAAAAAATAATTTTATTCCATAGTTTTTCTTTATCAAAATTTTATTAAATTTGAATATTTGAGAAGGAAAGAGAGGAGGAGAATTAAAGGAATTATTTTATGATTTATTACAATATAACTGCAAGCTATTCCTTTTTTCTGTGTAGAAAATGTAGACAGTAAAATAAAAATGCTGACTTAAGAGTTGAAAGGAAGTCTCAGTCATATAAGTGTCCCTTTGATTGACAGTCAGCCATTAGGATTTCAGAAGAACAAAAATGGCCCACTGGAATTAAAAAACAATCAGGCTCTTCCCTGATGGAATTTTATAAAAGTGCTATCATTGCTACATGGGTGATCAGAAGGAAGATTTTTACTTTGGTAAGTCCTCCTAAATGAATAATGAAATATCCCGCCATCATCACTTCAAATTGTGCCTGGACTATACCAGCTATGAAATAGTTTCAATGTCACCTTTGTGTTTGAAGAGTGTTGAAACTGTCAGCAAAACTAGGCCAATGAATCTTATTCTCTACATCAAAGCTATGTCAGTTAAATGCTTTAAGCTACAAATAACAGGCAACTTGATCTGACTAATGCAAAGAAAGAAGTAGAATGGCTTTCATAAGTATAGTCTAGAAGTAGGTGGGCTCCCATGCCATTTTCCTGTGATCGCCTTTCCTCTGTCCTCACCCCTGTGCCAGATTCCTCCAGGCTATTGACAAGACAGCAGCAGCAGTAGTGGATTTATATGGGTCCACAGCATCATCTAGAGGGAGAGAAAGTGTCTTTCCTAAGGCTCTGTATAAAGTGGCAAAGCTTTCCTCAGAAAACCCAAAGAACTTTCTATTCAAGTCTCTTTGGCCCATATTTAGATTCCATATGCATTCCTGAACCAATCCCACTGTCATCGAGCGGCTTGGGTCTGAGTTTCTGAACAAATTCCCATTAGTCCAACAGAACTCAGTGGTCTATTGTGTGAGACCATTGGTTCTCAGATTTGTGTGTTCCTTAGTATCTACTAGAGAACTTGGCCCCCCAAATTTCTGACTCAGCAGTCTGCATTGAGCATGGAAAATTTGCATTTCCAAAAATTTTATAAATGATATTGATGTGTCTGGTCCCAAGACTGCCTTTTGGAAGCCACTGAATTAGATCAATCAGATTTAACACAGAAGCTGGAGTTACATCCCGAAATACCTCTGCTGCCATGCAACCGGCAGGGAACAGAAAGGATACAGGGGCCAGTGCTGTGGTACAGTGGGTTAACGCTCTGAAGTGCTGGCATCCCATATGAGCACCGGTTTGAGACGTGGCTGCTCCACTTTTGATCCAGCTCTCAACTATGGCCTGGGAAAGCAGCAGAAGATGGCCCATGTCCTTGGGCCCCTGCACCCACATGGGAGACCCAGAGAAGCTCCTGGCTCCTGGCTTTGGATCAGCACAGCTCTGGCCATTGCCACCAATTGGGGAGTGAACCAGCAGATGGAAGACCTCTCTCTCTCTCTCTCTCTCTCTGCCTCTCCTCTCTCTCTCTCTGCCTCTCCTTTCTCTCTCTCTCTGCCTCTCCTCTCTCTGTGTAGCTCTGACTTTCAAATAAATAAGTCCTAAAAAAAAATAAATAAACGATGCAAAGAGTCAATCATTATCTCCTCTGCATTGACTGAGGGTTCACATAGCCCTGGACATGAGTGTTTGTTCTTGGTGACCACTATTGCCAATTCAAGAAGGATATTTCAGTCTCAGTCCAGGAGGTTGGTCTCTGGGTAATGCAAAACAGACGCTATCTCATCTCTTACATCCTCTCCTTGTCTTTTCTTCCCCCATGAGCATATACTAGGTGCCAGACAGGGTGCTTTTCGGCTAACTCCTTTAGATGAGTTACATATAGCACCCTTGTGGGTATATGCATAGGAGTTTAGTTGCTTCACTCACAGTTCTGTCCAGACTTTTATGCAAATCACCTGGATATCATATGCCTGTAGATTCTGGCTTGGAAATTCTGGGACAGGGCAAGAGATTCTGAATTCTTAACAAGCTTCCAGGTGATGTTGATATTGCCAGTCCATGTGCCACTCATTAAGTAGTGCAGCCCGTGAGGCCTCCTTACTCCTCTCTCTTCCCCAGTCATCTTAGTTTCCTTTTCCTGAACATACTCCCTTCATCTCCAAATCTATGCCCAGAATTCTTTTGTGTATTTCCTTCCCCTGAAAAATGGAGTAGTTTTTTCATTGTGCCTGGAAGTAGCCAACAAAAGGGGAAACCCACATTAAAGAGCCTCGAGATGTACTTCTGGTTGGACCATCACTCTCTGCGGCAAGTTCTGGGGCTCAGTTGCAGAGGAGGTAAAGTACATTAATGTGGTATTAGGGTCAGGCATCTGGGACAGTCAACAGTCTCCTGGCTCAGGGCTTGGCGTCAGGCTAATCAGCAAGACGGCGTAAAAAGGTTAGTATAATATTAAGTGAACTGAGTGGGAATTTTTCATTTTAATAGCATCCTTCTTAATAAATGTTTCAATCACATTATAGTGAGTGTTGCAATTTATTACAAAAACACAATGATGTGAGTGATCCCTTTGCTCTTAATGCAAGGGTCCTTGTCTGCAAGGGCCACATGTCAGCTGGGAGTGAAGCAGGAATTCATCACTGTCCACAGTCTTCCCTTTTGTCTATTCTTTGCTTAAAGCGTTTTATTTAGGAGCCACAGGAGACAGTGGAAATGAATCACCTGCAAGCTCTCAGTGACGGCCATGAATTATACTCGTGAGAAACGATTGTATCTAAGGCAGGCAGGAGGGTCAGTTCAGGTAATCACAGTGCAGCGACAGCATTAGGCTGAGCAGCACCGGGCCAGGCCAGATGATATATGACTTTTCTGAAGGAGAGCAGGGTGAGAGTACTTGGCAGAACGGCAGAGGCTTCCTTCTCATCAGGAAACATCAAACTGGATTTCCTCAAGAAGGAGGTGAAGTACTTCCATGAGGCGACTTACACCCCACTGTGTGCTAAAGCAATCACTTACTAAAAAGTGCAGGTCAAAGGACAGAAAAACCAACCTAGAGAAGGCCTGGGTACTGTGCCCTTTGGGCTGCTCCTCTATCTCTGCACATTCCATGAGTAAGAGGAAACGGACACAGGGGAGGTGGATGTTGACCAGTAGCCTGTGCTGAGGAGAATGGCATGAAGTACTTGGCCCTGCACCTGCTAATCAAGAGCAAGACAAGTCAGACATCTGAGACTGTGGATTCAAACCCCAGCGATACGGGAAGGTCTGCAAAAGTGGCTGTCTCACAAGAAGACAAAGACGATGACAAAGTGAAAGAATGGGAAAGTAGAATGTCTGAATGTTGACAGCCAATTTGGAAGCTTTGGTGGATCGCTCTCTAAAGGCTGCACTACTCAATGCTTGGGGTCAATGTTTGGTAGCTACACCTATAATATATATATTTAGTGAATCACCAATTCTGCACTGACAGCTTAATCTTGTCAAAAATGGATCTCTGATAAATGCTCTTTGGAATCTAAAACACAAGGCTTTGGCACCGTCTAGGAAAAGAGGGTTGCAGCAAAATGAAGATAAACTGTTCTGTTTAATAGTAAAATAGAAATCTTGGGTATTTAATAGGAAATGAGAGCTTGGGAATTAAAAGAAAACGAGAGATGAAATAGTCCACATGAAAGAGAGGGGAGTGAACAGTGTGATAGGAGGCCAAGCCCCAACATACTGAGAAAATTTTCTCTGGTTTAGAGGGTGGGAGATAGAATATTAATAATAAGAACTCCTGACACGCAACTAGAAGTTGCTTCCTGTTTTGTGCTATAAACCTCCTAATACCCCCCAAATATTTTCAGAAGTCTGTAAGACACAACCTGCCTTGCATTAGTGATGGCCAAGGGGGGAATAGTGAAAAATGCACCATTCCAAATTTGGGCAAAATCAGTGCACCTCTTACCCCAGCTGCAGATGTGTGAGCTAATGGATTATCAAGGATAAACACGGAGTCTACAATGGGGATGGGTAGTTGATTTCACAAATATTAACTGCACATAGCTCCCTAGTGGATTAGGTGTCTTTCTGATTCTTGCAACACCTATGGAAGTATGAATGGCTCTTAGCAATTTTGAGAGTTATGTGGTTAAGCAGTTAAAGCCATGTCTGTGGATATCTTACTGAAGTGAGACACAATGCTTGTGTCTTTAAATAATTTAAGGGGGAAATAGCTTGCAGTCAGGCCCCACTCTAGAAACAGTCCTTTGCAAACATGTGCAAATCCCTTTCCACTGCCATAGTATGAGTGGTAAACAAAGCAGTAGTGCTGAGGAACAGAGTGGCAATCAGTATCCTTTGAGAATAGAAAGCTTCAGAACCTTTATGTAATGGCCACCAACAACAGGGACAGCCATTCTGCAAAGAGAATTAGGGGATACAAGCATCCTTAAGGACTCCAGTTCAAGAATAAATGAATAGGGACCAGCATTTGACTCAGTGGTCAAGACACTGCTTGGGACACCCACTTCCCATGTCAGAGTGCCTCTTTGAGTCCCAGCTGCTCTACTTCCAATAAAGTTTCCTGCTAATGCACACTCTGGGAGCCAACAGATGATGGATCAACTGCTTGTGTCCCTGCCATCACGTAGGAGACCTATATGGAGTTCTGGGTTCCTAACAGCTGTGGGCAGTTGGGGAAAGAACCAGCAGATGAAATATCACTCTTTATCTGTCTTACTGCCTTTCAAATAAAATGAAAAAATTATTTTTTAAATGAAGGATAAAGTATGACATGGGCAATGGTGGAGAGGGGAGCATGTCATAAGAGGGAAAGAAGACCCTGACTGAAGAGAGAGATCAACTTGAGGACAGGAAGAGAAACAGGAGCAGAAGACCTCTGAAGAGACAGAGGGAGCTGAAGGAGCTCTGCAGGCAACCAGAGCAGAGCAGAGGTTTCTGTCGTTCTTGGTAGAAACTTAGAATTGGTATCAGAAGCTACTATTCATCATTTGTAATTCTTTGTGTAATTTTCCTTAATTGTATACACAGTGAGTTATGTAGAATTCTCATTTCAGTGTCAAAATACAGATTCTGTCATTTTCAACAAATTGCCTGTGTTGCTATTAAAGATACTTGGGGAGCCAGTGATGTGGTGTAGTGGGTAAGGCTGCTGCCTGCAGTGCCGGCATCCCACATGGGTGCTGGTTCGTGTCCTAGATGCTCCATTTCTGATCCAGCTCTCTGCTGTGACCTAGGAAAGCAGTAGAAGATGGCCCAAGTCCTTGGGCCCCTGCCCCCACATGGGAGACTGGGAGGAAGCTCCTGGTTCCTGGCTTTGGATCAGCACAGCTCTGGCCATTGCAGCCAACTGGGGAGTGAACCAGCAGATGGAAGACCTCTCTCTCTCTCTCTCTGCTCTCCTTCTCTCTCTGTGTAACTCTTTCAAATAAATAAATCTTTAAAAAAAAATGCTTGGGTTGCAGAAGCCCTGTAGGCATTGATATAAACAGGCATCTTCCAACTACCATTGCTTATACTCAATCTTCCACTCATCCACAAGCACAGATAAGTGAATTATTTTATGGAAGATTCTAGACCTCAAACTAAGCATAAAAGTTAGGTTGTCTATTTATCCTTGGACTCACACTAAAAATGGAAGATCATGGCAAGGGTTGGGGTAAGAGAGAAGATTTTAAAATTGTAGAATAAAATACTAGAAAATATATATATATATAGCTTGTGGATATTTTGTTGCCTGTAGTTTTTTTTTTTTTTTTTCACTTCTTAAAATCATTGCATGCAGCCAGCACCATGGCTCAATAGGCTAATCCTCCGCCTGTGGCACCAGCACCCCAGGTTCTAGTCCCGGTTGGAGCACTGGATTCTGTCCTGATTGCTCCTCTTCCAGTTCAGCTCTCTGCTGTGGCCTGGGAAGGCAGTGGAGGATGGCCCAAGTCCTTGGGCCCTGCACCTGCATGTGAGACCAGGAGGAAGCACCTGGCTCCTGGATTCGGATCAGCGCAGTGCGTCAGCCGCAGCGGCCATTGGAGGGTGAACCAACGGAAAAAAGGAAGACCTTTCTCTCTGTCTCTCTGTCTCTCTGTCTCTCTCTCTCTGTCCACTCTGTCAAAAAAAATCATTGCATGCCTTTCTTCCATGAGGAAAAATTCTAAGGAAGAAATCAAATTTTAAGGAAATCCGAAACTGTGTTCTGAAACAAGGCAGAATACATATTGCTTTTTCAAGAAACATTAGATAAAGCAAAAATAACGAAGAACATATATGGGAAATTTACAAAACACAAAATAAAATTACTGAGAAATACATGAAAAAGATATTTAAGCTCACCACTAAGCAAGAAATCCAAGTTGATACATTTTATCATTTTATGCCTGTCAAGTTGGCAAAGTTTAAAGAGAATGGAAATGCCTGTGATTGGTGAGGCTGTGAGGAAACCAGCTTTTCCAGGTTCTGTGGTTTGTGCAGCAGATGGACAGCCTTCTGGAGTGAGGGCTGGCCTCTGCATCTTGAACCATAAAGTGCGCATACTCCCTGGCTCATCATGCTGCTTCTAGGAGAGCTTCAGATGAGCCAGTCAAAGGTGTTCCTGCAGCACTGTAGCGGATTATGACTATTTTAAATGACCCTTGAGGCCGGCACTATGGGGTAGCGGGTAAAGCCGCTACCTGCAGTGCTGGCATCCCATATGAGTGTCGGTTTGAGTCCTGGCTGCTCCACTTCTGATCCAGCTCTCTGCTATGGCCTAGAAAAGCAATAGAAGATGGCCAAGTCCTTGGACCTCTGAACCAGCATGAGAGACCTGGAAGAAGCACCTGGCTTTGGATCAGTGCAGTACCAGCTGCTGCGGCCATATAGGGAGTGAACCAGCAGATGGAATACCTCTCTCCCTCTGCCTCTGCCTCTTTGTAACTCTGCCTTTTAAACAAATAAATAAATCTTTTTAAAAATCCAATAATAAAAAATATTGGGACAAAGTATGGTATGCAGACACAATGGGATATTAATTCAGCCACTTAAAGATGAGATTAAATACATTTTATTGAAATGAAAAATTGTTCACAATGAATCACTCTATTAACAAGAGAGCTACAAAAGAATGGAGAATGATACCATTTTTCTAGTTTCACACATATTAACACACACATGCACACATGCATAGCTAGACACACATGGGAGAGAAACATGAGAGATGAATTTACAACAAAATAATTTTTTTTACACCTGGAAAGTGAGTTATAAGTGATTTTTTATTACTTTGTACTGCTCATGTCTTTTGTAAGGAATATAAATTACTTATACAATATTAATAATAAAACAGAAAAATTGTCCATCAAACTCATCAGAGGGAGTTTGGGTTCTTTGGTAACCAAATTAGTGCTGTTATTAATAACAACAAAACTGATGCCAATGCCATTTTATAGTCAAATGTGATCTGTATCCAAATGGGACCTTCACATTTATCTTCATAATGAACGTGTCATAGTGGAGAACATGAGGCACAGAGAGTCAGTGAACATTTCCCTTGAGTTAAAGGAAGTTATTAGAAGCAGTTGTAAAAGAGAAGATGCAAGAGCCGCCCCCCACAGTCCCTCACAGCCCCCCACAACTCTGCCTCTGGACAGAAGTTGATCTCCCATAGCAGTAATTTTATCAACACAGCTTCAATAGCATGTTTCTTTGGCCACGTGTAAATATTCTTTCCCTCAGATCTTTTTTTTTTTTTTTGACAGGCAGAGTGGACAGTGAGAGAGAGACAGAGAGAAAGGTCTTCCTTTGCCATTGGTTCACCCTCCAATGGCCGCTGCGACCGGCGCGCTGCGGCCAGCGCACCGCGCTGATCCGATGGCAGGAGCCAGGTGCTTCTCCTGGTCTCCCATGGGGTGCAGGGCCCAAGCACTTGGGCCATCCTCCACTGCCTTCCTGGGCCACAGCAGAGAGCTGGCCTGGAAGAGGGGCAACCGGGACAGAATCCGGCGCCCCGACCGGGACTAGAACCCGGTGTGCCGGCGCCGCTAGGCGGAGGATTAGCCTAGTGAGCCGCGGCGCTGGCTTCCCTCAGATTTTAAAAAGCTTCTCTCTCAAGCCAGGAACATGGAACCAATGCTGGTGTGTGTGCGTGCTGTGTCTTCCTTTGCCCTGGGATAGAAGCCCTGAGAGTCCCCTCTGTCCCCCCGAGAGGACAGTCCTCTTTCTGCCAGGCTGAAAACATCCTGAATAGGAAGATTTTAGCTTTACCAAGGAATAAAGAGAACACAGACACAGGCAGGTCCAGGCTTGAGTCTTAACACCTTTGTCCCACTTTCTTACCTAAGTGGACCTAACTGATTCTGTGCTACCTGATGTATCAACTTGAATGGGCCATGGGATGTCCGGATAGCTGATCAAACAACACCTGGGTGTGCCTGTGAGGGCATTTCTGGGAGAGAGCCGCATTTGAATCAATAGACTGAGTAAAAATCATCTGTGGGGAGCAACTGGGAGCAACTCGGACTAGACTAAGTTACTGGAATTAAGACTTATTCTATGCATCTGCTCTCCCACAATATGGCGCTGGGAGAGGAGAAACAGCTTCTACACAGCTGCCTCCAGTTCAACCAATAAACTGTAGGACCTACTCCTGATTGGAGGAGAGCAGCGTACTCGGCGTGTGGGTAGCAGAGTTGGGATTGGCGGAAGAGGACTATAAAGGAGGAGAGAGACAACATGCACGAGGAACATCTAAGAGGAACATCTATCTGAAGGAACACCTGTGCAGCCCCCGAGAGAGCCGGCCGGTGGTGTGCCGCTCCCCCGCGGAAGTGGGGAATGTGGCAGGGGGAACTGCCCTTCCACGGAGGTGGGAGGGACGGTAGCCAACCCGGGAAGAACCAGCAGCAAACCCGGGGAGGGCCGAGCAGATGAAAGAACAGCGCAGGGTCCTGTGTCGTTCCTCCACAAAGACGGGGAGCGACATAATGGTGCCGTGACTCGGATATGAAGCCTAGGCAGGGTTCTGTGTCGTTCCTCCATGAAGAGGGGGAGCGACAATCATCCTTACTCCTTGGTGATGGGTGTACATCATCAATCTGTGGAGGATCCAGAGAGAACAAATGTTGGAAGAAGAGCAAATTCTCTTTCTTGGACTGGGGCATACATCTTCTCTTGCCCTCAGACATCAGAGCCCCTTCAGACTGGGGGCTTCTGCCAGCAACTCCTCTAACCCCATTTTTAGGTCTTTAATTGGAAGTTACGGAATCAAATCCATACAGCATACTGTAAGACTTCTTCTCTCCCATAATCTTGTGTGCAAGTTCCCAGAGTAAATCTCCTCTTACTTGTGAGTACTTGAAAAAGTTCATGGAAAATGGAATTAAAATAGAAGCTTATTTTGGTTTAAAAATAAATTGTGGGGCTGGTGTTATGTGGTATAGCTACTTAATCTATCACCTACAATGCTGGCATCCTGTAAGAGCACTTGTACAAGTCCCAGCTACTCCACTTCTTTTCCAGCTCCCTGCCAATGCACCTGGAAAAGCAGTGGATGATGGCTCAAGTACTTGGGTCCCTGCCACCCATGTTTGAGATCTGGATGGAGTCCTAGGCTCCTGGCCTCAGCCTGGCCTTAGCCCTGGCTGTTGTGGCCATTTGGGGAGTGAATCAACAGATAGAAGCACTCTGTGTGTGTGTATGAATGTGTGTGCGTGTGTCCCTTTCTCTGTCACTTTACCTTTCAAATGGATAATCTTTATAAATGAAGTCCACATATTATTTTTTTACAATATGTACTTTTCATGAACATTTTCAAACATTTTTAAAATATTTTGAATGTATTGGTTCTATTTCTCTGGGAAATATTAACCCTAATAAACTGAGGAAGAGAAGATCAGCACACAGTGTCCCAGGCACATGGTAGTGATTCAGCAAGGGTTAGCTCTCTCTCCCCCAGACTCTAACTACACTCTCTGCACTACATCCATTGTACTCCCTGAAGGAGGGTCTGCTCCTCCTAATACGTTCTAAACCTGAATGGAAGCCCAGCAGAAGGTACCAGAAAGTCATGAGTTTCAGTTCCAGGGTTCTTCCTTGCAGGTCTATGAGAAGACAGAGTTTTGCCCGGAGTTGTCACGTTCTGTATGGAGATGGGAAGAGAGGTTACAAAGAGAAAGCATTTTCAATAGTATCCCTGGTACCATCCCTCCATACATCAGAGGGAAGAAGGATGAATGTCCAAGATTGCAAGCATACATCATGATTTCTTTTCTCATTCTCAATACTTACTCTCATATCTATTTGGGTTTGGGTACTTTGGTAGTTTATAAGAGGTGCCCTAAAATTGTGTAAACTTCATGCCCCACAAAATGTGGATCATCATTGAGAACCTTAGCTCACCCACCTATTTTTTTATTTAATAAATATAAATTTCTAAAGTTCATCTTTTGGATTACAGTGCCCCCCCATAACCTCCCTCCCACCCACAACCATCCCAACTCCCGCTCCCTCTCCCATCCCATTCACATCAAGATTCATTTTCAATTACCTTTATATACAGAAGATCAATTTACTATATACTAAGTAAAGATTTCAACAGTTTGCACCTATACAGAAACACAAAGTGTAAAGTACTGTTTGAGTACTAGTTATACCGTTAATTCACATAGTACAACACATTAAGGACAGAGATCCCACATGAGGAGTAAGTGCACAGTGACTCCTGTTATTGATTTAACAATGGACACTCTTGTTTATGGCGCCAGAAACTACCTGAGGTTCTTCTCATGAGTTGCCAAGGCTACAAAAGCTATTTGAGTTTGCCAACTCTGATCTTATTTAGACAAGGCCACAGTGAAAGTGGAAGTTCTCTCCTCCCTTCAGAGAAAGGTACCTTCTTCTTTGATGGCTGTTCCGCTGGGATCTCACTCACAGAGATCTTTCATTCAGGTCATTTTTTTTTTGTTTTCACCAGAGTGTCTTGGCTTTCCATGCCTGAAATACTCTCATGGGCTTTTTGGCCAGATATGAATGCCTTAAGGGCTAATTCTGAGTCCAGAGTGCTGTTTAGGACATCTGCCATTCTATGAGTCTGCTGTGTATCCCGCTTCCCATGTTGGATTGTTCCCTCCTTTTTAATTCTATCAGTTAGTATTAGCAGACACTAGTCTTGTTTATGTGATCCTTTTGATTCTTAGACCTATCAGTATGATCAGTTATGAACTGAAACTGATCACTTTGACTAGTGAGATGGCATTGGTACATGCCACCTTGATGGGATTGAATTGGAATCCCCTGGCACATTTCTAACTCTACCGTTTGGGGCAAGTCAGATTGAGCATATGCCGAACAGTACTCCTCCCTCTCCTATTCCCACTCTTCTATTTAACAGGGATCACTTTTCCGTTAAAATTTAAACACCTAAGAATAATTGTGTGTTAATTACAGAGTTAAACTGATAGTATTAAGTAGAACAAAAAAATACTAAAAGGGATAAAGTATTAATTGTTCATCAACAGTCAGGACAAGGGCTGATCAAGTCACCGTTTCTCATAGTGTCCATTTCACTTCAACAGGTTTCCTTTTTGGTGCTCGTTTAATTGTCACTGATCAGGGAGAACATATGATATTTGTCTCTTTGGGACTGGCTTAATTCACTCAGCATGATGTTTTCCAGATTCCTCCATTTTGTTGCAAATGACCAGATTTCAATGTTTTGACTGCTGTATAGTATTCTAAAGAGTACATATCCCATAATTTCTTTATCCAGTCTACTGCTGATGGGCATTTGGGTTGGTTCCAGGTCTTAGCTATTGTTAATTGAGCTGCAATAAACATTAATGTGCAGACCGCTTTTTTGTTTGCCAATTTAATTTCCTTTGGGTAAATTCCAAGGAGTGGGATGGCTGGGTTGTACGGTAGGGTTATATTAAGGTTTCTGAGGAATCTCCAGACTGACTTCTATGGTGGCTTTACCAGTTTGCATTCCCACCAACAGTGGGTTAGTGTCCCTTTTTCCCCACATCCTCGCCAGCATCTGTTGTTGGTAGATTTCTGTATGTGAGCCATTCTAACTGGGGTGAGGTGAAATCTCATTGTGGTTTGGATTTGCATTTCCCTGATTGCTAGTGATCCTGAACATTTTTTTCATGTGCCTGTTGGCCATTTGGATTTCCTCTTTTGAAAAATGTCTATTGAGGTCCTTGGCTCATCATTTAAGTGGGTTGTTTGTTTTGTTGTTGTGGAGTTTCTTGATCTCTTTTTAGATTTTGGATACTAAACCTTTATTGGTTCCATAGTTTGCAAATATTGTTTCCCATTCTGTTGGTTAACTCTTCACTTTCCTGTTTATTTTGCAGTATAGAAACTTCTCAATTTGATGTAATCCCAATTGTTAATTTTGGCTTTGACTGCCTGTGCCTCCTGGGTCTTTTCCAGGAAGTCTCTGCCTGTGCCTATATCTTGAAGGGTTTCTCCAATGTACTCTAATAATTTGATGGTGTCAGAGCGTATATTTAGATCTTTAATCCATGTTGAGTGGATTTTTGTGTAAGGTGAAAGGTAGAGGTCTTGCTTCATATTTTTGCACATGGAAATCCAGTTTTCCCAGCACAATTTGTTGAATAGACTGTCCATGCTCCAGGAATTAGTTTTAGATCCTTGATCAAATATAAGTTGGCTGTAGATGTTTGTGTTGATTTCTGGTGTTTCAATTCTGTTCCATTGGTCTCTCCATCTGTTTCTGTACCAGTACCATGCTGTTTTGATTACAACTGCCCTGTAGTATGTCCTGAAATCTGGTATTGTGATGCCTCCGGCTTTGTTTTTGTTGTACAAGATTGCTTTAGCTATTCGAGGTCTCCTGTGCCTCCCTATGAATTTCAGTATCATTTTTTACAGATCTGAGAAGAATGTCTTTGGTATCTTGATTGGGATTGCACTGAATCTATAAATTGCTTTTGGGAGAATGGACATTTTGATGATATTGATTCTTCCAATCCATGAGCATGGAAGATTTTTCCATTTTTTTAGTATCCTCTTCTATTTCTTTCTTTAAGATTTTGTAATTCTCATCTTTAGATGAGATCTTTAACATCCTTGGTTAAGTTTATTCCAAGATATTTGATTGTTTTTGTAGCTATTGTGAACGAGATTGATGTTAGAAGTTCTTTCTCAGCCGTGGCATTGCCTGTGTATACAAAGGCTGTTGATTTTTGTGCATTGATCTTATATCCTGCTACTTTGCCAAACTCTTCTATGAGTTCCAATAGTCTCTTAGTAGAGTTCTTTGGGTCCCCTAAAT
Organism: Oryctolagus cuniculus; assembly: GCF_051225735.1. Classification (NCBI taxonomy): domain Eukaryota; kingdom Metazoa; phylum Chordata; class Mammalia; order Lagomorpha; family Leporidae; genus Oryctolagus; species Oryctolagus cuniculus. The sequence continues at coordinate 61,534,227 of NC_142882.1, read as the reverse complement.
AAAGAATCATATCATCTGCAAAGAGGGATAGTTTGCCTTCTACCTTCCCAATTTGTATCATTTTAATTCCTTTTTCTTGCCTAATGGCTCTGGCTAAAACTTCCAGAACTATATCAAATAGCAGTGGTGAGAGTGGGCATCCCTGTCTGGTATATGATCTCAGTGGAAATGCTTCCAACTTTTCCCCATTCAATAGGATGCTAGCTGTGGGTTTTTCATAGATTGCTTTGATTATATTGAGGAATGTTCCTTCCATACCCAGTTTGCTTAGAGTTTTCATCATGAAAGTGTGTTGTATTTTATTGAATGCCTTCTCTGCATCTATTGAGATAATCATCTGTTTTTTCTTCTGCAGTTTGTTGATGTGGTATATCACATGTATTGATCTGTGAACATCGAACCATCCCTGCATACCAGGGGTAAATCCCACTTGGTCTGGGTGGATGAGCTTTCTGATGTGTTGTTGTATTCTAATGGTCAGATTTTATTGAGGATTTTTGCATCTATGTTCATCAGGGATATTGGTCTGTAATTTTCTTTCAATGCTGCATCTTTTTCCGGCTTAGGGATTAAGGTGATGCTGGCTTCATAGAAAGAATTTGGAAGGATTCCCTCTTTTTCAATTGTTCTGAATAGTTTGAGAAGAATTGGAGTTAGTTCTTCTTTAAATGTCTGGTAGAATTCAGCAGTGAATCCATCTGGTCCTGGGCTTTTCTTTGTTGGAAGGGCCTTTATTACTGTTTCAATTTCTGTCTCAGTTATGGGTCTGTTTAGGTTTTCTATGTCTTCATGGTTCAATTTAGGTAGATTGCATGTGTCCAGGAATCTATACATTTCTGATAGATTTCCCTGTTTGCTGGCATACAACTCTTCGTAGTAATTTCTGATGATGCTTTTTATTTCTGTGGTGTCTGTTGTTATATTTCCTTTTTAATCTCTGATTTTATTGACTTGGGTCTTTCCTTTTTTTAGTTAGTTGGGCCAATGGGGTTTCAATTTTATTTTTTCAAAAAAACAGCTCTTCGTTTGGCTGATCTTTTGTAATTTTTTTTTTTTTGGATTTAATCCTATTGATTTCTTCTCTGATTTTAATTATTTCTCTTCTCCTACTAGATTTGGGTCTGGTTTGCTGCAGTTTTTCTAATTCCTTGAGATGCATTGAACGCTCATTTATTTGGTGCCTTTCCAATTTCTTGATGTAGGCACCTATTGATATAAACTTTCCCGTCAACACTGCTTTTGCTGTATCCCATAAATTTTGATATGTTGTTCTGTTATCCTCATTTACTTCCAGAAAGTTTTTGATTTCTCTTTTGATTTCTTCTATGACCCAGTGTTCATTCAGGAGCATATTGTTCAGTCTCCATGTGTTTGCATATGCTCTAGGGATTCCTGAGTTGCTAATTTCCAACTTCATTCCACTGTGTCTGAGAAGCTGCATCGTATGATTACAATTCTTTTGAATTTGCTCAGACTTGCTTTATGGCCTAGTATGTGGTCAATCTTAGAGTAAGTTCCATGTACTGCTGAGAAGAATGTAAATTCTTTAAGCATAGAATGAAAAGTTCTGTAGATATCTGTTAGGTCCATTTGGGCCATAGTGTCGATTAAATCTGCTGTTTCCTTGTTGATCTTCTGTCCGGATGATCTGTCTATTTCTGAAAGTAGAGTATTGAAGTCCCCCAATACTATTGTATTGGAGCCTACGTTTCCCTTTAAGTCCCTTACCATATCGTTTAAATAAAATGGTGCCTTGTAATTAGGTGCATATACATTTATAATAGTTACATCTTCCTGTTGAATTGATCCCTTAATCATTACATAGTACCCCTCTTTGTCTCTCTTAACAGTTTTTGTGTTAAAGTTTATTTTGTCTGATATTAAGATGGCTATGCCAGCTCTTTTTTCATTTCTGTTGGCATGGAATATTTTTTTCTAGCCTTTCACTTGCAGTCTGCATGCATCTTTGTTGGAAAGATGTGTTTCTTGTAAGCAGCAAATAGATGGGTATTGTTTTTTAATCCACTCAGCCAGTCTGTGTCTTAACTGGAGAGCTGAAGCCATTCACATTCAATGTGACTATTGATATGTAGTAACTTTGCCCTGCCACTTTCCCAAAGATATTTCTAATTTGTTTTGTACTGATGCCATGTTTCTGTATTTCTGTGTGTAACACACCTTTAAGCATCTTTTGCAGGGTGGACAAGTGGCGACAAATTCTTTCAATTTCTGTTTGCTATGAAAGGTCTTCGTTTCACCTTCATTCACAAATGAGAGCTTTGCAAGATATTATATTCTGGGCTGGTAGCTTTTCTCTCTTATTACCTGGGCTATATCTTGCCATTCCCTCCTAGCCTATAGGGTTTCTCATGAGAAGTCTGCTGTGAGTCTGATTGGAGATTCTCTGAGAGTAATCTGACGTTTCTCTCTTGCACATTTTAGAATCTTTTATTTATGTTTCACTGTGGTGAGTTTGACTACAATGTGTTGTGGTAAGGATCTCTTTTGGTCATGTTTATTGGGGGTTCTATGTGCTTCCTGTACTTGGAGGTCTCTGTCCTTCTCCAAACCCGGGAAGTTTTCTGCTAGTATCTCACTAAAAGGCCTTCTAATCCTTTCTCTCTCTCCATGCCTTCAGGAACTCCTAGAACCCTAACGGTGAGCTCACCCACCTATATTAAAGATTCTCTGTTCACCTTATCCCCATGCTTGCCCATGCTTGGACACAGTGACAATGAGATTTCTTCCTCCCAAGGGGTCCAGTGAGAAACAGTCTTGAGCTGTTTATCAACTACTTGATGGAGTCTCTCCCTGGACTCCAGATCATGGGGTCACATTTCTGTTTCCTGGAACCACAAAGAATCCTTACTATGTCCAAAGTCGCTACTGAAACCTTTAGCCTCTTGTCAACTACATTCCTCCTCTGATTGATGCTTATAGCTCAGCCCAGACCTTGCAGTATGATTAGACTCACTAGATATGGCAAGCCTGCTACTGCTTTCCAGTAATGCTGGGAACAGTATTTCCTGAAAAGAGAGTGTCCATACTAAAATATTCAGGTCAAAAGCAGTTTCCCTTGATTAAACATGACAATAGGTCTGATCTGATTTCATCATCATTTAAAAAAAATCATCTATTATTTTTCACTTTATGTTTCTGTGTGGGAGCAAACTGTTGAAATCCTTACTTAAGGTATACTAAGCTGATCTTCTGTATATTAAGATAATCGAAAATGAATCTTGATGTGAATGGAAGGGGAGAGGGAGTGGGAAAGGGGAGGGTTGTGGGTGGGAGGGACGGTATGGGGTTGGGGGGAAGCCATTGTAACCCATGAGTCGTACTTTGGAAATTTATATTCATTAAATAAAAGATAAAAAAAAAAGCAGTTTCCCATAAGAAATAATGGAAAGGAGCTACAGTGGAAGACTTCTAGGGCCAAGACAGCTGTGCCCAATGTCCTCCCCATCCCCCGCTTCTCTTCCTCATGTTGGTGACCTAGGAAGCTGGTAAGAGTCTGCCTCAGAAAGGATTCTATTGAGTTTGTGGGAAGAAAGCCAAAAGCCTTGAGTAGGGACCACAGCACAAGAAAAGCAGGTGTAGCCTGTGTGAACCTGATGCTGCCTGTTGTAGGACAGGTCAGAGATGACATGGAAGAGCAATCAGTTGGGCTCATGCCCTGGGAGGGAACAGAGGAGGAAACTGTGGCATCATGTGACTACTTGCTTGTGTCTCTCATGGTCTGGCATCTGCACTGCCTTCTCTAGTTTCTTTGGATCATAGCTCTACAGACATGACAAGGCATGACTTCCAGTTGTTGAAAGACTCAAGGGGAGAAGTGGGCCCCTTAGTCCTTGCCTCCACACAATCCCCTGCATCCCCCAACAAAGGAGGGAGAAAACCACACTGCCTCCTAAAAGTAGCTGTGAAACCAGAAAGGACGTTTTTGACATCTCAGCCACAGAGTTTCCTGGTAAACATGAACCCTTTTCTGATGGACAAGGGATTATCCCTTCAGCCAGTTGGCAGTGGGGATGGCAGCAAGACAAGCAGGCACCAGGCATGACTGGAATGGAGTCAGGAGGTGATACTTGTTTTATACATCAGGAGGGGCAGTGACTCACTCTCTGACTCTACTGTGTGTATAAACACACACATGTGCACACACAAACCACACATGCATATATATACCACACGTGCATGCACATACAAGCATACACAGACACCACACACACAGACACACATAGACACACACACACCCATATGCCACAGAGACACACACACAGACACACACTCACACACACTTCCCTAACAGTGGCACCCTAAGACAGACTTTCTGTCACAGTGCAGATCACTCTTCTGTAAACAAGGCACAGCTGTAAAGCTAATAGAAACCTAAATAAAAAGGATCTACTAATTCAGTTGAGTGCAGGCAGCCCGAGTGTTTTCTCTATATACATCACATATGCTTCAAGTATCAAGTAAGGCAATCCTAAACAAGTGAAGGTATTTGAGTCACTTCCCCACCTGCTTGCTCTCCCTAATGAGTGTAGCTTGATTTGTGTGATGTTAGCACCCCTGGGTGAACATGTCCCCGCCAAGTGCCTCATAGACGCAAATCTCAGTTAGTTACTCACAGCTTGTAAACATTACTGCAGTGGAATTACACCATTTGTGATCTACCATGACCTGTGAAAATTCGGATTTAAATGGAAAAGGGATAATAGCTAACAACAGTAAAAGGCTAAATTTCACTTTTCGGAAATAAGCCAGAATCAATTAAATGGGCAGATTGGTTTTGACAGCTCATAGCTTGAGTGTCATGGAATAAACAACACTGGCTAATGTGCTCTGTCATGGAAGACCAAACAGATGATATTTCATGCTTTTCAGAATTGGCTGCAGAGAATTATACAACAGCACACTAAAACAACCACCAACATATCCACTCAGTCCTCCCATCCAACAGCTAATGAAGACCAGGTGAACCAAACGTATACTTCACTTTGCTCCCTTCATCCCCTGACATATCCATCCAACCAGCAAACACTTGTGTGAACTTCTCCCATGTGAGAAACCAATAGGATGAGTCACATGGGCAGGAGCTGACTCTGTCCAGAATCTGTCTTCTCTTTCTCCTTGTTTTGTTCATCAGGAAGGGCCTACATTGTACATAAGGTCACACCATAACCTGCAATTCTAGACTGATCAGAGACAGGAACAGGGACCCTGGTTAGTTAAGGTTAGGTTATCAGAAATATCTCAAGGCCCAGTGACAGGTTCAGAAAGCTGGGTGGGTCAGTGGCTGGGATGCCAAACTGAAAGGATGCTGTGTACAGCACTGGAATCACTAGGACAGCCACATCAGAAGCTGGATTTGGGTCACGATGAGGCAATGAGTGATGATGGGCCAAGAATGAGGGTCACACGCTGTGAAGAGGAGGCAGAATGTGGAGGGAACAAACTAATTACAGAGATTTCTTTTTTTTTCGCTGTTTTGAATAATTCTATTAAGCCACATTATGCCTAACTTGACAACTCTGTCAATTCAAGGTACTTTTGGATTAATTTTTATAATGAGAGGAAAATGAGCCTATAAAGAATAAAAGACAGACATTAATAAAATGAGCTGAGATCAAAGCAAACTTGGTCAACCATGGAAAACTTTGTATATAAATAATTTTTAAAAACAATATACAAAGAGCAGAGTACATGCCACAGAAGTTCAGTAGCAATTTTAAGCATCACTTTCATGTACTTCATATTATAACTAAGCCAAAAATCAGATTCTTAAATAGTTTGGACAGGAGCCAGATGCATTCAATAGTCATCCTCCCAGGACCTGACATTAATTACAAATACTGAAGCAAAACCGAAGACACATTAAAGACAGCTGAAGAAGTTAGGGTGATTATTTTGAAATGTGCAGGCAGGAGATGTGAAGAGTATTCTGTCTGTAATTCCCAAATCTGGTGGCTAAATGACGAGACAGGCCTAGACTTCCTTCCCAGCTCTATGCCTTACCTAGCTGGACTCTGTGTTAAAGATAAATCAAATGAACACAACGATACCTCCCTCACAGAGTCGGCATGGTTTTTGCCCATGAAGCTCTGTTCTGTCCTGATAGATCGGAAGGCATGGTGTAGTCTCATGGGAGACTAAGGGAGTTGTCCTGAAGCTTTCTTTGCACCCTAATACATTTACTTTGATTTTATGTTTACTTTAAAGAATGATAGAGTTGTTGGAGAGTCCTTTCAAGTCACCCTTGTCTATCCCAGGGCTCAATAAACTTTCTACGTAAAAGCCCAGATAGTAAATATTGGACCGTAGACTCTCTCCCGCAACTACTCTACTTTGCATTGTGGTGCAAAAGTATGGAAAATCTATAAACCAATAGGTATGGTTATGTTCAATAAATGTTTATTTACAACACATAGCAGACAAGATTTAATCCATGAGCCATGGTTACAGTCCACAGATGAGGTAGTATACATATATAGATATTATAGAGATATTATATCTCAACACACTTAAATACATGAGGTATGTCAGCAGTATATATGCTAATGAGATAGTATCTATGTAGTTATTATGACAATGTCTGGCATATAAAAATGTTCAGTAAATAATTTTCTGGCCATTTTGTTTTGATAGTATTCATGACTCCAAAAGCATGTTTATTCATTCAATACATTTTGTTTTACTGCTTTCTGTATGCCAGGATCTATTCTAGTCACCAGGATACAACAATGAACAAGACAAAGTGCCTGCTTGTATAGACTTTATAGTGGGGAGATGAGAAAATAAGAAAGGTCTGGAAGAAGGAAAGGAAGGAAGTTATTAGCCTATGGTAAGTGCTATGCAGACAATAAATGGAAGCTATGGAAATAAAAAATGACAATATAGCCATTTTGATAAGATGTTTAAGGCAGAAATCACAGAGCAGGTGACATGCACCTGAGAGAAGAGGCCACGATGAGTTAGGGGAAGCAGAGTAACCAATGAGAGACAATGTCATGAGGTAGGAATGAACACTTCCTGCTCTTGGAAAAGGAAGGAGGGCTGTGTGACTGAGTCTGGGTGGCAAGCAGGAAGAAGGCAGAGAGCAGGCTGCAGTTGGCCAGCAATCAGATCCTTTAGATCAGCATTCTCCAATGAAACTGGAACCATGTGTGGACGTGTGTATGTGTTTCATAACATATATGAAACCAACTTTCAAAATAAATTTTACTTGAATCAACATATCCAAAATATCATTTCAACATGCTTTCATTATATATTTATGAGATATTTTCCATTCTTTTTTTAATAAAAAGCCCTCTAAATCTTTCAGTACTCCTCAATTTGGACAGCACCATTTCAAGTGCTCAGTGGCCACTAAATCTGACAATGTAGACTTCGAAATCTGCATTCTTGGATCTGAGGACAGGCAGTTTTGCCTAGCAGTTAAGATGCCCTCATCCCACATTTGGAGTGCCTGGTTTAAATTCCAGGATGCCACTCCTGACTCCAGATTCCTGCTATTGTGAACCTTGTGAGGTAGTGATGATAGCTTAAGTAACTGAACCACCTACATGAATTTAGTTACCAGCTCCTGCCTTCTGCCTGGCCTAGCTCCAGCCATTGCAAGTATTTGGGGAATGAACCAGTAGATGAGATCTCTCTCTTTCTCTCGCTCATGTTCTTCTGCTCTCTTGCTCACTCTATCTCTGTCTCTCTCTGGGTCTCTACGCTTCTCAAATAAAAAGTTTTTTTAAAAAGAGTTTGAATATTTACTCCAAGTCATTGGAGGATTTGAGCAGGAAAGCAGCATGATTTAAATTTTACACTCGATCTTAGCCAAAAGGCCGAGAAGTGATGATTTAAATTTTAAAATGTTCTGGTTAAAGGGAGACTACAGGAGGAGACAAACAGTAGGAGGATGCACAACTGGGAAGTGACTGGCCTGGTGCTGGTGAGGCAGTGTTGTCTTGCACTGGAGTGGTGGAGGGAGATGAGATTGAGAGGATGGAGTCAGATGTTAATCTTAAAGTGGTGTGATATGCAGGGTACAGATATGCATAGTTTAGTGCTACGATCAATACTTGTATTCCTAAGTTATGCTTGTGTCACTTCCACACACACACACAGTCACATAGGTCTCTAAAATGACTTCCTGTCTCACCATATTGGATAATACCATAAGGACTCTACAAGTCTTTACAGAGAGAAAGGTCCACAATACAACATCAGACAAAAGGTTAACATAGGAGTGGCCATCTGGTGCAGCAGTTTCACCAGCTCTTTGGGATGACAGCATCCCATATCAGTGTACCTAGGTTTGAGTCCTGGCACTACTTCCAGTTCTAGCTTCCTGGTAATGTACATTCTGGGAAATGGAGATGATGGTTCAAGTCCTTAGATCCTGGCCACCCATGTAGGAAGCCCTAGTTGAGTTCCAAGCTCCTGGCTTCAACCTGGCCCACCCCTGGCTGTTATAGGTATTTGGGGAGTAAACCATTGGATGGAAGATCTTTCTCTGTCTGACTCCGCCCTTCTCCATCTCTATGCTTTTCTAGTTAATTAAAATTAATTAATTTTTAAAGGTAGTGATGGGCAGGTACTGTGGCACAGCAGGTAAAGCCACTGCTTGGGACATCTACATTCCATATACGAGTGCCTGGTTCAAGTCCCAGCTCTCTGCTTCTGATCCACTGCTAACTTTTACTTTGGGAAGCAGATATGATGGTACAGATGCTTGAGTTTTTGCCACCCATAGAGGAGACCTGGATGGAGTTCCAGGATCCTGTCTGCCTTGCCCATCTCCAGTGCATTTTATCTGGGGAGTGGACCAACCAATGGAAAGTTCTCTCTCTCTCCCCTCCCCCTGCCTTTCCCTCTCCCTCTCCATCTCTCTTTTTCTGCCCTTAAAATACATATTTAAGAATCATGAAACTTTAAAATAAAAAAGAATGAATATATGAAAATTGATTGTGGTGATAATTGGACAACTCTGAACTAAAAACTATTGTAATATTCCATATAAATGGATGAATTATATATGTGAACTACATCTCAGTAAATATGCCATTTATTAAAAAAAAAAGAAAGAAGTGAATTAATATACAAAATCAGGGTACCAGATGACTTGTACTGAGGCTGGAGCAGGAATAAAAGGGAAGTTTAGACTTTCTTAGCATCCATCTAAAAATGTTTTTCCTTCCCACATGCTCTCCTTTCACAGTATCTACTTAAGACCTCCGTACATTTCTTAGGACCCTACCCTTGACACCTTCTCCTGTCCTAGCTCAGCTCTGCCCATGTCAAGGCAAACATTTCCCATCCTTTTATTATTCATTTAGTCGCTTCCAAAAGAGGCAGCAGATGTCCCAGTCTCCCAATCATCTCTAATCTTAGCTGCTGCTCAGTACCAGACCCACCCAATGAGTTTCGAGGGCAGTTGGGACAAGAAGCAGGGAGCTGCCTTAGAGAAACAGGTAGGCAGCTGTGGGAGCATCCAAGCAGGGAGCAAGCCAGAGAAGGGGCCAAAACAGAAGCAAGGAGAAGACTAAATAATCCATAAGACAAATGGTGCTTCAAGCTGCTTCTCCACTACAACACTAATCCCTACAAAAATAGCCCCTGTATTTTAAAGAAACCTCGCAATTTTCTGTGTAATTTCCTCTATTGGTTTCATTTAACCATCAGAAAGAACCTTGAGGTAGGCATTTTTGAGAAAATTTTTAGGAAAGGAAGGTGAGCCTAACTTACTTGTCCAAGATCATACAACCTGGAAAAAAATGCAACCAGGAACTCCAGTTCAATCCTCACTTTGCATTTCACCCACGTGACGGTAACAATGATGTCGCCATGTTGAAGCACCTGCAGGTGAAGCCACACCATGAAACATGTACGAAAAATCCTACACAACAAGGGTTCAAATATTCAGGTCATGCGCATGGAATTTGTTCAGGCCATGGCTTGTGGACTCCAGGCATCTTTTCTTCATTTGTGTCTTTGTATCAGAGTTTTAAACAACATGGTTAAATCAATGAATTGCTTCTCTGGCCTGGGGATATCAGTAGCATCTTGGACCAGTCCTAGAAGAGATAGCCTGGCCAGGACAAGATGGAAAATGCTTTTATTTAAATATTTCCAAGTTAAGCTGACCAAGTTTGAAATGCCTCAGAAAGACAACCAAAAAACCAAATGGCCTAAAAGAAAAAAGCAGCTAAGTTACATAAGCTATTTATTTCCTTTTATTTGTATTTCTTTCCTGGATCCAAATCAGGAAAAGATGTTTATATAGACTTGCCCTGCCCTGTCTGTACCACCAACATGCTGTGTGAGATAAAGTTAACATCAGCTAAATGCAGCACTTGATGTGTGCGAGAAGGCACAAGTCTCGGGATTTTACAGTTAGTTTCAATGATAGTTCCACAGATAAGGGTACAACACTTATTCCTAATTTACTTGTGAGGATGCCGGAAGAGGGGGAAAAGGAAGAGAGGAAGAGGAGAGGAGGAAGAAGGCAACTAACATTTATTAGGCATCTAGTAGAGGCCTTCCAAGGTTGGGGGGAGAACTGTGTTCTGAGTAAGCTTGTTGAATTTTCACACAGTGCTATGGAGCACTACCTGTCTTGTGAGTACCCTGACTCAGAGAGATTAATTACTTGTCAGAGTCCACAGTTAAATATAGTGGAGGCAGGATTCATAGCCAATTCTGTCCACTACTGGTGCAAGATACCATTGCTACTAGCACATCAACAGAAAAACCCCAGGATATGGGACTGAGGGACATAATTATGTCTGATGTATAAACAGTGTGACTGTTTCCTTTAATTGTTTTTTCATGAATCCCGCTCACTACTGTAGTCACTTGATTGCTTAATAGGCATTTATTGAGTGCCTAGTGCATACAGAGTGCATGGACATCCTTACTTTCCCTCCTGTGGTTTGGCCTTTCCTGTCTAGGAGCACACTGTGCACACGAGCCCAGGCCTGAGCTGGCTTGGCATATCTGAGACAGCAGGGAAACATGAACTGACCACGAAGTGTACATCAGACTAGCTAGCCACCTACTACAACACTCCCACAAAATAGGCACTTGATACTCAGTTTGTAAAAGTGAGAACTAAGTGAACATGACCGAAATATTTGAATGACTATCATGAATAGCATTCAGAAAGTAAACGTGAAAGAGATACAAGCATCAAATCTTAGTAAAGCTATACACATCCTACTCCAAATTTGTTGCCAAGGAAAAATTCACAACAGCAGCCAAAAATGACAATTATGAAAACTCTAGACTTCTTAAGGTCAAAGTACTTGTGACACCTACTCTTCTTCTTCTCACTCCAAAGACAAGAAGATTAATGACTAGTAATTAACTATGACAAAGCAGGTTGGGCAAAACAGCTAAAAACATATTTCAGATACTCTGTGGTGAACCAAACTCCCAAGATGCTCTACCAAACTTGTGAACCCTTGTTCAATAGAAAAACCATGTGAAATTGACAGCAGATATGCTCCACATGTGTTTTGTTTAGTATGTTAAAAATCAAAAACCCACATCTTTTCATGAGACATGGACTCTGCAAAAAGCCCACTGACATGTTACCATCAGTCTCCACCCCAATATAAAGAAAGAAAGGAAATTTTCTTTAAAAAAAAAAAACTCTCAAATGGGCCATATTTTTTGTCACATGGCATTACCCAGCGTTCCAAATATATCTCTGAGTATGGAAATTACGTATTTACAGCTTTTGAATGGGTTTATACACTAGGACATTTTTTAAATTAAAAAGAAAAATGCAAGGAAAGGAAAAAAGGAGATAAATGAGCCAAACATCACTTACGGCCTGACAGTAGACCTTCCTGAATGTCCAAGGAGCAAGTTGATGGCATTTGTCCTTCGTGGGCCAGAGCTGGGGGGAGGTAGATAAAGTAAGGGACCCAGAGCTCAGTGCCTTTGCTCCCAGAAGCTCTGTGCAAGCATCATTTTCAGATTCCTCCTGCCGTTCCCCTTTCGTCTCCTCATCTCCCATTGTTTTGCTCTCTTTCCAATCACTGGCGCAAATGTGTTTATTCAGCTTTTTGTTCCAGAAACCAGTAGCTGCTTTGATAAGCATCATCATGTTCATTCAAATATTTTCAACTCCTGATTTATGCTGGGACACATTGGTGAACAGGATGGTCTTGCGCCAGAGCTGAGTCTAAACCAGTACATCTTCAGAGAGCAGATGGTCAGTGACCAAGGAGCAGCTGCCTCCCTCTCTCTTCAGGATTTAAACAGGATACAAACCCCACTTCCATTTTTAGAGAGGGCATTTGGCTTTCATATCTCCCCTGAGAGGCCATTGACTCTCACATTTATTCGTGCATCCATTTATTCACTCAACCAACAATAATTAAAATGTCTAACGTGCCCAAAAGCAGTATGATGTGGTTAATAGCATGAAGCTTCAGGGCCAGGCAGCCTGGACTTTCCCCATTCCCAGCCATACAACCTTTCTGAGGCCCTATTTCATCCACTGGATAATGGGTTTATGATAGTGCCTACCTCATAGACTCATTATGAGGATTTAATGCCATACTCACACCCAGAGTTATACACCTAACACAGTCAATAGTGGTAGTTATTATTATTGCTATTATTGCTACTTGCCATGCATTATTTATGAGGGACAAGAAAAATCAGACAAAGTTTACCACAGGACTTGGAGAGACAGCACCACATCAAATCAAAACAGAGGTGAGTATATCACCTTCCCCTGACAAGTCAGGTGTCCCTCTCATCCGTACAGCCACATGAGCAAGTGCAAGGCACTACAAAGTGGCCAACGTGCTCTCCCATGTTTGAAGGGGAAATAGTTCCAGCAGCCTTGGAGCACTCCAGCTTATAGTCACTTCATTTCATTTCTTGCCTGAGTGAACATTATACATAATTGATCACACTGCACAGCCCGTACCTGAGGAAGCTGTTAGTTCAATAATTCACCTTTGTTGCTTGCATACAACAAATATGACTCCCACAAGCTGACTTGAGCATACAATAATCCATGAGTCACAGCATCTTCTGATGGCCTCAAGGGAGTAGCCTGAGACTGCCCCTGAACCTCAAAGTGGCGGAGGGGACCATCTCTCCAAGGAACGCCTGGGAGGGGCAGGTTTTAAAAACAGGGAATGAAATCCTCCTCCAGGTGGAACATATGCCCTTACAGCTCAGAGGAGAAAACTTAGCAAGTGGTGTTGTCAGAAAAAGAAATGTTCCCCAAGGGGCCTGACAGAGAATGTTAATGATCCAAGGGATATCAATCTATTCATTTAGATGGTAAATAATAATATAAATATAGGGAAATGAAATTAGTTTTAACTGTTAACAGTGGGACAGATAGGGGAAGACTGACAGGTGTTAGCAGGACATGGAAGCCATCATAGTTCAATGACTTCAAAGTGTGGGGCAATCATCTAGAAAGGACTGGCCGGAATTCATTTGCCTTCCACCTGTAGTCCAGGGGCTTCTACAAGAGGTAATTTGCAGAAAGTCAAACACTCATACATCTGATTGTTTATTTCTCAAATATTTGAAAGTAAATTATCCATCTGAGACCCCTGCCCATGTACAGTATACTTCAAAAATTCATGGAGGAGCAGACATTTGGTACAGAAGACCCCATTGGGATGCCTGTGTCCCATATCAGAGTGCAGAGGTTTGAGTCCTGACTCTGCTCCTGGTTCTAGATTCCTGCTACAGTGCAACCTTGGAAGGCAGCAGATGATGGCTAAAGTAGTGGGATCCCTGCCACCCATGTGGGTGAAACAGATTGAGTTTCAGGTTCCTCTGTGGCCTGAGCCACTCTTGGCTGTTGCAGTTATATAAGGAATGAAGCAGTGCATAAGAAACTCTTTCTCTCTCCCTCCTTCCCTCCCTCCCTCCCTCCCTCCCTCTTTCACTTATCCTATCTCTCTCCCTCCCTCCGTCTTTAAATTTAAAGTAGATTGAATAAATACGATTCAGAAAAAAATTTTACTAGAAAATGTACACTGTGAAACAATAGCACATGGTGGCTAATGTTTAGTTGAGCAGTTAATATGCCAATTAAGATGATTGGCATCCCACATGGGAGTGCTTGGATTTGGTGCCTGGCTCTGGCTCTGGACTCCAACTTTCTTCTAATGCAGTTCTGAGAGGCAGTGGTGATGGCTTAAGTAGCTGGACTCATTCCACCAGTGTGAGAGATCTGGACTGAGTTCTCTGTTTTCAGCTTTGTTTCCAATCAGGGCCACTGCTGGTTTTGGTATTGCAACAAATGGAAGCTCTGTCTGTCTACTCACCCCTTCTTTTTCCTCTCTGCCTCTCAAATAAGTTAATTAAAAATTTTTCAAGCAATCAGTGGATTTCAAATTTTGGGGGTCAAAATAACCTTATCTTTTAATTTCATTTTCCTGTGAACTTTTGAAGTACTTTCATATACATGTGTACCATAGCCAAAAGAACAGAAAGGAACAGATAAAGGGTGTCCAGTCGGTAAAAGCTCTAAACGTAAAACAATCACAGAGACTACAAATTCATTGTCAGAGACAAATCAACTCTGACTCAAGGCTTAAGAGGGAGCTGAGGACTGAGCTAGGCCTTGTCTCTTCTGGCTTATGGTTTCTCCAAAGCTCTGGGGACAGAGGTTTGGTAAGTAAAACTGGAAGGGGGCCGTGGTTGGTGCTGTGTAGGGGATTTGGACAATAATCCCATGGATGTGTTTGCAAAGGCATCTTTAGGTATAACTGGTGGGTTTTGTCTGATTATATTTTCATGGGGTGAGGATCTGGAACTTATAATACATAAGCACAATGAAATTGCTGTTTATTGTTTGCTAAATTGCTTTTAGGCTTCCCCATGGAATGAGTTTAGTCCTTTTCAACCACTGCTTTCATTATCTTTATGGAGCTCTGAGGTAGATAGATAGCATCTACTATTCGTTCACAATTCCCCCTTCCTTTTTTACCACTGCAGTGACTGTCCTGTGAGCAGAGTGCCCTTTCCACCAATACCAGGCATGGCCTCACAATTTGCTTTGGCCAATAGCACCTCCATGGAAGTGACAGCTCACTTCAAGCTAAGGCTTTAAGAGTCATAGAAGTTTCCAACAGTCTCAGGAATGTCTCATGCACTGTGAGGATGCTATGGTTTGAATAGCCTTCAACCTGAGTCTCAGAATGAGAACCCTGTGTAGCAGATCTGAAGCCAACCTACAACCTAAAGCTAAGTCCAGCTGAGCCCTGCAAAGCACTGCAGTCACAGCTTACTCATGAGCCTGTGAGTGAGAAATAAATTTTTATTACTATTTAGGGGCTTTCTGCTATGCAGAATCATTATAGCAAAATCTAACACAAGTTCCAAATTAAAGAAACTTCATAGAATACCCAGGATAATTTCAACTCCCTGATAATTGTACTCAAGTCAGTTCACTGTTGCCTGAATATAATCTTTATCTGGCTGACAGTGGCCAACATCACATAAATTTTAGTCCAGAAATCAGGGTGGAATTCACATAGGCTAGTGTCTTAGTTCATTCAGATTGCTAATAACGAAATACCTTAGACTGTGTAATTCAGAAACAATAGAAATTTATTGCTCACAGTTCTGGAGACTTACAAGACCAAGAACAAGGAACCAGCAGCTACGACATCTAATGCGAACTCATTCCTCATAGAAGGCTCCTCCTATGTGTCATCATACGGAGGAAGATAAAGGCACAGACAGGCTCCCTGCCAAGATGAAGATGCTGGCAGGTTTGGCACCTGGTGAGGACCCACTTCCTGGTTCACAGAATAGTGACTTCTCACCCGGTGCCCTCACATAGTGGAAGGGGCAAGGCAACCCCATAGGGAATCTTTTATAATGGCACTAATCCTTTTCATAAGGGCACAGCCATCATAGCCTAATCACCTCCAAAAGACCCTGCCTCTTCATTTATTGGTGAGTAGGTTTCAACACATGAATTTGGGAAGGGAAGCATGGGCACAATGTTCAGACTTCAGACCATAACAACTATAATACAGAAAACCCTGGATATCTACAGGTGTCACCATTTATAAAGAATTTTTGCTAAGTCTTTTAAATATAGTGTCTCAATTATTCCTCAAAACCACTAAATGCTGTCCTTATTTTCCTCGTTTTATAAATACTAAAGCACAGAGAAGTTAAGAAACACTTTCAAATCACACAAGCATAAACCTGGGGCCAAGACAGCTCCAGACAGTCGACTTTCAAAGTCCACTGAAGGCATGAGCCTTACAAAACTTTGCTCATCCCTCTCCCTACCAGGCAACTACCGCTATTCTTGGAGAATGTGTCCTCTTGCACTTTGCTCCTTGCTATGTTTCATTGATTCAAGTTCATGACATAGGTTTGTGGAGACCATGTATAAACAGATCCTAAGTGTTGTTCTCGCATAAGTAAATCTAGGGTGACTCGGAGGTGGTTTAGCTTGTAGGCAGGAATATGGGCTCAGGAAATAAGTGCCCCTGTCATGGATCTGAGTCCACACTATCCCTGGCTCCCTCCCGACCTTTGGAAGGTGGGCTCAGGATGTAAGTGCCCCAGCACCCATCTGAGTGGGCACTATCCCTGCTCCCTCCTCAGCTATGTAAGCTCCCACAGATACTACAGTTTTATTTTTGTTTTCTGTTTTGTTTTGCTTTTTGCCATGAACTTTTTTTCATAAAAAAGAGTATGTTCTTATTTTTTCCCTTTAGATATTCAATGTCCCTCACCCCCATTTTTGCCTGACCATCTTACAACTCTGTGTGTTTGTCTTTGGTTTATAACCTTTGCTTTTACTGCCCTGAAAACTCCGCTAGGGCTGCTGAAGGCTTTTTCTAGTTCTTCCATCTTCCCAGGATGCAGTGAAAGGCATACTTCATCCAGGTGAACCTGACATTGCAGCTGGAAAGGAAAAGATCCTCCTGAGATTGTTGAACCAAGAGAAAGGAGAAAAGTAAAACGTGTGGATTCTAAAGGAAATACATGTTCATCGTAGAAAAAATGGAAAATGCGGGTAAAATAAAATAAATATAAAAGCTGTCCCTGTGTCTTTCTTCTGCAAGATTACTGCTTTTAATTGATATGTTAATTTTTTATATATTTCCTACCAGTCTTTTAAGTACATTTTAACATAATTGTGATTTTACAGTACATGAAATTTTATAGCTTGGTTTCTCATTTAATATTATAATGTAAACATTTTTTCCAAATCCACAAAAAGGTATTAGAACAGTCCTTCAAAGCATGCCAAGGTTCACTGGACTCTAAAAATATTCAACAAGATACATGAGGACCATTGTGAGCCAATGCAACTGACATTCAAGCAAGCATCCCAGTTTTGTAGGAAGTGTTATGGTTTCACAAACCTAGGGTTCCAGTGATCCCAATTGTCTTCATGAGGGTCTTGATGATTTGTAATCAGATATCATCACTGTTTTATATATCTAGATTTCTAGAATTCAAAGCTTTAAAAATAAGAAACTTTCATTAACGTCTTCAGAAAAATCTAGTTGAAATCAAAGCAAGAGGTGAATGTGTATACAGATTTCTAGATTCAACTCAGATTCCTAAAAAAATAAAAAAAAAAAAAACACATCAACCCATTTCACTTTGTATTTGACAGTCACACTGCACCAGGTATGGTAGATTTCATTTTATTTAGTATCTCACATCATTCTCACGGCAGATGTAAGCATCGTTGTGCCCATGTAACAGGTGGGAATTTGAATTTGGGAGAGTGAGAGATTGACTGAAGGACATAGCTGATGAAGCAGAAGGCAAAGATTAGAACCCAGGCCCCTGAGAACATGCTTTTTCCATGCTATTACAGTCATCTCTGGGCATGCTCTTCTCTCAGCTTTCAGTGCGGAGTTAAAACCAGTGGCCCAGAACTGAAAAGTGTCATTGTAATACCATTAGCCCTCTCCTCTCCTCCACCATTTCAGTATGCTGCATCTCAGGATTATTCTTTTTAATTCTTATCATTTAGAAGCATCACCTTCTGAATGTTCCTCATTGTCCTGCATATTTGAATCATAAGCTAAATCTCTCTTTCTGACTCAGACACCAAATTCCACCTGATATATAGAATTTCAGCCCTTTCACTGGGTACCTCAGAAAGAATTGGGGAGACAAAATGTGATATCTAGTTTAATAAGGAATATTGAGTAGCAGATCATAGGCCATCTTCCCACGAAAGAAGAGAAATGAGAAATGGATCAACACACTCCATAGGATTCATCAAGGAAAGATGAAGAAAACGAAACTGGAATTCACTCAGGCCTCCCAAGTCAAATGCTTTGTATATGTCATCTAATCTTTAAAGCTATCTGTGAGAAAGCCACCATTACATCCATCATACAGAGGAGAAAGTGAGAATCCCTGAAGGAACTATCAGTCCAATCCACACACTTCTGAAGGTGCCAATTCAAAGCTTTACCATGATCTCCCTGAATTTCAAGCCATGTGTTTACCTGCCGTCGGGGTAGCTGTCATATCTACTTAACCGCTTCTAAGATAAATGGCCCTAGATAGGGGCCTTGGCCAAGGAAGCTTGCTCTATGTTGGCTGCTAAAGGAAAGGCCAGGGCAAGAATACAACTTTTTCCTGGAACAGTGCTGATGTACTCCAAATCATCAATAACACCGTCTTTCATTCTCAAAGTTGTCCCAGCTTGGAATGATAAATTATAAGGCTCCCTCAAGTTGGATGAATGGGTGCACCCTTCAGGAGTCAAAAATCAGTGAGAAAAATCTAAGGGAGAGTGCAGCTGCCACTGCGGAAAAGAAAAATTAGAGACTACAGTCCAAGGATCCTGGTTACTTCAAAGCATTCTCACTTGCCCAAGGAAACAGCAACCCAGTGTGAGTGAAAATCGTGAGTGCATTTGTTTTTAGGGGCAGGAAAGCAAAGGGAAAGCTGGAGAAGCAGAATTTCACTGTATCTCAACTCCAGGAAGTGGCACAGCTAATGGGACATGGAGAGAGCTGTGCTGGGGCTCGGAGTGTGTAGAAGATCAACTTGGTTGGGTGAAGGAGTCCAGATAACACTGGACAACATCAGGGCCTGGCCCCTACCGCGTCCCTGCAGGAGCTGCAGTAATAGGCAGAGAAGCGAGGTGGACATTCTAGTACAAGGTCTGGGACAAAGCTGTGGGTGACTCAGAGGACACAGGTGTGTGCTGGGGAAGTCCGAGGTCAGCGGTAGAGCAGAACCAAGGAGGTCTGGGAACTAGATAATCCCAAAGCACACCAGGGAGCTGATGTGCAGGCACCCCCGAGAAACCAGCAAACTGGAAGCAAAGGGCTGGGAGGATGAAAAGGCCTGGGCAGAAGTAGAGGCAATCATTATTATTTTTTTTTTTTACAGGCAGAGTGGGCAGTGAGTGAGAGAGAGAGAGAGAGAGAGAGAAAGGTCTTCCTTTTGCCGTTGGTTCACCCTCCAATGGCCGCCGCGGCTGGCGCGCTGCTGCCGGCGCACCGCGCCTATCCGAAGGCAGGAGCCAGAAGCCAGGTGCTTATCCTGGTCTCCCATGGGGTGCAGGGCCCAAGCACTTGGGCCATCCTCCACTGCACTCCCAGGCCACAGCAGAGAGCTGGCCTGGAAGAGGGGCAACCAGACAGAATCCGGTGCCCCGACCGGGACTAGAACCTGGTGTGCCGGCGCCGCTAGGCGGAGGATTAGCCTAGTGAGCCGCGGCGCCAGCTGGCAATCATTATTACAGCCCCAAACACAAGCATCAGACCAGAGGGTCCACACAGTAATAGCATCATGGGGAAAGGTGGTAAGGGACTGATTGCAAGCCACGTGTTAGCTAAATAATTGGGCTTGCCTGGAGTTAAAGAATGGCTAGCAATCAGGATTTTCTTTTATTCAATTTTGCTTACTTTTGTAGTTATGTGCTTGGTGCTTTAATGAAG
Organism: Oryctolagus cuniculus; assembly: GCF_051225735.1. Classification (NCBI taxonomy): domain Eukaryota; kingdom Metazoa; phylum Chordata; class Mammalia; order Lagomorpha; family Leporidae; genus Oryctolagus; species Oryctolagus cuniculus. The sequence goes on along the minus strand of NC_142882.1, from coordinate 61,514,287 downwards.
AAAACTTCATTCAGCTAGTTCACATATTAAATTTCCATGTCATTTACCATAGATGTTTTCCCCTGAGCACCTATTAATGAATGCAAAATACAAGACAGCCTTCAACAATTAGTGAGCTGTAATCCATCACTCTTCTCTGTGTGTCCAGAGAAAAGTGTCCACATGGCAGAACCTACATTTTTTGCAGCCAGGGCTTGGCCTAGTTATGAAGAGCTTTACTGTATAAGAGATGTTAAGTCTCAGAGTGCATTCTCTGTCTTCCACGACATTTACACTTGTCCTCACCATTAAAGTCTAGGATGTCCTCTTCTAGGCCCTTCACCTAGCAGGCCAGTGAGAGACAAATAAAGAGGTCCATTCACAAACTCGGAAATAGGATGGATTCCATCCTTAACGGAGTTGGAGTACCTGCTCCACATGAGGAACAATGGAAAATGACGTTCAGCTGTGGGGAGCGCCATGCGCAAACTGCAATGAGATGCTAATCCCCAGGACAGTTGGGCAGGGGCTCAAACACACTCAGATTAGCCTCCAGCTTGGTCCTCACTAGGCTGCCTGAGTTCTCAGAAGAAAGAGCTGGAATGGAGAGAAAACCCAAAGAAACATTTGTATGTCAAAGGCAGTGCTGTTTTGTGACCCAAAAGGGGACCATGGTACTCTTGGGGAAAGAGAGATCCTCCATTCTCTCAGCACAAAGCCAGCTGGATCGAAGAGAAGCCACTGTGTCTGCTAGAATGAACAGTGCCCAGCATCCAGACCTGCCAAGGCATCTACAGGTGGTCACCACAGCAACCACCAGTAGTCTGGAAGGCCATAGTGTGAGGACCCCAGGAAGTCTCTCCACTGAGCCAGAGCCGTGGATGTGGATACATTGGCGTGCCAAGATCTGTCATGAGGGCAAGTCACAGAATTGGCATCAGGAGTATCCCAGTGATGTTGTGGTGACCCCGGGCCAGTGACCTGCATCTCCATCACCACAGCACTGGTGGGGCAGGGCTCTGCTGGGTTTGCATCCTATTTGCTATGCCGAGGCCAAGATCACCCTCAACCCAGATCTTTCCGTTCTAACCCTTAGCGTTTGAAAAGGGCTTCTCATAGTTTTCTAATTCTCCCTTTCCCTAAGGTCCTCGCCTGAAGTGCAAATGTGCCCTTCTTACACCAGTGGGCAGCAGGAAAAATACTTCCCAGGGCCAGTGAGGAGGGAAGTCAAAGACTCTGTGGAAATATGTAATTCTTTCTTGGCAGTCACATCATCAGTTTAGAAAAACCTGAGTTGCAGTACGGTCACCCAGCAGCAGCAGCTGCGCTTCCCTCTGCCTCTCCGGAAGCCAATCCATGCCAACCATGGACAAAAGGAGGAAAGAAGGGTAGCACTGACGCTCTGCAGCAATCTACAAGTCGCAGCAATGGGGCCTGCAAGGAACGACTGTTAGCAGGACTGGCGCGGGGGGAGAGAGCTGGCTCCAGACTAGCAGCCTAGGGAAGCAATCCGACTCCGTTCCAGCAGTGCGTGCCCTCCCCCAGGGGCTGCAGGACGTGCTGTCGCCTAGGCCTGGTTTGGCAGGACTCTGAGTGCAATCCTTAATGGATTCATCTCTACGGCTCTTTCTCCCTACACATGACTATAATGAGTTTAGCTCCCAGTGGATGACTGACTGTTGTTAAGGCCTCCTCGCCTCCCTAACCCACCACAAAGGGAGCATGGAATGGATGGCTTTACCACCCACCAAATGTCATTGCATCTAGGACAGAATTGTCTGATGTTTGAAATATTTGTGAATGCCACCAGAGCAAGCAGTTTCCCAGCCTGAGTGCTGTCTTTCCCTTCTAATAGCAGACACTGCTAACAGATCAGAGCTCCTTGTCCTGTCCGGAGCTTACCTTCAGAATCAGCCCAGCCCTCCAGCTGCCCTGTTCAGGTTGAAGGGAGTTGGCACCTGACATGAAGCCCATCAGCCCTCCCAGCCTTGGCCCCTATGAGAGCATCCTGTTGCCACTGCTACATAGCTGGATGGCTTCACTGGGCAAAGAATAAGTGCTGAGTCCAAGGTCAGGCAGATTCTAAGGCATTGCCCACTTTCCATGTCTAACCTGGCCTTGGCAGAGAAGCCCAGCCCTGTCCAGTCTGATCTCCATTATGCAGCCTTCAGAGCCCTTTGGCCTATGCCACAGGTCCTCCTGGACTCCTGCCTTCAGCCTGGCCTGCTGCTTCTGGGAACACAGCCCTGGCTCTTGCCCTGGTTCTCACAGTTTCCAATAGGGTGAGAGTCCGAGGAGCAGGGAGGAACAATGCAAGCACCCGAGGGCCAAACCTCTAGTGAAGAATGCAGGGGTTCTTCAAAAACCTTGTGGAAAATAGAATTGAAAGATAAATTTATTTGGGGGCAAAAAAAATGAAATCAATGTATATTTTTGTCATAATGCACATTTTCCAAGAACATATCCAAGACTATCTTATAGATTAGGAGCAACATTGATGTAAACCATTTTAGAAGAGTGAAGCTTCCTTCACTTCTCTATTCCTTTATTCTTTGCCTGCTCAGCTGTGAGTTCCTACTGGGTACGGCAAGATCTGCCATGGAAATCAACTCCTCTGCTCTGAAGGAACTGGTCAGGAAACACCCACTCAACACCCAGCCACAGACTAAGTCCTCTCCCTCCTCCTGTGTCACAGCCACCCAGCCCGAGCATCCCCAGCCTCCGTTTCCTGCCTAATCCCTGGTGGCCACCATCCAGTTTATCGCTGCTAGTTCTCGCCAGAGGTAGGCACTGCCATGGAATAGAGAGGCCTCTACCAATCCCCCAGGTGCAGCAAGGGCCAATGTGGGTGGGGTTTATTACTGATCATACCAGGGAAGTAAAAGCCATATGAAAATAGGGAGGAGGAGGGATATCTGAGTACAATTTTCCCAACTGTCTTGATTACTTGGTTGATGTTTGCTAACTCCTCCTGGAATCACAGATCCTCCCCCACACACCCCATTTGTCTTTTCTTCCAAGAAGCTGTGATTTCTGAACTTGATTACCTTCTGCACCCCTGGCTATAAGCCAGAAATCTCCTCTCAACACAGACCATAAGCCCCTGTGCACCCTGCCCCTAACCCAGGTCAGATCTTGCCCCAGGCAGTTATAGATAAAGAGCAAGGAAGAAGATGAGGTGAAGGCAGGAGGGAGGTTCCCATAGCCAGGTTGCAGCCAGAAATGAGGGGATGAGAGAGAGGATGACAAACAGTAAGACAGAGAAAGAGACAGAGACTCAGCACAGAGAAGGAGAGAAATGCATGTATGAGAGAACGAGGGGAGGGAAGCCACAAAAAAGCAGTGGCCAGAGAATGGAGCCCATTCTGGCCACACCACTGCTTCCATTTCCTTTCCTGTAAGAGCTAAGAAAACGCCTTCGCTCTGATTATCTGTGAGGCTGAGCTGAAGGAAGTGGAGGAAGGATGGCAGAGGGAGGGAGAAAGCTGTGAGGACAGAGACCATTTGCAGGGAAGCCTGGAAGGCAGCACCTTTTCATAAATCAGTTTCCAGCAACACAGCTTTGTGTGCGAGAAAGGTAATGCTGTTTCCTCATTAGTGGTTTTTATCTGTGATAACTAAGCCTTCACATTCAATTCCAGATAACCGTGCCTCACCTGACACCATTTGGTCAGTTCAGTAGAAACTGGAGAAATGGGATGAGGGACAGGAGAGGAATTAATGCAGAAACACTGTATTATCTGTGGATGGCTGTCATGATCAGAGGAGAACTTTCTGAGGGCTACAAAGGGCGGGCGCACAGCAAAGCCATGAATCGCCTAACCATGGGTTAGGTTCTGAAAAATGCATTGCTGGGCAATTGCGTCAGTATGCAAACGTCATAGAGCGTGCTTACACCAGTGAAGATGGCTGTGACGTCACTAAAAGATACACCCCTGCAGGAACACCATCCTGTATGCAGTCTGCTACTGACCGCAGGGTTGCTCGGCAGCACGTGGATGAAGGTAGAGAGGCACAGCCAGAAAACTTCCAAAGTCTCCCGCTCTCAGGGGCTTTCGTCTCCAAATAAAGAGGCTTAAGCACAACAAACCATACATATCTCAGAGAATTTCCCAAGGCCTTTTTTTCATTCAGGGACTGCTTGCTGTGGGTTTGAACCCTAGCTAAACCCTCCATGCCTATCCTTAACTCCTACAGCTGCTGTTCTTGCTCTACCTGGAACAGACTCAAGTAGAAAAAGCAGTCTTCCCACTTGGGTTCACCTACATCTGTGTATTCCACAATTGCACAAGGGTTTAAAAAAAGAGAGGGTTCCAACTCCTAACTGAATTCTATATTCTGCCACACAGAAAATATGTCTGACCATATGACACCTTGGGCTCTACACTCTCACCATATTGTTATGATGTCTCTTTTTAGGACCAGTTTGATTAACTTCCAGAACACAACCTGCAGTTTTCTAAATAGCTCTTTATGTAAAATAAATTATATCTTTGCTTTCTCTTTTTTTCTTTGCTACCCAAACCAGCCCACTTTATTCTCAAAAGGTCACTGAAGGAGATTTCCTATATAAAAAAAGATCATCCACTGAAAAATGAGAGTGCCTGCCTTAGAAGAAGGATAAGGCCTAGTTTGGGTGTGGTGACAGAATACCATAGATTCAGTGGATCACACAACACACATCCATTTCTCCAGGCTCTGGAGGTAGGGAAGTCCAAAATGAAGCTCTTGGCAGATCCTGTGTCTGGAGAAGACCTGCTTCCTGGTTTGAATACAACGATATTCTCACTCCATCCTGCCATGGCCAAGAGAAAGATCACGTCTTTGTGTATCTTCTTATACAGGCACTAACGCCATCATGAACACTCCACCTCCTAAAGACCCCACATCCAAATACTACCACAGGGGCTGTATTTCAACATAGGAATTTTGTGGAGGACTCAAAAACCCACTCTAATCCACTTTGCTGACTATTAGTATCATATTCACATTGTCTCCTGTGGTTCTTCTAGTGGTTATCCTTGAAATTACAGTGTGAATCCTTCACCAGTTCTAAAGCAATTTTTTCACTGTGTACATTTTCCTGAAACTGTTTAACTCCATCAACCTGTTGCTACACCTTGCATCTATTGTTGATATGTATTAATTCAATGTGTATGTATAAAATATTGTTATTACTGTATTAAAGTCAATATTTATTTGCCTACAATTTAATATACCCACATATGTGTTTATCGTTTTACTGTTATTCTATTTATTTCTGGGTTTTGCTTGTTTATAGGATACTCTTTCTTCTGTTGAGAAACTCCCTTTTGTATTACTTTCAATGCATGTTTGCTGGAAATAAAATATCTTGCCTTTCATTGTTCTGAAAACGTCTTTGCTTTATTATTAAGGATATTTTTGCCATGTATAGACGTCTAGGCTGGCATTTGTTTTCTTCAGAGTTGGAAAGATCCTATTCCATTGTTCCCTGGGTGTCATCTTCTCTGGGGGAAGTCCACTGTTTGTTTTATAGTTGTTCCTTTAAAGGTAATGCGTCTCTTATTGTGATTGTTGAAATTTGACAATAAAGCACTTACATATATTCATTATTTTTAGTCCCGCTCAGAGTTTACAATGTGTCTTAGATCTGTAAGTTAATGTCTCTCAATGATTTCAGAATTATCAACCATTATCTCTTTAAGTATTGTTTCTGCCCTCATGTCTCTCTACTGTTCTTCAGGTATAGCCATCACATATATATATGTTAGAAGTTTGGGGTGTGTCTATATTACTCTCATGTTTCTTCATTTGTCATTATTTTATCTTATTTTGTGCTTTGTTTTGGTTATTTTGTTTTTTAAAATGTTTGTTTTACAGACAGCTTCCATCTGCTGATTCACTCTCCCAAATGCTTTCAATGGCCAGAGTTGTGGCCAGGCTGAAGTTGGGAGCTGGAAACTCATTCCATGTCTCCCATATGAGTGTCAGTCTTAGCTACTGGAACCACCAGCTGCTGCTCCCAGGGTACAGTTTAATAGGAGACTGGAATCCAGAGCAGAGCCCATCTCAAATGCAGGTGCTCTGATTCCAAGCAGTGTCTTAACTGCTAAGACAAATACCCCCTCCTAATTTAGTTATTTTCTACTGCCCAATTCTACTTCCTGTCATGTCTATCTGCTTCTACCTATTGAGTTAATAATTTGAGATATTAAGTTTCTTGGGGCCAGGACTGCCATGTAGCAGGTAAAGCTGCTGCCTGTGAAGGCCAGTATCCCATATGGATGCCAGTTCAAGTCCCGGCTGCTCCACTTCTGATCTAGTTCCCTGCAAATGTGCCTGGCGAAGTAGCAAAGGAGTCTCAAGCACTTGAGATCCTGCACTCACGTGGGAGACCCAGAAGAAGTTCTTGGATTGTAGTTTCAGTCAGGCCCAGCCCTGGCTGTTGCGGATATCTGAGGAGTGAACCAACAGATGGAAGCGTGCTCTCTCTCTCTTTTGCCCTCTTTTCTTCTGTCTCCCACTCTCTCTATAACTCTTTCAAATAAATAAAACAAATTTTTTAAAAAGATATTAAGTTTCTTAAGTTCCAAGATATTCATTTAAATTTTTTTCCAATATCTAATCATTTGATAAAATTCTCAACTATTTCTTTATTTTTTAATGTAGAGTCCCCCCAAAAAAAGTTCATTTTTCATTTTTCTAGGAAGAGAAAGAGGGGGCTGACCAATTGATCCAGTCAGGAGCTGCAATGAACACGGGTACTTCGAAAGTTTTATAAATCTCAGTCTACCTGAGCTGCACCAGCCCCAGCCATTACACCCATTTGGGGAGTGAGCCAGCAGATGGAAGATCTCATTCTCTCTCTATCTGTCTCTCTGTCTCTGTCTCTGTCTCTGTCTCTGTCTCTCTCTCATTCTGCCTTTCAAAGAAATAAGAGAAATCTTAAAAAAGAAAATAAGTAGATGGAAGCTCACATAATCTAAATAATTTGGAAAAACTCAGGTGATATGGCTATTTTAGAAATAAAAATAAATTACTATGAAAGAATAAGTGATTGGAATTTTGTCCCAAAGTAGAATCCCAAAGTAGAATATTTCCAGTGTGTTGCTCTTCAAGGCTTGTAACTGGGAGCCTGCCCTCTTCACCTAGCTGCTTTCTTGTATTAGTCAGCTTTTCATTACCAGAACAAAATACTTAAGGCAACTAATTTTGTAAAACAAAGGGTTTATTTAGCTCACAATTTTGGAAGTCCAAGTTCAAATCAAGCAGGTCCGTTGGCTTGGCAAGTGGTAAGAACGGTAGGCAGCAACAGTGGAGCAGGTGTGGGGAAAGGATCACATGGCAAGGCAGGGAGCAGGAAGAATAGCTGGAATCAACTTGGTTTTTGTAACCAATCCTCTTGAGAGAGCTACATTCCAAGGGCATGCTCCAGTGAGCTAAGGACCTTTCACTAGGCCCACCTCCAAAACACCATAATTGGATTAACTTTCCACCTACTTAATATCATTAACTTATGGCCTTTGGGTTTTAAAGTCCTGCACATATTCAGGAGCAAGATAATCTTCAAAGCGGAGCAGTCATAAACTCTACTTATTTTTCTCAGCAGAAGACAATCACCGAAAATTCTGTTCAGATGTTTCATTCCTAGATTTTTTCACCTGTTGCCTCATGGAGCTTCAGGATTTAGCAAATTACTCGAAAAGGAAACTGGACCATGGTTGAGGTCCCCAAGTTTCATTACATATTCATAAGAACACAAAAAGTTCTGCTCCTGTTTCTGCCATCTAAAGATGCTCTCTACCTGAGCTAGGCTGGATTCTCAGCTCTTGATCTTGCCGTCATTCAAATGACCACAGGTAAAAAGCATGCGCATATCTTCTGCTAACCTTTCTGAATTTCTGATCTCGATAGAGTATCAGCACTTCAAGTGCTCATTGCTTTAGCAGATGTCCATTGCCATTAAACCAATTACCCTTACATACCATCTTGATTACTTGTTCTTAGCAGAAAGATTGGTTTAGTCCCAAAATTTGATTCTACTTTGGGACAAAATTCCAATCACTTATTCTTTCATAGTAATTTATTTTTATTTCTAAAATAGCCATATCACCTGTGTTCTTCCAAATTATTTAGATTATGTGAGCTTCCATCTATTTATTTTCTCTTTTTAAGATTTATCTTATTTCTTTGAAAGGCAGAATTACCAAGAGAGAGGGAGAGACAGACAGAGAGAAAGAGATCTTCCATCTACTGGTTCACACCCCAAATGGATGTAATGGTTGGGGCTGGACCAGGCTGAAGCCAGGATCCAGGAGCTTCTTCCTGTTCTCCCATGTGGGTTCAGGGGCCCGAGCACTTGGACCATCTTCTGCTGCATTCCCAGGCACATTATCAGGGATCTGGATAGGAAGTGGAGCAGCCAGGACTCCAACAAGTGCCCCTGTGGGATGCCGATGTCTCAGGTGTCAGTTTTACCTGCTCCCCAGCATGTGAGCCCCATCTATTTATTTTCCAGATAATATGAGAACCCAGCCTTATCTGCCTCAAGAAACCTATGTCTATTTTTGAATAAGAATTCTTACAACTAAAGGGGACTGTGAAAATTTCTCCCTGAAGAAACCTGGAAGGTTTTGAAATTATAGTTTTCCTGGCTGGCGCTGCAGCTCACTAGGCTAATCCTCTGCCTGCGGCACTGGCACCCCGGGTTCTAGTCTCAGTCGGGGCGCCGGATTCTGTCCCAGTTGCCCCTCTTCCAGGCCAGCTCTCTGCTGTGGCCCCGGGAGTGCAGTGGAGGATGGCCCAAGTGCTGGGGCCCTGCAACTGCATGGGAGACCAGGAGGAGGCGCCTGGCACCTGGCTCCTGGCTTCAGATTGGCGCAGCACACTGGCCACAGCGGCCACTTAGTGGGTGAACCAATGGAAGGAAGACCTTTCTCTCTGTCTCTCTCTCACACTGTCTAATTCTACCTGTCATAAAAGAAACAAAGAAATTATAGTTTTCCTTAAAAGTCTTAAAAAGTTAAAGTCAAATTCATAGGCAATGAGCTGGCTGATTGTATCAGAGCCTCCCTCTTTCTTATAAATCCACAGCTCTCTCTGCCTTGCCCCAGCCATCTCTGTAATGTGGAATCTTTTCTATCGTATGAAAATAATAAAACACTGTACAGGGGAAAAGAAGCATTGGCCGTGAACACTGTATCTTCTCTTCCTGCAGAAAACCTTATATCATGTTTCCATATATTTTAAATATTTTACGTGAGATTCAGAGAGGGCAAGTAATTGTGCAACATGACATAGCCAGTAAGTAGTGTAGCTAATACAGCCTGTCTAACCTGACACTCTGTGTCCCAGGAAACACATGCAGATCCAGCTGGAGTAGCACAGAATCACTTCCGCACCGGCTTCTTAGCCTGATGGTACAGAAGAGAGCTGAGATGGTTTCTGATTTCTTCTAAAACTGAAAATATCTGAAATGCCTACAGCACTCCAGATTCTGGTTGTTAGGTATCTTTTCCTCCTAAATTCCACACAGTCTGCAAATTATCTCAGGGCCTCTTGAGACAATAAACAGACCACAGTCATGCAGATGTCTTTGAAGATGCAGCATCCTGAGGCCATAGAGAATTCATGAGTCACATGGAAAGGGAGCGTGCATTTATTTGGAAAGTCTTTTGTGGTCTATCCAACAAGCCAGCTGTGAAATAACCGAGAGTAAGTCCTGTGACACCCCACAGAGAGGAAGATGAAGAAGAAAGCGAGCACTCTGCTCTGGCAGTGGCAGAAGTAAAGTGGCTGACAGGGAAAACACTTAGCAATTACCTGCTTTCCAGTGGAAAGGAAGTTTAAATGCTTCCAGCAGCTTTCTTTGGATTCAGAAACCAACTTCCTCTAGTCAGTGGTGGAAAATGAGCAAGTTCATTTGTGGCCATTTTAACACTGGTAGACTTCAGACTATCTGACTGATGTGAACACTTGACGATCTGTAATAGTCACATGAGCACTTCCTAAGGATGAGGAATGTCATGTGCTGGCCACTATGCTAAGTGATTTGTATAAATTTAAAATAAACCATTCCCGTGATATTAGAAAACATTATTCTCATTCCATGAGAAAGAGTTGATGCATGAGTTAAGCCCAGGCTCATGTAGCTAGTAAAGTCTACATGCAATTGGGGACTGTACACTACACCACTTCTAAATTCTTACATTTGGTCTTTCTGCTTTGTCTTTACATAATTGTATATATGCTGACAGGGAGGCTTATAAAATGTGACCTTTTTGGAAATTGTTCAGGCACTCTGAATTGTGTATATTATTTAATGAAGACTATATGATTTCTACTTTTTACAACTTTAGAAAAATAATCTACTTTTTTTCTCTTATTGAGTAATTTGAAAAGTTCATTTTATCTGCTTCCATCCTGAAATGAACCACTGTGAAGCCACAGTTGGAAGCTCTCTTGCTGGGAGATGGTTAAGGCTATTCTCTTTGAGAGTCTTGATTGATAATAAGATTGCAGAATGCCCTAAGAGCTCAATTCCTGAACAGATGGTCTCTCTCACTTAATAAACTTATGTTCTAGGCTGTACTTGGTGTCTTGGTGTTACAGAAATGAGAAAAGCAATGCTTGGTCTCACAGAGCTTCTGATCTGTCGGAATGTCACTATTTACATTGGAGAACAATGCATGCTCCCTTTGTGTGATCAGTTGGTATAGTTGGGAAGTAGAGAAGATTGGCTTCCAACTCAGCAAAAGAGGAAGGGCTTTCCAGTTAAGTGATGCTTGAGAGTTTATCATCAATTCCATCCTCAGGATCCAGAACAGTGGGGCCCAAATTTTCTCTACTAATTCATAGGTGGAAGAGTCAGTTGGTCCATTTGGACCACTCTAACAAAACACCATAAACTGGACGACTTGTAAACAACAGCAGTTTGCTTATTAAACTTCTGAAGGCTGGTAAGTTCAAGAATAAAGCACCTGCATACATAGTGTCGTATGAGGGCCCACTTCCTGGTTCATAAAGCAGTGCTTTCTTACCACGCGTGCTCACAAGATAGAAGCAGCAAGGCTGCTCTCTGAGCCTCTCATATGAGGGTACCAACATCCATGACGGCTTCACTCTCATCACCCTCTTGATATAGTCACTCCCAAGGCCTTCACCACACTGGTGATTAAGTTCCAATGTATGAATTTGGGGGAGACACAAACATTTAGAGCATGGTATTTCATCTCTGCCTCCCTCCACCCAAAATTTATGACCTTCTCATAGGCACAATGCATTCATTGCATCCCAATAACCCCCAAATTATTTACTTGTTCCAATACTGACTTAAAAAATCTTAAGCCCTGTCTTAACTAAATTTATTTATATCAGATACGGGTGAGACTCGAATTATGATTCATCCTGAGGCAAATTTCTCTCCATCTGTGAAACTGAAATCAAACGTCACAGGGCCCTAAAATAGAATAGGGCGGGGCACAAGCACAGGGTAGACTGCCATTCCGAAGGGGATATATAGAGTTGTCCTTTCAGGTCCATTCATGACAATGGAGGCTTTTTCTAACAATCACTTTAAAATTCTCCCAGCCTCTACCCATTACCTGTCCAAAGTTGTTCCCACATTTTAAATATTTGTTACAGCAGCACTGCATTTCTCAGTATCAATTTCCTAGTCCATCCTAACTGCCATAACAAAATACTATAAGCCAGGTGGATTATATAAATAACAAATTCAATTGCTCATGCTTTTGGTGGCAGGGAAGTTCAAGATCATGCATCAGCACATTTAGTGTCTGGTGAGGATCCACTTCCCAGCTCATAGAAAGACAGCTTCCCTCTGTGCCTTCACATAGCAGACGGAGCAAGAGGTCTCTCTGGAGCCTCTTTTGTAAGGACATTAATCCTATTTATGAGGACCCCTCCTTTATAAACTAATGACCTCCTAAAGGCCTGACTTCCTAATACCAATACATTGGTAATTAGATTTTAATAAAATAATTTTTCAGGGATGTGAATATTCAGACCACAGCAGATAGGCCTCGCTGTAACATATCTGGCAAGAGCAGACTCAAAATAGGCCATCTACTTTCCTTGAGATATCAAAAGCACCAAGAAATCCTCTAGCATCTTAAATTTAGACAAGATAGCATCCTATATTCATTTGTATGATTCCACATTAACATATAAATAACCTTAAAAGATAAGCTTCAACAATTTTCCAGAAATTAATAAACAATGTGAAGAATCTGAGACCGTTTCAACATGAGTTAAACACTAACAATAAGCTCAGCTGGCACTGAATCGCAGTCTTTCATTTGATGGCTGAGTACTTCCAGGAAAGATACATCTTCAACCAGACCTTCACCTTTCTCTTTGTACAAGAAGATAACACAACTGTGCAATTAGTTTCCTTCACTCTTGATAGCTGCAGAAGAACAAAGAATGTGAAAGGACTGTGTGGGGTATTATCTTCAGGCAGAAAGGACAGACTGAGGACTCTGGGTTCCTGGGGTCTAGCTGAGGATGTCACGGAAACCTGGAGTTTACATAGAGTGGATTTTACAGCCTCTCTAACCATATTGTAGAGAAGACGGTAATGCTCTTTCAGTACATATGTATTTCTGGGGTAAGCTACACTTCCCAAGGCACCAGGGTCACCACCCCATCTTCAACCTATAACCATCCTTAATTAGTTGAATAAGCAATGACCCCAAAATGGTATAAACAATCAAAAAAATTTCTGGAATAATAAAATTCAACTCCTGGAAATACATAAGTGAAATTGAGAGATTGGGTCAGGAGAAGAGACCTCATAATTTCAAAAGGTAGATGACAGGTCAAGAGGTCTATATCAACCATTATCCCTGCAGAGAAACAGCCCACATGCTCATATCAATGATTCTGAGAGTAGTTTTGTTTCAAAAGATTCCTTTATTTATTTTATTTATTTGAATACATAACTTCTGAGCTCAGAATTTATTTAGAATTTATTTGCCTCTGGCTTCTGATCATGTTTGGCCATGATAATTGGATTGGCAATAAACTAGGGAAGGAGAATATGGTCCCCATCTCTCTTGTCCCTCAACTGAAGATCACAGTTCCTATTTTTTAATATTTATTTATTTATTTTAAAAGAATTTATTCTAAATAAATTCCGAGCTACTAAAAGAGAGAAGGAGAAATACACACACACACATACACACAAAGAGTGAGCAAGCGTGACAGAGCTCTTCCATCCACTGGTTCACCTCCCAGGTGGCTGCAATGACCAGGGCTGGGCCAGGCCATACCAGGAGCCAGGAACTACTTCTGAGTCTCCACATAGGTGGCAGGGACCCAAACACTTGAGATATCTTCCACTGCTTTTCCCAGGCCATGAGCAGGGAGCTGGATCAGAAATGGAGCAGCCAGGATGGAAACTGGTGCTCCTAAGGGATGCTGGCACCACAGGTGATGGCTTAATCTGTTGCACCACAATGCTGGCCCCTTGAGGGCAGTTTTTCAAATGGGCTATTTACAAAGATGTGAGCAAGAGCACAAGAACCACAAGGAATCACGCCATATTCCAGGTCTAGTTGTAGCAGACTCTGACTACCAAAAGGCCTAAAGGGGCAAGAGAGAAACCACTTTAGTTGATTTTTCATCACTATAATCAATACCTGGGGCCCTGCATCCACATGGGAGACCCAGAAGAAGCTCCTGGCTCCTGACTTTGGACTGGACCGGCTCCAGCTGTTGCGGCCATTTGGGAAGTGAACCAGCAGATGGAAGACCTCTCTCTCTCTGCCTCTGCCTCTCTGTAACTCTGCCTTTCAAATAAATAAATATTAAAAAAAAATAGGAACCGTGGCCTTGTCTAAGGTTAGAGTTTATGAACTCAAGAGGCTTCCATAGCCTTGGCAGCTCATGACAAGAGCCTCGGATAATTACTGACATCATAAATAAGAGTGTCAATTGTTAAATCAACAACAGGAGTCACTGTGCACTTACTCCCCATGTAGGATCTCTGTCCTTAATGTGTTGTACTATGAGAATTAATGGTAAAACTAGTCTTCAAACAGTACTTTATACTTTGTGTGTCTGTATGGGTGCAAACTGTTGAAATCTTTACTTAGTACATACTAAATTGATTTTCTCTATATAAAGATAATTTTTTAAAATTGTATTTATTTGAAAGTCAGAGTTACACATCAGAGAGAGGAGAGGCAGAAAGAGAGAGGTCTTCCATCCGCTGGTTCACCCCCGAATTGGCCACAATGGCCAGAACTGTGCCAGTCCAAAGCCAGGATCCAGGAGCTTCCTCCAGGTCTCCCACATGGGTGCAGGGGCCCAAGGACTTGGGCCATCTTCTACTGCTTTCCCAGGCCACAGCAGAGAGCTGGATTGGAAGAGGAGCAGCCAGGACTAGAACCGGCGCCCATATGGGATGCCAGCGCTTCAGGCCAGGGTGTTAACCTGCTAAGCCACAGCACCGAGCTATAAAGATAATTAAAAATGAATCTTGATGAAAAATGGGATGGGAGAGGGAGTAGGAGATGGGGTGGTTTGTGGGTGGGGAGGCGGTTATGGGGGGAAAAACCACTATAATCCAAAAGTTGTACTTTTGAAATTTATATTTATTAAGTAAGTTTTCTTTAAAAAAAAAAAAAGGAACTGTGATCTTCAGTTGAGGGACAAGAGAGATAGGGACCATATTCTTATCTTCCCTAGTTTATTGCCAGTCGAATATCATGGACAAACATGATCAGAAGCCAGAGGCAAAAGGAGGCTGTTTGGCCAAACTTCTGGGGCAAGAATAATATGGAGAAGGAAGAGCACATATCTAGAAGGCAAATAGAGTAAGTGGCAACAGATCACAGAGACTTTGATGGCCCACACACAAGATCATCAGTACATCGACATCCAAGTAGTTGAGGAGTCAAATGGACGAGGGATACAGAGACAACTTGAGCAATTATGTAGCCTCAGTTATTGCCAACTTAACAATTCTGCAGTGTTCCCTATACTCAAAATCCTGTATTCCTTATAGGCTCTGAGTCTAATTCTTTTCCTCAAGCATGGTTAGCAAGTGTTCTGCCTGTAGTAGACAATTTTGAACATAGCTCCCAAAGATCTCTGCCTTTTGTGTAATACGTTCCCTTTGTATATGCCCCTTAATTACTCATTTCAAACATACAAAATATGGCAAGTAAGGTACC
The DNA here is from genome assembly GCF_051225735.1 of Oryctolagus cuniculus. NCBI lineage: Eukaryota > Metazoa > Chordata > Mammalia > Lagomorpha > Leporidae > Oryctolagus > Oryctolagus cuniculus. Next base: position 61,499,126 of record NC_142882.1, on the reverse strand, counting down.
ACTCTATGGTGCTTATTAGGATATAACAGACTGGGTAAGAAAAGACTCTTACACATTACATTATTGAAAACTCTTTGGAGTGGGTGCTATGGTGCAGCAGTTGAAATTACAGCTTGGAACTTTTATCCTATGTCAGAGTGCATGGGTTTGATTCCCACCTTGGCTTCCAATCCAATTTCCTGCTAATATGCATCCTGGGAGGAAGATGATGGTGGTTCAAGTAATTGGGTCCCTGACCTCCCTGTGGGAGATCTAGATTGAGTTCCTGGATCTTGGCTTCGGCCTAACCCAGTCCAGGTTCTTGTATCGTGGAAAAATATCTACCTCCCTCCCTCCCTCTCTCTCTCTCAAATAAATGAAAACAATTCAGCTTTAAAGGCAAGACTTTTACCCACTCTTTTCTTGCCTTCTTTTGTTTCTTGCTTGTTCTGATGGAGCAAGCTATGTGAGGTTGTGAGCTGCCCCAGGAAGAGACCTAGAAGGAAAAGAACTGAGCACATCCTCATAGCTGCAGTTCTCAGTGTAACAGCTCACGAGGAACAAAATGCTGCCCAGTCACGTGAATATACTAGGAAACAAATCTTTCCCAAGCTGGACCTTGAGGCTGATTGCAACCCTGGTTCTGAAAACTTGATTACAGTGCCTGTAAGATAACTCATTGTTTGAAGTCATTAAGTTTTGGAGTCAGTCGTTACACAGCAGCAGTTAACTGATACACTCCCAGGAGATCACCGTGCATGACAAGCCCTACATCCGCAGGTGCTTTCAGCCTGAGCTGGGCAGGTTCAAGAACTCTGAGCGCCCAGCCGACTGCTGCGGCAGCTGTGAGAGCTAGTGAGTTGCAAGACTCCTTTTTTTCTCCAGTGATGGATGAATTCCGTGCTGAAGCCCTCCTAGCCCATTGCCTAGACCCACCTCATATCTAACAGCTGATAGGATCTTCGCTTCTGCCTTTCTTCGCTTCTCAAATTCTTGATTCCATTGTTATCTTGTTAAATTTCCTTTGAAAATCATTTTCATGAACCCTGGGACTACAAGCTCACGCTCCTCCACTTCCAAATTTCTCCTGCTCTAGAAAGTAGGAACAGACTGACTTCCTCTATTTCAGGAACACTTTGATTCTTTTTCATTTTTAGCTTCTCCTTTAGGCTCAGTTCACCTACTTTGGTAAGGTGATTCTTAAAGGAGAGGTAAGTGGGGACTTCACTTGGCAAAAAAAAGGGTGGCATTTTTCTTATTTTATTTTTTCAGTTTTGTCTTTATTTGTTGTACTTTTCTTATTTTCTGAATCAAATTTATTTAATGCATTCATAATGCATTGTAATTAGGGGAAATTTTAAATGCTACCTTGACTAATTTTTTAGATGTGTCTGTGTTCATACTTCTTTAATTTGAGTTGCCATGCTTGCTGTTTTTTTTCCTCACAAGGGACGAGAGCTGACAAGATCAAAAAAATTTCGCTGTAACAAATATGTAAGAAAGAAGGATGCTGAAAATATATCTCTCCGAAGAATTTCCATGTTCCTACTGAGAGATATATACATATAGAAAGAGATTTATTTTTCTAATTTCAGTAGATTCTAAGCAATCTATAACCCTGTGAGGAAAATTTTCTGGCTCCTGAACATACAAAGAAAGAAAATTGAGTGGAAGTGAAAATATTTAAATTATGATCCCAACTCAGTTGCTAATTAGTATATAACCATAGGCAAGGTAAATAATTTTCTTGTTAGTAAACCAAAAATGTTATTACTCAGGGTTATTGACAGGACTAAGTGAGATACTGCACTTAAAGCTCTAGCACATTAAATGTGTAAAAGCATATTTTTGAAACAAAAGAAATGCGTGAAAGTTCTGTTAAACATTAGTTTGTGGAAATTCATTGCATCAACTTAGACTCAATTTCTTCATTTATAAAAATAGGGCCAGTTTTCAAACAAATCTGCAAAACTCAGCACAATTATAAAAAACAGGCAAAAGGGTTTTTTATTGTCTAAGTTGATTTGACATTTGTCAAAACAATTGGTTAAGCAGCTCCATCAACTAAACTAGAATCCAAGCAGATTAAACACTTAAAAAATAGAACTGTAAAAGTACAAGAAGAGCTGGTCATGAAAAGTAAAACAAATAAGAAAACTCTAAGATGTGGAGGTAAGAAGGTAGTCAGGGACTCAGGGAATGATCAGATGGTGAGTTCTCTGAGCTTTCCTTTTGCCTAATATATTCTACACTGGGAGAAATTAGAAACCCTAACATACCCATGGAAACAGACAAAAGAGTCCTAGGAAACACCTTCTCTCCTTAGCCTGGAACAAGAAAGGGACAAGACAGAAAATGTTCAGACAGTAACTGCCCCGTTCCATAAAACCTCCATGGAAGATGGGATTCCAGTCCCAGCCCCTCAGCAAAGCCCAGCTGGGGAGCCGAGACATCTGTACTCACAGGTGTAATGAGATACTTCAATTTCTTGGCCGGAATGGTGTCAGGAAGACCTCCTGCCCTAGAAGCAGAGGGGAACAGTAGCCAAGGTTGCCCCTCACGCGTCCAGGGTGCTATCAACAGAGCTCTAGAGGGACAACTTAACTTCCACTCCTGCTCGCAGTAACAATGAGGTCCCTACCTGTCAGAGTGTCACCGGAGACTGAGTGAGGACATGGACTTCTTTACCGAGCAGTAACAAGCTGGCATCCCACTTCCCCTGGCCAGGCAGTGGCAGAAGCCAGGTGTCATGGACTGAATTGTGCTACTCATTAGGTCATATGTTGAAGCCCTAATCCCCTGTGCCTCAGACCATGACTGTATTTGGGGATATGGCCTTTAAATAAGTAATGATAATGAGGTGTTAGGATGTGGTTTATGACTGGTGTTCATATTGGATTAGTGTGTGTTTGTATGCTCTTAAGAGGGATAACACGTGAAGTGGCAGCAAGAGGCTGGTCAGAGGCAAGCAAAGAGAGGCCTCAATGGAAAACAACCCTGCCAGCATTTGGCCTTGTATCTCTACATCCCAGAACAGTAAGAAAACAAAATAAAATGCCACCAAGTCTGTGCTATTTTATTATGATAGACCTAGCAAACTAGTACACCGACTGAAACAGAAAATTTGAGTAACAGTCCCACATAATACCCAAAATGTCAAGGACACATTTGAAAGTCACTCACTATATCAAGAGTCAAAGAAATCTGAAGTGCATGACAAAAGACAACTGACAGATGCCAACACCAAGTTGACTCAGATATTAGAATTACTTGACCACACACCCATCAGAAAAGTTCTTCAGCAAGCAATTAGGAACATGCCCAAAAAAGGGAAAAACAGAAAGCCTCCACTAGGGAAAAAATAAACTACATGGAGGTTATAGAATTGGAAAATACAAAAACACAGTTTTTAAAAAACATCTCATGAATGAAGTCAATAGCACATGAAGAGGACAGAAGAAAAGAAAAATCAATGACCTTGAAAACAGAACAGGAGAAATCACCAGAAATCACTCGATCTGAAAAACAGAGAAAATAGCCTGGGAAAAAATGAACCTAACTGCAGAGACCTGTGGGACAGCAACGAAAGATAAGACTTGCCCAGCATCATGAATCCCAGAAGGAGAGAAGGGCCAAAAAGGAGTCAGAAAAATAATGACTACTATTTCCCTTCTTTGGCAGATGACACAAACCTGCATTTGTGAAACTGATTCAATCTCTAACAGGATGAGCCCAATAAAATCTACAGGACACACTATAGTCAAACTTCTGAGAAAGTAAAAATAAAAGCAGAGAGAAGGAGGTGTCGATTTCTCTACAGAGGAAAGAAGTCTGATTATGGGACTTAAATCATGGAGGTCAGGAGGGACTTATACCACATTTTTCAGTTGAAGAAAAGAAAATTTAACTATCAACTCCAAATTCTATTTCCAACCAGAACAATATCAGGAAGCAAACAGATAAATAAACAATAACAAAAGAACTATTTCAAGAATTAAGAAGAAATCAAGATGTTTTCAGGGGGAGAAAAACTCAGAAAATTTGTGATCAGAAGACATACTTTAAAGAATAGCTAAAAGAAGTTCTTGAAACAAAAAGAAAACGTAAAAAAAATAGTATAGGTGCAGCAGTAAAGACACCACTGGGGACGCCAGCATGCCACACTGGAGCGCCTGGAATGGAGTCTCACCACCACTTCTGATGCAGCCTCCTGCTAATGCACCTGGGAGAGGGAAGATGATAGCCTAAGTATGTGGGCCCCTGCCACACACATGGGATAGGCTGGTGGAGTTCCTGGCTCCTGGCTTCAGTTTGGCTAAGCCCCAGCTCTTGTGGACATTTGGGGAGTGAATCAGAAGATGGAAGATTGATGTCTCTGTGTCTTTCTCTCCCTTTCTCCTTTCTTTTCTCTATCAATCTGCCTTTCAAATAAGTAAATAGATAACTAAAACTTTGAACAGATTCTAGAAGAAAATGCAGTCATTTAACCAGTTTATTAAATGTGCTGAATGTAAGAACAGCTTTATGTTCTTCTACAACTGCTCTCATACAAGCCATGGTTGGCAGGAGGTGGGGGCGTCCTTCTGCTCCCTATTTGCCAGCATGGAACAGATTCCAGTACTTTCAGGATATTTGTGTGACTTAAAGTGTTATTAAAAAGTCTAGTCCATTCTAATTCAAAGCTTCAATTTCTCATCCAATTCAAAGTTCCTTTCCTGTCTCCCGGTCAGGCCTGTTCAGAATTCTTCCCAGGCCAGAAGCTGTTTCCCCTAGCATGTCCTCAATTAAGGTGACTCAGGCTAAGGTGGAGAGGACGTATGTAAGTGGCAGCAGTTCCAGGAAAGCAGCAAAGTCCTTTTCACCATTACCAGTGCAGTCTGTCCTCTGCCCTTAGTTCCGCATGGCTTTCTAGAACAACAGACATCCGATTCTAGCCTTTCTCATGGGAGCTCATTAACAGATTTGGTGGAAAATCCACCTGCAAACCCATCCTAAGAAGAACGTGTGCCTTGCAGAGCTGCCTAATTGACCTTTAGGCATCCTCTCAGCCCCATATACCTGCCAATGCATGTGCTGGGTCCTTCAGCTGGAAAATGACCCACTGAGGCTTTGAAGAAGAGATGAAGAGGTAGTCTATCTCTGATGTCTGTTCTATCTCACCCCTCCTGAACCTCATCAACTGTAGCATCCCGTGTCCCATGGGTCCAACCCTTTTGACTGTACTTCAGTGTCTACAACCTAATGTCCCTTGACTGTCTTCAGCTCCATGACAATGGCTGCTGATGGCCTCATCCTTCTTCACCTGTCCCCTCCTTCAGTTAACCAGCAGGAGGCTTGAGTTCAGTAGAATACCCACTTCTTTGTGGTCATACTGTATGGCTTCAAGGTGCCTGAGAAAATCAACTAAGTCAAATGGTCTTCTTTTTTTATGGTTTATTTGTTTGAAAGGCAGAGAGAGAGAGAGAGAGAGAAGAAGAAGGAGGAGGAGGAGGAGGAGGAGGAGGGAGGGAGGGAGGGAGGGAAGGAGGGAGAAATCTTCTATGTGCTGTTTTACTCCCCAGATAGCCACAACCAAACCACCAGGTCTGGGCCAGCATGAAGCTGGGAGCCAGGAACTCTATCCTAGTCCCCTATATGGGTGGCAGAGGCCCAGGTACTTGGGCCACCCTCAATTACCTTCCCATGCACATCAGTAGGAAGCTGCATCAGAAACTAAATGGCCTGGACTCGAGGTGGCACTCTGATGCCGGATGCCAGCATCGCAGGAGTGATACTAATCTGCCACACCACAGCACTGGCTCAAAATTGACATCTTAAGTTCTGGCTTTGGGATTTACTGGCTGTGTGCATTTGGCCAGGTGACTCCACCTCTCTAACCCTATTTGTAAGGGACAAGGGCAATCCCAAATTGGTGACACACAAAATGTAGCCCAAAGAACGCTAACATCCTATCAAAGGTTTCCAGGTTGCAGAACTACATCCATTCCCTTTGAGGTAAAAATCATCCTCTGGCAAACAAAAAATGATTCATTCCTGTATCTAGAGTTTTCATTTTACACTCTTAGGGACCCACGGCTCTTCTGTGATCCTCCTGACACTGACCTTCTCGAGAAAACATCAAGGAGACAAAACCTGGGACATCCAGGCATTCCTGACTACCTGCTCCCTGAATGTGGAGTCACCCACACAACTTCACATGAGGATTCTGTCCTTCTATGATCTGTGTCTGCATTCAAATATGTTTCTGTTTTAAATATCCTCAGACCTGTGGGAGCTTGTTCTAAAAGAAGTGAGTGATAAACTCCCCCATATTATATACATATATATATGTGTGTGTGTGTGTGTGTGTGTGTATGTGTGTATATATATACACACATTGCAAAGTTTAAAAAAAATCAGACACCCAGCCTGCCAGGATTCATCTTTTGGAAATGACAACAGAATCTGCTTCAGACTTTAAAACACCTAATTTGTAAATGGCCCATCTATTTTTATAAAGGGCAGGGAAGGGGGGTGGCGGGTATCCAACCTCATTAAAATTCTCACAGCAATTTAATGAGGATGGATTGTCTTCATTTTACAGTCCATGAAACAGGGGTTCAGAAAGATTAGGCAACTTGTTCAAGGTCACACTGTGTTAATAGGGAACTTGGACTATCAAGCCAGCCTGCTCTGACTGCACATCCCATGCTGTTGGCACTAGCTAAGTGACCCCCGCTCATACGCCACAAGTAGGTAGAAGTGCTTTGAGTTAGAACGAACAAAACAAAAACAAAGAATTATTCAAGTTTTGAGTATAGGAAAAGGGTGGACAAGACTAAACAATAACAACAAAAACATCCTAAGAGATGACCCTGAGAATACCCATGGAGAAAGCAAATGAGTCACAGGTCGCCCCTGCCACCCTATCCTGACTCTGTTAACTGTGTGATTTGGGATCATGTACATGGCCCCTCTATTAAGCATGGGAAGTATGCCAAGCGCAGCACTAGGCTATGCTTCCATTTCCTCATCAGGAAAGACATACTATGGAGCCATTGCCTGTCCCCTGCTGCCCAGGTGCAGCTGGGGCCACACAGAACCGGGTCAGTCTGGCTTGAGCTTCAGTGATCACAGTGACAGCATGCCAGTGTTTCAGGATTTGCTCGGGTGTTATTTCATTTGATTGTCATGATAAGTATGCAATCAACAGAGTATATTCCTATGGCGTTTAAGTCATTCTTTTCTATTATTGTTAGCTAACAAATTTATATTGAGGAAATTTTAAATGGGCATAGATTTATGTAAATTAATGCGAATTATATAGAATATAAGAGATTTAAAAGCCAAGCCCTCCTGAGAGTTCACAAAATGCTAAATTATAGAGCAGTAACCAGAATCTGGGTCAATAAAGATTTCCAGAACATGGCTTTGTCCAGGAGGCCAGAACTTGGCATTGCTTTCTATAATGTTCCAGTCAGTAAATTCTTTAGACATTGTGTGGATCATACTGTCTCTCACAAATCCTCAATTCTGTCCCTGCGATATAAAATCAGTCCTAGATGATTTATAAAGAATAAGCATAACTGTGTCCCAATAAAACATTATTTACCAAAACAGGCAGTGGGCCAGATTTGGCTCATGGGCCATATTTTTCCATCCATGTGGTGGACCCTACCTTGGTTCATATAGCACCAGTGTCTTCAGCCAGGTCTTCATATTCTGTATAACAACTTCTCTTAGCCTAATGCCAAAGCACCTGCTGGCTTTCCTACTTCCTTCCTGACAATATGGCTCTGTGTAAAAATCCAAAATTGAAAAACAATATCAGGAGTAAGTATTTAGCTTAACAGCTAAAATGCTCCTTATCTCACATAACAGTGCCTGGGTTAGTTTACCAACTCCCACTCCTGTCTCCAGCTTCCTGCAATGCAGATCTGGGTGGCACTGATAATGGCTCAATTGCATTCCTGCCCTCCATGTGTGAGACCTGGATTGTGTTTCTGGCTCCTGGCTTCAAATGCAGCCCAATCTTAGTCCTTGTGATGATTTGGAAAGTGAATCAATGGATAGGATCGATCTCTCTCTCCCTCTCCCTTCCCCACTCCCCCTCAAATATATAAAATTTTTATTAAATTATTTAAAATTCATTTGATCTATTGAATTCTTCACTTCAGTCACTATCACAGTTTCCTGTTGTACTAGTTGTTTCGTTTCGTTTTGATTCCTCCTTAATATTTCATTTTCACGAGAGAGATTTTCTATCTTGTCCATTAAGGATTTGTGTAGTTCCAGAATTTGTTTTTGAGAACTTCTTAATGTTCTTATCAATTTTTTGAGATCTGCTTCTTGCATTTCTTCTATGTCATCATCTTCATAATCTTGAATTGGGGTGTCTTTTTCATTTGAGGGCGTCATAGTGACTTCCTTGTTTTTATTACCTCGGTTTTTGCGTTTGTTATTTGGCATATTGGAGATATTTGGTTTCTTCACTGTGGTGCTTTTTCTTGTTATACTACGACTCTAGATTAAGTGGACTATCTGTTTTTGATGGAGCCTTAGGGCTTGAGATGGGTGTGGCCTGAGAGCTCTGTTTGGTGTGCCAAAGGTGACACTCCCAGGTTAGGCGTGGTAAATCTCTCTCTCTCTCTTTTTTTTTTTTTGATTCAAAAGGGAAGTAATTCCGCACAGCTGAACGAAGTTGGAGGTAGTTAGCAGGCAAATGATATACCCACAGGAGCCAGAGATCGGAAGCTCTTTCCCAAGATCCCCACAGGGAATCTGTTCGGCCCTCAGAGTGGGCTCAAATTCTCCTTCAGCCTCCCACTGGGTTGCCAAAGTTACGGAATTGTAGCGTCTCTGGAGAGTGCTCACGTGAATTCCGTGAGTTCTCTCCCCCACCGTGTCTTTTTCACAGTCTCAGTTCAGTAGCACCACAAATTTACTAGGTCCTAATCTCCTGTTAATTCGCCCCGCCCAGAGTCAGGTTTTTCTGCTAGGCTCAGGGCCGGTGCAGACCTGAGGTCGCTCTGCTTATGACGTATGTCCAAGATGGCGCCTGCTCTTTGTCTTGCTCGCCCTTGAGAAGTGAGTGGAGAGACAGAAACCCGTGTCCGTACCAGTTACCTTTTTTTTTTTCTCTCTCTCTCTCTTCCAGTTAGCCTGGTGAACTCCCCCCCCCCCGGGGGTCGTTCCCTCTAGTCTCCTCTCTCCGCTTGCCTGCCGGTGTCTCGGGCTATTGAGGTTCGGCTCACCTCGCGTTCCAGCGCTGGTGTGTTGAGTCTGCTGCTGGTGTCCCGAACTGTGGGCTCCCACGCTCTCCACGCAGGTCCGCTGTGAGTCACGCGTTCCGGAAGAGTTTCTTCTGCTGTTTCCTCCCCTACTCTTCCTTGAACCTGCAGTATCTCCACTTTTATTAAACTATCTCTCCCCAGACTATCAGTGTGCTCCCTTCCTATTCCGCCATCTTGAGTACTCATCAGAAACTCTAAAAGCTAGGAGGGAATGGCGAGATATAGCCCAGGTACTAAGAGAGAACAACTGCCAGCCCAGAATATTATATCCTGCCAAGCTATCATTTGTGAATGAAGGTGAAATAAAGACTTTTCATTGCAAACAGAAATTGAAAGAATTTGTTGCCACTCGTCCAGCCCTGCAAAAGATGCTTAAAGATGTGTTACACACAGAAACAAAGAAACACGGTCATCAATATGAAAGAAGGTAAAGGAAGGAAACCAAGGAAGGAAACCTCACAGCAAAAGATCACAGGGAATTCAAAGCATATATTAGAACTTATCTTTGGCAAATGGCAGGGCAAAGTTACCACTTATCATTAGTCACTTTGAACGTGAATGGCCTGAACTGTCCAGTTAAAAGACACAGATTGGCTGATTGGGTTAAGGAACAAAACCCATCTATTTGCTGCTTACAAGAAACACATCTTTCCAACAAAGATCCATACAGACTGAAAGTGAAAGGCTGGAAAAAGATATACCATGCCAACAGAAATGAAAAAAGAGCAGGCGTAGCCATCTTAATATCGGACAACATAAACTTTACCACAAAAACTGTTAAGAGAGACAAAGAGGGACACTATATCATGATTAAGGGATCAATTCAACAGGAAGATATAACAATTATCAATGTATATGCACCTAACTACAGGGCACCAGTTTATCTAAAAGATTTATTAACGGACTTAAAGGGAGACTTAGACCCCAATACAGTAGTACTGGGGGACTTCAATACTCCACTCTCAGAAATAGACAGATCATCCGGTCAGAAGATCAACAAGGATACAGTAGATTTAAACGACACTATAGCCCAAATGGATCTAACAGATATATACAGAACTTTCAATCCTACAGCTAAAGATTTTACATTCTTCTCAGCAGTACATGGAAGCTTCTCTAGGATTGACCACATGCTAGGCCATAAAGCAAGTCTCAACAAATTCAAAAGAATTAGAATCATACCATGCAGCTTCTCAGACCATAAAGGAATGAAGTTGGAGATTGGCAACTCAGGAATCCCTAGAGCATACGCAAACACATGGAGATTGAACAACATGCTCCTGAATGAACAATGGGTCATAGAAGAAATCAAAAGAGAAATCAAAAACTTTCTGGAAGTAAATGAGGATAACAGCACAACATACCAAAACTTATGGGATGCAGCAAAAGCAGTGTTAAGAGGAAAGTTTATATCAATAGGTGCCTACATCAAGAAATTGGAAAGACACCAAATAGATGAGCTTTCTATTCACCTCAAGGATCTAGAAAACCTACAGCAAACCAGACCCAAATCTAGTAGGAGAAGAGAAATAATTAAAATCAGAGAAGAAATCAACAGGATTGAATCAAGAAAAACATTACAAAAAATCAGCCAAACGAGGAGCTGGTTTTTTGAAAAAATAAACAAAATTGACACCCCATTGGCCCAACTAACTAAAAAAAGAAGAGAAAAGACCCAAATCAATAAAATCAGAGATGAAAAAGGAAATGTAACAACAGACACCACAGAAATAAAAAGAATCATCAGAAATTACTACAAGGACTTGTATGCCAGCAAACAGGGAAACCTATCAGAAATGGATAGATTCCTGGACACATGCAACCTGCCTAAATTGAACCAGGAAGACATCGAAAACCTAAACAGACCCATAACTGAGACAGAAATTGAAACAGTAATAAAGGCCCTCCCAACAAAGAAAAGCCCAGGACCAGATGGATTCACTGCTGAATTCTACCAGACGTTTAAAGAAGAACTAACTCCAATTCTTCTCAAACTATTCAGAACAATCGAAGAAGAGGGAGTCCTCCCAAATTCTTTCTATGAAGCCAGCATCACCTTAATCCCTAAGCCAGAAAAAGATGCAGCACTGAAAGAGAATTACAGACCAATATCCCTGATGAACATAGATGCAAAAATCCTCAATAAAATTCTCGCCAATAGAATGCAACAACACATCAGAAAGATCATCCACCCAGACCAAGTGGGATTTATCCCTGGTATGCAGGGATGGTTTAATGTGCGCAAGACAATCAATGTGATACACCACATTAACAGACTGCAGAAGAAAAACCATATGATTCTCTCAATAGATGCCGAGAAAGCATTTGATAAAATACAACACCCGTTCATGATGAAAACTCTAAGCAAACTGGGTTTGGAAGGAACATTCCTCAATACAATCAAAGCAATCTATGAAAAACCCACAGCCAACATCCTATTGAATGGGGAAAAGTTGGAAGCATTTCCACTGAGATCTGGAACCAGACAGGGATGTCCACTCTCACCACTGCTATTCAATATAGTTCTGGAGGTTCTAGCCAGAGCTATTAGGCAAGAAAAAGAAATTAAAGGGATACAAATTGGGAAGGAAGAACTCAAACTATCACTCTTTGCAGATGACATGATTCTGTATTTAGGGGACCCAAAGAACTCTACTAAGAGACTATTGGAACTCATAGAAGAGTTTGGAAAAGTAGCAGGGTATAAAATCAATGCACAAAAATCAACAGCCTTTGTATACACAGACAATGCCATGGCTGAGGAAGAACTTCTAAGATCAATCCCATTCACAATAGCTACAAAAACAATCAAATACCTTGGAATAAACTTAACCAAAGACGTTAAAGATCTCTACGATGAAAATTACAAAACCTTAAAGAAAGAAATAGAAGAGGATACCAAGAAATGGAAAAATCTTCCATGCTCATGGATTGCAAGAATCAATATCATCAAAATGTCCATTCTCCCAAAAGCAATTTACAGATTCAATGCAATACCAATCAAGATACCGAAGACCTTCTTCTCAGATCTGGAAAAAATGGTGCTGAAATTTATATGGAGGCACAAGAGACCTCGAATAGCTAAAGCAATCTTGTACAACAAAAACAAACCCGGAGGCATCACAATACCAGATTTCAGGACATACTACAGGGCAGTTGTAATCAAAACAGCATGGTACTGGTACAGAAACAGATGGAGAGACCAATGGAACAGAATTGAAACACCAGAAATCAACCCAAAAATCTACAGCCAACTTATATTTGATCAAGGATCTAAAACTAATTCCTTGAGCAAGGACAGTCTATTCAATAAATGGTGCTGGGAAAATTGGATTTCCACGTGCAGAATCATGAAGCAAGACCCCTACCTTACACCTTACACAAAAATCCACTCAACATGGATTAAAGACCTAAATCTACGACCTGACACCATCAAGTTACTAGAGAACATTGGAGAAACCCTTCTAGATATTGGCACAGGCAAAGAATTTCTGGAAAAGACCCGGGAGGCACAGGCAGTCAAAGCCAAAATCAACTATTGGGATTGCATCAAATTGAGAAGTTTCTGTACTGCAAAAGAAACAGTCAGGAGAGTGAAGAGACAACCGACAGAATGGGAAAAAATATTTGCAAACTATGCAACAGATAAAGGGTTAATAACCAGAATCTACAAAGAGATCAAGAAACTCCACAACATCAAAACAAACAACCCACTTAAGAGATGGGCCAAGGACCTCAATAGACATTTTTCAAAAGAGGAAATCCAAATGGCCAACAGGCACATGAAAAAATGTTCAAGGTCACTAGCAATCAGGGAAATGCAAATCAAAACCACAATGAGGTTTCACCTCACCCCGGTTAGAATGGCTCACATGCAGAAATCTACCAACAACAGATGCTGGCGAGGATGTGGGGAAAAAGGGACACTAACCCACTGTTGGTGGGAATGCAAACTGGTCAAGCCACTATGGAAGTCACTCTGGAGATTCCTCAGAAACCTGAATATAACCCTACCATTGGACCCAGCCATCCCACTCCTTGGAATTTACCCAAAGGAATTTAAATTGGCAAACAAAAAAGAGGTCTGCACCCTAATGTTTATTGCAGCTCAATTCACAATAGCTAAGACCTGGAACCAACCTAAATGCCCATCAACGATAGACTGGATAAAGAAATTATGGGATATGTACTCTTTAGAATACTATACCGCAGTAAGAAACAATGAAATCCAGTCATTTGCAACAAAATGGAGGAATCTGGAACACATCATGCTGAGTGAAATAAGCCAGTCCCAAAGGGACAAATACCATATGTTCTCCCTGATCGGTGACGACTGACTGAACACCAAGAGGGAAACCTGTTGGAGTGAGGTGGACACTATGGGAAACGGTGGCTTGATCAGCATAGCCCTGACTGTTAATGAACAACTTAATACATTATCCCTCTTAGTAGTTTTTTTGTCTGTTCTACTTAATATGACTGGTTTAGATCTGTAATTGATGCACAGTTATTCTTAAGTGTTGAAAATTAACTGAAATGTGATCCCTGTTGAACATGGTGGTGGGAATGGGAGAGGGAAGAGATGTATAATTTGGGACATGCTCAGGCTGACTTGCCCCAAGTGGTGGAGTTGGAAGCATACCAGGGGATTCCAATTCAATCCCATTGAGGTGGCATGTACCAATGCCATCTCACTGTTCCAGGTGATCAGTTTCAGTTCACAGTTGGTCATGGTGGAGGGACTGGGAGTCAAAGGGAGCACATAGACAAGTCTAGTACCTGCTAACGCTAACCGATGGAGTAAATAAAGGGGAGAGTGATCCAACATGGGAAGTGAGATACTCAGCAGACTCATAGAATGGCAGATGTCCTAAATAGCACTCTGGCCTCAGAATCAGCCCTAAAGGCATTCGGAGCTGGCTGAAAATCTCATGAGAGTATTTCAGGCATGGAAAGCCAAGACACTCTGGCAAAAGATCTCTGCGAGTGAGATCCCAGTGGAAAGAACAGGTCATCAAAGAAGGAGGTACCTTTCTCTGAAGGGAGGAGAGAACCTCCACTTTGACTATGACCTTGTCTAAACAAGATAAGAGTCGGAGAACTCAGAGGGCTTCCATAGCCTTGGAAACTCATGACTGGAGCATAGGGAGATTACTGATGCCATAGACAGGAGTGTCAATTGGTAAAGTCAACAACAGGAGTCACTGTGCACTTACTCCTCATGTAGGATCTCTATCCTTAATGTCCTGTACATTGAGATTTAATGCTATAACGAGTACTCAAACAATATATTTCACTTTGTGTTTCTATGGGGGTGCAAACTGTTGAAATCCTTACTTAATGCATACTAAACTGATCCTCTGTAAAAAAAAAGAAATTATCAATTCCCAACTTGACTCTCACTGGGATTAAACATGACAATAGGTCTGCTCTGATTTCATCATCATTTAAAAAAAATCATCTATTATTTTTCACTTTATGTTTCTGTGTGGGAGCAAACTGTTGAAATCCATACTTGATGTATACTAAGCTGATCTTCTGTATATTAAGATAATCAAAAATGAATCTTGATGTGAATGGAAGGGGAGAGGGAGTGGGAAAGGGGAGGGTTGTGGGTGGGAGGGACGGTATGGGGGGGAAGCCATTGTAATCCATAAGTCGTCTTTGGAAATTTATATGCATTAAATAAAAGTTTAAAAAAAAAATTCACTGAATTTAACCTTCATTCTCTATTAGATAGAAATCTATTACAATTATCCTTAGATTGAAATGTATCACAGTCATAGAAAAGTATAACTGTCCCTGAAGGAGAAACTGCATATCCGCACTAAAACAACCCTAGTGGCTAAAGCTCCCCAAAGGACCTTCCTGGACACTTTATCAGTCAGATTCTTAGAGTCAAGAAGAAAAGGCACATTTTCTCAGGTTCCTGTAGGTGATGGTGGGGCTTTTGGCCAGAATACCCTGGATCTGAGCTACCCATGACTGGCATCTTCTTCTTGATCATGCTACATCTTGGCCCTGGCATTATAAGACATGAAGGGTAGAGGACAAGAGAAAAGCACAATATCCTTTGCGACACACAGTTAACTGCTGGGACCTTCTGCCCTCCCACTGGCAACTTCTCTGTGTGTCCACAATGGAGCATCTGACTACACTGATTAGAGCCTTCTGTTTTAGAGCATTGTCAATGAGCAGAGTTTTGGCTCCTGGGTGCTAGACACTATTCTGGGCACCTGAGATATATCATTACAACAAAATAAAATACTTGCTCTCATGAACAAACATTTTGTTAGAGGCAGAACAAAAGAAAGAGAATAAATCTATCATATTTTATGACAGGAAGAAAAATGAGGAAGAAATGGATAGATGTACAAAAAGGCACTATTTCAGATAAGATGATCAGAAAAGAAACTTTGCTAAGTGATATCTGTGCAGAGACCTGAACAGGTGAGGGGCTGGGTCCATGGCTATCTGAAGGAAGAGCATTCTAGAAAGAAGGAACAGCAAGTGTGACAGCCTCAAAGTGAGAAAATAACTGGGAATCTGGAGACAGCAAAGAAGCCAAATGGCTGGAGCAGAGTGAGAGGCAGGGAAGAAGAATGAGGTGAGGTCAGAGTCCCCCAGTCACGTGGCTGTAACAGAATATCTAAGACTGGTTGATTTATGAACCAAAATTTATTTCTGACAGTTCTGGGGTCTGGGAAGCACAAACTCTAGGCATCAAAGGTTTGGTGTCTGATGAGAACCTGGTCTCTGCGTCCAAGCTGGTACCTGGAACACTGAATCATGCTGCCTCTCCACTCGATAGAAGGCATGGAAGCAGCAAACTCACCCCTTCAAGCTCTTTCACAAGGCATTACTTCAAAAAGCTCATGGGATAGAGATTCCAAATCCCATTAAGCTGGGTGATACTGATGCCATCTTACTAATAAAAGTGGTCATTTTAAGTGTGCAACTGATCATACAGATTAAGTGTCAGAAGGATCACAGCAATAAGACCAGTGTCTGCTCATAATGATAGAATTAAAAAGGAGAGAATGATCCAACATGGGAAGCAGGCCACACAACAGACTCATAGAATAACAAACACCCTAAACAGCACTCTGACCTCAGAATAAGCCCTTAAGGCATTCAGATCTGGCTAAAAAGCCCATGAGAGCATTTCAGGCATGGAAAACCAAGATGCTGTGGCAAAAAGTGACCTAAATGAAAGATCTCTGTGAGTGAGATCCCAGTGGAAAGAACAGGCCATCAGAGGATGTACTTTTCTCTAATGGAGGAGAGAATTTCAATTTTGCTTATGGGCCTGTCTAAATACTGATGGAGTCTGTGGACTCAAGAGGTTTCCATAGCCTTGGCAGCTCAATGACAAGCACCATGGGTGATCACTGATGTCATAAATAAGAGTGTCAATTGTTAAATTAACAACAGGAGTCACTGTGCACTTACTCCCCATGTAGGACCTCTGTCCTTAATGAGTTGTACTATGAGAATTAATGGTAAAACTAGTCTTCAAACAGTACTTTATACTTTGTGTGTCTGTTGAAATTTTTACTTAGTATAGAGTTGATCTTTTGTATATAAAGATAATTTAAAATGAAACTTAATGAAGAATGGAATGGGAGAAGGAGTAGGAGGTGGTTCAGCTTGGGGCTGGGAGGGCAGGTATAGGGGAGAAGAACCATTATATTCCTAAAGTTGTACCTATGAAATTTGTATTTATTAAATAAAAGCTTTCTAAAAAAGAAAAAGCTCATAGGATACTCAAATTTAAAGAAAGTGAGCATTTCTATGAAGACACCACCCCCACTTCCTTACATTTATGATGGCTGAACCATCACAGCCTAATCACCTTCTAAAAAAATCTCCTATCTTAATACTGTTGCATTAAAGGATTAAGTTTCAATCTGAACTTGGAAGAGGACACAAAAATTCAAACCATAGCAGAAAGGAAGAAAGAAGCCAAAACATGCAGGTGTTTGTAACTCTTGGTAAGGATTTGAGATTTTCTCCTGAGATGACTGGCAGAAGATAGGCTATGACATGAATTTGTAAAGACTGACCCTGGTTGATGCCTGCTGAGAGTGCATGTGGGCGAGAGTAAAGAGAAGCCAGGGAGAAATGGGAGAGCCATCAGCAAACTATTACCATACTCCTGATAGGAGACACTGATAGTCTGGACCAGGGTAGTAGCTATGAGGATGGTGACAGATGTCCAGATTCAGGATATATTTTTAAATACAGTTAATAGGTGTGGCTAACGAGTGGAATGTGAGGTGAGCGAACATACAGAGTCAAGAGAAGCTCCCAGATACCACATCCTCTCACACCTCCCCACCTACCTTTGTCTACCAGCAGTTGCTGGGGGCAACAAGCTGCTGTGGGTTGTAGCCTGATTGCACCTTGGCCTCAGCTGTACCTTGCATCACTTGCCTTCTGTCCCAGGCCTCCCCAGCCCCTCTGTGGGGCTCTTGCAGGAGCCCACTCAACCACTCAACTACCTGCACAAGCCTGAAAAGATTCAGGAAGTTAATGCCTTAGGGGCAACTTTTGACCAGTGAGGGTTTAGAACAGCTGAATAATCTTGATGTCCAATCTGCACAGATCTTTAGAGTATTCATTGGGGAGCTGGTGCTGTGGCACAGCAGGTGAAGCCCGCCTACAGTGCCGGTATCCCATATGGGTGCTGGTTTGAATCCAAGCTGCTCCACTTCTGATTCATTCTCTCTCTCTCTCTCTCTCTGCCTCTCCTTCCCTGTGTAACTTTGACTTTCAGATAAATAAATAGATCTTAACAACAACAAAAAGAAGAGTATTCAATGGGACTGGGCCCCCAGGTAATCACAGCAGTAACCAGCTCAATCATACTCCCTTGGGTTGCACTTTCTTCTTTCCATTCTACACTTTTCATTGTCTCACTATTGTCCCCCTGCCTTCCCTTGCCAAAATAAACTCAAAACTCAGAAAATATTAAGAGCTTATCTTAGAGTGTATGCAACTTTGAGTTGTCCATTAGATGTCCAAGTGGAGATGGCAAGGAGGCAAGATGACCTAGAGTCTGGAATTGAACACATAATGTGCAGAAGAGACCAGGTTGCTTGTCTTCAAAGATCACTGTTTAAGGATGTGTCAGACACTCCCACCTTCAGAGCCTCCCCCGATACAATGCATCTCCATCTCCTGTTGCTTTGGTGAACACTCCTTTCTGGTTCTCAAGAGGAGCCAAAGAAGAGGCCATGCTCATGGAAGGCACAAAAACCTGTCCTGCCATTCTGATGATGGCTCATCCGTGTTCTCTTCACTGTATTCTACCTCCAGCAGATACCGCGTATTCAAAGCACATGAGCAGTCAAAGCAGAATGAAAGCTTATTGTCAACAGTCAGCATGGCCACTCCTGCAGAGGGACATTCTCTCTTGAAAGACTTCCTCCTTCATTAGGATCCCTCCTGAGGTTTCCGTCCAGGAAAAATGAAAAGTGCGATGGCAGGCAGTTGGGAGAGGTAGAGAGGATGAAAAGCTTCGTTCCCCAGGGACTTCTCAGCTTCTCTGAGAACCCCTGGCCCTTGCTCCCACTCCAAGCCTGGATTTCCGAGGCACTGCAAAGACAGGGCATGGTTTTTGTTTTCATTGCCATTTAATTCAGTCAAATGAGAACTGCAATTACGGAGCAGTTATACATTCCCATGTGCTCCAGGGATGCTGTCCCTGGCACATTTGCTATCCTCATTTGGAAAATTCACCCATAAAAGCGTCAGACTCGCCCGCATTGAATGTGGAAATCTGCAATGTCATCCTTTGTGCAAGGGATAAAAATTCACCCCAGGGTAGCAATTTTAATAAGGCTTAATTAGACCAATTTGTAGTAAGCTGAGGTTTCCACTCTGCAATCTGACAAGCAGCTTGAGCTGGTTCACTACATTTTTATGTTCAGGAATTTCTGTGTCTCCAACAAAAGGTCAAAAGGAACATAAAATTATACCCAAAAGACTCCTAAAGGAATAGTGATTTTCTGCTATCATTTCTGGGGGAAGTGCTTTGTTTTACTTTAATTTTTAGATTGTTCTTATTGATGCTACAGGGATGATCTTGGGGAGGCAGAATAAGTCAGGTCTTCTCATCTGGTCCACACTTCCAGCAAAGTCAAGGAGGGCACATAGAACTGGTCACCTCTCCAGCTGACCTACCTAGCACCTCACGGTCCTCTTTCCTACAGAGGTAGCAAATGACTTCACAGTTCACAACAAGAAACACAAAAAATAACCAAAAATCACTGGGAGTTGGCTTGAGAGATAAGCCATCTTGCCTAGGGATGAGAAACTTACATATCATCCTTAGGTTGGAAGACTGTCCGTTAGAATTGTATTATCTTTAAGACATGCAAGAAAGTACATGCAACCAACTTGCACTTTGATAATATATCCCTGAAATTTCACTTGAGACCGTTAGAAGGAAAAACACTGGAAAACTCTCTAGGTTTTCCATACAGAAATGCTGAGACCACTGTTCATGAGAAGCATGAAGGGGAAAACAAGAAACAGGAAGGGGAAAAGTTGAATAACATTTTCTTCATCAGTGGATTTTTGACACTTAAAATTCTACATATTCTACCTAAAATGAAAGAAATGTTCCACAACTGAAAGGTTTCAGCAGGGGTTTCAAATGGTATATGGCACACAGAGCCCATTCTCCTGAGCATTCTACCAGATAGTATCTGTAGTGTCCACATTGCTGCAAAAGGCCCTCCTGCCCTGTAAAATGTCCTCCTCTGATCTGATGCAGTTCCTCAAATGCCCATATTGGAACTAGACCATAGGTTCAAAAAGAATATCAAGATGAAAATGTGGTACTCAGTATGGATAATGTGTAGACCACAAAATAAGTTAAATGTATTGTTGGCAAACTGACTTTTAAGGGAGCAGGATGCAGGTCAGCTGTATTTTTGATTTGCATTGGTAGTTCAGTGTATTTTTGAAAAGTACCAGGAAGGAACAGAACCAGAGCATAAAATGCTTCCAGGTGGACGGGCGAGTTTGGACTGGGTATGTGGGAGAGAGACGCGGGCCAACACCATCTGGGGCGAGAAGACAAGTAAAAGGAGACAGAATTAACAGGTGGAAGGAGGAGAGGGTGGCGCAAACGAATAGCTCACATGGAAACTTGTTCTTATTTCTCGTAAGAAATCTTGGGAAGCTACACCAGGACCCATTTCTCCTAGTGAAAGAATTGCCATTGACTCCGAATGCTCTATTACACTTGCTGGACTCTGGCAAGAAATGTTAAGATGCTGTGTTCTGTGACAGAGTTATTCCCTCTCTCTATCAGAAAAGAAACATGAGCAGGAAGAGGGAAGCAAATCCCGTGGACTCACTGGACATCCAGTGGGAACCCCTTGCAAAGAAAGTACACATCAATAGCTATGGCCTGTGGCTTCTGCCCGGAGCACCTGTTCACTGCCTGAATGCCAGGCAGCAAGTCAAGCCTGACCAAGCAGTCTCCCACATATATGAAGCCAATGCAGGAAGAAATCCAGTCCATTTGGAAATTTGTCTCTACCCCCAACAGGCTAGGCATCATCCAGCTCTGACGGAGCTCAGTGGTTGCTTTTAGACATGACAACCCTCTTCCCATGAGTCATAAAAGATATTCCTGAAAGCAATATGGGTCAGGCCACACAGTTCATAGAAAGAGATCTCTGAACTGGATATTATTTCCTTCCAGTTGTTTGGAGGCAACATGTATAAAGCCACATCTACACGATTCCTGAGTGAAGCGGCCTGTCAGGCTGTGATGAAAAAATATCGATGTGGTTGTCAACTTGGCTACTGGACTCACAGTCTCTCACTGTCTCCTACTGGGCCTCTTATTTCATAGTGAAAAAATAATGCACGTTTATGGCTGGAAGAACAGGAAAAAATGAGGTTACATGAATTACTTGTATAAAGATAATAAATGTTGTTATGTGAGATAAATAATATACATGTATATTACTTACACAAACATTTTGATACAGTTGCTCTCCCAAAACAGATATCCCAGATAACCTAGCCAGGTTAGCAATCAATCATGGAACCAATTTCAAGGAAAACAAGCTGTTCTTTGGAAGATTGCATTCAAAATGTATATAGCTCAAATCAACTGAATATGAAAACTTTAACACTGAGTGAACTTGAATCCAATGAAATAGGAACTTCTCAAAATTTGGAAATAAATTTTTATGAAACCTAGTAAAAATTTAAAATGTGTATACCATATTGTTTCTTGACATTTTTACAGTTTTCCTCCAAAGTAAAAACAAGGAGAATAAAGAGAAAACTCAGAGAAAATTAACATGAGAAAAGCTATTTTCTGCTGTGCTGTCCTCTTATTCTCAAACAAAAGGGAGAAGCTGATGGGCCCACTCTGACCTTCTGGAGCAGTGCGGACACAGCTTGGCTGGACCTTCCACTTCCACTGGGAAGCTTTGCTGGCTGCCATATTAATTTTCTTAAACGAAAGCAACCCAACCAGTCTGTGCTTCAAGATCATAGCAAAGAAAAAGAAAACCAAGAGAAGCGTGTCTTGTATGACTATGAATGACAGGCGAATCAAACCCGGTTTTTGGCCTAAATTCACCTGCCAAGACCTTTGAGCAGGGTGGTTTATCATGTTGACAGGCCACTGGAAGGATTCTGCTCAATGCATCTCAGAAAATGACAGAATCAAGATAGTCATATGGATTCATCATGGAAATGAAATTGATCAGGCTGAGCTAGTCGATGAAAATATTCCCAAAATATGAGGCTACCTCAAGACATTCATGGAAAAAATGAATTAAAACATAAGCTTACTTTGGTGCAAATAAATTGAAATACATGAATAGTTTTTCCATATTATGAATTTTCATGAACTTTTTAGAGACTTCTCATATGCATGGATTTCACTGTTTTTTGTATCAAAGTTACCATTTTTTCATATTTTTTGAAAGGTAGAGACAGAGAAAGATTTTTTCCATCTCTGATTCATTCTCTAAGTGCCTACAAAAGACAGGGCTGGACCAGACAGAAATCAGGAGCCTGGAACTCAGTCTGAATCTCCAGCTTGGGTGGCAGGGACCCCAGCATTTGAGCTATCCCCTGCTGCCTTCCAGGGTGCTCACACCAATAGAGAATGCAGGCGTTCCAGGTGACAAGCAGGACACCAAATGCCTACACTTAAACTTGTTTTATTCCATTTTTCCAAACTCGTTGATGTACCCTGATACCATCCCATAAAACAGAATGGAGAAAGCTTTTCAGTATGACCCAGCAGCCTGTCTATATCCTCCGTGAGATTTCAGGGGTGTGTCTGGAGCAAAAGATGTGTGGATAAACCCGCCTTTTAACCGTCTCTTCTTCCAGCTTTTTATCACAGCCAGTTGGTTCTGCGAACAAGTCAAGTGAACAAACAAGGTTAGGAGGTCCCCTGGTTTGTATGTCTTCCGGAGGGAAATGGGAACTCCCGCTGATTGGACAGGATCTTTCCAAATGCCTCTTCACAGGTGTGTGTGAGGATCAGACAGGAGCACGTCCCGCATCACAGGCTCACGCTGCCATGCAGCCTGGCCGGCCAGCTGCCTCTGTCTGCTCCCTTGGTGCCTGTGTAGGCGCCCAAGCCCAAAGAGCTGTTCAATGACATGTAGGAACGTGGAGAAAATGACAACATAACAAATGGTATTTATGCTCTTGGAGCCAACATGAAACTTTCATCACAACATTTCCTAAAGCCCAAAATGTCACTGCTGAATGACCCCTCGGCGGCGTGAAGCCAAGCTCCAGTGGGAAGCAGAGAAGCAGATTATGTACCTTTTTTAAGGCCTGCGCTGGGTTGTGACACAAGGTGGCTAGAACATGATAGAACTGTTCCAAAACAACACTGGGTGAGCTCTGTTCCCAGGCCCATGAGCCATCATTGTGACCACAGCCGGTGACACCAGCAGGACCAGCTGCTTGGATGTTGAGCATCTGCCAGCCATCAGCCCACAGCCAAGCAACTCACCAAAAGCAGTGGTGTAAAGGATGTTCCGTAAAGCAGCCAGGGCTACGAGGGTTTAAATCGCTTCCTCACTACCCAGTGGAAACTGCAGGTCCAAGAGAATATTCTCATCAGGAGCCCTGTCCCTCTTCCTACCTTCTCTTGATGCTCAGAAGATACATCAGGGAAATGCAAACACACCCTGGTGCCAGAGGCAAGGCAGCTGACACACAAAATGCTTCACACCCCACCTATGTGCATCCCACTAGAAAGCAAGGGAGGCTTGCAAGGTGTGCGCGTTGTACTGTCACAGCTCAAAAAAAGCAAATCTGTCACATCCCAGCAGTGCCAGAAGCCTGTTGTTTTCTACATACCCATGCTGTCTGCTTCTCTCCTTATCCCTGTAGCTGCTTGCGCCTTAAATGCCAGGACTGCTCCATCTCCACCAATATACACTCACCCACACCCAAACACACGTACCCCTGTATAAAGCCTATGTAGTCCACTAAGACCAATCAGTAACCACTTTCTCTGTGAGTTCTTCCTTGACACACTCCCAAACAGCAAACCTCAAATTGGGTTCCTGAGGCTCCAAAGCCAGCTGCGAGCTCCTAGGTTTACCACAAGGCATGCATCCTGTGCTAGAATTATCTAAGGAAAGACCATGTCTTAATCCCAATGCTCAGGATGTCTGTGGCAAAAGCAAACACAACCTAGCAGAAAACATTCTGATTGACAACAGAAATTCTGGTAAATCTGCTTCCCAGACAGTGTTCCTTGAGTGGGCAATCAGCATTGCCACCATCCCATCACTCAAGCCAGAAACCTACCTTACCCACCATCCAAACGTCACAAAATTCTCTCCTTTTACTTCCCAACTTCTAGTCTCTCCTAGACTTCTTGTCTCTTGTCTCAACTTCTTGTCTCTCCCCTGGACAAGCTCAGAGTCCCAGACCTGCTCTTTTGACAGCCAAACGCTGCCGCCATTCCCCTACCACCCATTTTCTGAATGGTCACGTCACACCATTGCTGCCCACCCTCCTACAGTGGATCTGCCCTGTAGAAGATCTTCCTATCTGCTGTCTCATCACACTGGGCAGTAGCGGGGTAGGGGAGGGGACTGGATAACAGAGACGATAGACTCCTTCCTGCTCATGGCAGCTGGACAAGATCTAAGATAACATAGACGTGACTTCTGGCTGCAAGCAACCCTACTTCCCCCAGCACTCAGACATTTGTGATCTTCTGAATACACCATGAAATAGAATCTTTGGGATGCTCTGCCCTAAGGAACAAAATTCAGACTCCTTAGCATGACGGCAAGGCCCCCAGGACCCCGGCTGTCTGACACCCTCTCTGGCCATGCCCCTTACCCGCCTGCTCTCCTCTAGCTCCCTGTGTCCTACAGCTTCGGGCACAGCCACAGGCACAGACAGTTATTGCTTTGGGTGTTGCTCTCCACCCACCCAAAACACCCTTCCCACTTTTCAAGGCGAATCTCTCTATATACATCTCCCAGCCTTTTCCTCCACATTCACCCTTTCAAAGCTGGCTTGCTCCAAATTAATCTGAAAAGAAACCACAACGAAGATGGACCTCAAGCATGGTTTTGGCAATGAACTGGTTTGATCGAATCCAGTGTAGCACCACGACTCCAATGCCAGAGACCCCCTGGAAGGAATAAACGCCTTGTGTTCTTCATTCAGGATTAGCATAATCTCCAGCATTAACTTCTTTCCCTGTTTATTCCTTCTCAGCCACTTGAACGCTGTCATTCCTCAAAATTAAATCCCAGGTTCTGAAAGGGCTTGTACTTCAGGATTTAGAATCGGAGACTATTTTTGCTTGCCCCCGAGAGTTATGTTTGGAAGAGATAGCTAATTAAAATATCCTGGCGCCTGTCCCCCACGGCAATCTCCTTCTCCCACACCCGAGTGCTTTCCAGCTCATGTCCTTGATACATGTCAACTCTCGATGAGTGTGAGTGACAAAAGGTACAAAGAAAACAGATACACAACAAGACTCAAACTCAACACATTCCACACAGGGCTGTTGATGCTGTGTGACTTAGCACTTCTCAGCCTATTTATTAATTTTAGGAAAATCTATTGACTATCTTATCAGGTTGTTTTTCTTAATTATTACAATGTACTTACGGGTCTTAGCAATATTATTTTCTATACCTTTTGTGTGTCTGAGATATTTCATGAGTAGAAAGTTTCACAGTCAAATGGGAAACTTTCTCATACCTATTGGGAGGTACCCTCTTACAGGCTGGTGTGCAATGCTCAGGACCACACAGGGAGTTAAGAGCAGGTGAGGGATGGGGGCCCAGAGCACCCAAGGAAGCTGTTCCCCAGGCCACCCGCCCTCCATACAAGCCACCTCCCTTCCCGGCCCAGTGAGGCAACAGAGGGGGGATGTGAACAGCTGTGGGAGACTGAGTCTCGGAAGCCCTAGCCTGAGTACCACCCCCGCAGGCTCCCTAGCCCAGCCCAGCTCAGCCTGCGTGCCCGCAGGTCCTCCCAGCCAGCCAGCCCGGGCCCGCGGGATTGCTGAATGGGACACGGCTCCATCATCACCCAGGCGTGGAGGGAAGACGTGCTGGTACTCACCAAGCAAGGCCTGGTCTCCAAGTCCTCTCCTAAGAAGCCTCGTGGACGTAACATCTTTAAGGCCCTTTGCTGCTGTTTCTGTGCCCAGCATGTTGACCAGTCCAGCTCCTCCGCTGAGCTCACCGCGTCCAAGGAGGAAGCCAACACCTCTGCTAAGATCCCAGGTACTTGCCCGCTCCCAGAGGTGACAGATCAAGGAAGGCTCTGTGTGGTCACTGACCTGGATGAAACCCTTGCGCATAGCTCCTTTAAGCCCACCCACAACGCTGACTTCATAGTGCCGGCGGAGACGGAGGGTCCACTCACCAGGTGCACCTGCTCAAAAGGCCTTACGTGGATGAGTTCCTGAACCAATGAGGGAGCGCTTCGAGTGTGTGTGCTTCACCGCTAGGTAACGGCCACGTAACGCCGACCCTGTGACGTCCACCAGGGATGCTACGTCAGGGACCTCAGCCGCCTCGGGAGGAACCTGAGAACGCTCATCCTGGACAACTCGCCCGCCTCCTACATCTTCCACCGGAGAACGCGGTGCCCGTGCAGTGCTGGTTTGACATGGCAGGCACCGAGTTGCTGAACCGGATTCCCATCTTCCTGGAGCAGGGCGAAGCGGCCGACGTGTACACCAGCCTCGGGCAGCTGCGGGCCCCATAGCCTTTCTGGCGTCCCTGCAGGGGCCTCGCCCACACTGTGCCTTTATGACCAGCCTGACAGACCAAGCCCCTCGCCCAACCGGGCCTGCAAGGAGCGTGGAGGGGCTGGAGAGCGTGCTAGGGCAGGTTAGACGGCGCAGGCGCACAGCAGCGCCGCCACTGCCGCCACCAGGGAGGCCCCGGGATGTGCGGTGTTTGGAGGCAGGGGAGCAGCTGAAAGATCAAGGCTCTTCCCAAGTTAGCTGGTCTCATTGGTGTCCCCCCAGGAGTCCCTGGGCTCCGCAGGCTGAAGACTTGCAGGCTCCGTTGCCAAATCATGGCGGCCCTCAGGGCCAGTGAGGAAGGAAGGGCAGAGGCCACCTCAGGCACACACCTTTCTGACACCCCTCTCCAGCCAGCTGCTGCAGACACAAACAGGACACGTGGGGGAAGTTGCGACCCCATTTCCAGAACCCTGTGGCTCCAGCGGAGGGCCTGCTGAGCCCTCTCTGTGCCTCCCCGCGGCGCCGGCCGGGCCTGCCTTCCTCACACCTCGCCATAGTCTTGACCTTGTGCGGAAGGAAGGCGGTCATCGGCCAGCCCCGGAAGAGGACGGAGAGCCGATTTCCGTTCTCCTGACCCTTGTTTTCAAATTCTCTCTCTAAACGTGGAGTTTGGGGCCTACTTTGTTTCTGGTGAAGCAACAGCCCTGGGCTGACCGCGAAGGTGGGCGGTGCTGGGGGGAGCAGGGCACAGAGACGTACCCCCAGACTGCGATTCGCTTGCAGCGTGCCGGTCCTCTGCTTCTCTGGGCCTCTGCAGGTGCTGGCCCAGAGGCCTGAGAGAGCTGCGCGCGGCCCCGCCCCTCCCATTTCTGTGGCAGGGCTCTTCCCTGCTGTGCCTTCCCAGGCCTGTCCCCAGCCGAGCTCTGTTCCAGCCTGCACCCTTCCTGGCTGTTGCTTTTCCTCTCCAGGGCCTGAGAATTCCTGCTTTTCTGTTGGATTTGCAGACGTCAAGGCCAGGCCTCCAGCCTCCAGGAGTGGCGTGGGCAGGCCCCTCATGCACCTGCTCTCTGGGCGTGTCTGGCTTTCAGTGGTCCTTATAGGTAAATACTTTAACGGACACCAAGAGGAAGTATCCCCGGGGTAGAAAAAACAAAAGGGGAGAGCTGCCATGATTGTGAGCACAAGGAGCCCCCGAAGACCGAATCCTACCTCCACGTCATTGCATTAATCATGGATCTCGGCGGCTGGGTGGGGTCTTGCCTCTCTTCCCTCCCTCCTGCTGAGGTGCGGGGGAGTTGCTGTCCCCACCTCTGTTCCCTAGTAGCAGGTGTCACAAAACATTTGGGAATTGTTTCAGATGCGAGGGCACCGCCCACTCAGGACTCACCCCGTGTCCTCAACTTCCACACACTGGTCCAGCCTCAGGAGCTAACCAGCAGCAAGGACAGCGGGTGGCGGAGCAGCAGCCTGGCATGGCGTGCGGCACGCGGTGGTGCCAGCTCCCCTCCTGGACCCGGGGATGTGGTGTCCCAGAAGTGGCACGGTTCCCAGGGCTCGTGTGATCATTCCCCCACAGCATCGCGGCTGCCCACAGGCACCCCTCAGCAATGTGTCTCAAAGGGCAGTACAGCTCAGGCTCCGTGGCCCACTTTGCTTCGGATCCAGGCCCGGGCCCAGATCGCAGTCCTGCAGCTGTGATAGGGACCTCTCACCCAGGCCTGACCCAAACAAGCCCAGCCAAGCTCTTTTGACCAAACAAGCAACAAGAAGCTCGAAGCTGGTCCGGGTTCTACAGCCCTTTCTGCCTCCTCTGGATCTCCATGTTCCAGGTGGAGGAGAAGCCCCTGCTACCCCTTTCCTAACAAGTGCGTCCACACTCTTGGTGTGTGACCCGGGCCCCAAAGCCCAAGGCGGCTTAGTGGGAGTGTCGGAACCCTGCCGGCCACCTGCAGCTCTTCCACGCCTGCTGTACCCTCCATCCCTCTCCTCTCCCTTCCCTCAGAAGCAGCTCAGCCAAATCTAAACAGGGTCCCCCCCACGGGGACCACAGCCAGGCTCAAGTCATTATTTGCTGTCCTATTTCCGGTTTCACGGTTGTGTTAGGGGCCTGTGATGATGGCAGAACTTGCTCCTCAAAGGAAACAGGTCAGACCGTTTTGGAGGGGAGCGAGATTTGGGGCCTGGGGAGTCACATCACCCCAGGACCTATCCTGGGACTTCCCACTGGAGACTGGTCTTTGGGAGTTGGTAATACCCTCCGCCCCCACCGCTAGCTGGGTCAGCACCGGTTTAAGCCACTTCAGGAATCCATCCCCTGCCAGGTTCAGGGACAAAAGCCGGATGTCCCTGGCCCTCTCACAGGGGGAGCTATGGACACAGGACCAGTTTGGAAAAGGGTCAGGTAAGGGTGTCCACCTGCACATTGCAGAGAGGACCCTCGGGAGGCCCTCGGGTCCCTTCCTAGAGAGGCTGAGTGAATTTGCCTTCGTTCAGCCCTAGGCCTCTGGCCTAGCTCCCCCCTGCCTCCCAAAGCTTTTGACCATTTTGTAAAACTGATGAACTTATATTCAGTATCAATATCTTTGTGCAACTGGAATCACATGAAGGTACTTTAAAAAGTTCATGGAAAGTGTAATTAAAATAATTTATTTCATTGCAAAAAAAGTTTGCAATCCATGCATAGTGTTTTCCTCATATGCATTTTCCATGAACTGTTTGCAGACCCCCATGATTGTACTTGCTCTTCATCAACAGTGTTTGTTTCTCGACAAATTCAATATAGTGAAGAGCATAATCAGAGTAGAGCATCTTTGCATGGAGATGGACTGATATTAACTCATCTTTCAATTCTGGGTAAACCATGGAACCAACGTTCATTGCTAACCTGGATTATGTGTATCATGGGGGAAGTAGGATATTTTTTCAACTGCAGGAGTTTGGTTTTTGAAAACCCATGAAGAAAATCCATGCAAACAAAGCATGGCCCCAGTGACTACATCAGCCAGTGAATCCTCATTATGATCAATCACAAGACAAAGCTAATCCTCGGTTCAGCCAAGAGAAGATGCAGACTGATATTCAACTGACTTCCTTACTCTCCTCCATCGGACAGCTGCCTGTTCGGATTAGTAGACCCAAGTAGATCTCTGCCCTTTCTGCCTTCTCTTTCTTCTTGGGTTAGGATTGAAAAAGAAGTGCACAGAGATTCAGCTAACCCCTAAATGAGGTATGTCACAAAAACTTATCATCAAGTCATCCAAAGTGATGGAAATTATTGCATGCAGAAAAGCCTTCATCATTCACCTACCATAGCTGGCCATGATGAAAGCGTTGTGAAAGAGGCTGCTTAACCTTATTGGAAAGACTTACTCAGTCCTTGGATGAATCATGAGCTGTGAATAACCACCCACAATTTTCCTTTCTGAATCATTTCCTTCCTGCAGCCCTCCTTCATAGAGGAAAGGTCAGAGTGAACTGGAAAGTGATTTAAAACTACCCTAAAAGAATCTGTTCATTTTTAAAGATTTATTTATGTATCTGAAAGGCAGAGTTGCAGAGAGAGGAGAGACAGAGAGAGAGAGAGAGAGAGAGAGAGAGAGAGAGAGAGCGCTTCCATCCACTGCTTCACTCCTCCAAATGACTGCAATGGCCAGGGCTGGGCCAGGGCAAAGCCAATAGCCTAGAAATCCATCCAAGTCTCCCATGTGAGTGCCAGGGGCCCAGACACCTTGGCCATCTTCTGCTGCTCTCCTCGGCACATTAGCAGGGAGCTGCATTGGAAGTGGAGCAGCCAGGACTCAAACTGATGCTCATATGGGATGCTAGTGTTGTAGGTGGTAATTTAACTCACTACACCACAATGCCGGCCCCTAGAAGTCTATTCATTCTAATGAAGGTAGACACCAACCAGGGATAGCCATCAGCTTTGCTCTATACCCTTCCTTTCAGAGCAGAGCAAGGAATAACTGGGATTACAAGAGTGAAAGCTTTCCTAAGCCTTAAGTATCTCAGCTTACCGCCAAGGTCTCCTAACTCACGTGTGGTGGGTTATCTAGCTCTCCTGATTCTTAACCCTGCCTGACTACATTATACAGTTTCTTTATATGAAATATAGGCAAAGGTGAGGCCCTGAAGAGTCATACCATGTGGACAAGGTCACACATCTGGAATCCAAAGCATCTAAAATCAAAGTCCTCTTTCCAAGTGTGACACTAAGGCAATAACCTGGCTACCACGAGCCCCAGATAGTAGCATGGCAAGAGTCCATGCACAATGACAAAGTCAGCTTCATGCTGCCCCACAATTAGTACTTTAGTTGTATGTTTATTTATATATATATATATATATATATACACACACACATACACACACACATACACACATATATGGAATATGAATGTCTTTGATAGGCAAAGGCAATACGCTGACATTCTAGGCATTTCTATTGTCTATTAATATTCTATCAAAAACTGTTACAGGGTACATAAATTATATATAAGTAAAACTAGAAAAATTGAGTAGCTTCAAGTTGCTATAGCTATGAAGTACATCTTAGGACATCTTGAAAAGAGAAAAATGCATTGTTTTAAATCTTAAGCCCTTTATTAACTACAATGCAGAACATTTTATTTTTAAACATCAGTGGGTTTTGTTTTTGCAGACACTTCCACTTATTCAGCTGAAAACAAAAGTCAGGAAAATCACATGGTGACTAGTAGGAACCTATCAGTGAATTACAGCAAGTACATAGGCCACCCTTTGTTTGGACTGGTGCTAAACCAGCTGGTCAACAAAGGCTTTATCCCATCCAACAACCGTGACAATGTTAACAGCTTCCAAATAGCACTGGACAAGAATCCTCTGGAAATAACTAAAAATCTTTCATTTTTTTACATAATAATCACAAAACGTAGAGGGCCTATATCAACTTATTAGACTTGCCCATCCTAAATTGCTCTGAAATTCAGAGAAATGGATATGTCTTCATATGTTGTGCAACAGTTTCTCCAAATATCTTATCATGCTCAATAAAATTAACAGGTCACACATACACACCCCTTAATCTCAACGCATGGACATACAAATGATGATATCCATCCTACACACATATATAATTAGGAGATGCAGGGAATATGCAAAGATGGTAAGAAGTCACTTGATTCTTTGGTTAAGCCCTAATGACAAATATATATTTCTTGGCAACTAACCAATCAGCTTTGGAAATAATATCAGACCATGACCCAGTGAAGTCTAACAGCCTATCCCTTGCTTTGCATGCACCATTAGGGCCTGTCACCAATCTCCTACCATCTCTCTCAGGCAGACATTCCTTTCTTTGGAAACATGAAATGCCCCTAGATAAATGTGCCCTTCTCCAGAGAAACACATTTCCCACTCAATTACAAATCCTGACTCAAAGCTAAAATTAATGCAGGCAGGCAATTGAGGGTCTTAGAAAATTTCCTTTAAAATGACAAACGCGTGTGATATTAAAGCCATCCAATATGTCTGCATGCCGCCTTATTAAATTAAAAGCACCTGCGGTATTTTTATACAATGTATCCAATGGCTTGCAGATTAGGATCCTAGAAATAATATGTCTTATAGCAAAAAATATACATATAATAGTCCACCTATAGTTTATATAAATGATGAAATGTTTTGAATATATCTATATATCTATATATATATATACACATATATACTCTGTGTGTGTGAATTTGCAGAATCAGGCACACAAATACTGCAGTCCTTCATTGGCTCTTCCACTTCATTGTCAAGGACACCAGGTTTCAAAGTCTTAAGGATAAGGACAAAGGTCACCGTTGAGGACAAAGGACTGGCTTGATGCACCTTCCCTTGTGAAGGACCAAGTTGGCTGGACAGTGGCAACCTGCAACACATGGCTTATTGCAAGGACCAATCTCATTCCAGTTGTCACAGGTCTTGACACATCCTGGGCCACAGGTATCGTACACAGCACCATGTTTACACTGGGTGGCTGAAAGACAGGAAGAGACAAAGGTGTGACAAGGCAAAACAGCCACCTTAATTTACCCTCAACCCAAAGTCATTGCTGCAGGCTCTTATCACTATAGACCTTACCAGAACACTGGTGCAGATATGCCTTTTAACATGGAAATAAAAGTGTTCAACATTAACCAAACACGCACACCCACAGGTCTCCCTGCTAGACCCATGAACTTCAAAATAAAAATAATAATAAAAGCTTTTATCTTTAGATAAATCCATCTAGAAATGTGTAAGGCTATAAGAAAACCTACACAGCCATTCCATTAATTGGAAAAGAATAAAAAATTAACCCCTAAAAGTCATCGCTGCTATTGAAATTCGATGAATAGAGTATTTTGTTCAACCGGAACAGTAATTTTTTGAAAAATTTATTTATTCATTTGAGAGGCAGAGTTACAGACAGAGAGAGGGAGAGACAAAGAAAGACCTTCCATCTGCTGGTTCACTTCCCAGCTGGCCACAATAGCTAGAGATGGGTCAATCTGAAGCCAGGAGCTTCTTTTTTTTTTTTTAACTTTTATTTAATGAATATAAATTTCCAAAGTACGACTTATGGATTACAATGGCTTCCCCCCCATACCGTCCCTCCCACCCGCAACCCTCCCCTTTCCCACTCCCTCTCCCCTTCCATTCACATCAAGATATATTTTCGATTATCTTAATATACAGAAGATCAGCTTAGTATACATCAAATAAGGATTTCAACAGTTCGCTCCCACACAGAAACATAAAGTGAAAAATAATAGATGGTTTTTTTAAATGATGATGAAATCAGATCAGACCTATTGTCATGTTTAATCCCAGTGAGAGTCAAGTTGGGAATTGATAATTTCTTTTTTTTTTTACAGGTCAGTTTAGTATGCATTAAGTAAAGATTTCAACAGTTTGCACCCCCATAGAAACACAAAGTGAAATACACTGTTTGAGTACTCATTATAGCATTAAATCTCAATGCACAGCACATTAAGGACAGAGATCCTACATGAGGAGTAAGTGCACAGTGACTCCTGTTGTTGACTTTACCAATTGACACTCCTGTCTATGGCATCAGTAATCTCCCTTTGCTCCAGTCATGAGTTTCCAAGGCTATGGAAGCCCTCTGAGTTCTCCGATTCTTATCTTGTTTAGACAAGGTCATAGTCAAAGTGGAGGTTCTCTCCTCCCTTCAGAGAAAGGTACCTCCTTCTTTGAAGACCTGTTCTTTCCACTGGGATCTCACTCACAGAGACCTTTTTGCCAGAGTGTCTTGGCTTTCCATGCCTGAAATACTCTCATGGGCTTTTCAGCCAGATCCGAATGCCTCTAGGGCTGATTCTGAGGCCAGAGTGCTATTTAGGACATCTGCCATTCTATGAGTCTGCTGAGTATCTCGCTTCCCATGTTGGATCACTCTCCCCTTTATTTATTCTATCGGTTAGTATTAACAGGTACTAGACTTGTTTATGTGCTCCCTTTGACTCTTAGTCCTGTCATTATGATCAATTGTGAACTGAAATTGATCACTTGGACTAGTGAGATGGCATTGGTACATGCCACCTTGATGGGATTAAATTGGAGTCCCCTGGTATGTTTCTAACTCTACCATTTGGGGCAAGTCAGCTTGAGCATGTCCCAAATTGTACATCTCTTCCCTCTCTTATTCCCACTCTTATGTTTAACAGGGATCACATTTCAGTTAATTTTCAACACTTAAGAATAACTGTGTGATAATTACAGAATTAAACCAGTCATATTAAGTAGAACAGACAAAAAAAAATACTAAGAGGGATAATGTATTAAGTTGTTCATTAACAGTCAGGGCTATGCTGATCAAGTCACCGTTTCTCATAGTGTCCATTTCACTTCAGGAGGTTTCCTTTTTGGTGTTCAGTCAGTTGTCACCGATCAGGGAGAACATATGGTATTTGTCCGTTTGTGACTGGCTTATTTCACTCAGCATGATGTGTTCCAGATTCCTCCATTTTGTTGCAAATGACTGGATTTCGTTGTTTCTTACTGCGGTATAGTATTCTAAAGAGTACATATCCCATAATTTCTTTATCCAGTCTACCGTTGATGGGCATTTAGGTTGGTTCCAGGTCTTGGCTATTGTGAATTGTGCTGCAATAAACATTAGGGTGCAGAATGATTTTTTGTTTGCCAATTTAAACTCCTTTGGATAAATTCCAAGGAGTGGGATGGCTGGGTCGAATGGTAGGGTTATATTCATGTTTCTGAGGAATCTCCAGACTGACTTCCATAGTGGCTTGACCAGTTTGCATTCCCACCTACAGTGGGTTAGTGTCCCTTTTTCCCCACATCCTCGCCAGCATCTGTTGTTGGTAGATTTCTGTATGTGAGCCATTCTAACTGGGGTGAGGAGAAACCTCATTGTGGTTTTGATTTGCATTTCCCTGATTGCTAGTGATCTTGAACATTTTTTCATGTGCCTGTTGGCCATTTGGATTTCCTCTTTTGAAAAATGTCTATTGAGGTTCTTGGCCCATCTCGTAAGTGGGTTGTTGGTTTTGTTTTTGTGGAGTTTCTTGATCTCTTTGTAGATTCTGGTTATTAACCCTTTATCTGTTGCATAGTTTGCAAATATTTTTTCCCATTCTGTCGGTTGTCTCTTGACTCTCCTGACTGTTTCTTTTGCAGTACAGAAACTTCTCAATTTGATGCAATCCCAATAGTTGATTTTGGCTTTGACTGCCTGTGCCTCCCGGGTCTTTTCCAGAAACTCTTTGCCTGTGCCAATATCTTGAAGGGTTTCTCCAATGTTCTCTAGTAACTTGATGGTGTCAGGTCGTAGATTTAGGTCTTTAATCCATGTTGAGTGGATTTTTGTGTAAGGTGTAAGGTAGGGGTCTTGCTTCATGCTTCTGCAGGTGGAAATCCAGTTTTCCCAGCACCATTTATTGAATAGACTGTCCTTGCTCCAGGAATTGGTTTTAGATCCTTGATCAAATATAAGTTGGCTGTAGATGTTTGGGTTGATTTCTGGTGTTTCAATTCTGTTCCATTGGTCTCTCCATCTGTTTCTGTACCAGTACCATGCTGTTTTGATTACAACTGCCCTGTAGTATGTCCTGAAATCAGCCAGGAGCTTCTTGAATATCCCCCACATAAGTGCAGGGGCCCACACACTTTGGCCATCTTTCACTGCTTTCCCAGGACTTTAGCAGGGAGCTGGATTGGAAGTAGAGCAGCCAGGACACAAACTGGCGCCCATAATGGACACAGGTGCCATAGGTGGAGGCTTCATCTACTACACTACAATGCCGGCCCATGCAGCAGTATTGATATTATAATACACAGGGAAAATTACCTGCCAAGGATATTGGAAATGTGTGACATATTTTAATTAAAATGATCTGATCATGTGCTGAATGAAATTCATTTGAGGGAAGATAGAGTAACAGTGGGGTGGGGCCAGAAAAAAATCAGATGGGTGACCACAGGGAGAACAGCAGCTGGCTGGCTGGGCCACGGAACACAAAATGATGACAAAGATTAACCAAGTCAAAGCCATTTTCTCTCTTTGTTAACTAAGTTCTAAAATGATTTTAATGATATACTGAGATCCTGAAAAGTCATGAACAGATTTCTCAGAAGACAATAATGCCAGCATTCTGCAAGTTTTATGGTATAAAGACTTTTCTACTTTAGTTATGTCCGGAGCTTCATTCTCAAGAATAGAAACACTGACACAGGTGGCAAGCACTTTCCAAGAGCACTGACAGCAAACCAACTTTCATCTGTAGTTGCTCCAAACAAAGGTACTAACAGCGGAGGATTAGCAGCAGCTTAAAGATCTCTACTGCTGTTTATGCAACTCGTAGAATAATATCTGGTCAAGAATCCTGTAACAATAAAACTTAAAAATATGAATGTTTTTCATGAAAATGGGCCTTTCAGTCTTCCAAATTACATATTTAGCGTTGCTATGGAATGCAGGTGTCTGACCATCTTTTACTAAGTTAACAATAAGCATAAAAGAAATTCTGTGAAGGTGGCTTAAATACCCATTACACTAGTGAAGGACAAAGGAGAAAAGAAGAACCCTGTTCCAAAGAGTATTCCGTTACCTCTCACAAATTATTTATTAGAGATAGAAAATTGTCAAGGACCTTGTCTAAATAAGATCGGAGTTGGCGAACTCAAAAGGCTTCCATAGCCTTGGCAGCTCATGACAAGAGCCTAGGGTGATTACTGACGCCATAAATAAGAGTGTCAATTGTTAAGTCAACAACAGGAGTCACTGTGCACTTACTACCCATGTAGGATCTCTGTTCTTAACGTGTTGTACTACGTGAATTAATGGTATAACTAGTACTCAAACAGTACTTTACACTTTGTGTTTCTGTGTGGGTGCAAACTGTTGAAATCTTTACTTAATATATACTAAATTGATCTTCTGTATATAAAGATAATTGAAAATGTATCTTGATGTGAATGGGATGGGAGAGGGAGCAGGAGATGGGAGGGTTGCAGGTGGGAAGGAAGTTATGGGGGGAAAAAGGCCACTGTAATCCAAAAGCTATACATTGGAAATTTATATTTATTAAATAAAAGTTTAAAAAATTGTCAAGGAAAAAATAAAATTGGAGAACTATGGACCCAAGGCACTTAATAAAGTCAGAAGTACCTGTTAAACCAGATTTTAGCCACATCCACGGTTGAGCCTCTGAACCAGGCTACCAGTACTCTCTTTCCAGATGTGAACTGACCTTTGGACTGGGCCAAACTGCGACTCACCAGCTTCTGTTAACCATGTGTAAGTGCCTGCCTGCTTCCCACGCCCTTTCTTACCAGACAGAATAACTCTTGTTAGCACCAATCATAATTTCTGACAAGCAAATGATACAACGATTATCTTCTTGGAATTTTAAGCTTTTAATATGGTTGGTCACCATTTCGTAAAACCTCAGAGGAAATATTCAAGGCTGCTTGAATTTGCATTTTCCAGGATTGCAATTCTAATTAGCCCCAAGTAAATGCAATTTTATCTGTTCTGTTAGGTTCATTTTATTCTAGGTCAACAAAACTGAGCTGTCCGACACATAGAATTTTGAAAAACATCTGAATAGTATACACTTTCAAAAATTTGGCTCTACAATGCACATTTTTCTATAGGGATTCATACTCAGCACTGATACATTTATTTATTTTTCCCAATTGTCCCAATTTGTCCCAATTGTTAACTATACTATCAGTTCTTACTAACCACCTGTTCTGAACAAAGCCACTGGACAAGACACTTCGGGAATAGAGGTAAATATGGCCATCTGTCTGATACAACAGAGGGCTGAGTGACTGGAAGTTAATTACCAATTATATTGAAACATCAAATATGACCTTCTTGATCCCTATACCTGCCTCACTCCCTCATCTATGAGGTTCTTCTCAAAGGCAGTCTCCTATCCAAAACAACATCTTCCACGTTCCCTATCTAGAAAGCCCTTTTCCCTACTTTTCAAATTTAAGCCCATCATTACACAACACAGTATGGTATTAACTCTCTTCTAATACTAGAATGTGACCTCCCAAGGGTCGAGTTCCCATCTGGTCTACCTCTCTGGCATCTCGCACATTTTCCAGCACCTAGAGGGCATTAGGTATGGAGGCCAGCAACAAATATCTGCATAACAAATGAGTGAGTCACGAAACAGACAGAAGCATGACAGACAGGGGACTGGATATTTTCCATTTGCCTCTCCTGGCTCCACCCTGCTTTTTCACCCTGTTCTGGACCATGCTTATACTGGTCTCTTCAAATGACATCGACGGGATCCCTTGTGAGCAGTGAATGCCAGCAGGAGACTGGAGAGAAGAAGGGGAGGCCAAGTACTTCTTCCCTGAGGCCTCTTCTTATGGGCCAGTGTGGGCCACTGTGTCATTAAGCAAAGGCCACTTCTCTTATCTGGCAGCCCTCTCTACAGGGCTTTCCACATCCATGTCCTCCATGGCGGACACCTAGCCCCAGTCCGATATTCAGGTCCTGGGTGCTGTCAGTCAGTCTGTTATATACACATGACACTGGGATTTTCCTCGTTAAGGAAAGATCCTCTACGATCTTTCAAAATAGCCCTCCTACTTTAGCCAATTTGTGTATGCCTAGTTCCTAACATATGCAGAGACTGAATAAAAAGTTACTCCTCCTCCTAAGCATTGTACTCCTTATCATTACCTTCACAATGCAACGTCATTAAGTTGTCTCAGCTTTTCACAATTTAATTCTTCCCTCACACGACCAGGAACCTCCTAGGGCCAAGTCATTCCTAAAGGCTTGTTGTCTACCTTCTAATCTAGCTTGGTGAATGCCACACTATTCACCCCATATACTGCTCTTTCAGATGCAATTTCTGACTTTTTCTCCCACCCCTACTGGATGGATGGGAGGTTTCTGGAAATTCAGAATACCTGCCGACTGCCTCCATCACTGCATTAAAACATGAAATGGTATCATTGGTTTCATCCTTTCTCTCCACCATCCCAGGCTAAAATAAATCTAGACCACATTCTGTTTCTTTGCTGTCAGTGGGGACATGGTGTTTAACATGCAGTAGATTTTCAGAGGACTACTGGTGATTGAATGGATGGAGAAATGGGTGAGGGTGTAGGTGGACTAACCTAACTCTGGCTTTAAACTTCTCAACTGATGATTCTCTGATAATCTCATGGCTTTCCACTGATCCCTTCAAAGTTCTTCTCTTTTGAGTGATTAACAGAACATGTTAGAAATTGCACATGCCTAATAATTTGCAAACCCACTAGCTGAGTATCATATTCATAGCTAATAATTGCACCCATGTGTTGTTTTGCCTCTGTAGACCAACAGTGGCGACACTTGGTATTAGAACCACTGGGGAGCTTTTGGGTGCCCCAACTCTATTCCAAACCAAGTAAAATAGAACTTCTAAAGGTGGCACTAGGATATCTAATATTAAAATATAAGTATTCTTCCTTCCCTCCGTCCCACACTATTCATCCTAATGGGCCATAAGGATTGGGGCTTGGTCCTATAAGTAGCTCTCACATTCATGCTTCAGTCATTGAAGAGACTCATTCCTTTGTAGAAAACAGGGCAATCGATGTTAACAAATTACACAATGTAAATTGCTGTTTCCTGTCATTTTGTACCTCAAACCCTACTGAAGCTCTTCCCCAACTCCAGAGCACACCACTCCTCCAGGGTTGGGTTTGGGTCACCTGCGCAAGCATCTTTAACTCACCCTCCTCCTCACTTGCACCCATCCTTGATTTGCCCTTCCTACTTTCTGCCACAACTCCTCTAAGAACTTATTCTATTATTTGCTCTTCTACTTGCACATCAATGTTTTCTCTCTCTCTCTCTCTCTCTCTCTCTCTGTTGCACAAAAGAAAAAAATCCCTAAGCTATCAGACTTAACCGCCTAGAAAAACTTAGTCATTTTACCCCATTCTTCCTTAATTCATGAGCCCTGAATTCGGTCTTCCTCGTCCACTTCTTTCCTGAAGTGATTCCCTCTAAAGTTCCCACTAATGATCAGACTGGTCCACTGGTATACTAGAAACTCCCATTCGCTCAAGACCGCTATGTAAAATATTTGTTCTTTTCATTCAGTTTAACTTATTTTTTTTAACTTTTATTTATTAAATATGAATTTCCAAAGTACAGTTTATGGATTACAATGGCTCCCCCCCCCCATAACTTCCCTCCCACTCGTTTAACACTGGGCAATCCTGGCTCTGGGCTGCCTCCTTGAGAATTCCCTCTCTTTGGGGCTTCTCTGCCTACTGCCTGGCACTACATATTCACAGGACCTCCTGGATACTTCTTCCGGCATTGCGTTCCTTGTCTTCTAGCTTCTTCTCCCTTTCCCTTTCCTTCCCTTTCCCACCCACCCTTTACCTCCCCCTGTATCCTAACTCAAATACCACATCCTTCAAGGGACTTCCTGGGTGTGCCCAGGGTGCCCTCCCTTCCTCTGCATCCCATGGCATTTTCAAGTTGTAGTTATCTGTTTCCCCAACTGCAGTTCCTATTCAGAGGCACTCAGGAGTGCCCTAGGATAGTTTACAAGACATAAACTCCTCAGCCCCATCCCTAAAGACTGTTGCTCTGCACCTGCGATGGAACCTGCATAGCTTTAGACTTCAAGTTCTGGGGGTCACCGTGGCAAGCAGTCCCAGTCAGAGAATGAACCTCTGAGGCCTGGGCTCCTGCAGGCGGGGGTTCTTATCTTCCATGATCCAAAGTTCTGGCACAGGGCCAAGCACAGAGGAACAGCTCCATAAATGCCTATAGGATGATGATTTCATCTTAATGACATGCAATCCATCATTTCATTTCCCAGTGTGAATCCCATTTGGCTGGTCTCGGCTTCATTTTCCACCCTGTTGCTTCCAGAATGCCTCTTTCAACTCACCTCACCCTCCAGATGCTTTGCTCCCCCTTCAAGTCTTGCCAGGATCCCTTCTAGTAGGAAAATTCCCAAACAGAATTCCCTCTTTTCTGCTGTGTTCTTTCTTCGCCCCTGGCTCTCTTAAAACATAAACTCTCTTGTCTCTCCTTTCTTGGTTCCTCAATTGCTTCTTCTAGTGCTGACATTAACTTCTGTGACATCTAACCTTTTGTCCACTGAGCACTGATTTGTCCCTCACATTCTATAGACAGAAACTGAACTGTAGAAAATAAAGTACTGCCGGGAAAACAAATCTCCCTATCATTGTTCTTCATCCTATAAATACCATCTCCATTTCAACTCCAATTAAATCAGTAAATACCTACTGAATATCTACTGTAGGCCAGATATTCTTTTAAGTTGAAGGAATGAAATGTGAATCAGACAGTGACTTTGATCTCCTGTTATAGGAGACTGGGCTTCCAATAAAATAAGTGAAGCTGACATGCAAATGGGTTCTTAATAAAATGAAGATGTACTAAAGTAGACAGTGAGTTCTCCCTCAAGTCTTAAAAGGTGAGTATAAACCTGGCAGACTGACAATGGCAGGAAGAGCTTCCCAGGCAGAGAGCAACAGGAACAAGGTGGGTAGGTGGGCAATGGCAGGGACAGCGATTTCACCAGGAAATGGAGGATTCTTGGCTTGGGGGGTGGGAAGAAGCACAGAATTTGAGGAGGGGCAGTGATTAGAGACCAAGGTACAGAAGAAGGCAGGAACCAAAGATCGAAAATGACCCCACAATCTTGGCAATGGGAAGTCTTGGAAGAATTTTAAAGTGTGGAGCGCTATCACAAGATGTTTTGTAATACATGAATTTGTTTATTGATTTTAGAGGCAGAGGAACGGAGAGACCGACAGAAGAGAGAGACTTCTGAATGTTCATAGTGGCTAGGGCTGAGTCCAGCTGAGATGGGAGTTGGTAACCCAACCCATGTTTCCCTCGTGGGTGGCAGAGATCCACCCACTTGAGCTATATCACCTGCTACCTCCCAGGGTGTGCATCAGCATAAAAGTGGAATTTAGAGTGGAAGCAGGACTCACCGATGCATTCCAGTATG
This sequence comes from Oryctolagus cuniculus, assembly GCF_051225735.1. NCBI lineage: Eukaryota > Metazoa > Chordata > Mammalia > Lagomorpha > Leporidae > Oryctolagus > Oryctolagus cuniculus. Next base: position 61,457,115 of record NC_142882.1, on the reverse strand, counting down.
GGATGCGACTGTCCTAACTGGAACCCCAACTGCCCACCCCTATCATAAGATTTCCCTTGATTTGGCACAACTTTTATATGATCCTGGAAAATTAATACTGATTTCAGTCCTCTTGTACTCTCTGTGAACTAAATTGGTTTCCAAACTTACACAAGAAGAGATGACTTTTAAACATAAATGTGGCCGGTGCCATGGTTCACCTGGCTAATCCTCCGCCTGCAGCACTAGCACCCTGCGTTCTAGTCCTGGTCAGGGCGCCAGATTCTGTCCCGGTTGCTCCTCTTTCAGTCCAGCACTCTGCTGTGGCCTGGGAAGGCAGTGGAGGATGGCCCAAGTGCTTGGGCCCTGCACCTGCATGGGAGACCAGGAGGAAGCACCTGGCTCCTGGCTTCGGATCGGCGCAGCACACTGGCAATAGCGGCCATTTGGGGGGGTGAGCCAATAGAAGGAAGACCTTTCTCTCTGTCTCTCTCTCTCACTGTCTAACTCTGCCTGTCAATAAATAAATAAATAAAATAAACAAATAAAAAACATAAATGTGATTTAATTTGATTTTACAAAGTATTCCCTTGTTTATAAACAATTTAATAAAAGCAGGAGGGTGAGCATCTGGCACGGAGGTTAAGACACCCTTGAGAAGCCCACACCCCACATCAGAACACTGGGGGTTTGAGTCCCAGCTCTGCTTCTGATTTCAGCTTCCTTCTAATGTGCACCCCATGTGATGGTTCAGATACTTGGGACCCTGCTACCCATGTGGGACAGCCAGACTGAGTTCCGGGCTCCTTGCTGCAGTATGACCCAAGCCTGGCTTTTGTAGGCATTTTGGAGAGTGAGCCAGCAGATGGAAGATCTCTGACTCTGTATCTCTGTCTTTTGAATAAATGAAAATAAAGAGATTTTGTTTTAAATCTGGAAGTTGCCATAGTGACTTAGGTTAGCATGCATTTATTCTCAAGGGGCAATCAAACAGCTACGGGTGACCCATAAAGGTTCATGTGCTCACTTCATCAATACACTCAGTGACCAGGGCTCTGACCTGTCTGAAAGTCAGCCGTCTCTGTGACCCTCTACTGAGTGCTGAAGGTCACTGCACCTGACCTCATCTCCGGAACTTTTGCAGGAAGCATTCATGGAGCCACAGGACAGCTCAGTGTATATAATCATGGCAGAGTTGCCGCAAAAAGGCACCAGAATCCCCTGAGGTTTGTGGAGCCGAACGGGGAGCAGGTGATCTGCTTACACGGCCCAAAAGGCTGTCCATTAAGCTGCAGAAAAACACGCGCACCCGCTTGGCCAGCACTTTTTACATTTATAAAATGTATTACTGAATGCGCAGTGACAATTAGTGCCGCTTACAGGCAGGTGGCAGAAAATCTGCTAAGGATGGCAAAGTGAGACACAGGACACAAGATCAAAACAAACGTAGAGTCATAAGGTGTCAAATGACAACTACCAGTGATATGGGACGAATGCACAGAAATTGGAAAGCCACTCAGGCTAATGAAGGTCCAGATAAATATTTGGATGACATAGTTGATACTTATATAAACACATAAAGAACTTATATAAAGAATAGGGGCTATAATGAAAATTGACCTAGGTTCAGCTCCCAGCATCCTGGTCTCTGGTTGTGTGTTCAGCAAATGACTTAACTATTCTAAGCTGCAATGTCCTTATAAGTAAAATGTAGGTAATAGAATGTTGCCATACAGATTATTATGGGCATTAAATAAAACAAAATATAGTAGAAAATGCTAGTATAGGCCTTGGGGAAAAGGAGGTACTTAGCAAATAGTAAATAGTAATATAAATGGCTATTATTAAAATTTTATGTACCTTCACTATAGTCCTTACCATACTATATTTTATTTAGTAATTCCCATGCTAAATTAGAGTTCCATTAGCCCTTCCTGACAGTTAGTGGGCATATACTGTGTTGGTAGTCATGACAGTTAAAGCGCAGGCTAGCCTTTAAAATGTCATTTTTCATTCAGACATCCTTGCCTGGCTGGCTTTTTATTTGTTCAATTTCTAGGCTTTGTACTCTGGAAATTTCCTCTTCTCTGTCTCGCTTAAGTGGCCTTAAGTGCTGTTGAGAGTCAAAGGACTCTGGAGTTACAAACAAGAAAAAAGTATTCTTGTAGTCCACAATATTCCAGACGAATCTGAGATGAATCTCCTGGGAGATGCTACTTACGTCTGTAAATGTATTTTTCCCCGTACCATCAGTCTGTGCAAATCCATAAAGTGTGTGTGTGTGTGTGTGTGTGTGCATGTATGTATAAAACATTCCTCCCCAACTGCACCTTGATGGAGTTATACATCACCCAGATGGCTCCACTAATTTTGAGAGGTAAATGGTACCTTTCAGGAGCATTATTCCATTTCCATTAGAAAAGTAATTTTAGCTTCAGAAATTCGGTTTCTGAAATGAGGATGCTGACGCAAAATGTGTAGTCCTCAAATGCAATGTGTGCACCGAAATGGTGCTAAGTATAGCTCTGGGCCAGGAAGAGAAGGTTCACATACCTTCTATCTAACCCAGTCCTAACCAGAGTAGCACCATAGCTAATAAAGTGAACAGAATTCTGTGGAGCCCTCCATTACCCCAGGATGGATGGACTGGGGCTTGACTCTATTCATTTTACTTATTTTCTAGGAGACTCTAGGGACAGACTCGAAATAAAGAAAGGGAGCTGGCAGGACCCAATCCCTCAAAAGCATCACCGCCTCCTCCCCACTGTGTTCTACCCAGCACTGACGCACAAGGTCAACCATTTGCCTCAGCTCTTGGCAGTCGCAGCCACATTTTATTGTGAATTGTCTTGACCAAATCGATACTCCTTTGAGAAAGGCAAGACTAATGGAGAGTTACTTTTGTTGTGGAAAGTGATTTTGATATTAGACCTGAGTTTGCAGAGGAGAGAGTAAATACAATTGGGAAGTCAGAGGGAACTCAGAGAGCTTTGGCACTTTCCAAAGACACAGAGAAGTGATAGCACCAAGGAGAAACTGAGGACCTTGGCAAGCCCCAGAGGCCCCTCCTCCTACTCCTCCAAGTCCACCTGAGGAAACACACACACTAACTCAAAGGTTTTGATTCTGGCTTCTGGCCAGAATCACCCAGGAAGATCTGAAAGCCACATCAAGCCTTGTGAAATGATATCTGGGCATTGGGACCAAGTATAGTTTCTGGGTTTGGTTTTTAAGCTGACACCAATGTCCAGCCAGCTTGAGACTCACTGACCTAAGAGAACACAATTTCTATTCACTATAAACACAGCTTGAGGACAATTCTTCTCGACCTTTCTTTTACCTAGATGACCACACCTATCCTCCACCAATGTAGACATTTTGGAGCCAGTAATGACACAAACCCCCTCCTTTTCTAAGAGCTGACCTGGGTGTTTTAGGAATCGTGTAGCACACTGGAAACCCCAGCTTCCTCATTTCGGGCAATTCTTGGCAAACCTGAACTACGTGACAAACATGCACCTTCAAATATAAACAGCAGCAGCTACCATTTCCTCAGCATCTTCTACGAGCTGGATGCTCCTCAAGATGCTTCATATCCACAAGTGCTTGTAACTCTTCACGGTCAGCAACGTTGCAAAGTTCCAAAATATGCAGCTAATGCCGTCCCTTCTCGACACATGAATTTTCACCCTCTTACTCCAAGCCTCCACCAGTTTTTCACAGGACCACTGCAGTAGCCTCTTTCCCAGTCACCTGCTTTCCATCTTGTCCCCTTCCACTCCATCTTCTCTGTGGTAGCCAAGGTCATTTTTTTTTTAATTTTATTTATTTGACAGATAGAGTTAGACAGTGAGAGAGAGAGACAGAGAGAAAGCTCTTCCTTCTGTTGGTTCACTCCCCAAACGGCCGCTACGGCCGGAACTACGCCAATCCGAAGCCAGGAGCCAGGTGCTTCCTCCTGGTCTCCCATGCGGGTGCAGGGGCCCAAGCACTTGGGCCACAGCAGAGAGCTGGACTGGAAAAGGAGCAGCCAGGACTAGAACCAAGTGAGCCAAGGCACCGGCCCAGCCAAGGTCATTTTTGAGAAGCAGAAAGTGGCTTGCTTAAAATCCAACAGTGGCTTCTACTTGTCTTAGAATAGAAGCTAGCTTTCTCTCTGAGACGTGAAAAGCCTTGTGTGATACAGCTTCTGCTCCTAACCCACCCACATCTTGTGTGCCTCTTTCTTTGCCCACCAAGCTTGAGCCAAATAGGTGCCCTTCCAATGTAAATGCATGCTATTTTTTTCTGTCTTATGGCTATTAAACATGTTTATTCTGTACAGAATGCTTGTCCTGACTCCTTGCAATCCTTCTCGTATTGACCAATGCCTCAATCACAATGGCCTCACTTCTTACAGCCATTGAAATACCCACAGTGCCTATCACAAGCCCAGTCCTTAGCCACTTTGTAATAAATATTTCTTGGATGAACAAAAGAATCTGTTCTACAAATATCAAATAAATTAATTAACTTATCTGAGGACAAAGAGCTAATAATTTCTATTACAGAAATTTATCTCTTGAAGGAAAAAGAACATTCTGCTAGGATTTGTGCAATAATTTCTAAAAGAAAAACCAAGCCATCATGTTTATCCTGAAGACCTTAAATGACTGTAATTGTCCTGAATCTTTGTACTACACATAACCTAAGCCACAATTATGACTGCCTACGTCTAAGTACATCCAGCTGGTAACTTGAGGTTGAAAGGGTTTTGAAACAGTGGAAATCCTTAAATTGTTCAAATGTGCTTGTCACAAAGCACTTCTCTGAAATGCTGTCTACCCTGTCCAGTAGGAAGCCCCTGTGTTTTATCAAGTTGCAATCCAGTTGGGCCAAAAATGGGAGTTCCCTTTGGTCAAGTGGGGATGTGGCTGGTCCTCTCAGCATCTACATGTCTCCTGCTTGGCCATCTTGGGCAGTGTAGTGAACTCCTGATGGCTGGATTCCCCAGGACTTGCTTACCTGCACAGTTCTGCTGAGGCTCCCAGTGGACTTTGATGCCTTCTCTCTGGCAGGCCCGGGTATACGCCAGAAATGACTCACAATAACAGTTCTTATGGACTGGACATTCACACATGTCTGTCACACAGGACCTATGAGACCCAGTAGAGAGAAAAGAACATTTAAAAATATTAAATCATCAAACACGTTGAATACAACTTGAAGAAAGTACTGGTGGGAAGATGGGGAGCCCTGACTGGTTGCTAAAGGTAGCTATTTTAGGTTTGGAATCAAAGAAATGACATAAAAGTTCTGTGTGAAATGTAAGTGCTGGATGGCTTTGACCAATGTGACGTTAGATATCCTTTCTTCTAGACCAGAGCTGTCCAATAGAGCCTGCTGCAGTGACAGAACGTTCTGTACTCCCCACTGTCAAAGCAGGAGCCACTACCCACATCCGGCCACTTGGCATGTGGCTAGTGCAAAGGAAAAACCAGATCTCTGGTTTAATTTTCATTAACTTGGACGTAAATCGCCACATGTCCTGATGATCACCCTACTGAAAAGGCAGCCTTTAGAATATAGCCAAGGTAAGGGTGCCACTTTGTGAAAAGCACCAATATAAAAATGATAGCTTCTACTGCAATATAACCAAAAATAACTACCAATTTGATGGAAGCACAAGATCCTATGGCTTTCTGAGACAGTACAAATGGAATTAACTTTAAAATATCTTAAAATCCTGGTCTTTAGGAATACTGAAGCTCCATTCCTTGGTATGTAGCATAACACATCTCAAACAAACATTTTAGGTCCATAATTAGACTGAAAGATAAAGAGGACTGAGCCAAGATGTCTGTAGCTTAAGCTCAAATATGGAAATGATTGGCAAGGACACAAACTGACCTGAAATATGTTTAAACTGAAGCTAAGCAATATTCAAACATGTTGAAGACAAAGGCATAATAAGGACTTTATGTTGATGTATTACAACATGTTTTCACAAGCAACCTGTTGGTGAATAGTAAACAAGCATAGTGTAGTCTCTGTTCTATAAAGAAAAGGATCATTTTACAAATGAATAGAAGAACCCACGGTTGCCTTTGTAAATGGCAAAAGAGCAAATTATATTACATCTCCTGACTTTGAGAATAGTGTTCTTTCAATTGCACTAGACTATAATCCTCCCCTTCATCTTGAGGTAAATTTACTGCCTAACAATTCTGAGTTAACATTTATGTCCCCGGGATTAATAAAATTAAATTGATCTTATATTTTTCACATGTTATCCAGTAAATCTCCTTCCTTGTGGAATCTAATTCAAGACTGAAGACTGAAAAAAAGAATATTCAAGATTATAAGTAGCACCAATGACTTTGAAAAGTGATCGGGAGGTAGCCATGCAATGTCAACATCTGCTGGCATGAGGAGTCTGTGTCCACCTGATTACAGAGTAGTCAGAAAGCTGTAGGTAGAAATTAGCATATAACTGGCTCTGAACAGGGATTAAATGGGAGAAACTCTATTCAAGGATCTATAGACTCACAGTATACTCACAAAGTTATCATAGCCCTTCACTCACACACACACATACAGGCAACTAAAACTAACAGAGGCAAAAGGGGAACAGATCTGATACCTGAAGATACTACTGCATTTCACTGGCCAAGAGATTGTTTTGTAATTAATTAATTAAAAGACAATGTGACAAAGAGAGGGAGAAAGATGAAAAGAAGGGGAGAGAGGGAAGGAGGGGGGGGAGAGAGAGGGAGAGAGAGAGAGAGAGGGAGAGAAAGTAAGTGAATCTTCTATTCATTAGCTCACTCCCCAAATGGCTCCAACAGTCAGGGCTGAGCTAGGCTAAAACTAAGAGTCAAGAACTCTATCCAGGTTTTCTACATGAGTGGCAGGGGCCCAAGTACTTAAGTCATCATCTGCTGTCTTCCAGGCACATTAGCAGGAAGCTGAATTGGAAGTGGAGCAGCTGAGACTTGAATTGGCACTTCAATACAAGATGCAGGCTTCACAGCAGTGGCTTAACCCTCTGCACCAAAATGTAGACCCAACTGTGAGATTACTTCCTAAGTGATACTGTACTATATCTCTCCCTCCCTCCCTCCCTCTCCACCCCCATGTTTCTTCTCTCTGTGACTCTGCTTTTCAAATAAATAAGTAAATCTTTTTTTTTAACTTTTATTTAATGAATATAAATTTCCAAAGTACGGCTTATGGATTACAATGGCTTCCCCCCCCATAACGTCCCTCCCACCCGCAACCCTCCCCTTTCCCATTCCCTCTCCCCTTCCATTCACATGAGGATTCATTTTCAATTCTCTTTATATACAGAAGATCAGTTTAGCATACCTTAAGTAAGTATTTCAACAGTTTGCTCCCACACAGAAACATAAAGTGAAAAATAATAGATGATTTTTTAAATGATGATGAAATCAGATCAGACCTATTGTCATGTTTAATCCCAGTGAGAGTCAAGTTGGGAATTGATAATTTCTTCTCTTTTTTTTTAACAGAAGATCAGTTTAGTATACATTAAGTAAAGATTTCAACAGTTTGCACCCCCATAGAAACACAAAGTGAAATATACTGTTTGAGTACTCGTTATAGCATTAAGCCTCAATGTTCAGCACATTAAGGACAGAGATCCTACATGAGGAGTAAGTGCACAGTGACTCCTGTTGTTGACTTTACCAATTGACACTCCTGTCTATGGCATCAGTAATCTCCCTATGCTCCAGTCATGAGTTTCCAAGGCTATGGAAGCCCTCTGAGTTCTCTGACTCTTATCTTGTTTAGACAAGGTCATAGTCAAAGTGGAGGTTCTCTCCTCCCTTCAGAGAAAGGTACCTCCTTCTTTGAAGACCTGTTCTTTCCACTGGGATCTCACTCACAGAGATCTTTCATTTAGGTTTGTTGTTGCTGTTGTTTTTTTTTGTTTTGTTTTTGTTTTTGTTTTTTTTTTTTTTTTTTTTTTTTTGCCAGAGTGTCTTGACTTTCCATGCCTGAAATACTCTCATGGGCTTTTCAGCCAGATCCGAATGCCTTTAGGGCTGATTCTGAGGCCAGAGTGCTGTTTAGGACATCCGCCATTCTATGAGTCTGCTGAGTATCTCGCTTCCCATGTTGGATCACTCTCCCCTTTATTTATTCTATCGGTTAGTATTAGCAGGTACTAGACTTGTTTATGTGCTCCCTTTGACTCTTAGTCCTGTCATTATGATCAATTGTGAACTGAAATTGATCACTTGGACTAGTGAGATGGCATTGGTACATGCCACCTTGATGGGATTAAATTGGAGTCCCCTGGTATGTTTCTAACTCTACCATTTGGGGCAAGTCAGCTTGAGCATGTCCCAAATTGTACATCTCTTCCCTCTCTTATCCCCACTCTTATGTTTAACAGGGATCACATTTCAGTTAAATTTCAACACTTAAAAATAACTGTGTATTAATTACAGAATTAAACCAGTCATATTAAGTAGAACAGACAAAAAAAAAACTACTAAGAGGGATAATGTATTAAGTAAATCTTAAAAAAAAAAAAGTGATAGATCAGACACAATAAGCAGTCCAGAAAAAGCAATTTCTTTCCTCTCTATAATAATTTAATCTGTATTTCTTAATATCTTCTTGCAGTTTCATTGCAGAAATCCTACAAAACCATGGTCACTAGCAAGCACATTCAAACACCAAACACTCAGTGCTGCTTTTACATTGAGTAAAGCCTCTGGACTCACAGAGGAAAGCCAAAGAAAGCTTATCCTTAAAACACCCTCTAAATGTCCATGTATAAACCCATACCAACGTCATTTCTTTTGTTGTCTCAATTTTCATTTCAGACTAATCCACACCCATCATATTTATGCAAGACTTCACAGCAACATTTTTGGCTGTCCCATCTCTAATCTCTAATTCTATTCTCACTTCAATTCCCCAGTCAACTTGTCCCCCACCCTCTTTTCTGGCCCACTGGGGTGTGGTCTCTTTCTCTTGTACACAGCTCCCATGACTTGATATGGATGGAATGGCATCTAATGGGCCTGGTAAAACGGCCATATGCACAAGGAAAAAGGCTGCTAGTCTCACCATGAGAAAATGTGTCCTCCAATTTGAAAGAACCGCTACTGTAATTCTGAAAAATGACATGGACAATAAAAAAATAAATAAATAAAAGGGAACTGGTTGGGATGGAAGGATTGCTCATGACTGTTTTCCCTTCTTTTCTTGATTCCTACTTTTCATCTTAGGAAGCTACTTATGCAACTTAAATTATGGACAGGTAAATCCAATTCATTGTGATGACTGAGAGAAAATGTTTTATTCACACATTTAATAATCACTGCATACATATATTCTACCTCACCAATAGGGCCCATTGTCCCCACAAACACAATAAAAAAATATGCCTACATTTTGCACCTAAGAAAGATGAACTTTTTCTATGACTTGGCACTCATGAGAAACAACAGCAGAGGGAAGAACTATCAAAGCCAATCCTGAACTTGACATATTTTACATATTTTAAAGGCTTGAAAGATGTGTTTTGTCACAGAAGTTAGAAGTCTAAGATATTGTTTTTCACTCATCAAACTGATGATTATTTTTACACAAAATAATTCCCAGGGTTTATGAGGAGAATGGAGAAGTAGATATCCCCATACTCAGTTGGCAGAATTGTAAAACTTTCAGCTCTTACATGGAACATGACAGTCAAACATTTTCACATAGATTGTCTCCTGTTGCTATGGTTCTGATATTAGTTTGTATGTTCAATGTCCCCTAAAGGCCTACGTATTAAAAGTCTTGTCACCAAAGTCTTATGTTAATAGTACTAACAGGATGAAATCTTAAACTAAGTATGGTGTCAGAAGGCAGGCCTGCCTGATCTTAAACTGTGAACCTCCAAACTGAGAGAAAATAGACCTCCTTCCTTCAAAAGTCATTTGTCTTAGGCATTTCATTATAGTAATGAAATGCAATTCATGTACATTAACATAAGATAGCGGTGGGATACAGTTATTATTACTACCCCATTTACAGACAGGGAATTTAAAGCTTGGAGATATTGAAAACCTTGCTCAAGGCCAAATGGCTGATAAAAGATTCAGATCTCAAAACCAGGACTACAACTCGGTTTCCTCTGATCTCCAAACCCTTATTCATTTGAACTACATTAGAAAATCTTTCTATATAAAAACTTGGCAATATTTATGAATATCCCAGAGAAAAGTTCTTATCCTCGGAAAGGAAAATTTTATATGTAAGGAAATAGTAATGCATGTATACAAAGGCATCAAAAATTGGATTTTCATCACTATTTAAAGTCGTGAAGGGAGATAATGTAAATTACCTACAATGGATGGCTGGTTAAATATACTTCAGCGGTGTCTACACAAAGAAATGCTCTACAGTCATTACAGTGATGTTCTGGAAATATATTTTAAAATGTTCAAGAGAGATTAACAGAAAAAAAAAGCAGGATAACAAAAAACATTTCAGTATTGTGTAATCGCACATAGAGATAAAACTAACTGAAAACAGATATGCCCAAACAGTCACAATGTTCAGCTCTATGGGGTGGAATCATGGTCCTCCCTAGCTTCTTCTGATCTGTATTTCCTGAAATAAACACATATCATTTGTCTAAAATGATAAACATTGCAGTTTATTTTTAAAAGAAAAGAATAGCATGGAACATATGAACATTTGAATCAGAATTTAGGAACTATGATGGCAAATACAGAATAAAGAATGGGAGAAAGTTAAAGTATCCCTTTGTAGATCTTAGTTATTAAGTAATCCTGCTGCTGAAATCTTTCCAATCTGTGTATTAGTGGCCTCCTGACTCAAACTTTTATTCAATTCACTCTGTGTTGTCTTCACACTTCCACCTCATTGGAGTTTTGATGCTATCAACTTGACATCGAGATGGATGGAATAGATAATGGAATAATTACACATGCCTCTGCTGATTACAAATGAATTTATTAAAAGAAAAATCAAAATCTTCAAATGCACTGCAAATTTCAGGGAGGGCAAAACTATTTTATGCAACTATTCAGTCTGTGTTTAGCACACTGAATAATTTGGTATGAGATGTATCTTATATATTTATATTCATTTTATGGAATAAGTCGCAGAATCTTATCACTTTCTAGTAGTTACCAAGATTAAAGGCATTAGTATCCCTGGTTTCACAGTGCCTAATTTTTTGCAACCAGTATGTTCTATTTGATGTTGAGTTGGTCAAAAAATACAGCTGCCCATTACTCTGAGAAAATGCATTGCATTATACTGAGCTGTTCTAAGATAACTCTATAGGTAGAGAGCATCTGCATACTCTTTGGGTTTCCACTATACTGGGATTAACAAGATGACAAAGGGATCAGTCTTGTGCAATGCCTTTAAATAGACTTTTTGTCCCAAGAGCTTTTATTTAGTATATCTATAAATGGTTTTCTGATTTATCTCCTCTAGTCCTGACATCTTCCCTGGACATAAGCAGTGCAGGCAGGACTCTTGCTCTGTGTGTGGTTCAGGCAGCTTCTTGGTGCCACAGGACTGAAGGTGATGCCCAGAGTCACTGCAGGGTCCCAGTGTGCTCGTGTCCTTCTATGCAGCACTTTGTCACACACCAACTGCTTCACTTCTCTAATGGTTTTATTTGTGTGTTGTGTTTCAATGACTCTTTGAAAGCAGGTTTTCATCCCTTCCTCACAGCACCTTACACAGTAGTAGCATAAGAAACAACCTGCAGTCATTTCCCTCCTTGAAATCCATTTGATCACATTCGTCTACAGGACAGCCTTCAGCACCCTTTTCCCCTTCCCATCAAGCTACAACCACTGTCTCTTGCAATGATCTAAGACAGTAGCCAGTAGCCACATGCAGCTATTTAAACTGGTATTTACATTAACTACAGTTAAGTAATATCACAAATTCAGTCCAAGTGTTCATGGCCACCATATTGGGTAGTCTGATTAAGAACATCGCCATCGTCACAGAAAGTTTTGCTGCATGTCAGTGCCAAGCATGCAGCCCCATCAACCTCCAGAGCACATTCCCATCTTCCTAGCGGGATGCAGAGGTGTAGTCAGATGAGGATCAAGTTCCCTCCTCTCACTGGGCGCCTATGAAGAAAGTTTAAATTTCTTGGCATCAAATTCAAGGTTGCAAGCAACCTAGACTTCAGCCTACTTTTCTAACTTCATCTCTCTTCCTCATTCATTCTTTTACTGAGTCATAGTCAACGTCTCATCAACCTTGGGGCTTCCTCCCATCTTGCTTTTCCTGCCCCCGAATTTACTCCCTTGTCTTTTCCATTGACAAATCTGATGCCTGTCCTTTATCAATGGGACCAAGAATGGTCAGCCATCCCGATAGGTCTCGTGTCCTTCAGACAAATCTTTGAACCGTTGATTATCTGTTTTCCTGCTGGGAACAAGGGCTGTGTCCGATTCCTCTAGCCTCAGACAGCGTCTTTCAGATGCAGCTTGGTAAATATCCAGCTAATCATCAAAAGAGTTGATAAGAATGACCTGATAACCCTTGTCCAGCTTCCACATGGTTGGACAGTTGCACAGTGATAGTTGAAGAGATACTTGAATTCTAGCCACCCCAGCTCCCCGGCTGCTGCTTAACATGGCCATGGCCGAGATGGTTGCTTCAACAGCAACCTTCCCGCTGCCATCTTCATTTTTCAATTTGCTGCACTCCTCTCCTGTCTCTCAGGGAAGGGTGTGTGAGTGTGAGTGTGAGAGTGTGTGTGTTTAAATTTAATGACTATTAGAGATTTGATGAGAGAACTCTGCTTTAATGACACATTTCCAGTAAAGCACATATTCAATATTGTAAGAACAATCTATGGTTCTTCACATTATTAAAAAGGCAAGCCTCCAATACTGCTAAAATCCAAACATCAAACATGTCTATGCTTCCTAGCAACAGCACATCCAAGTGGTTTCCCTCTGCTTTCTCTGGCACAAGGGCTACTTCTGTCACACACAGGCAAGTCCCTCTGCTTCCCAGGCACAGTTTTGAAAGACAGATGTGTTAACCACCAGGAACTCTCCGCACTGCTTTTGGGAGAACTGGGGGTAAGCCAGGAGTTACAGTAGCCGGCTTGATCTGAGAGCCAGATACCCCAAGCTCTGGCTTTCATCTCTGCTACCAGAAAGGGCCATAGGTTAGGCTGTTTGTCAAGCTTGAGGTCAGCTTTTGTAAAAAGCAGTAACAGACTCGGTCAGAACTCAACAGCAGGAGAAAGATAACTAGAAAACCACATTAGGGTCACAAGGCTCTACCTGCTCTGCATACCTGGAAAGTCTGCTTAGGCCTAGTCTGCCTGGGCATCAATGAAAAAGAAGAGGGAGAGAGTGTGGGAGGCAGGGTCCTATTTGGACTGAAGTGTGGCCAGATACCACTAGGCTATTTAAAATTCCACTAGTACTTTAACCTTTGAAATTCTGCCCTCACCCCTCCAACCGGGATTGCACAGGAAACAAGCAGAGATAGCAGCCAAGGGAAGAAGGTCCCATCAGGAGCACACATTCGGCCTAGTGATTAAAACACTGGTTAAGATGCCTGTGTCCCACATTGGAGCGCCTCAATTCAATATCCAGTTCCAGCTCCTGATTCCAGCTTCTTGTTGACGCAACCCCTCGGAAATAGTGGTGATGCCTCAAGTAGTATCAGGTCTTGTCACCCAAGTGGGAGACCTAGATTAAGATCCTGGCTCCTGGCTTGACCAAACCAGGACCGGCCCCTGCTGATGTAGGTCTTTGGAGAGTGAATCAGTAGATGGAAGTCCTCTTTCTTTCTACTAATCATAATTCACTCTTACCCAGCACTAAACAGGTATGGAGAACACAGCTTTGTCATGAAAAACAGGCCAAAAGATCTAATATTCTGCTCCATGGAGGGTGCTTCATTGAGCTGTTAAGGGATGGGCAGGGCAGCCATGGAGCCAGTAGCAGGGAGGTCCTGTGGCTCCCTCCAGATCCTTCTTGGGCCACAGCTGGCCAACACCATGGTGACTGTCTACTCTGGCTTAATACTGTTGGGGATATTCCTGGTTTTGTGGCTGATTGGGGTTCCCATGTCTAGCCATTTCTATTTGCATGTCTATTTTATGAACGTGATCTGGGGTGACAGGGCAGAAGAACACCAGGAATTGGAGTCCAGCCTGTTTCTCTGGGGGTAGTGACAGAACTTAATTCCAGCCCAGCCTCACCAAATTCCACCCTCCTATGTCCCAAATTAGACCCTAAGCCCACTCCTAGGGGAAAAGAAGGAATCTACAGAGCTCTGCTTATTCCAAGGACTAGGCAAGGCATACAAGTGAACAAAGATACATCCACCTAGAAGAAGAGACTGTACAGATACTAAAAGCCAGACTCCCAAAGGATGTAGGAGTTGCTACGGGCAGCAAGCCACAGCAGTGGGATACCAGGACTAACTCCACCGGATGTGGCACGAGTGGGAGCAGACTTCACTGCAGAGACACATGAGTTGATCTTGAGACATTTGTGGAATTTTTCCTGGCTAGAGAACAAGGAAAAGGAACTTGCAGGGAAGAGGAGGAGTCCAAGTACAGGCACAGGCTTTCCAAATCTCAGAATCTTAGCCTTGATAGTCATGCGGTCAACCTCTCACTGGCAACAGACGAAGCGAAAGGTCCCTCTCCAACAGTCACGCGGCCTCTTCCCGAAGACCTTGCAGGACAGGGAGCTCATTTCCTTTCACAGCAGCCTGGCAGCTCTGAGGGGCAGGAGGCGTCTTCCTTCTGGGCTCCTGGGCTGCATCATGGCCAGCGGTAACTCTCAAACCCGCCGCCCAGAGCCCACAGTGTCAGCAAGCTCCCGCCCATGACAGCTCCTCAATTATCTCCCTGAACGCCCCTGCTCAACCCTGTGATTTCTCTTCTGCCTCTGGGGCCCTTCCCTCCCTGTGCCCTGCTCTCCTCCTGCCTTGACAAGAACACGAATCTAACAGACAAATTAGCCAGAAAAGAACTCTACCCTACCATTTTGATAATTATTCACAGTGAAGCTCCTTGTGATTTCCTGCCCTCTGTCCCTGTCTTATGCACACTGCCTGCTTATCTCCACTTTCAACATTTTTACCTAATTTAGACTCTACTCAGATACCAAAATGCATTGATTTTTTAAAAAAATCCTCATGACATTCTCCAGAAGGTAAATGACATCACCAGCATTGCCAAATCCAGCCCAACAGATGAGTTCTGGAAACAGTCATTAGCCTCCGACCCTCCTCTACAGCTGTGGGTTATTTCTGTGCCATCGCGTAGACAGGTCACAGAGACCTGCTTTAGAAAGGAACAATGCTTAATGATTTCCCATGGGTACGAATTTTAAAAGAAGGGCTGCAAACTTACTTTTGGTAGAGCTTTGCTTTCAGCAGTGACCAGAATAACCGTCATGCATGTTCTGGGATCTAAAGTTTCCCCCTGGATGGGGCTGTGTATCAGGCCGTATATGCGAAGTATAATCTCCATGGCTGTAGTTGAGTTTTCTTGGGTCTCAAACCTGGGGAAGGTATGTGTGCCACTCTGCATCTTCTATGCCCAGGGGCTATAACTTGAATGGGGCCAAACCAGAGATTATATCTGAGTATCCCTTATTGAAAATGCTTGGAACCAGAGGTGTTCTGGATTTTAGATATTTGCAGATGTTACAGTATTTTTACACATACTTGATGAGATACCTTGGGGAAGTGACCCAAAGCTAAACATGAAATTCACTTATGTTTCAGCTATACTTCATACAGCTGAAGGTAATTTCATACAGAATTTACATCGCAACTAATCACAGGAGGTCAACTGCGGGATTTTCTACTTGCGGCATCAAATCAGCTCTACAAAGCGTTGGATGTTGGAGCATTTGGGGTTTGGGATGTTCAGATTAGGGATACTCGACCTTCCCTATACCAGGAATACTTTTCCTGGGAAGACAAACATGGATGCCACGGAGGGCACGCCTGACTGTGGCTAGCAGGCATTTGCTGAGATGTCACTCTTCTGGAGAGAAAGAACTCCTCATCATTTCCTCTGGGCCGGATTTTGGCAGAGCCAGGCAGATCCTGCTCCATAGACACAGCTTGCCAGAGAAAAGACGCCTGGTCACTACCCCCCTCTAGTGGCGGAGAGTTAGAGCACCGAGTAACGAACTCCCTAAATCAAACTATTTGGTTTTTGGGAAGCTAGTTGATAAGGGGGGGGGGGGGGGGGTGCGGGAATGACTGCATGGCAGAAAATCAATCCCTTTTCTCTTAAATGCATGCTCGATTCATCACTGTCACCCTCAAAGTGAAATAACTGTAAGGCCAGCAGACTAAGTCCTTGTGCAATGCGAAGAGCCTGGCCCTGGTGCTTGTCGGGAAGCGTAAGCACTGGAGTTCTACTCCTGTGGAGGGAAGGAGCCTCAAGAACCGCTTCCTCATAAAAATCCCATTTTACCTACACACTGCAGCTAGCTTCATGTATTTTTGTTTTTAAAAATAACCTCAAGTGCAAAAGAATATCAGAACTGTACACTTTAAGCAGAAGTGAAACACTCTCCACTGTAAGATATGGAAAAAATCTAATCTTTTCTTTCCACTCACTTCACACAGAACACTTCTGGTCACCAATATGTGTGAGGATTGTCCCCACCGGCCACCAGGTTTCCAGTGGATCCCAGCCCAGTGTCTTTGATTTAGCTCAATTCTGACATTGTCTTTCTGGACTTAAAGGTCAGACCCCATAGCAAGGGGCTCAGGCCTCAAGGCTGCCCTCACTTCAGACACCAACCACAAGCACGCTGTCCTCCTAAAGTTTCCCACAACTCCCTCCTCAAGGTTTGCTAAATTGCTGGCTTGCTTACAGATTCGGGAAAAACATTTCACTTGGGTTTTCTGGTTTATTATAAAGGACACAGATGAACAGAACAGTCAGACAGAAGGGATGCAATAGGCAAGGTGTAGGGGAAGAGGCACAGAGTTCTACCTTCCAATAACCTCTAGGTGTTTCTCCTGAAGCCCCCTGAACTCTGGCCTTTTGGGTTTTTAGGGAGGCTCTGTGACACAAGTGTGATGGATCGCACCTTTGCCCATTGGTGACAGATTCAAAGGTGCAGTCCCTCTTCCTTCCCTGGCAGACCCAACCTTCTGATCCCATGAGCAGCTCCTCTGCTAACCAGACTCCGTCCTGAGGTGATCCAGGGCCTAGAGAGGGGCCTGCTGGGAACAAAAGCTGCTCCTTTCACCCACAGAACACCAAAGGATTTAGCAGCTCTGGTCCTAACAGTCAGTAAACCAATCAGAAAGGCCTTAGGAGCTCTATGTCAGGATCTGGGACCAAACACCAATGAATGCATTTCCCACCTACTAAGTCTAAGATGGTACAAAGCCAGGGCTGAAGGTGCCAGTGGACAGCCACTGACAGCCTGCTACTTCAAAGGGCCAAGTCTCAGTTGTGGTTATTTATTTATTTATTATTTATTTATTTAGGTAAGCTTGACTTTTAATCTGCAAAACACTCAGTGCAAAACCCCATAGCACTCCTAGCCTAGGACTCTAGGCTTGCCCAGCATGCGTCCTATCAGTAGCTCATATCCACACTTAGAAAGATTCTCCAGAAAACGGAAGGAGCTCTTTAGGCAGAAAATCTTAGGATCTCCCTTCTGATGACCCTATCTCAACCTATCTGTATCCCTAACTGATACAGACATCTTTGTAAAAAAATTATTTATTTGAGAGTTAATTACAGAGAGAGGGAGAGACAGAGAGGAGGTCTTCCATCCATTACTCCCCAGATGGCTGCAATGACAGAAGCTGCATCAATCTGGATGCAGAAGCCAGGAGCTTCTGCTGGGGTTCCCACGCAGGTGCAGAGGCCCAAGCACTTGGGCCATCCTCCATTGCTTTCCCAGGCCACAGAAGAGAGCTGGATTGGAAGAGGAGCAGCTGGGACTTGAATGATGCCCATTTGGGATTCCAGCACCACAGGCAGAGGCTTAGCCCACTACGCCATAGCGCCGGTCCCTGACATAGGCATCTTTAAAGTCATCCCATTTCATTCACTTCCTGGGTCTGCTAAATGTAGCCAGTATGCTGGGCACGGTGGATAATGCAGAACAAAAGAAGAGCCTACTTTGGGTCTCAGGGCCTTTCTTGTACACAGGGGAGAACAGCTCAAGACTGGGCCAGAAAACAAGGAGTGCTGTTGACATTAAGAGGGCGCTGGCTCTCCGCAGTCTGTAAGTGCAGGGCTGACACTTGAGAGCAGGTGCTCCTTAAGTTTTGCTCCAAGGGCACCCTGGCCATCTCTAGAGTCCAGAGGGAGGCAGAGGTGCCTGCCTGAGAGCCCCCAGGTCAAGGTCTACTGGAAGAGGCAGCAAGATAAGAACATAGCACATTTGGGTTAAAACCCAGCTTTGCAATCTTGGGTAGATTATTTTCCCTCTCTGTACCCTTCTTTCTTTGTCAAATGTCATTCAGGAAAAATAAATGAAAATTGATATTGTAGCCCATAGCTAATCTCTAGTGAGCAAAGAGGTCCGAGTCCACACCTGGAAACGGAATCGCAGGCTACAGGACCCAGCAGGGCAGAGCTGCAGTTGCCCACCTCTCCCCCAGCTGAAGTCCAGGGTGCAGAAAAGGGGCTTTGGATTCTCTTTTCCATCACTCTAGGTGACACCCTCCTAGCACCATTCTCTGGGGCTCCTAGCCTCAGCAGAGCCCCTGTGAAATCTGGCCATCTGCACAACAGCAATGCCAGCAGGGGCCTGCCTGTTGCAGCTGCAGCAGCGGCCTCCCAAGGGCAGAAATTAGGCACGAACACTCATAAGGGGTTGTGAGGAAATCTCGAGAGTGGAGCCTCCAGCATCTGGAAGCCACACCCCAGCCACACGCAGCAGCCACCGACAGCCCACTGCTTCAAAGGGCCAAGCTTCCACAGGCCTTTTGCACATCAGGCAGTGGATGGCTGCCAAGCCCCACAAATGGGCAGAGGCACAAATCCTCCACGACGTGCATTAATAAAAGGGTGGCAGGGGTGGCCGTCCCCAGAGGATGCGGTGTGGTGGTGAACTTTTCAGACACTGAGACCTCTCATCAAGCATCTGCTGTGCCTGTTGGCTCCATAATAAACCAGCGTGACTGCACAAGGCAGGATCTCTTCACACTGCATGCTCTGCACCAGTCTGGGCTATATCTCGGGAACTTGGTGCACTGCGCCTCAACCCAGGGACACCCATCCTGAGAGGCCCAGCTCGCCCCATCCTGGGCACGCTGCCATCCTCAAGTCAGAGAAAAGAGTCTCAGTGATCAGACATTCCCCAAAGCCAAATCATAAACACCACAGGCCAAAGCCACCACGCCAGCCTCCCCATCCCGTGCTGGAATGACAGCACCCTCAGATGAGCCCCGACGAAATGAAAGGTGAGCTTTTTTTTTTCTATAAGTAACTAAGACAATTGCCTCAGAGACCCCAGAATATTCTTCCAAGACATCAAACAATTATTTTTAAACATCACACTGTTAGCAAGCGGCAAAGTCGGCATTCAAAGCTGGAACTGGGCTCCTTCCCTTACAACACGTTGCCTGCTAGATACACCACAAGCTGTTCCTTCAACCTGGAACGTCCTCCCACGCCCTTCCCTTGGTGAAAATCACTCTCCCTTCAACACGCACCTCAGCAGCTTTCTTGGGAATGGTGTCTGTGGTCTCCAAACCAGAGGAGGTCCCTCTGAAGTGTTCCCCTGGTTTTCTTGCATGGCTCCAGTCACAGCCTGTGAGTGTGCCCTGGGTGATCGGTCCTCACTCTTTCTACTGCTCTGTGCCCTGGGGTGCGCAGGTTCTGCTCCTCCCTCTGCCACAATGCAGCACCTGGCCTAGAGAAGATGCTCAAATCGTGTTTTCAGAGTGTGCTATTTATAGACGTGTATATAGTCAAGTCCAAAGGAAGAAACTACTTAGATGATAATGAGAATCACATGGTTAAATGGCCTGAGAGTTTCAAGGGGGAACGCACAACCCTCAGATGTAATGGCTCCTAACAGAAACAAAATCTGAAAACTGGATGGACAAGGAGGGGATGAATGGTGGCTTTGGCAGGAATACTTTCCCAGGAGTGGCAGGGACAGAAATCACCCTGAAGTGTACAGAAGGTGGGAAATATGCAAGGCAGTGAGTAAAGACCAGGCCTTCAGCAGGCTGCAGCCAACAAGAGAAAAACAGGAGGTAAATCAAGCAAAGAGAGATGGGGAAATCTGAACATGCTTTGGACCAGATGGGAAAAAAGTCCAAGAGCAGGTGTTGAGGCTACAGAGAGGGAGCAGTTGGGTGCTTGTTAGAGTAATGTCATGAAGAACAGGGCAAAGACAGGGTTGAGAACACGGGGAGAGACTGTCCTTCTATTCACTCACTCACTCACACCTGGCAACAGTCAGATTCCTGTGGAAGTCGCTATGTGTGTAGAAGACACAGCAGGGGAGAGGTGGAAATCAAGGCTGACTTTAGATCAGCAGTTGAGCAGGGAAGACCACGGTCCCAGTGCAAACGTCCAGCCAAAAAGGGAGCAGAACTGAATGAAGTTTGCAAATGTATCTCTGGGTGAGGAAGGCCTCCAGACAAGGGCCCAGATTAAAGCTGTCAGAGAGGGAGACTGTTTTCCTCTCTCTCTCCTCTCTCGGTTCACGCCCTTCGGGACTCAGGGCAAATGCACAGAAATAAAACTAAGGCAGAGTTTTCATCAGGCAGAAATTTAGTCCTGGAGAAATCCATCCTTTGGCTCTTAGGGGAAATGATAATATAGCAAGTTTTCTAGTCTTTTGTTTATTGATCAAAGATTAATGATGGGCCGGCACCGTGGCTCACTAGGCTAATCCTCCGCCTTGTGGCGCCGGCACACCGGGTTCTAGTCCCGGTCAGGGCGCTGGATTCTGTCCCGATTGCCCCTCTTCCAGGCCAGCTCTCTGCTGTGGCCAGGGAGTGCAGTGGAGGATGGCCCACGTGCTTGGGCCCTGCACCCCATGGGAGACCAGGATAAGTACCTGGCTCCTGCCTTCGGATCAGAGCGGTGCGCCGGCCGCAGCACGCCGGCTGCGGTGGCCATTGGAGGGTGAACCAACGGCAAAGGAAGACCTTTCTCTCTGTCTCTCTCTCTCACTGTCTACTCTGCCTGTCAAAAAAAAAAAAAAAAAAAAAAAGATTAATGATGGTACATTTTTTCCCCCCAAAGCAGAGGACCTGATATTTAGAAAGGACTTTGGAGGGGAGAGTGGTGGAGAGGTAGCCTTCATAGATGCTTTCTTCCTAAATCTTTCAACGCTCCCACTCTACAGCAAGTCCTAATAGCAATGATCATGGCAACCCACCTGGGTTTATGACAGTGAACGCTCAAAAACCCTGTAACAGGCTGGATGACTCAATAAACAATCACAGAATTATGGAATCACAGAGTCTTAAAAGACCTAGGGAACATCCACTCTCTGCAGGAATCTCATTTCTAACACTCCTGACAGATGGGCATGCATCTGCATTGTGTCTGTGGTAGACGCTCTGTAGCTTTTTAGGAATCCCATTCCTGTGATAGACAATTACGGCACCCATCTCTCAGGAAGTCTTCATATATATTAAATGAAAATGTGTTCTGTAACTTCCACCCATTTGTTCAAACTGCCTTCTGTTACACTGTGGAATTTTTCTACTCTATTTCAGTTGCCATACTATATCTTCTTCAAATATATTACATAAAATAAAAAATGTTCCACTTAGAAGTTAAACTTTTGGGGGGCTTCCAGAAATATCCCTACCATGTCACTTTTTACTTCCTGTGCTTTTATTTCCTTCGTTTCTAGCAGATAAAGGATGTTCCGTGTGAGTATAAACCTCCTTTCCCTTTATTTTTTCTTTCGACAAATCTCTACCAGGCAAGGCATTGTGCTCGCCTCCAAGGACAGGGCAAAGATGAACAAGAGAGGCTTCCCACTCAAAATGAAACAATGCGCTGAAATAAATTGTAATGGAAGGACAGTGGTGAGTGCTACAAACAGCCGTGGAGTGTTTTCAAGGGAGCGCAAGGAAGCCAAGGGATTGTTCTGGCCTGGCGAGTAGGGAATGAGGGGAAATTATCAAAGATTTAGTGGAGGCATTATTTGAGTCATGTCTTTAAAGCAAGTTTACCCAGGCACAGGGGAGGGGAAGCCTTTCGGAAAATTCATCCTTGAGATACACATTTCGGACAATACCATATGTTCTATTTGGGGATCCGTGAGATCAGGAAGGGGAACAGAGGTCATGGGAAATCATCTGGAAAAGAGGGCTGAGTTCGGACAAGGGGCCTTAAAACATCCGTGGAAAATGGGCATCGTGAAAAGATGAAGCACAGATTTCAAAAATATTTTGTACCAAAGTTAAGTCATCTTTTCATTCCATGTTTTCCACAAAATTTCTGAAACGCCTTTGCAGAATGGAGTTCAAACCTTATTTGGGAGATAAGAGGAGCCACTGACAGTTTGAGCAGAAAAGTAATGGAATACAAAGCATCCCTCAGGAAAGCCAGCTGATACCGGTATGTTTACAGGACGAAAGAGGCAGAGATTGGAGGATCAGATGAGACATTAACACAAGACCCAATTAGAGGTTACAAGAGGAAAAAGGCTAGAACACTACAATTGAGACATAAAGCACACAAGGTAGGAGAAAGTATAATTTTACAGTTTGAGAGAGTCTCACGTGAGGGCACAGGGAACGGGAAAGGTCAAAGATGCCTCTGGAGATTGGAGCCCGGGGTTTAAAAATCTGCCAACGAGTAACAGGCAGGCAGCAGGGGGAGCCCATGGGAGAAAGGAGTATGCGGCATTTATACTGAAACATGCTGAGCTGCTGGTGGAACATCCAAGCAGTAGTGTGATTGCACAAGTGTTTAGCAACGGGCTCCTGAGACCCAGGGGAGGAGAGACCATCCCCAATTCATAGCATTTGCTGACGTGTGCAGTGTAAATACTCACAGTGTGGCTGCTCCATGGTATCACTGGTCACTGGCCATGGAGTTGAGAAGAGATTCTAACAATGGGCTTTAGAGAACCAGTACATGCCGGCTCCAACACATCACTGCACCCAGGTAAAAATGTTTACCAGACATTGGGGATGGGAAGACATGATTGAGCCAACAGTATTCCTTATTGTCCATAAACAAAATGTGATTTTTGGCAATACAAAGTTAGCACCATGACAACAGACAAACTCGAACATCCTGACAAACGTGCTTCCAACTTCAGCCAAAAGCCACAAACAGGTTGTCTCATTTTCTCTTACAAACATTCATATAAAAACCATAAAAACAAGAGCTGACAGCAACCAATGAGTTTAAGCTAGTTTTACTTTCCATAATGTCCTAGGATGATTCCTCTTTTAAGATTTATTATTGTTTTGCCTACCATGAAATGGTAACTAAGTGTTTTGCTAAATCAATTTAAAGGTTGCTTTGTTTCACTGCTACTTTTGCAAGTACCTCTGGGCTATCTCCTGTTTTATAATGGCTCATGATAATGCTGCTCAGTCAATCACAGGATGCAATTCACCTTTTAAAAAAAAAAAGGACAGCTACTTTATCTCTTTCCAGGCATATAAAAACTGTGCATTATGACTGGATAATACTGGGGCACTTACTGATACTATGAGGTTGGTAATGGGTATTATATGGGACAAAACTTTGGTAAAGTGAGAAGAGTGAAAAATCCATGTAAATATGATGTGTGAAAGTCATGCCCTGGGGAAGAAAACAAGAGGAAAGAGGAAAGACAGCAGTGGTCACGAAGGATTTTACGAAGACTCAACAGTGGAGACCTGTAATTTCTCAGTATGTGCTTCCAACTATCGCACAGACATTATCCTGTGCCTTCCTCGAGACACAGCAGCCAGTCCAATATTCTTGTGCAGCCATTTCTTACAATACACACAGGAACAAAAATTCTTTGCTCCCTACATGTTGGCCAAATGTTCTTTTCAATGTACTAAACAGATCATAACACTTCTCTAATCGAAAGTTTCCAGAAACATCTCATCATATTTAAAATAGAATCCAACTAAGCCTTGATCATAGTCCACAGGCCCCCAGATAATCTGAGCTCTTCCTGCTTTATGTGTTCGTCTCTGTTCAGCAGCCCCACATTGTCTGCTCTTCCTTAACTCCACCAAGGTCATTGCTACCTCGCTGGAAAAAGAATGGCTCCTTCCTTCCCAACTTCCAGGCTGTGCTAAGCTCTGTAGATATGCTTCCTATCACCATTATCTTCAAAATCACCTACCCCCACTTGATCATGCTCTCTAAATCAGGAATTACTCCCTTTAGTTAACAACCAGTATAGTTTGGGTTGCATTCTCTTAATTTGAACATGAGTGCTGGAAAAGACTGTGTCTGTCTAGTCTGCTGCCACATCTCTAGCACCTGGCATGGTCACAAGACTATAGAAGGTGCTCAGTAAACACCTGTGCAACACAGAGTGATCCTACTCACATCAACTTGACACATCTTTAACACAACGAAAACCTTATGAAAGAATGATCCATGCCTCCAGCATCCTATCCACCATTATATTCCAATAAAATTCTTGGCCATGATGATACCACGTGAAACAACATAATGGGTGGAATAATTCAAATACATGATGTGAGATCCTAACAGAAGCATAGGCAAATCATTTTAAAGAAACACAATGAAGACAGATGATGCTGACTTCTTCTGAAGCTGGAAACAATCAATAGTCCTCCAGGAAGCCCTGCACTAAGGCAAAGTAACTGCAGGGATGAGTTTGCTTCAGTCACCCAGGAATGCAACCAGCCACCATTTTCCAAGCTCCTACTGGATGGAACCACTGTGTTTAGAACTGGTGACATAAAGATAAGAAGTCAAAGTCTCTGCCTTCAAAGATTTAAAACAGAGTGAGAGAAAAGATGTAAAAATAATTTGGTTTCCATATGAAAACAATACCAGGAGACAGCAGAGGAGGGAATGGGAATGATCAACCAAGTAAAAATACTGATAGTATTTCTGAGAAAACTTCTTTGACAAGTGGGCCCATGATCCCTCATATCTTGTATGAGCTTGAGAAGCAAAGGAGGGAAAATAGCACATTGAAAACCATTAAATCCTGAAATGACACTATCCATTCAGAGAATTATAAGTAATTTTATATAGCAGTAGTTTTGTACGTGTGGGGAAAAACCATACAAAACCTAAAATAACAAAGGGAACATACATAGGAGAACTTCAGACCATTTACAAATATACTGTAGAAAATGCAGCTAAATAGAATCCAATAGTATAACAGTAATAACTAAATAATATTTCTCTTAGGAATGCCAGGTTAGTTTGATATCAAGATTTTTTTGTATTTAAACAAATTTCATGTACTTCATACACACAGATTTAGAAACGCAGTGGTATTTCCCACCCTACCCCTCCTCCTGCCAATGCTCCCACCCTTCCTCTCTTAATTTTTACGATTACCTACTTCCAGTCCACTTTACACTCACAAGATTAACCCTACAATAAGTAGAGTTAAACAAATCGGAAGAGAAAAAAAACCACTGTTTCTCAACAGTAGAGACAAGGCCTGTAAACAATCATCGAATCTCAAAATGTGAATTTCACTGCTATACATTTCATTTTTGGTACTCTACTAATGACCACAGATTAGGGAATACATATGGTGTTTGTCTTTTTGGAACGGACTTATTTCACTAGGTATAATGGTTTCCAGTTGCATCCATTTTGTTACAAAAGAAAGGATTTTGTTTATTTTTTATGGCTAAGTACTATTCCATACTATGTATCAAGATTTTTAAAATATTTTTTCACATTAGTAGATGAAAGAAGGACTACTATGTAATCATGTAGATAGATGCAATACAATGTAAAATAAATTCAACATTAACCCTGGCTTTAAAATTTCACAAACATGGTGAAAATGAAATGAAATAATGCTTGCTCAACTGAATTGCCTATCTCAATTTAAAGTCAGAATTATTCTTTTGTTTTAAAGATTTATTTATCAGAAAGGAAGAGTCACAGAAAGGGGAAGAGACAGAGGCTCACTCCCCAGATGTCCACAATGGTTGGGGCTGGGCCAGGCCAAAGCCAGGAGTCAGGTGCTTCTTCTAGGTCTACCATATGAGTGGCAGGGGCCCATGTACTTGGGCTATTCCCTGCTACTTTCCCAGCCACATTAGCAAGGAGCTGGACTGGAAGTGGAGCAGCCAGGACACAAACTGGCACCCATATGAGATGCCAGTGTTACAGGCTGCAGCTTTATCCGCTAAGTCACAATGCCAAAAATTATTCTTAATGCTGAAACAGAAGATGCATGTCAAAAATTTTAAAAACAAAGGGTGCCTTCCATTGCCACTACTAACAGTAGTCTTAAAGTTCTGTTATCTAAAATTGCATAAGAAAACAAGTCATAGGCATGACTTTTAGAAAGCAATGGGCAAAATTTTACTTGTTTGCAAATGACTTGACTATCTATAATTGAGAAATTTCATTGTAAAAAGTTTTCCTAAGTGCCAGTAATAACTGCTTAGAAAATATATTAGACAAAAAGTCCAAACTCAGAATCTCAGCTAGCCAATGAAATGAGATAGATTTTAAAACCTATAAAAATCAAACAGTAAAATATATTTGTGTAAATGGAGATGTATTTCCTGAGCTAATTATTTTACTTTTTAAGAATTTCATAGTATGTTGAGTATTGATAATGTGATAGGAATCAGAATAACAAACTGAAGAAAATAATGGTTTTTTTAAAAAATCACGTTGGCTGCACTCCAGAAGCTAGGATAAGGAGACAGAGTCCTCACTAGTGCACCACAGGAGGGTTGCCAGAAAAGAGAAAGACGCTCTACACAGGCAATGGTGGTTATGAATACAACCAAGGGAATGGCTTTTTTTTTTTTTTTTTTTTTTTTTTTTTTTGACAGGCAGAGTGGACAGTGAGAGAGAGACAGAGAGAAAGGTCTTCCTTTGGTTTACCCCCAATGGCCACTACTGGCTGTAGTTGTGGCAAGCGCACCGCGCTGATCTGAAGGCAGGAGCCAAGTGCTTCTCCTGGTCTCCCATGCGGGTGCAGGTCCCAAGCACTTGGGCCATCCTCCACTGCACTCCCGGGCTACAGCAGAAAGCGGGACAGGAAGAGGAGCAACCGGGACAGAATCCAGCGCCCCGACCGGGACTAGAACCCAGTGTGCCGGCGCTGCAGGCGGAGGATTAGCCTAGTGAGCCGCGGAGCCAGCCAGGAATGGCTTTTAGATGTTTGGAGCCTACTTCAACAAGTTTCAGAACTGACTGAACACTTGAGCATGAAAGCTAAACAAGAGAGAAGAATCATCATTCAACAATATCTGTGGGATATTTTCTAAATGCAAGCACTAAATGAGACACAGAACACCATGGGTAATTAAATGAGAAGATATATTAACTTGACATCTTCTTAGGACAGAGGAAGGATTAAAAGATCTAGCTTCCAATCCACTAAAAAGCCCACATGTATATCCTTAAATACCAACCAAAAATATAATGTGGATCCTAATTAGCTGGAAATTGTAAAACAAAAAAATGTTATGCTTTAGGGACTGGCGCTGTGGTGCAGCAAGTTAAGCCACAATCCAGTGTTGGTATCCCATACTGGTGCCATTTTGTGTCCCAGTTGCTCCACTTCCAATCTAGCTCCTTGCTAATGTGCCTGATAAAGCAGAGGAGGTTGACTCGAGTCCTTGAGCCCCTGCACCCACATGGGAGACCTGAAAGAAGCTCCTGGCTCCTGGCTTCAGCCTGACCCAGCCCTGGCCATTGCAGCCATTTGGGGAGTGAAACAGCAGATAGAAGATTCATTCTCTCTCTCTCTCTCTCTCTCTCTCTCTCTCTCTCTCTCTCTCTCCTTCTCTCTCTGTATCTCTGCCTTTCAAATAAATAAAATAAAATCTTTTTTAAAAAGAAAAAGAATGGGCCAGCAACAGAATAACAGAACTGCAGGGAAATAGAGAGGCATCAAGCTGACCTGTGAGTCTGGCTCAGACTGAGCAAACACACAGACGCCCAAATTGTGATCCAGGAGACAACAGGGGGAAGCGTTTACATAAGAGAGGAACCAGGCTGCTCCACTATAGGTTCTCAACCCTGAGTCCACCCCAGAATCACCAGGACCTTGTGCAATTCTGGTGCCTTGCGACAACCTGCAGAGCTCCTGATTCAATCAGTCTCAGTGTGGTCAGAGCATCAGCAGACTCCTAGGTGACTCCAGTGAGCAGTTCTGCATAAGAACCACATACCAGGAGCTGATCTTAGCCACTGGGGGCCTGGGTTCATGATCCATATGGTTCTTCCAAGGAAGCATAGTAAATTAATCCCTAATCATATTGTTTATAGATTGCACTGGCCTCTGATTCTCTACAAGAATCCTCAATCATAGCCAGTTAACTCATTTTTTAGAACAAAGGAATAAAGGCAAATTTTTAGAATCTTCTATAAACCAAAGAGTGTTGCAACTTTAAAAGTGCTAAAAGCACATTAGAATCTAATCATTTTCTTCCACTACTGTTGCATAAGTAAAATTGTAGGTCAAAATATAAACCTGCTGCCCCTGACTTTACATTTAAATTTTCACTTGATTTTAGAAGACTGGTTAGTATCAAGCTCTTAGAATTTTATCTTTGTGTGCAATATTCTATAAAGAAACATTGTATGATATTCTGTAATATATTGTCAGAACTGAAGAGCTTCTGGGAGCTCTGGGAACATTATGTTTCCCCACTAACCTTTGCACAAGAATCAGGTACATACTGAGGAAAAACGTTATTTCAGAACTTGGATGAACGTCATCCCTCTGTACACATCCTAAACTCAGAGAAAAATGATCCATCTTGGTTGGTCATTATTAAAAACATTCAGAAACAAGAACTACGGTATTCTCTCTGAAAGCCTTTTACTCACAATTGTCCTTCAACTAAAGACCCCGGTAAACCAGCATCGACAAGCGGAGGGAAAGGATGAGGACAAATAACGGGGCCACAGGCTTCCGGTGAGCGACGACTTCTCTTCAACAAAAGCAGTCTCTGCTTCTCCTGGCATCGCTCTGCAGGGCTAATTAGCCTGTGCGCAGGCAAATTCACTGAGGGCTCAAGGTCCACCTGCCAACCGAGCTCATGACCCAGGGTCCCTGGACTCTAACTCAAGGAAGGTTTGTTAGAAATGCAAAGCCTCAGCTCTAGTCCAGACCTATTGATCGCATTCTGTGTTTTAACAAGATCTCAGAGGACTGGAATGCATATGGAATTTGAGAAGTGTTGCTCTAGAACTGAGCTACTGAAGAGGAAGGCCCATGGAATGGCGGCAGCAGCATCACCCAGATTCCAAGGGGAAATGCAAATTATTTGGCTACACTTGGAGGTGGGGTCAGTGGGCCAGGAATCCCCATTTTACCAGGGTCTCCAGGGACATTTTACTGACCGCAAGGTTTGTGAGACAACAGTCTAGAACAGGTTTCTATCTCACCTCCGCCCACCTCCAAAGCACTGGCCTCTGAAAAATACAACATAAACCCAAGGCACAAGCTAATCGCCAGAGCAAATAAACCATAATTTCAACTTATTATGACCTCACCTTACTTTTTTAAAGTTTATTTATTTATTTTTATTTATTTGAAAGGCAAAATGAAAAAGGGACAGAGATAGAAAGTCATCTGTGTAATTTAATTAAAAGTACCTGTCTTGATGAGACTGAACACTGAGAGTATTTAAAAGTATTCAAACATTGTGGTAAGTATATTGAAACTTCAGGATTATTAATTAAATATATATAACTATGTGAATTAAAAAAATAAAAAACAAAACAGAAACAGATCTTCTACAGCAAGAAGTTGGATCAGAAGTAGAAGTGGAACTTGAACTCAGGGACTCCAATATGGGATGCAGCACCCCAAGTATTAGTTTAACCCATTACATGACAATACCTGTCACTTTTTTGTATTTTTATATAATGTGTTATACTAAATATATAGGTATATACTATATGTATGTCTTATAAATGATATACATTCAATCTTTTATTTGTAGAAGTATGTAGACATTCAGAACTAATTCTTGATCCCATGACTCTAAAACCCACTGGTATGTTGAAATTAGCTTCAAGTGATATCACAGTTATGTTTCTAATAATACTTAAAATAAACAAATTCACAGTTTTTGTTCACCAATTAGAATTCAAATTAGATTCAAGGTGATCATCAATATGACTCTCAGCTGGTTTTGATTTGCCATGTTCACCTCTCAACCATTTATGCATCCATCCATCACTGCCCAAGCACTGACATGATATTAACCCTGGCGCTGGGAAAAGACTCAAGATGATGCAGCCCCACCCCTAAAACTCTCCCAAATGAGATCAACAGGGAGCAAGCCTTCACCAAGGATGAGAGGAAGGCTGAGCTGGAAGAACGGATGGAGCTGGTAGTACTGAGCAGAGGGAGCAGAGCTTAGAAGCTGGAGAGGACCCTGAAAAAACTGGTAGCTTCAGGCTGAGACCAGAGGATGGGAGAGGCTAGACAGAAGAGAAGGGGGATGGCATATTCCGCCATCTTTGCCACGTCCTTATCATCTGAGGGTGCTCACTTTGTGTGAATTTCAAATTCAGTGGTTACAAACCTGTCATAATTTTTTTTCCTGAATTTATACTTTTACTTCCACTTTTAAAAGACATCAAAAGTTTGGGTGCTGGCTCACTTTCCACTAAAGATACGTGCAGAGATTAAAAACAAATCTTTCATAATGATAGGAATCTTTCTATATGTATATCTCTAGAATATTCATATTATCAATCTCTTGTATTTTCATATTGACTCCATCATATGAGGTATGCGACTTATTTGCTGTCACTCATCCACCCTCTCGTTCCTTCAGCTGACATGGTGAGAGCACCTACTATGCATGAGGTCAAGGAGGAGGTATTGAGCAACTGAGGGGCCCCAGCCCTGCACAGGATGGGCTATGGTAACAACTATGAGAAACACAGTAGGAAGAACATTCTGGAGTTTCAATCCTGAGCAAAAGCATGTGAGTCAGAGAACCAGACATGGTGTGGAGCATGAGGAAGGAAGGCTCTCAGGCTGGCTTGGTAGAGCCAGCTTCAAAATGCTGGTTTGCCAGAGCTTCCTCAGAGTTTTCAAGTGCTGTGATTTCCTTGTGACGGGAAAACATTTAGCATATCAGAACTTTGAACAGACCATGGAAAGTAGATGGTGAGCTTTTCTAAGGGCAGAGGAAAGGTTTTTGGTTCCTGTGCGGCAGAGGGTTTTGCCTTCTAATTAAACTTGTTTTTAACTGAAAAGATTAAAGTTGTGGTAGAAGCCTTCCCAAGGTCAGAAGAAGAAAAAGGGAGGCATCTGTCCTGGGAAAGAAATGTGGTTGCTATCTATTTGCCTATGGATGCTTCAACTGTACTTACTCCCTGCTGCTATGTAACCACATCAGGTTCTGCCTGCTAGTACAGAGCAAGGGCATCAACCCTTGCCAGCCAGCTTAAGGCTCAGTGTGTGTGTGCAAAAGAACATCATTAGTAACCATGCGGGTATTGTATCAGTTCCTGTAGCCGCCAGGTGACATCAGAATATCCAATAGAATGTATGCCATATAAGGGAGATGAAGAGGCTAAAACCATATATAAGAAAATATCCGGCCGGCGCCGGGGCTCACTAGGCTAATCCTCCACCTTGCGGCGCCGGCACACCGGGTTCTAGTCCCAGTCGGGGCGCCAGATTCTGTCCCGGTTGCCCCTCTTCCAGGCCAGCTCTGTGCTGTGACCCGGGAGTGCAGTGGAGGATGGCCCAAGTACTTGGGCCCTGCACCCCATGGGAGACCAGGAGAAGTACCTGGCTCCTGACATTGGATCAGCGAGGTGTGCCGGCCGCAGCGTGCCGGCCACGGCAGCCATTGGAGGGTGAACCAACGGCAAAGGAAGACCTTTCTCTCTGTCTCTCTCTCTCTCTCTCACTGTCCACTCTGTCAAAAAATTAAAAAAAAAAAAGAAAGAAAGAAAGGAAAGAAAGGAAGGAAAGGAAGGAAGGAAAGGAAGGAAGGAAGGAAAGGAAGGAAGGAAGGAAGGAAGGAAGGAAGGAAGGAAGGAAGGAAGGAAGGAAGAAAGGAAGAAAGGAAGGAAGGAAGAAAGGAAGAAAGGAAGAAAGGAAGAAAGGAAGGAAGAAAGGAAGAAAGGAAGAAAGGAAGGAAGAAAGGAAGGAAGGAAGGAAGGAAGGAAGGAAGGAAGGAAGGAAGGAAGGAAGAAAGGAAGAAAGGAAGAAAGGAAGAAAGGAAGAAAGGAAGAAAGGAAGAAAGGAAGAAAGGAAGAAAGGAAGAAAGGAAGAAAGGAAGAAAGGAAGAAAGGAAGAAAGGAAGAAAGGAAGAAAGGAAGAAAGGAAGAAAGGAAGAAAGGAAGAAAGAAAATATCCTTGGGGCCGGTGCTGTGGCACAACAGGTTAACCACTTGGCCTGAAGCGTTGGCATCTCATATGGGCGCTGGTTGGAGTCTCAGCTGCTCCACTTCCAATCCAGCTCTCTGCTATGGCCTAGGAAAGTAGCAGAAGATGGCCCAAGTCCTTGGGCCCCTGCACCCATGCCGGAGACCCAGAGGAAGCTCCTGGCTCCTGGCTTGAGATTGGCACAGTTCTTTGCCATCGCAGCCAATTGGGGAGTGAACCATCAGATGGAAGACCTGTCTCTCTCTGCCTCTCTTTCTCTCTCTGTGTAACTCTGACTTTCAAATAAATAAATAAATCTTAAAAAAAAAAATCCCTCTTTGTTCTGGGCTCAGGCTTTTGGATAAGAAATTCTACCTGGGCCTATGCCGGCATAAAAGCCTACTTCCTGTTAAAAAGGCCTTGCTGTCTTGTCTCCGTACATAAATCCTGCTACACATCCTCAAAATTCTAGATTTGCAGCACTAGGTGGGGAACATCATCAATGCTCAATTAAACGTGTTTGTTACTGAAGAGTAAACAGAGAAACCTTTTCCTCTGACATCCTGGGGCATGGTCATGAAACAGCAATCAACCTCAACTTAGTGCTCAGTGAGTGATGAGGGTGGATTCAGGTCCCCCCAGGAAAATGGACTCTGTAATTCTTTCTTGTTTGTTATGGATGATCAAAACTCTCAGGAGTCGAGAAGAAAAGGGAGTAAGAATGCAAACAAAGAATAAACTTCAAGAGTGGAAGACTAAAAAGTCATCACTTTTTAAGTATAAATAAACCTAGGAAAAATGGAAAGAATTCAGTTTAAAATTATAAACATTATGAACTTACATACAACAAAAATAAGGAAACCAAAATATTTAAATTAAAATATGAACTTCTAGCTGGCAACTAATTTAAACTTCTGTTCATAATAAAATATTTCAAACAGCAAAGAGCAGAGAGTAACATGATAAATACCAATGCATCCAGCACTTAGAATTAATAAATATTAATATTTTTCTATATTTATTCTAGGTTTTATCCAACTTGATATTTTATTTATTTTTGAGATAATATATTTTTAATTTTCATTACAGTCAAAGGCTTAATTGCTCTACTAAATAAAGAGTTCAACAAATAAAAAGTGAAAATAGTCCTGGTCCAACTAGAAAATAGACAAGGGCTACAAACAATCAAATGAAAAGGTGCTCGGCTTCACTCGTGGAAAGCAAATTTGCTCTAGGTTTTTACAAGAAAAAAAATAGAAATTGGTAGAAATCTCTCCTCATCCATCTCTAATCCCATTCCCTTTCCTTCCTCTCCAGTGGAAAATAATTACCCTTCTCTTATTATAGTTTTATTGGCATAATTATATTGAATTATAATTATGTATTTGTGCAAAGTAATTTCAGACATAAACTCAATAATCCTAAGTATAATTAATATTTATATACTGTCCACATATAAGTAAAATAATTTTACTACACATGATTGCATGCAATAATAATATATTAGTTTTACATAAATGGTATCACATTGTATATATCATTCTAAAATTTTATTTTCCTATATCATCTTTCATTTTTCAAATTTACTCATACTGATACAGTATCTATCGTTCATTCACTTTAATAAATGAATAATTTTTTAAATCATTTATCTAGTCATGGACATATGGTATTTCCAATTTGCCTACATAAGAATATTCCAAATAAACATTCTTGTATATATTCTTTAGCTACATTTTTATGAATTTTTAAAAATTTAATTGCATGTTACAACCATCTTTGGAACATGGTTGATTTTTTTAAGTCTGACAAGTGGTCAATTTTTTTACAATATTCCCTATATGCCTTAATAAATGCAAACTCCTTTGGAATGTAAAGTTTAGTACATGTCTATTAAAAATGTAATTCTAACTGTTCAAATTTTCTGTATTCTTAAAAATTTTCCAGCTTGAGCAATCCGTTTCTAAAAGCAGTGTATTAAAGTCTGAAGATTAAAGAACTGTCAAATTCTTTCTAGAAGTGGGACAATTTCTAGTGTACAGGAGAAATCAGCATTACTAGGCATTAGCATGCACTTGACTGCTATCTTGTCAGAGTACTGTTTCTAACATAATTATTTCACTTTTAATTCTATTTTATCTGATATTATTACTATAACAACTTTCAGTATTTAGCAACAGAAAACAGTTTTTCCACATCTTTACTTTTTAATTTTTTGGTGTCATTCTGTTATGTATTCTTCTTTTAAATCATATGCAACCATCTAAGTGGTCTGCAAAAAGTTCATGAAAATGCATATTGTGACGAAACCAGATTTCAAAACTTTTTGTGCCAAAATAAACTCATCATTTAATTTCTTGAACTTTTCAAAGTACACACATAGATAACTACTTTTTTCAGAAATTCAATTTGAAGGGCCAATGCTGTGCATATGTGGTAAAGCCGCCGCTTGTAGTGCTGCCATCCCATATAGGGGCTGGTTATCGTTCCAGCTGCTCCACTTTAATCTATTTGTAATTTTTTCAATCACTGATCTATTTGAATTTTTGTCTTCATATTTCTGTGAATTCTCTTTATAATGTTTTTTTCTTTTTTGATTTTTTTTAGAAAACATTTAATAAATATAAATTTTCAAAGTACAACTTTTGGATTATAGCAGTTTTTCCCCTCATAACCACCCTCCCACCTGCAAACCATCCCATTTCCTACTCCCTCTCCCATTCCATTCTTTATATAATGTTTTTTCTTCATCATCTTTCTACTTCCCGCCTTCTATTCCCTTTAGTAAAGCAAAATGTTACTTTCCTAAATTTTTGTTTTGTTTGTTTTGTTTTGCCAGGCAGAGTTAGACAGTGAGAGAGAGACAGAGAGAGTTAAAGATAGTGAGAGACAGAGAGAAAGGTCTTCCTTCCATTGGTTCACTCCCCTAATGGCAGCTCCAGATGACGCTGTGCTGATCTGAAGCCAGGAGCCGGGTACTTCCTCCCGGTCTCCCATGTGGGTGCAGGGGCCCAAGGACGTGGGCCATCATCCGCTGCCCTCCTGGGCCACAGCAGAGAGCTGGACTGGAAGAGAAGCAACCAGGACTAGTACCCAGCACCCCAACCAGGACTAGAACCCGGGGTGCCGGTGCTGCAGGTAGAGGATTAGCCAAGTGAGCCATGGCGCTGGCCTACTCTCCTAAATTTAACAAGATTAGCCTCACTAGTGGTTTTTAGCCTATATAAAAAAATTAAGAAATCAGAAAACATGTGAAAATGAAGACATTCCATGAAGCATTATCTATAGTGTTGAACAAGAAACACACATTCAAGAGTAGAAAATATGATGTGTATCAAAACCACTACAGATATATTTGAAGTCTATGTAGCAAAATGAGAAAAAGTTTAATGATATTCCATTAGGATTAAAAATAGGATATAAAATTCCACGTAGATCATGTACACCATGAATTCCTCTCTATAAAGATATACTGGTGTTTGGTTGGGAGATATTCACCCTGTGACTCCCTTGGGCAGCTCTGCTCACCTAGCTCTCATTGCTATGTGGGTACCCTGGCACATGTTTTTGACTCTCAGAAGTCCTAGCAAGTGATGCATGGATGCACTCACCCAAAAAGTTCTCTTGAACTCACTAATTGACTATAACCAGAATCATAAGCATGTGCTATTAAATCCAGAAAGAGAGAAAACTTTAGAACTTTAGCAAGATTACGGAGGCTACCAAATCCAAAATTTATGGGATGGACCAGTAAGTTCCAGGGAAGAGACGAGGCCGTAGTCCAAGGAGTCAGTCTGCTGGCAGAATTCCCTCTTGGTGAAGGGACGTCAGTCTTTTCTATTAAGTCCTTTTAGCTAATTGGATTATGTCCATCCAGTTATATAAAAGGTAATCTGCTTTACTCAGTCTACTAATTTAAATCTCCATCCAATCTAAAATAATCCTATATAGACACATCTAGAACGTTTGACCAAATATCTGGGTATCATTCCTTAAAATTAACCATCACAATCACCTTGTTCTTGATTTTCAGGCATTCACCCAGCCATTGAGAAATTTTCATTGAATATCAAATACATGCCAGACATTGTGGCCTCCCCATTCATCCAAGATAATGCTTCTCCTCATTATGGCATAAGTCCCACAGCAACAGTCACACTCTCACCCCTGGGATTCTGCACCAGAAATGCTCCTCCATGTTGAACAGGGAAGCACAGCAAAAACAGGGAGTAGAAGGAGAAGAGCAAAGGCAAAGGAAGAAAGATTGGGAGGGGAAGGGGTAAAAAGAAGAAAGAGGAGGAGGAGGAGGAGGAGGTAGAAAAGACACAAATATGAATGATATTGTGCACAGGCAGCAGGACACTTTCTTCTAAATTATCTTTTGTGGTTCTGTATTTTATTTTTTATTGTAATAGATATGGAGTAAATAAATTCAAGGAGTTTTAAAGAAATAGAATATTGGAAAAACCATAATAAAGAAATGTACTCAAGGCAGAAATTCAGTTCTCGGGGATTTTCAGAGGTTTATGTTTAAATCTTTAACACAAGAAATAAAAGTTTGGAAAATGCTTTTTCATCCCCTTAGGAGGCCTGCACTTATTGCATTAGCAGAGTGTCTTTTTCACTGGCCTTACAGCAACCTCTCTGATGCCAAATTGGCAGTACCTCTCCTATCCCAACCTTCTGCTTCTGGGTGAAAAATGATTTTTGAAGCAAATTTGGCTTCTGCTATGCGAAGACTTTTCAGAGACCAACAGCTCCCAAGATATTAAATAACAGTGGACAAAAATGAAAAACTCTGGTAGTAAACAGGGCAATAATAACACTTTAGAATATCTTTCTGTGAGTTGTCATAAAGGTAGTAGGTTTGAGGAGACAGTTTTTCATTGTCTCTCTAGAGATGCTGTGTACCAACAGTGATTCTCCTCATAATCACTTACTTGCCTGTTTCCTGTTAGGTAAGACTCTCTGACCCAGAAGGGCACTGGGACAAGCTACGGCCAAGCCAACCGTCCTTCTGAGGCACTGAGTCCAGGGCTTCTGACCTCAGAGATCCTTGCTGCATCCATCCCTTGACTCTGGTGGACTTTTAAACATGGCTGTGGCAAGTGGGAACAGCACTGCTTTTATTTGAAAATGCCCAAATTTCTCAGGTAGCTGATGAATGAGGTAACTTGACCTTTGGTATAACTGAAGCTTTGATAGTTCACTGTATCATAATTAATTTCTCAAGATTTAAGAGGAGATGAGATTCTGCTTGGGAGGGTATGGATTTATATGTATTTTACAAGTACATCTCTCTAACATTTGATAATTGTTATTGTCAATGTATCAATCATAATATCTACTAAGGAAATATGATGACTTAAGCCCAGTTTGTTTTTGAAAGCTTATTAACACAAGATTGTTAAACCAAGATACTCTTTATTGTTGTTTGAGTTTATTAATCATGAAAACAGTTCATACAAGACGATAGCAGTTATGAGGAAAGGTAAAAAATAAAATAGTTGACTAAAATCCTGATCACTGAAGGTCTCAAATTCCTCTTAACTTCCACAATTCTGTAATCTTAAAAAAATGAGTAATTCAGAGAGACAAGGAAAATAAGCTGTCCCTGGGCTCAGAAACACCAACTCCTTTAGACATCTAATATTTAACAAGTCTCCTTTGTAAATATGGGAGGGAGTCAATGGACTGACTAAGGCAGAAAAAAGGCAAATAGGAAAAAAACAACAGATTCCATGTTAGAAATCTTCAAACTTCTACCTTCACCAGAACAAAGAAGGCAGCAGCCAGCTTTCCTCCCGTCCGTCATCCATCCACCCAATATCTTACTGCATACTACTACTGTCTACTACAAAGTAATGGGATTGCAGTCATGAATAAGATAGGAAGGTCCTTATCCTTATATAGTTTATAATCTACCTCACCAACATAAAACATCATCACATTAGAAGATGCTTGGCATCATTGGTCATCAAGAAAGTACAAACACAAACGTTAAGGAGATACCACTTTATATCTACTACGAAGGATAAAATTAGAAGTCAGATAATGATAAATTTGGACAAAGATGTGAAGAAATTGGAACCTTCATACATTACTGGTGGGAATGTTAAATAACACCATTTTGGAAAAACAGTCTGCCAGTTACCCAAATGATTAAAGAGAGAACAAAGCACATAACCCAGAAATCTTACCCCTAGGCATAAACTCTAAAGAACTGAAAACAGGTATTCAAGTAAATGCATGAAAATGACTGTTCATAGCATTATTGCCCGCAATAGCCAAAAAGTGGAGACAAAACAAATGTCCATGGAAAAAAAATCTGGCATACTTATACAACAGAATAGTATTCAAACATAAAAAGGATTGACACACTGATAGATGCTATAACACAAGTGAACCTTGAGAACATTATGCTAAGTCAAAAAGACCACACGTATATAATTTCATTCATATGAAACGCCCAGATAATAGAGACAGAAAGTAAGTTAGTGTTGCTGAGGACTGATGGTGGAGTGGCACAGTAGGGGTATGACAGTTACAGCACACAGGGCTTCTCTTTAGGATGGTGAACGTGTTCGCAAACTGACTGTGGTGATGGCTGCATATTTACGAGAATAAAATAAAAATCATTGAATTATATATTGTAAATGGCTGGATTAGGGGACCATTATTGTGGCACAGTGGGTTAAGCCAGTTCTTGGAACACTGACATCCATACCTGAGTACCTTGGGTCGAGTCCCACCTTTTCTTCTGATCTAGCTTCTTGCTGATGTGTACCCTGGGAGGCAGAGAATGATGGCTTAAGCACCGGATCCCTTGCACCCATGTAAGTGACTCAGATGGCTCCTGGCTTTAGCCTGGCCCAGCCCTGGCTATTGAGGGCCTTTGGGGAGTGAACCAGCAAATGGAAGACCTCCCTTTTTCTGTCTCTGTCTGTCTCTGTGTGTATTGCTCTGCTCCCAGATAAATATAAATAAATAATCATTAAATGGGTGAACTGTGTTTGTACAAAGTATATGCTAACAACATTCTTTGTGAAAGAAACAATACTACGGCTGTTATCAGGAGATGACGTTTCTCCTAAGAGAATCATCCTCTGTAAATACCACACTAGTTGGTCAGTACTGGTGTTATCTTGCATGGCAGTCATTTGTGCACATCTGTACTGTGCTCTGCTGAAATGCAAGGCTCCTGGAGGGCAGACCCAACATCTGCTTCATCTTTGTAAACCCTGCAGCACCTAATTTAAAGTCACTTACACAGTAATCAGTTAATATCATTTTGAATAATAAGAATTTATTGTTGCTAATTGTTAATTGGCTAATATTTTTCAAAGACATTGCCACTGACCATCTTCCCTGCTGCACGAGCTTCTTTTACTGTCTCTTACTGTTTTGAGGACGATGACCGAGTCGTTGCTGTGTCCCATGCAACCCCATCTGTGGAGACCACTCTACCCTCATCTCACGCGCCTGGCCTCTACCTCACCTGGTCTCTTTTCAGATGTTGAAGTAAGCCTTCCTCCTTTTTACCGCAGGATGTTTTCACTGGGGTCTGGCACTGCTCTTCTCGGACTCACGCCCACCCATCTTCAGATGGCAGCATCAGCTTCCCTTCCTCTGGCCCCAGACCACACCATGTTCACATTAGAGTACCTCGCAATCCCCCCCACCTTTCCTCATGACATTCTGTTCTTGTCCCAGTTTGCAATGACGTTTACTTGGTAATTCCTTAGCGCCATCCCCGTTCCCTCAATTGTAAGCCTCTTAAATTTTCATACACACCCCCAGTGCCAGCGCCTGGCACAGTTCTGGAGACCTAACATAAATACTTCTGAATGAATTAACAGAATGGGTTCCTAATGGTCCACAAGGCAAACAAAGTATAGAAGAACTTCAGTGCTAATAGGAACAAGATTCCATCAGCTAACAATTCATGTGCCAAATCTGGTTTGAAGGGTTGAAGCACAAAGGGACAATGACACCCCAAACATGGTTGAAAGGTAGAGCCCCAGTGGTTCTCAGAGGCTGGCTGAATTTGCAGCAGAACAATCTGAGAGTTAAATGCCTGAGGTCTTGGGCCCTATGGGGATGAAAGTGAACTCCCAGGGATCCCAGAAAAACATGTGTGGATGTTGCCGTTTGTGGTGGAGGATGTAAGAGAAAGGGGATAAAATATATGGCCACATGACGACAGCTGCCTAAAAATGAAAGCCCAGGCTTATTATGAGGGAACCATCTCCCCACGGATTAAAAGCAGAAAGGCAATAAAAATGCCAATCATGTTAATAAATGCTCTCCATAAGACAGAAGATGGTACCAACATTCAATCATGGGAACAACTGCACCTACAAACCACTAGAAGGAAAAGGAGAAGAGACAGTGACATTACAGACTGAAGTCCCAGCAGCAGGAAGAAAGGGCCATGGGCAAGAGAAAGTGACCAACAGATGAAACCAGGGCCATGGCTGGGCAACAGTGCTCCGTGCCAAGCAGTGTCCCTGACCATTTTGGTCACCAAAACATTGCTTGATGTCTACCTACTCCACACCAAGCTGATGACTGGGAAACAATACACAGTAACTGGCACAAGGTGGAGAACTTAAAATATAAATATTGTGTTTTAAGGTATTATTATTCTTAAGTTCAAGGTTTTCTATTTTATCAGACAATGTGTTCCAAAACTGAGAAACAACATCTACCCCTATATATTGAAAGAAGTTCATGCTGACCACAATAAATTCCACATGGGTTAAAATGAAACTATAAAAGTACTTGAAGAAAATTTGTGTATTTTTAAAATAATACTGTAGCAAAAAACACTAGCCAATCATAAATGCAAATGAAAAAACCATAAGCCACAAAGAAAAAAAGACAATCAAAAAAGTAGCACTTGCATATAATGACTATAACCAGAGAAAATAACTGCAAAAGAAAAAAATCACAGTATTCCACAAAAGCCTACTAGCTTCAATACTGAAAGAACTCCCAAAAATTAATCAGAAAAAAGTGAAGAATGTTAAAAGCAAAAAATCAATTTTTATGTGTCAAAGAAATATCCCTTTTTCTTTGCTTTTGAGACTTTTAGATTTTAATTGTTTACTTTCATGAAAATACTCTGTTAGCAAGGGGGGTGTGAAATGTGCCTGCGTGCCCATGTATTGCTAGTTAAAATACAAAGTAGGCAACAGGCTTGACCTTCCTGAGACAGTTCAGAAATTCACAAGGGTACTTAAAAAACTTCATGGAAAATGGAATTAAAATATCATGTTATTTTGATCGGAGAAAAATTTGAAATCCATACAGTTTTTCACAACATAAATTTTTCATAAACTTTTGAAGACCCTTCATTCTCACTGATTTCAAAAATTTTTACATCAAAATAAATGTAACTTTTGATTCCATTTTCTATAGACTTTTTAAAAAAATACTCTCATGTGTATGTGCATGTATATGTGTATATACAACATGTGTGTGTAACAGGCCTTAAAATTTGCATGCCATTTGACCTAGCAACTCTGCTTCTGAAAACTTATTCCAAGGGGCCAATGCTGTGGCATAGTGGGTAAAGCTGCCACCAGTACTGCCAGCATCCCATATGGGCACCAGTTCGAGTCCTGGCTGCTCCACTTCAGATCCAGCTTTCTGGTATGGGCTGGCAGAGCAGTAGAAGATGGCCCAAGTGCTTGTGCCCCAGCACCTGCATGGGAGATTCAGAAGAAGCTCCTGGCCCCTGGCTTTGGATCAGCCCAGCTCAGGCCATTGCAGCCATTTGGGGAACCAGCGGATGGAAGACTGCCCCCCGCCCCACCTCCACCTCTCTGTAACTCTTTCAAATAATAAGTAAATCTCTACAAAAATGTATTCCAAAGTAATGAAGATGAGTACAACTATTTAGCTGCCAAGTGGCTCATTGCAATGACACTTAACAATCATCATAAAAGCATAGTAAATGTTTGACATTAGCAGAATGGTAAAATGAAATGTTACATCTATGTATTAACAGTTAATACTTATAAGCAACATTGACTAGCACATAACAAATTCTACACCTGTATTTAACAAGTGAAAATAAAAGTAAATATTTCAGAGACACTTAATACTATAGATGAATATTTACTGACAAATAAAGATGTGAGTACTATACTATTAGAAAAATCAGGGGCTAGCAGTAGTATAATATGAGCAAACTGTTGTATACATATACATATACATATATACCTCAAAATAATAAAACCATTTATCTTAGAGGAATGATTTTTAATCTTCTTCATCACCTATGTTCCCTAACTTTTCTATAGCATAATGTTTAGGTAATACATTTTTGAAGATGCATTTGAATTTTAACTTGCTGAGATATTTTACAAACCTTATGAACTCCTCCAAGAGCTTAACAATAAAATTTATACAGAATTTCTATAAATTCTATGAAATAATAGTCATGTACATGTTTACTAACTGCTTAGATAATACAAGAAGCTTTTTCCTTATAAGTTCATTTCAGAATGGACAGCAATTGCCACAGACTATAATTTTGCCTTAAATTGTTTTCTCTTCAGAGGATTGAGAAGGATATTAGCTTGTGAGATTCACTCAGATTACCAAGGAATTATTTATCATCTTCCAGTGCCAGCAGAGATCCATAACAAAGTCTTGAATCCAGATTTACTCCACCGTGTTATCCCCAGATGAGATTTATTTTTCCACAGACCACCCAACTGCCTCCAAACGACTGTAACACTCAGGCCTCCGCCAATCAACCAAGACTTTACAACCCAACTGGAGCAACATCAAAATCCACCTGATTGATTGTGCAGACAAACCATTTTCACGGAAAGGCAACTGGGGGACAAATTAAATTTGGACGAAACCAGGCTGATTCAGGGCCTTGGAGAGGTGAAGCCTTAGGTACAGCTCACCGGGACAAA
Source organism: Oryctolagus cuniculus (assembly GCF_051225735.1). Lineage (NCBI taxonomy): Eukaryota > Metazoa > Chordata > Mammalia > Lagomorpha > Leporidae > Oryctolagus > Oryctolagus cuniculus. The sequence goes on along the minus strand of NC_142882.1, from coordinate 61,413,698 downwards.
ATGTCTACCTGGAGAGTCGAAAAATTACACTACGCAGTCCCTGATTTCCCATTTGAAATTCTATGAAACAGCAGGAGATTCCATAAAAGCTTAAGAAAAACAATAAAACGCTGTCTCTCCTCAATAATTTTTCCAACAAGTTGTTAACAGGACCGTGTCATTGAAAACTAATTTAAGCATCAATCTTTCTTATGGAAATCCCAGCATTTACTCTCCCTGCTTAGCTTTCAAAGGAGGGTCAGCCATTAGACTTAAAAGAAAACTACTGAACCAGAAGGACTTTTTCTGTTGGAAACATTTTAAGGGCAAAGGCAATCTTTAATTTTCTACAAAGATTCTGGAGCGGACAGAGTCTCTCCTGCATCTTAACTCAGAGCTCTACAATACTCGCTGCCCTGAGATTAGCATCAATGGCTCCACACCTTACTCTTCAAGTTGTTTTGCCTGATTATTTAATCGGGGTGCATTTCTTGCTCAAATGATAGGTTTCAAAATTAAAAACAGTCTTGACCAGGATTGCAAAGAACAGTTTTGGGATTGGGCTCCCATAGGGAACACTTCACAGATGCAGATCGCCATGGGTCTCCATAGGACACAACTAAACCTTTCCAGCCTAAATCCATTTATACAAATTCTTCCAAATATCACAGGAACACGCAGTATATAAAGCCTGAAAGCACATACAACAGTGATGAGGAAAGTGACAAACACTGCTTCTGTGATTCCAGACCAGCAGGCCAGCTGTTGTTCTCATCACTGCATCCTTTCCCAAACCCTCCAGAGGCCTTTGCAATCTGGCACGAACCCTCCATGCTACACTAATCAAATTGAACAGGAAGCAAATGCTAAGCTGCGCATCCACTTTCCCTCTCTCCCTCCCACTCCACAGCCTCACCTGCAACAGAAACAGACTGTGAGCAGGTGGAGAAAGCAGTGGGGCGAAGGAGCAGACTGCAGGAAAGTGGTTGGCACGGGCAGGCTTGGGATCGACGATTTGAGGTAACAGGTCGTGTGTGCTTACAAAGCCAGGTAGCCTTTGCCCCACGAGAAGACAACAAAAATGCAAACCTCAGTGCAGAGCCAATGGATACACAGCCAGCTAAGTCTGCTGCACATGAGAGCCAGCGGGAACCTGGACACACGGTTCAAACTCAGGTCGCTGCTTCAAAAATCTCATCAGGAGCATGATTTCATTTGAAAGGTTTCTGGGGCAGGCAAGGATTTTCCTTGGATGGCATTTTCCCCTTCCCTGGATAGTGACCGTCAGCAAGATTCGACAAAACATGAAAAGCCAGAAGAATAAAGAGCAGTTCTTTCTCAAGAGGAAGGCAATTTTGCAAGTATGAAGAAGCAAGAGCAAGTGGAGAAGAACTAACCTATTTGTTTTGGTTAAAGTCAACCAAGTCAAATTTTCAAAGGCACCTTGAAAGTGCTGAGAAGCTCAGGATCAATTAGAGCAAGATGATGAACTTCTAGAATGAAGTTGGCAGCAAGCATCTGGTGTTTTTCTTAGGCAAAAAATACAGACAGAAACAATGTAACAGTGTGGTCAGAAAAGTCTTCTTTTCCTCCATTCTCCTTATCAGGGTCCCTAAAGGGAAATTTAACAACATGAAGGAAGGGAATCAATAGCAAACACATACTGGATGTGTTGCTCAACATATCACGATGCTTTCTAACATTGGGAAGGATGCTGTCCAGTGAGAGGGGTGACCAGTGATAGAAGATCACCATGGAAATGGGGGGCCTCTGGGGTCACTTCAGCAGGTGGGCAGGTGGCTCCAGGAGTGAGCTGACTTCTCACTGAGAGAATCATTGGTGACAGTGTCCTCCAGTGGTTCCACATTCCTCCTTGGCTTACCTAAAGTCAGGATGCAAGGCTGTTTCCATTAAGCCAGGTTCAATGCACGACACTGAGAAAGCCAGACGTGCACAACCACCATGCAGAGCTGCAACGCGTGGGGATGAGTCTACTAAAAGACGAATGGTCTGCTCCTCACTGCCCATAATGAGACTGACTGAATCAGCACAGGCTTCTCACTGTTTTCTTTATTTCTCTACAAAATCTTGCAGAGCAGGGCTGTAATCTAAACAGCGTTTTTGTTTGTTTTGTGTTACTCCTTACCTCTGACATTATGAAATGATTATATAATTTCTTTTAAAAAATACATGTATTAAACATTTACTCTATCACACTTTGTGCTAAGTGCCTTAAATGTATTATGTCATATAGCAGCTATAAAATATTATGTGATAGATATAATATTATATGGACCTTATAGTCGAGAAGACCGAGACCTGGAAAATTTAAACTCATTTCCTAATGGCACCCAGTAACACTGAGGCTGGGGTTTGAGTCCAAATGGTTTGATAACAAGGCCTCACTTTTTCCCATTACAACAAACCTCAACATACCAAAAACCAAAAGTGCACAACCTCATATGTTGAGCACCAAACCTCAGAGGTCATACAACTTCTACCAGGTAAGGGATCTGACATGCATGAAATGAAAAAGGAGTCCCATTGGAAAAACAACCCTAAAACAGAGAGAGCTGCCTTCAATTTAATTTTTTAAAGAACAGAACACAGAGAGAGGAGAAAAACACCTGGGCCTGAGTTGGTGTCATGTTTCTATTTTACTTCCGAAAAAATCTAAATCTAAATCCAAATTACATAACACTCCAAATGGCTTACTTAGCCGGTTGCCCTTGTTCCAATTTAGTCTCCAGAGGACGTCAGCCAGAACTATGTTCTGAGGTTTGGCAGAAATTATAAAGTCCGAGAGAATTAGCATTCTAATGTCCAGAGGATACAGTGACAAATTAGTTTGCAAATGCTGCTCAGCAAACAAAATGACTCAAATTGGCATTTCTCAATCGAGACTGAGATGCTACACACTGAGTTGCCACACCTATTGCTCAGATATGATAAAAATAAAGAATTCTGCAGAGAAAAGATTTATTCTAATCATGATTAACCTCTTCTGCATCCAGTCAACTACTGAATATCTGTCCCCAACTCTATGGCATTCACCACCTCTAACTGAGGAGATGAGAAAAAAGTAGAAGAAAAGACAAACAGTGATAGAGGATCTAAGTTCCCATTAAAGACCACAGCATGGCACTAGATACTTTGATTAACAACCAAATCAATGGAGTGACAGTTCATGTCACAGCCAGAAAAAAGAAAAAGTATGTGTATCAGCGGACAGGTAAGACTCACGAAAGTCATGAAATAGGATTTGGATATGGAAAATAGCAGGATTTGGGATGGTAAGACAGAGGATTTCATGCAAAGGGCCCGAGGCATAACAGAGCAGGGTACACATGGAGCCTCTGGTGCCAATCTAAAGAGCTGGAAATTTTTCACGCAGTGCCAGGAGCCACTGGCAGTTTTTGCTGAGAGAACCAAAGAGCTCATGAGCCTGAAATCTGAAGGAGAAGACAGTGTCATGGTTTGAATGTGTCCCCCAAAGTCCGTATGTTGGAAATCTAACCTCCGATGCAACAGTGATAGGAGGTGGGGCTTAACAACAGGTGATTAGGTCTAAGGGCTTTGCTCTCACGAAGGGTCCAGCGTTGCTATCATGGGAGTGCGTTATGTATCAGGAAAGTGGGCTTGTGATTAAAAACACCACCCTCTTGCTCTTCTGCCTTCTCCCTGTCTGTCATGGGATGACACAGCAAAACAGTCCTCACCAGATGCCAATGTGGTGCTCACGGACTTCCAAGCCTCCAGGAGTCACATAAAGTATGAGTCACATAAACTGCTATTGCTTATAAATTACTCAATCTCAGCTATTCTGCTATAGCAACACAAAATGAACAGACACGGACAGGTGTTCACAAAGGGGACAAGTTAGACATCTAGGGCTGCAGTGCAGGCTTGGCAGGGATGAGGCCCTCAGCAGTCAGCAAGGCAGGGAGAGAAGGAGAGCAACACGAGCTGAGCTCATCTGTACCAGGGGCACTGTGCCTCCATGTTTTATATCCATTATATCACTGGGGCCTTGCAACCACCCAGAATATAGCTCTTACTCATCTCATTTTCTAGACATGGAAAGCTCAGGGAAGTTACCCAGTTGTATGGCCAGTAAATGAGCAAAAAGCTATATCTAAAAAATTTCTTAGAAAAATCAATAGAATTGGTAATAGGTTCAAGAGGGTGGGGACAGCAGGATAGAGTTGATTATGCCTAGAAGTTTTCATGTAGAAAAAGCTAAAGATCTTCTCTAATAAAAATATGAACCCATCGAGAGCACTGGACATGTGGGGTCACCTTTCCAGAGTAGCTGTTTTGCCTTATATGTGTCTAGAGTTTGAACCCTCCAGAGTTGCAAGAGGAATGAATCCTATTTATTTCCACCAGGCCTGAGACTAGCCCCTTACTTGGCACAAGCCTCACATGCCTTGTCTTACAGCACCTGTGGTCAGGCCTTATGTGGGGACTGTTTTGCTAAGAATCAACAGTCTTGTCTGGGAGATGGGATTTGGGGGCTGGAACACTGAAGGCCTCAATATCAATCCAATGCTTTTCTACCTTGCACAGACTGGTCTCCCAAGAGAGGATGGGTCTGCAATCTGATTATTCTACTCCCTACCCCATTAAAAGGTGATAATGAGAATTATCTCTGTACTCCATCCACTCAACTCAAAGGCCATGCTAGTTTGAATGAAGTAGTGTCTCCAACTCAACACAAACAGGTAACTTCAAGCCAAAAAAGGATACTTTGGAAAGGTTATCTGTTTCTTTTTTTTTTTTTTTAACAGGCAGAGTGGACAGTGAGAGAGAGAGACAGAGAGAAAGGTCTTCCTTTTGCCGTTGGTTCACCCTCCAATGGCTGCCGTGGCCAGCGCGCTGCGGCCGGCGCACCGTGCTGATCCGATGGCAGGAGCCAGGAGCCAGGTACTTATCCTGGTCTCCCATGGGGTGCAGGGCCCAAGCACCTGGGCCATCCTCCACTGCACTCCCTGGCCACAGCAGAGAGCTGGCCTGGAAGAGGGGCAACTGGGACAGAATCCGGCGCCCCGACCGGGACTAGAACCCGGTGTGCCAGCGCCGCTAGGCGGAGGATTAGCCTAGTGAGCCGCGGTGCCGGCCGGTTATCTGTTTCTTAACTGGGTCCATAAAGTAAACATGTACTTTACATTAAATTGTTGCTTCATCAACAAAAAGGAACTGACTTCTTCTTCACTTGAGGAATTCACATAGCAAAAATTTTTCATTTGCCCTTGGAAAAATAGCTCAACTCACGAGTCAAAGATCAAACTGTTCTCATCACTGAGGAGTCCAGACGTCCCTCACTGGCCCACTAGGGTGAGCTTGGCTTCCACACATAAATGTGATTGACTCTGACAGATCTTCAGATGCTTTTAGTTTTCCTCCAGTGTCATCCAGAGGGAGGAAGAACAGCATTCAAACTGAACCTGTCTTCTTAGACCTTTCTTAAGAAAGTCCAGGTCAGGACAAGCAGGCATGCATTATTCTGGTGGCCAGCTCACAGTCTGTTGCCAGGCTGTGCTGAGGCACAGGAATGTGTTCAGAATTCACAGGGCATGATGGCCCTGACAGCTCCCATTGTGTACAACACGCCTCAAACTGCAACTCATCTGTGAGATGAGATCCACAGAGGACACGCAGTTGGGAGTGACATGACTCTACCTAACACACTCATGAAGAGCCAAGAACACACAGGCTCATTGGCATATGGCATCACTTGCCTGCCTGCTCCCCACCAAAGACCCTGGACCTCCTGTCCTCCACAGAGCGCACGGTCCAAGCCAACTGTTTCTGCACAGAAAGCCATTTCTAGTAAAGATAAATGCAGAAGACAGATCATTGAACAAAGAAAGCTACATGCATGTAGTAAGTGACATCTCTGGGAATCCCACAGCCCCCCCAAAATGTTCAAGAGTCAACTCCCATTCTGCTTTCTAAACTGACATATGTTTCTGAATACGCCCCACACCTCTCTATCAGGTTGGGAGATCCAATCAGATCAGGCAGATTGGTTGGTTGGGTTGAATCACATTTCTCTTTCTGAGCAGCAATTCTAGAAATTTCTAGAGAAAAGGGGAGAGTAGTCCTGAGCTTAGGAAAGTTGCAATTCAGGTGTCCCAAGAGGAAAGGAGAGGTTGTTTTAAAATAATGTTTTAAAAAAAAAGAGGGGAGAGGGAATCTGCTTGTTGAGTCCCAAGGTTGAAATGCCCCACAATCATTTTCACACAGCCAAAGGCAGAATTTAGTTCAACAAGTACAAGTCTGTGTTGAGCATTCCCTCTGGCTGCCTCTGGCATATGCTGGAGTGTGTTGGGAGGGAGAGGAAAATAAACAGGAATGACAAATGGCCTCTTCCCTCAAGAGCTTATCTGTCTTGAGGGAAGCTGTCACATAGAGGAATAATGGCAGTATTTCCAAGGCCAAATGGAATTAGTGCACAAAACAGAATAACTAAAGTGTTAGAGAAAAGGGAGGAAGGGGAAGAGGACATCAATTTTGTCTGGGAAGAAACCTTCTAGAAAGAAATGGGCTAGAACAGGGGGAGCAAGGAAGGGCAGTGCCAGCAAATGATATAAAAGATAAACAAAGACACATTGATCAGAAAGCACCAAGTGCAGTCAGGGATTGCTAGACTGGACGGAGCAGAAAGCATCAGTTGTGGCACGGGGTCCTGAAGGCTGTGCTCAGGAGTGTGACCTCGATTTACTAAATCACAGAGTCTCACTGAGTGCTTCTGACCACAGAGGGATGAGCTGGGCTTCAGGCTGGTCCGGCACTACAGCTTCAGGCTGTGCTGAGAGCCTAGGGTGAGCTTGCCTGCAGCGGGATGTCTGGTTTCCCACGTTCACATTTATCAGAGGAATCAGTCTGAGGATTCATTGTCTTACAGGTGCCAGGAGGCCTCCCTCTCCAGAGCCCTGCATACCTGTAAACACTGCCCCTTGCCTACACACTTGCATTTTCAGCAGACTACTATTTCCATTTCTTTGAGAAGAGGCCATTTTTTTTAAATCAATGTGTTTCCAAGATATTTTTCATACAGAATTCAATAGCAGCCTGCTTTCCCTGTGCCCCAAGAAGGAAAGGGAGAAACAGCTGAGCTGCAAGTTTATGGGAGGCTGAGTATAAATTTGGAGGACAGCTATCTTCTACCTATATTAGCCTTGACTGGAAAGGAGCTCAGGGCATCTCCTCCCTCTGAGAACATGAATTTCGCAGCATCTGGTTACAGAAAGCACTTCCAGGAGGCAGCAAAGATGCCAGGTCCACTTAGACCCTGAGGTTGGTGTTTCAGAAGTTGGACAAGGCCGGCGCTGCAGCTCACTAGGCTAATCCTCTGCCTGCGGTGCCGGTACTCCGGGTTCTAGTACCAATTGGGGCACCGGTTCTGTCCCGGTTGCACCTCTTCCAGGCCAGCTCTCTGCTGTGGCCCGGGAAGGCAGTGGAGGATGGCCCAAGTCCTTGGGCCCTGCACCCGCATGGGAGACTAGGAGGAAGCACCTGGCTCCTGGCTTCGGGTTGGCACAGCGCGCCGGCCATAGCGGCCATTTGGGGGGTGAACCAACGGAAAGAAGACCTTTCTCTCTGTCTCTCTCTCTCTCACTGTCTAACTCTGTCTGTCAAATAAATAAATAAATAAATAAGTAAGTTGGACATTAGCTGCATATAAGAGCACAGGTCATGTTCTCTGTATTCCTGTTTGTCCCATCCTATTTCAAATCCCTATTCCCAGATGTACTGCCCACATCTCAGAGGAGTTTCTCCTCCTCAGAGTAAGATCCACCATCCTATAAAGCCCTAGACCTGCCCCTCATCTCCCTCCATCTGCACTGCTGCTCCTTCGGTCCCAGATATGTGGGATGGGCCTTCTTTGGTCCAAATCAGTGCTTCTCAAACCGTGGTCCTCAGACAGACCAGCAGCATCAGCCTTGCCTGGGAATTCATTAGAAATTCTCAGACCTGCTGAGACAGGAACCTGGGAGGTGGGACAAGTAAGACCCTCCAGATGAATCTGATGCCAGCTGACATTAAAACCACTTGTCTAGGGGTGGGTGCTGTGATGCACTGGGTTGAGCCATTGCTTGGGATACCTGCATCCCATATCTAAGTGTCAGTCTGAGACCCAGCTACTTAGCTTCTGAATTAGCTTTCCGGGAAGGCAGCAGATGAGGGCTCAAGCACGTGGGTCCCTGCTATCTACTGGAGACTGAAATGGAGTTCCAGGTTTCTGTCTTTGGCCTGGTCCAATCTCAGCAAATCTGGGAGCATCTGAGGACTGAACCAGAGAGTGGAAGACTGATCGATCAATTGATTCTCTTTGATTCTCTTTGATATTCTCTTTCTCTCTCTCTTTTTCTCTCAAAACAAAAAGGAACCACTCGGCTAACTAAAACCACTCATTCATTCTGTTTACTCAGCTGTGGGGCTTAGAGATAGTCACAAGACCCAATCAAAACCAATGAGGGGCACAAGGCTTGCTGGAGTTTGGGGGATTACTCACCCCAGCCTGGATAATTTGAAGTTATAGTCAAGCAGAACTGAGAGGAAGACAGTGTGTATCCCCTCCTGAAACCAGAGCCAACAGGGAGAAAGCAGCAGCAGGAACTGAAGAAAGCACCAAACAATTACCCAATTCTCATGGTGAATCAAGTCATAGATGAAGTGAAACCCTCCATGACTTTTTAGTTACGTGAGTCATTCAATACCCATCTTTACAAGTTAAACCACTTAAATCTGGGTTTTCTTCATAGGCAACTGGAAAAAAAAGACCTAATTAATACAAGATGAGAAACAGTACATGTCACAGTTAAATTTAGGAAATAATGGATCAAATTAAAGTACAAAGGAAGGTGCTAGTGACACATAGTACCCTGTTACGGGTTTGACCCACCAGGGAGGGTGTCCTGGGCCGGAGACTAGCATGGGAAGGACCTCTTACCCAATGCTATGGGTGGTTCTAAATCCAGGAGAAAGGACAAAGCATGTCCCATAGACCAACAAGGCAGGGAGTCAGCCAGTTATCCAGAACAGATGGACAGAGCCTAGGAATGGGAGAACACAGTGGGACAGCTGGGGAGTCAAAGGGTAAGAGCTGAGTAGGTGTTGCCTTTCAACGGCATATTGTGACCCAACAGCTGTTAAGATCCTTTCAAGGACCAAGCACGAAGCAAACCACGATGGCCTTACAACTCATAAAAATGAGCCATTTCAGTGCTTAGTAGGCAGTTGCTTTGCCTGATTTCTGTACCCTCAGTCACTTACAAAAGATTACATTAAGAGACCATCTGTGTAAGTAATGAAGAAGGATGCTGGTGACACATAGGATCAGCCCAAGAATATGTGAAAAAGCTGCTTGCTGCAGTGTGATGGTGTGCCTCAGCCCCCAGGAGCAAGCCCATTTGTTAGATAGCAGAGTCAAATCCCACCTGTCCCATGAACATTCATCTGGGTTCCTTGCCCCTGTGTAAAAAACCACAGTGTTGGTTCTTTTAAAATCTATACAGCTAAAAGTACCAATGTGCTATCAAGCCTTAAACAGAAGCATTGGACTAAACCATTCAACAGCACAAATGAGGCCCCCATGGAACAGAAGAGGCCAAACCAGCACTGCTCAGATGTTAACATGCACACAAATCATGTGGAGACTTTGTCAAATTTGTGGATTCTGATTCAGGAGATCTGGTGCAAGGCGTAGGACTTTACTTTTCTAGCAAGTTCCCAATGAGGTTCCAAGAATTGTGCTTTGAACAGCAAAGTTCTAAACCTCATGCCAGTGCAGTGACAACCACGTATTACAGAATGTGTGCTGGGGAGTGTAGACATGGCTGGGTGTGTGTGTCTGTGCACATGCACCCACATGGGTAGTAAGCACGTCCTCATCATCTCAGACGTATTCTAAAAAGGAACATGGCTTTGACTCCAAGCATCCCACAGCAAGTAAACTAAACCAGAGCAATGACTAGTGCCTCAGACATATTCAGTACAGGGATAGTTCCACTTCCCATGGTTTAAGTTATCCATGGTCAATGGTAATATATTCATATTCAGTGGGAATTTCCAGAAATAAATATCTCATGAGTTTTAAATTACATACATTTAAATTCAGAGCAGTGGGAAGAAATCTCATGCCATCCTACTTCTTTTTGCCCAGGACATGAATCATCCCTTTGCCCGGCATATCCACACTGTATATGCTACCCACTCATTAGTTGCTTAGTGACTCTCTCAGTTACCTGATCTACTGTCAAGGTATCACAATGCTTGTGCTCAAAGAACTCTGATTTTATTTCATTTGATGCTAAAGCACAAGACTAATCATGCAAAGGAGACACCAGGGCACGAAACATAGAAGAATAAACAGATTAACTCTGGTACCATGTGAATATGCAGGGAACGCAGGAAAAGCCACAGTATGTGTGTGTGTGTGTGTGCATGTGTGTATATATATATGTATATGTATTTGTATATATATATACAAAGTTCAATATTAACCTCAGTTTCAGCATCAAAGGGGGCCTTGGGACTTATTCCCTGCAGATAAAGGAGGACTACAGAATTATGGAATCCCTTTGAGAGCAAAGAGCAAACCCACTTTAAAGATGGATTTTATCTCTAGCTTGCTCATAACAGGAGTGATCACTGGCAGGTGAGATCCTGGGCAATGGATGTCATTATGTTGAAAGTAGAATTTAAGAAAGACACAGAACTCTTTGGGATAGGCACACAAGTAGCACACGGGCTGACTGCATGAGTATTGCAGCAGTACATGAATGTGGCACAACACTCCCTGGCTGGCTGGCTAGCTGGCTCTCTCTCTCTCTCTCTGCCTGTTAGCCTAGTTTACTCCTACCCATCCTTTAAATCTCAGCTCATATATAATTTCCCCAATGGGGAGCCTTCCCTAGTACACATGCTTCCCCTTTCCCCATTACGTATCCATGCCAGGTCTGACCCTCCTGCAAATGATCTTTTCCTTCACAGCACACATACATACCATGGTCCACATACCTGCTTGCTTACAAGATTATTAAGATAATGCCTCCCTCACTTACCAGACTACTAACTCCAAAAAGACAGAACCACCTCCATCTCATGTACTACTATAACCATAACACACAGCACAGGGGTTGCCATTCAATAGGACTCAAGAAATACTTACTGATTAAGAGAGAGAGAGGGCCGGCACCACAGCTCACTAGGCTAATCCTCTCCCTTGCAGCGCCGGCACACCGGGTTCTAGTCCCGGTTGGGGCGCCGGATTCTGTCCCGGTTGCCCCTCTTCCAGGCCAGCTCTCTGCTGTGGCCTGGGAAGGCAGTGGAGGATGGCCCAAGTCCTTGGACCCTGCACCCCACGGGAGACCAGGATAAGCACCTGACTCCTGCCATCAGATCAGCGCGGTGCGCCGGCCACAGCGCGCCAGCCGCGGCAGCCATTGGAGGGTGAACCAACAGCAAAGGAAGACCTTTCTCTCTGTCTCTCTCTCTCACTGTCCACTCTGCCTGTCAAAAAAAAAAAAAAAAAAAAAAAAAAAAGAGAGAGAGAAAGAGAAGGAATGAGGGAGGGAGATTTCTTTTTTAAATTTTTTATGATTATAAAGAGAATAAACCCCCCATTTATCAGCTTTTGTAGACATAATTATAATCCACTCCACATTCAAAATCTTAATTTGCCACTAATCATAATATTCAAGAAAATGTAGGAAGACCACAGTTCCGCAGGAGTGTAGACAAGGGCTATAAAAGACAATTATATCCCAAAATGCCCATTTCATTACTATACATTTTTTTTGGTATTCTATATTAACTATCAGAGAAAACATGGCATTTGTCTTTTTGAGATAGGCTTATTTCACTAAGCATAATGGTTTCCAGTTGCATCCATTTTTTTTTAATTTATTTTTTATTTTTTATTTTTTGACAGGCACAGTTAGTGAGAGAGAGACAGACAGACAGAAAGGTCTTCCTTTTTCCGTTGGTTCACCCCGCAAGTGGCTGCTACAGGTTGCGTGTTGCAGCTGGCACGCTGCGCTGATCCAAAGCCAGGAGCCAGGTGCTTTCTCCTGGTCTCCCATGGGGTGCAGGGCCCAAGGACCTGGGCCATCGCCACTGCCCTCCCGGGCTACAGCAGAGAGCTGGACTGGAAAAGGAGCAACCAGGACAGAATCCAGCACCCTGACCAGGACTAGAACCCAGGGTGCTGGTGCTGCAGGTGGAGAATTAGCCTATTGAGCCGCGGCACTCACCAAGTTGCATCCATTTTGTTTCAAAAGATAGGACTTCATTCCTTTTTATGGATGAGTAGCATTCCACAGTGTGTATATAACAATTTTTCTTTATCCAGTCATCAGTTGAGGGACATCTGGGTTGATTCCATATGTTATTATTGTGAATTGAGCCACAATACACATGGGGGTACAAATAATTCTTTCATATTCTGGTTTCAATTCATTTGGGTAAATTCCAAGGAATGGGATGGCTAAGTCATATGGTAGAACTATTTTCAGATCTCTGAAAAATCACCATAGTCTTCCATAATGGTTGCACTAGTTTACATTCCCACCAACAGTGGACTGGGGTACCTTTTCCCCCATGTTCTCACTAGCATTTATTGTCTTTTGATTTTTGGATGACAGCCATTCTAACTTGGGTGAGGTGATACCTCATTTGTGGTTTTTATTTGCATTTCTCTGGTGGCTAGTGATCCTGAGCATTTTTTCATATGTTTGTTAGACATTCGTATTTCATCCTTTGAAAATTGCCTGTTCATGTCCTTTGCCCAGTTCTCTCATTCTTTAAAAAAAGATTTATTTTTGTTTGCTAGGCAGTTTTGACCGGGGGGGGGGGGGGGCAGGATCTTCCATCTGCTGGTTCACTCCCCAGATAGCTTCAATGGCCAGAACTGGACCAATCTGAAGCCAGTATCCAGGAGTTCTTCTTGGTTTCCCACATGGGTGCAGTGTCCCAGGTACATGGGCCATGCTCCACTGCTTTCCCAGGCACATTAGCATGGAGCTGGATCAGAAGTGGACCAGCCTGAACTTCAACCAGTGCTCATATGGGAAGCTGACACTGCAAGAAGAGAATTAACCTTCTATGCCACAGTGCTGGCTCCCTTCTGCCTATTTCCTAACTGGATTGTTTGTTTTATTTTTATTGAGTTTCTTGAGCTTTTTACATATCCTGGATATTAATCCTTTATCAGCTGCATAGTTTTTAAATATTCTCTCCCATTCTGTCAGTTGCCTCTTCACTTTGTTAAGTGTTTCCTTTTCAGTGTAGAAACTTGTTAGCCTGATGTAATCACCATTTGTCTATTTTTGTCTTTATTTCTTATGTTTCTGGAGTCTTTTCCAAGAACTCTTTACCATTGCCAATGTCTTGCAGAGTTTCCCTGATGATTTCTTCAAGTAACTTGAAGATATCAGATTTAGGACCTTGATCCATTTTGAGTTGATTTTTGTATAAGATGTGAGATAGGGATCTTGTTTCATAGTTCTGCATGTGTAAATCAATTTTTCCACCACCATTTATTGAAGAGACTGTCCTTTTTCCAGGGGTTGGTATCAGCTCATTTGTCAAATATTACTTGGTTGTAGATTCATGGATGAATTTTTGGACTTTATATGTTGTTCTATTGATCTAGATGTCTATTTGTGCACCAAAACCAGGCTATTTTGATTATAACTGCCCTGTCTTGAAATCTGTTATTGTGATGCCTCTGGCTTTGTTTTTGTTGTTGAAGATTGCTTTAGCTATTCAGGGTCTCTTGTGGTTTCATATGAATTTTAGCATTGCTTATTAGATCTGAGAAAAATATCGCTGTTATTTTGATTGGGATGTCATTGAATCTGTAAATTCCTTTTGGAATTATGGTATGGACATTTTGCTGATATTAATTCAGGAGGATTTCTTAATCTCATCTCCACTGACTTCTAGATAAAGAATCCCCTGTTAGATATACAGATATGGTCACGATTTTTCTGGGAAATGGAAAAATTAGCTGTCTTTAGAATCTCCAAAATAACTATACACTCTCAAAATTTAAGAATCATTAAATTATGAGTTTCACATCAATTAATAACAACATAAAGATACCTGCACTTCCATATTTATTTGTAGCCTAATTCACAATAGTAAACATATCCAATCAACCTAAATGTCCTTCAATTAAGGACTGGATAAAGACAACGTGGTAAACACATGACAAAATACTACACAGCCATAAAATAAGGAAATCATGACGTTTGCAGCAAAATGAATAGAACTGGATTATGCCAAGTGAAATAAGTCAGACACAGAAAGAAAAATACCACTTTTTTTCTCATATATGAAAGTTAATGTGTAGAGCATACTAAAATACGTGTATGTCATATTATTTGCTGTATAAATATTGTCTTCACCGAATCATAGTGTCTACATAATATAACCTTCTTTCCTCACTTTAGGATCAATGTCATGAATCCTACAATATGTGATATGAATATTCATATATAATATCTATATGAAGTGATTATGGCAAAACATTAAAATCTTAAAAAATAAATATTTTGGTCAGCGCCGCAACTCACTGGGCTAATCCTCCGCCTAGCGGCGCCGGCACACCGGGTTCTAGTCCCAGTCGGGGCGCCGGATTCTGTCCCAGTTGCCCCTCTTCCAGGCCAGCTCTCTGCTGTGGCCCAGGAAGGCAGTGGAGGATGGCCCAAGTGCTTGGGCCCTGCACCCCATGGGAGACCAGGAGAAGCACCTGGCTTCTGGCTTCAGATCAGCGCGATGCACCGGCCGCAGCGCACCAGCCGCGGCGGCCATTGGAGGGTGAACCAACAGCAAAGGAAAACCTTTCTCTCTGTCTCTCTCTCTCACTGTCCACTCTGCCTGTCAAAAAAAAATTTTTTTTTTTATTTGACAGAGTTAGAAAGTGAGAGAGAGAGAGAGAGAGAGAGAGAGAAAGGTCTTCCTTCCGTTGGTTCACTCCTCAAATGGCTGCCACGGCTGGTGCTGTGCCGATCCGAAGCCAGGAGCCAGGTATTTCTTCTTGGTCTCCCATGTGGGTGCAGGTGCCTAATCACTTGGGCCATCCTCCACTGCCTTCCCAGGCCACAGCAGAGAGCTGGACTGAAAGAGGAGCAACCAGGACTAGAACCCGGCAGCCCACATGGGATGCTGGCACCAAAGGCAGAGGATTAACCAAGTGAGCCACAGTGCTGGCCCCATAAATAATTTTTTAAAAGGAAAAATGTAAAACTCAAAAAAGAACATTACAAGCAAGGTGTGAAATACAAAATCTGTACTTCTTTCAAAATTCTTTCTAAGTAGTCATAAAAGCAAAAGAAGAGATGATGGGAAAATGTAAGTACATAGCATTAAGTTTGAAGATCCCAGTTTCATGAAGAAGTCAGCCTTTCATGGCAGAGTCATCAATGGCATATTTTCTAGAACTAATATTATGAATCACACACACACACACACACACACACACACAAAATAACAGCCACCATTTTGAAATTCACATATTTCTCTTTAAAAAAGACTAATAGGAGGATAGGCATTTGGGCAGCAATTAAGTAGCTACTTGGAGCATCGGCATTTCATATTGGAGTACCAAGTTTTAAGTCCCAGCTCTGCTTAACCAACTTCCCTCTAATGCACAGCCTGGGAAGCAGCAGATAATTGCTCAAGTACTTGGGTCTCTGCCACCCATGCAGGAGACACAGAGTCCTGGTTTTGGTCTGGTCCAGCCCAGCTCTTGCAGGCAGTTGGAAGCAGATGGAAGATCCAACTATCACTCTCTCTTTCTCACACTCTCTTTCTCTCAACCTTTTCAAGTAAATTAAATACATAAACAAAATTTAAACACATAGAAGTCACATACTATGGAATTTGTTTACTTAAAATTCAAGCAGCATAAGTCACAACATAGTACTTTCAAAGTTGGGCGAGCCAATTTAGTGAAAAAACTTTTAAAATAAATTCTTTGAAATGAAAAATAAATTGTAGATTATGAAATATCTGCAAAGCCCAAGTGTTTTAACTCACCTTAGAAAATGCAGAAAATTGGGGATAGATGATGGGTTACCAGGACGAACTATTACTGTATCACAGTGGTGATGGTCAAAAGCACCAACTCTGAACTCAAGGTGTTTCCATAGTCTAGACAGCTCGTAGCAAGAGTCTCGGGTGATTGCTGACATCATAAATAAGAGTGCCAATTGTTAAATCAACAACGGGAGTCACTGGGTTCATGCTCCCCACGTAGGATCTCTGTCCTTAATGTGTTTAACTATGAAATTCAAAAACAACACTACTAGTCGAACAATACCCTATACCTGGTTCGGTTGTGTGAGTGCAGCCTGTTGAAATCCTTGCTTAGTATATACTAAGTTGATCTTCAGTATATGAAGGTAATTGAAAATGAAACGTGATGAAGGGCAGGATAGAAGAGGGAGTGGGAGAGGGGAGGGCCACGGGAGGGAAGGAGGTTGTGGGGGGGAAGCCACAACAATACAAAAGTTGAATTTTACATTCTACTTAAAACTATTGGTTGAACTCTGTAATTAATACACAATTAGGTAGCTGGCGCCGCAGCTCAATAGGCTAATCCTCCGCCTAGCGGCGCCGGCACCCCAGGTTCTAGTCCCGGTCGGGGCGCCGGATTCTGTCCCGCTTGCCCCTCTTCCAGGCCAGCTCTCTGCTGTGGCCAGGGAGTGCAGTGGAGGATGGCCCAAGTGCTTGGGCCCTGCACCCACATGGAAGACCAGGGGAAGCACCTGGCTCCTGGCTTCGGATCGGCGCGGTGCGCCGGCAGCCGCAACGGCCATTGAGGGTGATGAACCAACGGCAAAAGGAAGACCTTTCTCTCTGTCTCTCTCTCACTGTCCACTCTGCCTATCAAAAAAAAAAAAAAAAAATACACAATTAGTCTTAGGTGTTTAATGCTATAAATAGTACTCAAATAGTATTTTACACTTTGTTTCTGTGTGGGAGCAAAATGTGGAAATCTTTACTTAATATACGCTAAATTGATCTTCTGTATATAAAGATAATTGAAAATTAATCTTGATGTGAAGGGAAGGGGGAGGGAGTGGGAGAGGGGAGTATTGTGGGTGGGAGGGAAGTTATGGGGGGGGGGAAGCTATTGTAATCCATAAGCTGTACTTTGCAAATTTATGCTCATTAAATAAAAAAAAAATGAAACTTCCTACTTACAAACTCCAAAACAATATGAAATAAATAAATCTCCCTTAATTGTTTAAAAAAAAAAAAAAGCACCAACTCTGGGTCAGACAGATTTGATTTCAAATCCTGACTCTGTCCCTTTCTTGCCTGGGCATCTTGGACAATATCTGTAACTCCTTCAAGTTTGGCTACCTCGTTCACAAAAAATGAGTAATACAAGTACTTCAAAAAGGTCATGAAAAATGGAATTAAATGATATATTTTGGTGAAAAAGATTTTGAAATTCATGCACAGTTTTTTCATAACATGCATTTTTCATGAGTTTTTAAAGATCCTCCGAATGTACAGATTTCAGCACCAAGATAAATGCTGTCTCTTAATTCCACTTTCCAGGAACTTTTTGAAGCACCCTAGCAAACGCAGGGATGACCTTCAGCTGCTGCTGGGCACACAGAGGGAACTCGGATATCCAAAGTCTTACTCATCCCTTCACTGGAGTATTGGCCATTATTACTAATACCGTGAGACACTATTAGACTTCCCAGAGTTCTAGGCACACAATACATATTCAGTGGAAGCTAGCTACCATGATTGCCATTACCTCCTACAGTTATTACCATAGACAATGCACTCATTATCTGCAACAATACAGCCCTCCGTTTATAGCCAACATCTGATCTTGTTTTCCCCTGATGTTAATTCTGACCTCAGCTTCCTCGCACTCCTTATTTGCTGTTTAGGTCAATAAATCCTAACAGTGGCCACAAAACTACAGGTCAGTATCTGCTCAATATCCTTCCTCCCTGGCTTTGATCACAAAGACAAAATGAAGACTCTAATTTCCTGGTTTCCTTTTCATATGGAAAAGCTTTCAGAGGTTCTGAAAGGTCTTCTGGCCCAGATTCTTTGAGCTCAAACACAATCTACCTTCATGCTCACACATGGGCTGCTGGGATGCAATGAAGAAACCTCTTTTAAACCCCAAACACTAGGTAAGATGGTAAAGATCATAAAGAACAGCTCTTTCATGTGAAAAGCATTATTAATTCCAGTATTGTCACCAGATTTTCCCCTTTCCTAGCAGAGCATGTATTTCTGTATTTTCTGTGCCCACTGACCAGACTCTTTAATGCCTGAAGCCAGCGAAAAGGAAGCACTTTTTTTAGGGATACATCCGGTTGGCTGCTCTTGGTGCACGGGCCTGGGCTCCTGGCTCTGGGCTTCTCCATCCTGTAAATAGAGAGGAGCAGATTTGGGCAGCTCTGCCTCTGCATAGGAACACAGGGCTATTGATCTGTCCAGCAACAAAGCCATATTCTATCCAATGTTTTCCCTTCCTTCGTTTGCTGGGTCCTTAATGATTCATCCAAAAGCTAGCAGGATGGTCGCCCACACTGGCCTCTCTGGAAACCATCTCGGTGACCAGGAGAATATTGATCCTGGACTCCAATTCTGGCTTCCCCAATGATCCAGCCAAGCAAGATCAGCACTTCCACTAGATGTGACTATGAATGAGGTGGGACTAAGATCAGCATCCAATTGCTTACAAAAAAGACATAAAAAGGTTTACTTTGGTACCTGTACTCTTAAATTCCTAACCCTGTTACTCATCAATTCACTCTGCATTCCTGTCTGTAAGGTTTGGAGACCAACAACAAAAGAAACTTACGCTCCATCAAATAACTGCCTTTGAGGCAGAGGTGGGGAAACATTTTTCTGCCATGGGTTATTTGCATATTTGTAACATCATTTTCCATCTATACAAAATTATCAACTTAAAAATCAGCCTGCTATAGACTTACTGAATTTTGAGTCCCATCTGCAATTGCCTTGGCAGGGCCAAATAATTTTACAAGCCTTATACACTCTGTGGGCTAGTGAAAGTGTCAAAGAATTAAGGTCCCTTCAGGATCTTCAAGAACCTGGAATGGCTCTTCTTGTAATTCCTTCATCAAGTCAGTGGTTCTCAAGGTGTGGTCCCCAAGGCCCCAGCACCACTTGGGAACTTTTAAAAATGTACGTATTTAATTGCTTATTTTTTAAAGATCTATTTATTTATTTGAAAGGTAGACTTACAGAGAGGCAGAGGCAGCGGCAGAGAGCGAGAGAGAGATCTTCCATCTGCTGGTTCACTCCCCAGATGGCCTCAATGGCCGGAACTGGGCCAATCTGAAGCCATGAGCTTCTTCCAGTCTCTCATGTGGGTGCAAGAGCCCAAGGTCTTGGGCCATCTTTTGCTCTTTTCCAGGAACATTAGCAGAGAGCTGGATCAGAAGTGGAGCAGCTGAGACTTGAACTGGTGTCCATATGGGATGCCGGCACTGCAGGCAGAGGCTTTGCCTACTATGCCACAGCACCTGCCTCGGGGACTTATTAGAAACTCAAATTCTGAAGCCTCACATAGACTCACTGAATAAGCTCTGCAGGTGATTCTGATTTATGCTAAAGTTTTAAAGCTACTGACATAGCACACGGATTATAGTAGGCATAAAAAAACCATTCAAGAAATAAATGCATGATGAACAAATGAGCTTGAGCTCACTAAAGCACTGTTCATCATAGCCTGCCCCCAGTTAACGATGAAAAACACCACAGGGCACCCGCTTAACATCTGATTGATGCTTAGGCATGAAACCGTGCTAACCCGGCCTCTCCTTTGCTGCCGACTCTTTATCCACAAGCCTGGACGCTGATGGCACATCCCATGGTGCATCTTTTTGGTGGCTGCCTCTGCCAGCCTCTCACTGCCTTCCATGGTTTTGAAGGTGTTGTCTTCTATTGGTGGAATCTTTTCTTTTGTTCTCTACTTTCTGTTTTGTCCAGTTCAACTGGACAAACACTTAGGGTTTCAGCCCAAGAAGTTGCCTCCTTCAGGAAGGCAACCCCCTAGCAGGGTAAGGGCTGCCATAGCAACCAGTACATGCTCTGTCAGAAAACATCCCTCCATCTCAACCTTCCTATTTACTCACCTTGTTACTCACAACCCTGCACTGTCAGTGCTGGGAGTCCAAGGACTCATTTATCTCATTCACTGCCATGTCTCCAGCACCTTGAGCAATGCCTGGTGTAATTATGTAATCAATTAATCATGACTATGAAAGAATGTATGCTCCTTTTTTCTTTACAATGGGTGATATATATGTATTTTAATTTATTATTGATTGATTTCATTGACTTCTAGACATGAATAATTAACCATTAGTCTAGAAAACAGGCCTTCAAATACAAGAATATAATTTTCTCAGCACTTTCTTCCTTAATAAAATCTCCAGCCCCTGTATTTTTTCCTCTTTAAGATATGCACATTTCTGAATATTTGGTTCCCAGCTGCAATTGCTCCATCTGTGTGTGTAAGCAGCACAGACAGGGCAGCATCCCTGCTGCTCTTTTTACTTGCCAAGCCAGAAGATAACAAGACTGATGCGCAGATTTTCATGTAAACCGAGACTGATATATTGGAGCACCCTGGATGCAAAAGCTTCCCCTCCTACTTCTTATTTGCGCATGCCCCAACTATTTGAATCTTTGCCAACCCGGCCATCAAAATCCATCCAGAACTGAACCCTGGTCCAAAGCCCTGATGCTGCTCCCTGACCAGCACAGGAGCCAGCGTGCCTTCTCTGAGAAGGCTCTGCCAGAAGGGCAGCTGATTTCACAAGGTGCTGCACATGTCCACTTGGGAGTCACCATACTGCACCCATCATGCATACACGTTTCAACCCATCTGTGTGTGGCAGCCACTGAGGCACTGGTGATTCTGAGGAGCACTGGCACCCTAGTGGGTGTACTGATTTTCCAAAGGGCAACCTGACACTACAGGGCTCAGCAAGTCCTCTTCAAGACAACCCGATCCTATCCATATCACGGTCTGAGGGATTAGACTCCTTAGCCATTCCTTCTTGAGATTACAAGAGAAACCTCATTTAGCTTCATAAGGACCTGTTGGGGGAAAAGACGATTTCTATTCTACGATGAAAAAGACTGAAGTTCAGAGGTGTCACTTATCCCCAAATTTGTTCTAGAAAGGATTTAAGTTAGCCTACAAACAAGATGCAGAATATAGAAAATGAGAAAAGGACCTCCTCTCTGAAGGGAGGAGAGAACGTCCACTTTGATTATGGCCTTGTTTGAATAATGTCGGAGTTTGTGGACTCAAGAGGCTTCTATAGCCTTGGCAGCTCATGACAAGAGCCTCGGGTGATCAATTATGTCATAAATAAGAATGTCAATTGTTAAATCAACAACAGGAGTCACTGTGCATTTGCACTCCATCTAAGACCTCTGTCCTTAATGTGTTGTACTATGAGAATTAACGGTAAAATTAATCTTCAAACAGTACTTTATATTTTGTATATCTGTGTGGGTGCAAACTGCTAAAATTGTTACTTAGTATAGAGTTGATCTTCTATATATAAAGATAATTAAAAATGAATCTTAATGAAGAATAGGATGGGAGAGGTAGTAGGAAATGGGATGGTTTGGGAGTGGGAAGGCGGGTATGGGAAGAAGAACAGCTATAATCCAAAAGTTGTACTTTCAAAATTTATATTTCTTAAATAAAAGCTTTCTATAAAAAAAAAAACTATGGTTTGGGGTAATTTGTTACATAGCAATATCTAACTGGTACATTACAACATTAATAAGTTAATAAATTGTTTTGTTTCATCTTTCAAAATAAACTATTTTCTAAAATGGCAAAAAAAAAAAAAGAAAATGAGGTCTCAGATTAGTTTTTAAAAGATAAAATCCATGCCCTGAAGTTCTCTATATTTGAATGAAATGGATCACAAACTTGACCTGAACTGTGTAATAGTCACTGGGAAAAGGAGAAAACTAAAGCCTGTGTCCCACAGTTCTTGCTCTATTCCCACAATTTGCCTACAATATAAATGAACATTATTCTTGCCATCTAATGCAGAGAAGGAAGTAGGGTAAGAAGAAGCTATGGTAAAGACAAAAACAACTTAAAAAGGTAGAAATGCTAAACAGAGCTCAGGAGCTCCCTCCTTCCCTCAGGGGAAATAAGCTCCTAACTGCAACTGATACCCCAATACTAGCCTTGAGTGAGTCATCACACAGAGGATAAACTATGCCTACTGCACTGTTTCACAATGCAGAGAATATTGGCATCAAGAAGTGAAAATGCGTCAAACACCCCTTCTTTCCCTATACCCTGGATGAGAGTACTTGAAAAAATTTCTGGAAAAATGGAACTAAAAGGTGCTTATTTGTTGCAAAAGAATTCCAAAATCTATGTCTACAAGGAGTATTCAAAAAGTTCATGGAAAATGAGTATTCTGAGAATACTGCACATGGATTTCAAAACATTTACCTGCAAATCAGCTTATTCAATCCTATTTTCCCACAGACTTTTGGAAGTACCCTCAAATTCTGTCCCTGAGGGGGGGGGGGGGGAACAAGACACATGAACTTCTCAATCTCTTCTCTGTGAAACACACTGGGGATAAGTCTATTAGTTTTTAAGTTCAGATATGCATATCCATCTTGTAGAATTAATTATCCCTTCTTCATCTTCCCTTCCAGTTCAATCTTCTCCATTGAAGTAATTTATAAAGAGCGCATTATGGAAATTTAAATTAATTCCAAAATAATGTCTGGTTTTTCTTTTGTTTTGTTTTAGGGAAAAGTATCAATTTCTGCACATGATAGGAAGAAATTCTTCCAGATGGGCTTAGAAATAATCATGTAAAATAAAAGAAAAACATTGCTTCAAGAAGCAGCACCAGATGGCTTGGGTCATTCCAAAAGCAAACTCCACACAAAACAGGTTTCCATTTCAATGTGATGAAATATTATTAACAATCCAGCTAGCCTGACTGAAAATCTTCCCTGTGCCTGGCCAGAATGAGCACCTGACATGGAATGCCTGATGCAATCCTCACCACAAACTCTCACAGCAATGACAGCGATGCGGTAGGTCCCCCATCATCCACTTTTACACATGGGTCATCCTTCTGGGCCTCAACAGGTGCATTCAACCACCCAATGGCAACACATGTACATGCGTGGAGGAGCTTCCAAGTCAACCCAGGTGGTCTGGCTGCAAAGCCTACGTGATGGCTGCTCTGCACTTGTTTTGTACCATGTTACCCATCACTTTCTACCAAGCAGCAGCCGTGGAAGCCTCCTTTTGTCCTTTCCAGCATGGGGGCTGCCACTCCACCGACCACAGTGAACTTCTCACCTGCTCCTCCTGTGGAGAGCTGGCTCCTCTCACAGGAGCACTCCCCGGAAAGGCTTTTCCTGTCCACCTAAGTTAAAGGCAGCACCTCCAGGACCACATGTCATATCACCCTATTTCCTCCGTTATGCTTCTCACAAAGAGGAATGGGCTTATATTCTCACAGTAGAATATAAGTTCTGTGGAGGCAAAGTTTTATCTTGCTGGTACAGTCCCAAGTGCTCATGCTCAGGACCTGGCACTGTTCAGATGCTCCCTTGAAGGTCATAGTAAGAAGAAATAAATGCAGCATACATGAAAACCTAACAGGGCAGACGTGGATCCACCATGGCAGCCCTTGTCAAGGTCTCAGACGGAGACTCAAAACCAAATGCTCCTGGGGACCTGCTCATCTCTCAGTGCCTCGATTATCTCAAGAGTGAAATGAGGAAAACACTACTCATATCAGCTTCATCCTCATCAGCCCACAGGGCTTCATACCCATAAATAATGGAAACATAATGAAATTACACCATACCGCCTCCTGCTCACCAAGAAGTAATCAAGAAGTCACCTAAGCAGCCAAGAGATGCTGCAAAATAATTAGTGTTTTACCTGCTACAATGACATTCACTCACATCTGTGCTCAAAGGCCTCCTCTAATTGCATCTCGAAGGCAATTTTCTGAGGAGAAACACTGCAGGATGCTGCAATGTTTATGCTTAAAGTAAAAGCAAAACTAAAATTATAAAATCAAACTCAAGTTATAATTAGCCTTGAGCCAGGAAGGTTACATTGTAAGAATTAACCTTGACCCAAGAGAATCTGATCTTCAACTACTGGAAGGTGATCTCTAGGTCCCTGGAGCATCCTGCCTGTGGCTTTGGTCATCACACAACCCACCAACAGGATTTAGCTATGTGGCTTTGGGTCGTGTGATCAGAGTTCCAACCTCCAGAGAAACTGACAACTAAAGACCTCAACACATTAAACTTCCCTGAAGAGCTGGGACATGTCAGCCACAAGGACAGATGTGGTCAAGCCCCAGGAAACACTCCAGACACCAAAGCTTGGGTGAGCTTCCCTGGTTGGTAAAACCCAGTGAATACTGTCACACTGTGGCCAAGAGGAGGCAAGGCCAGTCTATGAGCTATGGGAGAGAATAGCACAAACCCCTTTTAGGTCATGTTTTGGCCTAGGTGTCCCTTCTGATTTTAATCTGAATCTTGTCTTTATAATAAATGATGCCCGTGAACATAACAGCCTTTATGGAGTTCTGGGAATCATTCTAGCAAATTACAGACTATCAGGGTGGTTTGGGGCGCACCTCTGAAACGGTGATGTTAGAAGTGAGGGTAGTCTTGGATGAACTGTGCACTCTCTAACTGTAGTTGGTTAACTGTAGCCAGTCTCCCCTCTAAGGCTACCCTATCCATTGTTCTTACTACCTCTTCTTTAAAGGGTAGTATCTCTCTTAAAAAAAAAAATGAAAAATTAAACCCGATGGGATTTTAGATTTGTGTAAACTAATGTTCCAAGCATCCTCATGCTTTTCTGAGGACTCCTGTCTTTCCTTCTATTCTGCTCCAAGGAAGCTGATCTAACCGGGACAGGTCCTACAGAGCCAAAGCCCAGACGGCCAGGAAGAACTCCAAGACCTTCCTCGTGGGTTTCTGGAGTGGCTCAGTAGGAAAGGATGAGGTTGAAGGGAAACCGCCACAAGGATTTGGGTCCAGCCTGGCAAGATACTCTAAGACAAGGACAAAGCAAGAGAGAAGGGATTTCTCTGCAGGAATGCTGAGTGGTGCCAGGGCAGAGCGCCAGCTGGCCTCGCAAAAGGACCCCATCAGAGATCCGGTTATTGTGTTGTCATGATAGGAGGCTAATTTGAGGTCCTAAAACCAATTGGAAAAAGGTCAGGGCAGAAACATCTGTGGAGAAAAATACTGTGTAAGGCCAAACACTGGCTGAGGGATAGGAGAAGAGCCTGGCCCAGAGTGATCTGTGAGTATGCAGAGGAAGAGTGGAGGCTGAGAGGCCTCAGGCTGCCTGCTGCTGTCAGCCACGGTGGTAACCTCACGCAGTAAGAAGTGCTGGTGAGTGTGGGTGCATCAGAGGCTCCGCTCACTCTAACCAGAAAGTACCTTTAAAAGGTGCAACCACGGGGCCAGCACCATGGCTCACTTGGTTAATTCTCCACCTGTGGCGGCACCGGCATCCCATATGGGTGCTTAGTTCTAGTCCCAGTTGCTCCTCTTTCAGTCCAGCTCTCTGCTGTGACCCGGGAGGGCAGTGGAGGATGGCCCAAGTGCTTGGGTCCTGCACCCACATGGGAGACCGGGAGGAAACACCTGGCTCCTGGCTTCTGATCAGCCGTAGCGGCCATGTGGGGGATGAACCAATGGAAGGAAGACCTTTCTCTCTGTCTCTCTCTCTCACTGTCTAACTCTACCTGTCAAAAAAAAAAAAAAAAAAAAAAGATGCACAGTGTGTACAGTCTGACTCTAAGTACCTAACTCAGCATGAGCATAAAGACCCATGATGCACCCAAGTCTCAAGTAGATCAGAGCAGGTAGGGGTGAGAAGCCCACTGGAAAGAGTGGCGCTTCTTGTGGTGGTGCTGGGTAAGATTCAGAAGGGTAGAAAAAGACATCCCCCCCACTCTCCAGGGAACTTAAACTTCAGTGCCGGGGAAAGACAAGGGCACGGCAACGTGCAGCATATGTGCTAAAGGGTAAGAAACGCAAGGAGAGTAACTGGAAGACTAGAGAGTGGCATCAGAGGCCCGGGAGGAAACTGGAGCAGTACCTCAGCTTCCATCCACGTAGAAGATGAAGGCATGTCGAGGAGGAAGAGAATGACTTGCCCAAGAGTCAGGGATGTGAATTGTATATTTAGATCTGGGTTAAGGAGTAGCTTAGAGAAGCCCTTTCAAGGTGAGGGGTGGGGCCTGCTGAGAGCTAATTAGCAAGAAAAGCATTTTGGATTTTCAAGGGCAGGAGGAGTCTGAGAGGCGGTACAACTGGAGAATCTACTGCCATCTGGTGCCGGCATACCTCAATTACAGAATCAGGGTGACCAATCCTGAAAACTAAATGTGACAAACGAATAAACAAATGAATGAATGAATGAATGAATGAATATTTTATAAATAAATAAAATGTCACACTTTAAAATGAACATCTTATTGGATTTAGGACTCATATGCCAATAGGAGTTCTCTACAAGTGATTAAAACGTGAACAAACATGCCCCAAACATGTTCTTCTTTGAAGGGAAACGGACTTGATTTTCATCACAGAATAGCAATTCGTTTTATAAAAATTTCTCATACACACACAGAATGGGAGGGGAGAGTCTGTATTCCTTGCCCATTTCTCTCCCCTTGCTTCCTAATAAATGATCGGTATCCTTGGTGGGAAGCACGAAGTGAGACATTCAGGAAGTCTGTGGTGTTCCCTGGAAGGAAGCCTCCGCGGCCCCAGGACCCCAGCATATCCAACACCCTTGTCTTGTCAGAGCTCCAGTGTTCTCCTGTGCTACCTCCCACCGCCTACCTCCCAGCACCTCCGCGGGAAAGGACACATCTGTGCATCCTCTGGCGTCACTTCAACTCTTTACAGCTGTAAAAACCACTGCGTGGAAAGAAGAGATCACTTCCTAGCCTGAGAATCCCCAGACACTTTCCCAAACCAACAAGCGGACGGAGTTTTCGCTCTGCCGGGTTGTACTGCGCGAAGGCGAAGGCGAAGGCGAAGGCGAAGGCGAAGGCGAAGGCGAAGGCGGAGGAGCACTGCCCGGGGACGCTGTGGTCCGTGAGCGCCCGGCCTGCACCGTCTCTCACAGTCATTCCTCCCACTTCTCCCGAGCGCGGCTCTGCCTGGCCCTCAGAGGCCTGCTTTGCTGGCAGCCGACATCTGCTTGCAACTATTTCATCTAAGGTGTGGGTCTCTGTCAGGGGAAAAGCCTGCGGCTGACGTTTTGCGGGCATGAGGCGCCAAAGGTCTTGCTCAGTTCGGCCCACATAGCCCCAGCCCACCTCCCAGCCCCTCTCTGTGCCCCAGGCTGCCTGGGGCTCCTCTTGCCCTGTGCCCTAAATCAGAGGGGTTTGACAATGGTTTCTGGGTGGGATCTCAAGGGAGTCTCATGGTGGGGGTCTTCTTACTCCCCTTCGGATTTCTCAGCTGGAACCTGAGGCTGGGTGGGGGGAGGGATGAAAATGAGGAAAGAGACAGGACACGCCCACCATTGTGTCCACAGGGGAGTCTCCATATGTGATCTCACACTGATTTCCACAGTGTGTGACCTCTCTAGCTACTACGAATTCTCTATAACACACCAAAGAAGTGTAATGCAAAAAATTATTAAGGAGGATTACCTGACTTCGGGAAAAGTCAGCCAGGTAAGCTAAGCCTTCATTCACATTATCAAAACAGTAAGTCAACCCTTCTTTCTTTCTTTGTTTGAAGGGCAAAGTGACAGAAAGCGCTCCCATCTGCTGGTTCACTCCCCAGATGGCTGCAATAGCCAGGGCTGGGCAAGCTGAAGCCAGAAGCTAAGAGCTCCATCCTATTCTCCAACAACAGTAGCAGTTGGTACTTGAGCCATTTTCTGCTGCCGTCCTAGGTGCACCAGGAGGAAGCTGGATTGGAAATGGAACAGCCAGACTCGACCTGGCACTCCAGTATGGGATGTTGCATCGCAAACAGCAGCTTAACCCTCCACACCAAATCAGCAGCTCATCAGTCAACCTGTTGACATGATCTCTTATTGAATTACTTTGCACCAAGGCACAGTCAATTGATAGATTATAGCAAATTATTCTGATTACAAAAATTTAAACTATAGACTATTTTTGTGTCAAATGAACCAAAATGGATCGAGCTGACTTGTGAATAAAAATCAACAAACCTTTAAGTTTCCCTAATGAGAAAAAAAGAAAGTATTGACTAATGGGTCTCTAGTTCTTATTCATTTACAAAGTGACAGTTTGTCATGTGGGGGTGGGGAGCATCCAGCCCATGGGCCATATAAAGCCCATGAAATCAACTGATCCGGCCCTGCCCAGGCAACCACAGGCAGGACCTGGAATTCGATAAATCAATAGCAGGCTAATTTTTAAGTTGGTCATTGTATGGCCCACAAATGATGTTATAAATAACCAAAGGTCACTGTTAGGAAGAAGGTTCCCCACTCCTGAATGGTCAATTTACTATTACAAATGCTGCCCTGGAGTGAAGCCACTGCCAGCAACGTCAGCATCCCATATGAGTGCCAGTTTGAGTCCCGGCTGCTCCACTTCAGATGAGCTCCCTGTGAATGCACCTGGGAGAGCAGCAGAGGAGTGTACAAGTGCCTGGGCCCCTGCTGCCCAAGTGGGAGAGCAGGATGGAGTTTGTGGCTCCTGGACTCCTCCTGGCCCAGCTCCAGACACTGCAGCCATTTGGGGAGTGAACCAGCAGACAGAAGAGCCTTCTTTTTCTGTCTCCCTACCCCCCACCCCGTAACTGCACCTTTCAAATAAAGAAAGAAAGAAATCTTTAAAAAGAAAAAGTTGCATTGGGTAAAAGACCAAAATTTTTGAAAAGAGTTATAAAGCTTAGACATTTGAAAAGTAAACTCTAATTCAGAGAAATCAGAATTATTATTTGGACCTTATAAGAAGCACTGTGTCCTGTTTATAATAGAATTTGCCTGTGGAATTTGTCTTATGATTAAGAAAGCCCAAAATAGCTAACATTTTCTCAGAGAAATAGCCTCTTGACTTCCTGCCTTCTCTCTGCTGCCCACACATCAGGGCCCAAGAGTGTGAACATTCTGTTAGTTTTTATTCTTTGATCTTAAAGGAAACTTCAGATATTTATTTGGAGGAATGAGGGGAAAATAAAAGAAATGCAATTTTTATACAATTTATGTATAAGACCGCCCATGATATACCAAGACACTTCTCTTGAATCCTTGAAGGGCTCCTAGAAAAGTATGTCACAGTCACAGCCCTGGCCATAAATTCAAGTTCATTTTCAAATTCCACCAATGTGGGTTTGTGATTGGCCCGGTAATTAAGATGTCTCTTGGGATATGTGCATCCCATATCAAAGTGCCCATGCTCAAGTCCCGGCTCAGGCCCTGATCCCAGCTTCCTGCTAATGAGCACCTTGCAAGGCAGCAGGTGTCGCCTCAAGCACTTGGGTCCCTGCCTAAAGGGAGACCCAGAGTGATTCCAGTCTCCTGGCTTTGGCCTGGCCCAGCTGCAACTATTATGGGCATTTGGAGAGGGAACCAGTGGATGGGAAATCTATTAGTCAATTTCTGTATGTGTGTGTGTGTGTGTGTTCATGGATGTGCATACCTCTAAAACAAATAATTTTTATTAAAAAATTCCACCAATGATATAAAATATACTGCAACCATTTGCACGTGTGGGATGTCACTTTGTGTTTTCAATACTGTTTAAATGGACAATGAACACATGGTATTATAAGACAAAAATAGCAGCTTTTTAAGCAACTGCAGTGCTGTGTTTACTTATACTGCTTCACTCAGTGTCACAAAAGAGAGAGGGTTCCTTTTGAAATTGTTCCATGGATTCATTGGTGAGAATCGATCTAATCAGTTCTCCATGATGTGAGCAGGGGACAGATCTCACCAATCAGAAAGGCAAACAAGATGTCCCATAGAAAGGAAGGGACCCAGGAGAACAGTGCACCCTGTGCTAGTGGTACCAGCCATCGTACAGGGCCTGCACCACACTGCCCGCCAGCTTCAGTCCTCAGAGCGATTCTGCTGGGGAGTAACTGCCACATCAACTTGTGAGGAGTCTGAAACAGCTGCCTCCTGGGGTCACAGAGCTAGAAAGTGGCAGAGCTGGGATTGGGCCCAGCTTGGATTCATCCTACCCACAGCTCATTCAGTCCACTGCTTCACAAAGCTTCCCTAGAATGCCAGGGCTCTGTTCCTCCCTGGAGCTTGCCTTAGAAGAGAATTACCTTTGTTGGTTACACTCTGTTTTCCTTTCCTACATACATGTGCTTGGAAGAAGGGAGAAACCCCTAAGTTCTACCCAACACTGGCCAACACCAATGCACCCTTATATATGTATTTTTAAAGATTTTATTTTTATTTATTTGAAAGACAGAGTTACAGAGAGAGGTAGAGACAGAGAGAGAGGTCTTCCATCTGCTGGCTCACTTCCAAATGGCCTCAACGGCCGAAGCTGCCCCCATCCAAAGCCAGGAGCCATGTGGGTGCAGGGGCCCAAGGAGTTGGGCCATCTTCTAATTCATTCCCAGGCCATAGCAGTGAGCTGGAAGAGCAGCAGCCGGGACCAGAACCAGCGCTTCAGGCCAGGACTTTAACCCGCTATGCCACAGCACCGGCCCCCACCAATGTATCCTTAAACAGATGCAGCTCCTGCTGGACACTGAGAGCAGCAGCAGCAGGGTGTGTGGCAGGCAGAACTGCCCTGAGCTCCTCTGCCCTGTCCAGGCAGAGGAGCTGACTGTGGAAGGGCACTCTGCCACTATACCTTGCCACAGCTGGCAAAGGCACAAGCCACCATACCTCTTCTTCTGAACCACCACGCACGAATGTGTGTATGAGCTGCCCAGCTTCAGAGCATGAAGCCCCCCATGGTGCTGCTGGAACTGCAGGGGCACCTTTCCAGGTTGGGAGGGGGGAGCATCTGCCTGCCCTCTCTTGTGTGTACCAAAATCGTTTCTCACAACTGCTGCCAACACACTCATCTTATTCCTGCTTAAGTCCAGAGACTGGGACTCTAATTAAATTGCCAAAGGAAAAGAAATAGACATTTGGACAAAGAGACTAATTTTTGCAGGCCTGTTCTCCAATTTCTTTCTCGATATATTCCTTTGAAATGGGTAAAAACCAAAGGCTCATGCTGCCAGGACCCTGGGAGAAGCATAGTCTTTCCATTCGATTTTTAGCAGAGAAGGCTCCAATCCAAATCTGCAACTGGGGCTGGGGAGCTCCCAAAAAGAGGCCTCACTCCTGCCTATCAGTTAAGTAACAGTGGATGAAAGGACAGCAGCCAGCAGTCCCAGGGTCCTTACTGTGTGAGCAGCATGCTTAGCCCGAGCATTTACGCTCACAACCACAGTGAATCTCAACAGCAGCTCTCAAGGTGGACTCTTTAATATTCCAACTTCACAGATAAGCTAACTGCAGTTCAGAGAGCTTGGGTAATTATTCCAAGCTGTACAACTCCCAGGGGTATAGCTCCTGGCTCGTGAGCCCTGGGAGGCTGCAAAGCTCTTACTTGGGATGCCCTTCTGCTTCCACTCACACCTTCAAGCCAGGGTGTCTCGATTCCCAAGGAAGCCCCAGCTGCCCAGGTGCTCAACTCACTCCAAAATCCCTCAGTTTCAACACTCAAGAGGTGGAGTCGGTCTGGGGCTTGGTACGGGGAGGAGAAAGATGGGAACTGAAAGAATCCAAATCATAACAGGAAAATGGCTTAGCAGAGCTAAATGGATGAGTTGGAGCCAAATGGCTTGGCAGATGCAGCCATGTTCAGGGATTTGTGATGACAAGGACAGTCTTTTTTCCACTCTACTTTGAGCCGCCTTTATAGAACTTTATCTTTTATGTACAAAGATCAAATAAAAAATAAAGATCACATTTGATGAGAACTAGAGGAAATAAACTGGTGGCAATTAAAGAGTAAAAATAACCTCTCTGTGGCTTGAGACCACAGGAGTTTCCTAATTTTAAAAGGCACAGGCAAGTCACTGAAACAAGGCTGTGTTCATCTCATGTTCCTTCCCGCCCACATCCACAGCGGTTGAAGTTCTAGGCGACCATAGCTCTTCAACCCGTGCAGTTGTGTAGTCAATGGAAGGACAACCAGGCCAAACGCATCAGCTCACCAACACAACCTTGCGGCCCAGAGCGAGTCAAATCCAAGACTCCTCAGTAATAGCTGCTTTGTGTGAAAGGGAATTACACAGATCCCTCTCCTTCCTCCATCTTCCAGCAGGGCTTCTACTGACCCCTGACTCTGGACTCATTTCACTTTCTTATTTTTCATGGGCAGGTTTGGTTTGGGCTAGACCATAAGACCAACCTGAACTCTGTCTCTGACCTGCAATAACCAAATTCACTCAGAGTGATCTGAGATTCCACTCCAGGAAACTACCTTTGCCCTATACCAATCTCAGAAGCAAGTTAACACCTGGAAAACACCCTGCAGTGTCACCAGCTTCCTAGTAAACCCACAGACCCAAAAGCAGAATCTCCTAGTGGTGATCTCCAGGAACTACTTCCTGGAGTTTCCACATTTGAGGCGTGGTGTGGGGATAACTCAATACAAGGCCAGCTGATGAACACAAAGAAGTGAGTGTTTCCCCCATGCTCTGGGGTCTTGTTTTCACACCAAAAGATCTGACAGGCCCTTTTAATGGTCAAGTCTATCCTTGGCCTGCAGCCTAAATCCAACCCCTAGAATATCCTACTTACCTATAGAAAGTGACATAGTCCACTGTTGAGTGACAGGTCTGAAACTCCCAGGATTTGAGCTTCTGGCATTCTCGATGGGCTCGGAGCTTTACCTTCACTGTCCCTTGACACAGTTCAGGCACAGGTTTCCTCTGGGGTCTGTTGCAGAATTCATTGGACTCCACCCGCCAGGACTCAGCAAAGTCATCCACATCAAACTTGAAGTTTCCATCTCCACCAATTAAGTCATCACGTTTATGTCCATTATAGTTGCCACAAAGACCACACAGCTTGCCCTTGAGATGGGGGGCAGCCATGACTTCCACAAAACTGTCTCCATCCCAAGATATTTCCAAGCCTAGAGAAGAAAAAGCGGAAAGGAGGATCAACTACCCCTGAATCCACCAGTGATCCCCAAATGTGCATATCTTCACATAGTATGTCTGACAGTCTTTATAAGAAGGAACACCAAGTCTCTGCCCAAATTCTTGGTTACCATTCAAACTTACTATGTTGAATATCTTCTTAAATTACATGAATGACTTACTTGTGGGGCTTAGACTCTTTAAACTTTACGAAGTTTAGCTTTAAAATACCTTATGTAACCCTGGTTTTCCTATAGATGACTATTCCTTGATCATGCTACTCTAGGGTTTATATTCTGCTATTTGCTAAAATAATTGTGTTGATCTAAATTGTACCTATATTTATTTAATGACTACTACAGTGTGAAAGTAAGAAGAAATAAAAATGATAATTTTCTTTTTGGGACTGGCTTATTTTACTTACATATGGTCTCCAATTGCATCCATTTTGTTGTGAAAGACAGGATTTCATTATTTTTTATGACTGAATAGTATTCCATAGTGTGCATGTTTGTGTATGTGTGTATATATATATGTATATGTATATATATGTGTGTGTGTGTGTGTGTGTGTGTGTATATATATATATCCAGTCATCAGTTGGTGGACATTTCGGTTGATTCCATATCTTAGCTATTGTGAGTTGAGTTGGTACAAACATAGTGATACAGATGTTTTAACTGATTTGTGGTAACTAATAAGAGTACAAAAAATGTAATCTATATGAGCAAAATTGATATTCTGAGATTTGATTATTGTTTATAGCACTTGTCTATACTTTTGAGGAACAGTGGTTTTTCTACTAACTTGAAGTGTTTCTTAGCAGAGGGTTAAACTTATGATTATAAAGTAAATTGAAATTAAGTCATTGTAAAAATTTAAAGAAAAATAAGAAAGGAAGGAAGAGGGAGGGTGGGAGCTTGGGAGGAAGGGTAAAGTGGGAAGTTATCATTATGTTCTTAGAACTATATATAAAAATACATGAAATCTGTTCCTTTAATAAACTTTTGTGATAATTTTCAATAACATTTTACTAAAAATTCTCCCATGTAATTATTACCCCAATGTCAAAGTGAACTTTCTAATTTATTTGTTATAATGAGAATATTGGAGTCAAAAATATGTAGCTTCTGAATACATCCTCTTCAAGAGAAAATACTCACACATTTCTCCATACAGGTTGGCCCAAGATGTGCAGAACCCACCCTAGCCAGTGGCCCCTCTAAATGGTAGATGGTGGAATTTCTATTTTACATGTAAGACATCAGCTTACATTGTCATATAATACAAATAAGCTTGCCTACCATATCAAGAAAAACTGTGATTATATCCACCCTAATATTCTGTGTGAAGATACTGTCCAGAGAGGAAAAGGGGAGGGGCTTTATGAAAACCAGTTTGACATTCTACCCCAGGCAAATGACAAATTTTGTCAGCCAGGTTCTTCTTTATGTCCCGGGTGTGTTGGTAAATTCTTATTTACTGTTCTGGGAGAAGCCTGGCTGAGTGTGAGCCCTCCAGGGAATGAGTGCATCACATACCAGTGAATGCAAACAGACCACGGTGGTGTGAAGGCCACAGCCACATGGGCCAAGTCCTTTCTGTCGCAGGGATCCTCCTGGTCACCGTCACTGCCTCCTGGGAGTGGGGAACACAAAGGAAGTCTCCGTCTGATAGAAAAGTCTCTGCTGCCCAAGTGTGGTTTTTAACTCTTAACTGCTTAAGTCCCTGACCAAAAAAAAAAAAGTCTTTCATTGTATCTGTTCTGAACCTTTGGAAAGAGCAAAATGACCTTCTTCCTAAAAGGTTTTGTCTATGTTACTGAAATATCAAGCTTAAACTAATGAAAAAATGCTTAAAACTTGGGGTTGCAGTGGTGATGGGGCAGGAGAAATAAAAGGGAGGGAAAGAGGCAGGCATATACGTATCAGAATGGCCACGTTCAAGACTGGCCTCTGCTTCCAATCCAGCTTCCTGCTAATGCACTGGGGGGAGGCAGCAGAGGATGGCTCAAAGACTTAGCTCCTGGCTTTGACCTGACACACCCTAGCCATTGTGGGCATTTGGGGAGCGAACCAGGGGATAGGAGATAGATCGATCTCTCTCTTCCCCTCCCTTCCTCCCTTTCAAATAAATAGGAATACGCATTTTTCAAAAAAAAAAAAAAAAAAGAACAGGGACAGAGGAGAAAGAATGGATCTTGTCTGGACACGAAATTAGCATAAAGCAACAGCTTCAGAGTGATGCAATGAATTCAGGAGGAAGCACTCAGAGGTGAGATTCTAAAGCTGATACTCCCCAAGTTTGGAGAGAGAACAGGAGAAAAGGCTGGCCAAATAGTATTCTCGTGAGTAGGCTATACAACTGCCATGAGACTTAGTTTAGGAAGAGTTATTGGTAGAATAAGTCAGTGATCTAAAACTGGGCTTCTCAAGAAATAAACAGAGAGGTCCGTGAGGAAGTCACTTCACAGTAAATGAAAGGAGCAGAAGCATTCCTGGTCCAAGGCAAATGAAAGAAGATGTCTTGGTTGGGAAAAGAGGCTGAGCTCAGAAAAGTAATCAAATGAACTTTTAAAAAGCAGGAAGAAGACTATGGGAAAGAGTTTCTCTTGAGAGTAACTGAATAAAGAGAAGACAGCGATGAGACCAGGTAATGAGAGAAGGGACATACTGCTAAAATCCCCACACACAAGACTGATGTCCGGTGTGGGTCTCTGACAACATGTACAACCACAACTATCACACACAGCAGTTTCTCCTTCTTCATACCCGTCACATAACACACTATCTGGCACACAGCACGTGCTTAATAAATGGATGAATTAGCCTTGGAACACTCATACACGGACCCTGTGGAGCCAAGCAAATTGTAAATTTCATGCTAGTTAAGACAATGAAATCACCATATTGAAAGAAGACAAGCAAGCTATAACATGATTTGTAATACACTCTCAAAGGTATGGAAGACACTCGACCTCGCAAGCCTGTAACCACACAGTTTCCCAGCAAGAGAGATGGGGGGGAGGGGGGAATCAATTCCATACAAAGTCTACTCTTGGAGCAGAATTCCAAAGATTTTTCCATGTTGCAAAATTTTCCAAACTAGAAACTTCTTTCCTAGACAGCAGGCAAATACTTTCTTCCAAGTGCCACAAGTGGCTGAGGATTTACACCCGAGAGTTCCACTGTCATGACTGACAATGATAACAAATGTGAGACTCTGGGCAACTGAGTTCATGGGAATTGAACTCACAGTGAACAAGCTAATCACTACAGTTTCTTGGCAGTGGGAAGGGGGGTCCACACACACTTGGGAAGATGTGGGCCTGCTGTATGTTCAGTAAACTCTTCTCAAAACTCATGACATCCCATTCATAAAACACTGTCCCCGAAACAAGAGAATTACTTGCAATTCGCTCTGCATTCTTTCTCTTTATTATACTATGAGTATTTCCACAGACCAACACAAGGCTTCCTAATGTAGAAGGAGGACTTACTCAACTGCAGATGCCTTCTGTCTATAACCACATCATTTCCATGTATGTTTGCATGAATCTTTTCACCCTGTATGTGAGTAAAATCCATGCAAAGCAGATTCCAGCAGTGAAAAGCAAAGAAACTAATAAACTGTAATTGAGGGGGCTGTTCTTTCAAAGAGGCATCTTACGAGATGAAAACGCCATGGAAGTGTTGGAGGGGCCGCAAGAGTCCTTTCTGCAGCTGGGAAGAGTTTCCCAACTCTCTCCCTGGGAAGTGGGGTAAAATCACTGGCAGCATCAGGAGCCTAAAGCTGAAGCACATGTCCCATCTGGGATGCGAGCAGCAGCCACATTCCTTCCACTTTGCGAAGAGCCTTCCAATTTTCCCTTCTCACCAGTGAATGGTTTACCAACTTGTTCTTCACCCTTCAAACGCATGACCTGGCTCCAGACCACTCATCGGGCTTTTGGTCCTTGTTTGTGTAGTTGCTCTTTTGTTGTACGGATGTTGTGTCCCTCTGTTTTGTTTTCTGATTGTTATCGTCCTTAGTGCTGCTATACATTTAAAGGGGAGAAAAATGTAAAATCTGTAGACTACAGTGAGGTATAAAAATGGATGGTTTTTCTGTTCAGATTGTGTATGCAAAACAAAAGCAGGGCAGTATCTGTCCTCAAGTGCGAAGCTCTACCAAAGATAAAATAAAAAGCTGTGTTCCCCCACATGGGAATGCTCTCAGGTGGCTCTGATGTGACTCTTCCAGGTAGAGCTAATGAAGCAAACAGATGGCAGAAAGGAAATTGGTAGCTTTGGGATCAGCAAGGAGAAAAGGCCTATACTTCTGGGAATGGAGAGTCCCTACCCGCACTTCCAGGGAAGAGAAGTCCTTGTCAAGTCCCCAAGGGTGCCTAAAGGTCAACCAATGAGGATCAGACCTGCCTCAACCTTTAACCCCCACACCCTGTATCTATAAAAGGAGCCCTCCCAACCTCTGATGCGCAACTTCCCCGCCCCCCCCCCCCCCCCCCCCCGCTCTGTTGGGACCAGTGAACCTCGCCCAGGAGCAGAATCCCAATAAAAAGCTTATGAATTAATTGATTCATCTGCCTGGGAAGATTTGTGATGCGCTGGACACCTTACAGAAATATTTTTAAATTCCTTGCTATGCACCAAGAGTCAGGGTTGGGGGTGCAATGGGGATGGACCATGCTCTCCAGCTCCTAGGCTTTGTTCTAGGCAGTTGTCATCAGGTCAGCAGCAGTAGCCCAATTCCACCCAAACTGCATGGCCACCTGTGCTACTCAGCCAAATGAACGCATCACCTAAGTGCTGAGTCCATAAACCGCAGCGGCAAAGAGCCATTCCTCCCCGGTCCCCGCTTCCAGCTGCAGGCTTGATTCAAGCTGCGGTACTGAAGAAAGCACCCTTTGATCACATGAGCTTCGGAAATAAAAGAGAACTCTATGGAAGAAGCACACTCAAAGGAAATACTGTGGTATTTTAAATAGACAATCAATAGGTGATAAAAAGAAAATATTCCTAAGGGGCAGTTCAAATCGAGATGGCTAAACCAGGGAGGAGAGCACTATTGTCTGGAGGTGGCATTGTTTTGTTCAAAGGATAAGCACAAAGTAAGCTTAGTGCCCAGAGGAATACAGCTCTTCCCTCAGAAGTGGACGGCTGGTGTGAGCCGAGCACTGCAGAAAATTGTTCAGCTGTGCAGGAAAGGTGTCATAAAAATGACTCGTACCATGGAAGGAGAGACAGAAACAGGAAAGAAACCGTAAAACTCAGGTGCAAGGCCTCGCCGACTTAAATTCACTAAGCTAATTATGGTACTTGGGACCTATTATTATCTTCTTAGCAGCCTTGTCCTTTTGCTCAGTTTCAGGATGCGAAATTCTTATGAAGAGGACACTTACTCCATCAGGTTTTGCCATGTGTGAATGGAACAGTCGTGGAACCTCCTAGGCTGTTAGTAATCTTCTAGTACCCGGGGTTCCTTTGAGAGCTGGGCTGTGGCTGACTAATAATTTCCATATCAGTAGGCTCTATTGTGTTGAGCTGGCTTGCAAATAGACAGGCAAGGTGCTTCTAATTAGTGCTGTGTAATAAAGGGGTCATCTCGTGCACATTTCATATGGAGCCAAAAAAAGACTGCCTCCTTCAAGGGAACGAGCTGGGGCCTACATCTGCAGAGCGACACACCTTCTGGATACAGGTATCTGAGTCTGCTGAGCAGGACTGATCTCCATAAAGCTGAATGAGTAGGGCTCTTCACATCTGTGAAGTGAAGAATGAGAGTGTCTGCCCCTTTACAGAATGTTCCAGGGCATTAATCCTTAACACTGTCTCGCAGAAACCACGCTGTACTCCCGAACTGAACGCTCTCAGGGCTCTCCTTGGCCTCCTGCCTTTGTTTAGCTAAGCTGGCACGCACATCAATTTATCAAAATGTATTTTGGCTTGGATTGAAACAATTTCCAGGGTTCTGAAGATACAGAAAAAAAAATATTCTGTGTAGACCCTCAAAAGTCCCTGCTATATTGAATGTATCCTTTGGGATGCATATTACCTAAACAAAGTGTAATTCAATCGATGCTTTTTTTTTCCTGTTAGATTCTCAATGGGAAAGAAATACATTAATTTCCAAAAAGTAGCATAAAGAAACAGAGATAGGAGGAGACGTCCAACTGGTAAACAATATGTACTAACCAAAGGTAGCATGAAAGGAAGCACATGTGAAGAGATAAAATGTGCAAATGAGCTGAATATGCTCTCTGGGCTGATATTCAAAAGCTAAGTTCTACTTCAAAGAACTAGTAGAGTTAAATTCACTAATCTAATTATCTAGTATCACTAATCTAGTTATCTATTAGTATTCACTAATCTAGTTATCTAGTATCTAACAGACAAGGTGGCACCTGACAGACAAGGAACTGCGCTGCATGGAACACTAGCAGTCATGAACTACTTGGGCTCGGGGAGGGGGTGGGGAATGTCTGTTCACGGAGTAGCAACGCAGAGTCCAGGGGCCCTAAGGCAACATGGGGTGTTGAGAAAAGGCCTCAGCAGCCAGCTCCACGTGCCCAATGCCCTTCTGTTGAAAGCAAGCATTTGAAATGCCCTCCAGGAGAAGACAATGATCCTGACCACCAACGTGGATAAGCATCCTTCCCCAGCATCAAGAGTGCTTCTCGGCACAGGACAACCAGGCAGGATGCAGCCACCCAGGGGCCCAGCAGGAGTCTGCAAGAACCAGCTCTGCCGCTGTGGACATTCAGGTACAACTGATGCTAAGCGTTTTCCTTTTGAGGGTCCGTCCCCTCTTTTGGACAGACACTAACAGAGAAACGCTCTTTCTAGTGGATTTGAAAGTGCACGTAACTGGCTGACCTCAGAGGGACAGAGCCAATTCCAAGCTGCTGGACACGGACAACCTAAAACCGCAAGCAAACTTGCAGGAGACTTTGGAGTGTGGTCCCACTGCTATGTTTAGAAGAAGCCTGGACAGCTCTGGATGTGGGAAGATTGCCAGACTGGTGTGACCGGCGTCCAGTGGCAAGACGCCAAGTGGTGCAAATATCCCCAGCTATTTTCTTGCCTCTCTGGGATGTTCTTTCCCCTGGGCGCGGGGAGGAGGCAAGGCCTACAGCCTGTAGGAAGGGGCACTTCCTACGCAGAGAAAGCTCATCTCCCCTGCGTTCGCTGGGTGCCTGAGGGAGGCAAGTGTAAGCAGGAGGCCAGGTCAGCCCCACCTGCTCGAGTGGTCACTTTTAGGAGGTAGCCGTCCAGGTCCACGTGGAAGTGCGGCGCGCGGCAGGGGAGCGCCACGCGGGAGCCGTTCCAGCGCACGGTGAGGTGCTGCTGCAGGCTCAGGGTGCTCTCGCCCAGCACCAGCTCCACTGCCTTGGTCCATGAGAAGGAGCGGGTTCGCCGGGCGTCGTTCTTCACCAGCACCTGGAAGGGCGAGGCGGGGGAGGAGCAGTCTTTCGTCAAAACGTACTGACAGGTCCCCTGAAAGTTAAATGTCCGGCCGTCAAAAGTGTTGTAGTGGGGATCTCCGAATACCGTGCAGACGCCGGGCTCTGCGGGTGAGTGAGAGACAAAAGCAGGGTCACAAACCGAGAAGGACTCAGAGAGACAACAGAGGTCCTGCCATAACCCTACGGGGGCACCTGCTGGGGAAGGGAGGGGCTCGGCAGAGACTCGCTAAGGGAAATGAGCTTCTCTGAGAGTTTGCGCCAAACCTCCTAGAGTGCTCATATAATACTTCTGGTGCTGTTATATATATAATTTATTTTAAGCACCTGTGAATGCTTAAAGCATCTCTGTTTTGTAGCCTTCGTAGGCTTCTGTGATCTTA
The DNA here is from genome assembly GCF_051225735.1 of Oryctolagus cuniculus. NCBI lineage: Eukaryota > Metazoa > Chordata > Mammalia > Lagomorpha > Leporidae > Oryctolagus > Oryctolagus cuniculus. The sequence continues at coordinate 61,372,682 of NC_142882.1, read as the reverse complement.
ATGAAAGGGATGAAGAAATCAGATGTCTTGAAATAAGATAACTAAGAATTGTTCTTACTACACAACCTACGTAACCAAGAGCAAGGTAATTAAGTAAATAAATGGCAGTGAGGTAATTGACAAAACAGCAGGACCATTAGTATTATGTCCACCCAATGATTTCAAAACATTTGAAGAATAACATTCCAAATGTTACTCATGGTCTTAAAGGAAACTATGCTACTCAACACTCAAGTATAATATTAAACACTCGTATATTTACTAAGGACAAATAAATGGAATTTCCAAACAGACACATGTTTAATGGTGTCAGGAAACAAACTACTGATAAAGATAATATTTACAGATAGTCTTTACATGTTTTCTAGAAATACGGGCTTCCTGTATTTTGACCTATGCACCAAAATCAAATGTTGAATATCCTAAAATGGCAAAACTCTTCATTTAGCACATTTAAGAAACTCCAATGAATTCATCATTCCAAAATATTACTAATTCAAATATTTAGGAGATCAAGGGAAACTTTTACAACTTTGGGGCATCTCAAAGACTTGGATAGAAAATTAAATAGTGTTTCTCTTTTGAAAACCAGTTTTGGCAAAGGCTTAGTTTTCTATGTAAGGATATTTTATCTCCTTTCAAGGAGTCATGAGCAACCAGGAAATGAGGAATTCATTTGGAGAAATTGGACCAAATGATGAAAGAACTGTAATAAAAAGAGCAATTTCAAGTCAACACAGAATAATGGCCAGGCTAAGAATAATAACCACAATAAAAACGCTAGGTCAAGAATATCAGAAGGCTATATAAGTAATTGCTGTGAATATCTAAGGGAATGATGGAGTTGAGACAGAGGAAGGATGTGATAACCAACCTGATAGGACCATTGGGATCCAATGCAAACATTTGTTTTTCATTTCCAAAAAGTGTTTGCAGAGTAATGTCCTCTTATGTTATAAGACATTATGTCATTTCACAAGTTAATTTCATCTGACTCCATACAAATCACATGTATTTGGAATGTGATAAATTACTGCTAAATCAGTTTTCCTTGTCAATATTTGATAAAGACAAGAAATAAAGAGATAGCTTTTAGTATGCAGAGAGTTTCAATTAGCAAACACTGTAAAGAATCTATAAAAGGCACCGCCCAGGGAGAAGGATGGCAGAGAGATGGTAGTGACAGTGGAATTTGCCCTCCACTTCTGTTCCTTTGTGTCTTGTCTTGGTCGCCTTTCTTTGTGGCTCCAAGTTTATCCTATCTGTTGCCTCACTTTATACCCAGCCCCTACTTTTCTAATTCCATAACTCCCCCACGAGTATTCCCCTATCCAACCTCTCCATATACTCCATTCCCCAGTCCTTTCTCCATATAACTACTTTCAAATTATCCTTTCACACATTTCCCTCCTTTCCCAACAAATGGAATCTCCCCTGGCATGAAAATGTTGTTTTAAAGTTGACAAGGAGCAAGGTAGCTTGGGATGGCCCACGTGGCATGAGGAAAGTGAGTTTATCTTAATCCTACCTATATGCCACAAAAGGACCAGGTATTAACCTGAACAACCAATGCATCAAATTCAAGGGCAAGATGGTTCAGGTTCTCAACTGCACCTACACTGCAAGAAAGCACAGACCCAATCAAGGCCACTGAGCTTTTGAGCTTGTAACAGATGGTCCTCAGCTTGGAAAGGCCAAGGCATCACCAAAGAGACTGAAATTACACCACTGAGGGAGTTTTGTCTCAGCTGTGAGCAGGCACAGGGAATGCCCACACCTGCTGCCTACATTCTACTGTGCCAAACTTCTCTCTGCTCCAGGGACCACACACTACTTCTCCTGATGTCCTGACAACCTCAGCAGAATCTTCATCAGTGCAACAGGAACAGCAAACATTGGCCAAGAGTTCACTACACTCCCCAACACTCTTCTACATGCCTACTGGTCATGGATCACAAAATGCATGTTCAGTTTTGCTCATAACATGAAACACACTGCTAAGCACTTTATCTAGTTATCGGAATAGTTTGTGATTAACACTCTTGTCTAAGGAAGTGATTACGACATATTAAGCCAAAAATAGGACACCAAATTTCATGTACAGGATACTCTTAACTATGTTAAATAAACAGACACACACACACACACATACAGACACCCCAAAACTGTCAACAGTGGCTATTTCTTGGTCCCCTTTTTTTTTCTTCCTTCCTAATGCTTTTCTGTTTTTGTTCTGTTCTCATTTTTGTTTTGTTTTGTGAGAGTCCAAATATGGGTACTTGTAGATCTGGCCAATGATGTGACCAAGCAAATCCTCAGAGAGGCAACAGAAAAATCTATGGCCTGCAGTTGCCCTGGGGAAGCCTAAGCTTGCTCATAGCGCGGCAGGAAGCAATGAGGGACGTCCGGGGAGACCCAGGCGAGGGAAATCATGTGTGAACCGGGCTGTCAGGAAAGATATTTTTCAAGAGGCCCTAACTTGTGGAACAGAAGGGTTTGGAAATCAGGATGATTTTTCTGTGTGACAGCGATCTAGATGAGGCCAACAAAATTTCACGACTCTGGAGTTGCCTGAGAATTATGTGCTGCATTTGGGAGACATTTGTATTACAAGTTAAAATAATGTTGAAACCTTGGCCCTCTTTCCTGGCACCTCAAGGTCCCTATGCCAGATCCTGCAGGAACAGAGAACACGTGCGCTGGAGAGGTCTGAAAGCGAGAATGTCAGGGTTACAAAAATCTGCCGAACTGAGAAGGAAAAAGCCTAGAGAATCCTTAGGGGATGGAAATGAACACTGTATCCTCAGATAATTTTTTGCCAGCAAACCCAGTGAAGCAAGCTGCCTTCCAAGCCGTCCAGATGTCCAGAGATACTTCCCTGGAAGGCTGGGCGCCCTGGCAGGGGGCTGGGGGAGGGCTAGGGGAAGCACAACATAAACACAGCATCCGAAATCCATCCTTATTTCCACGGGCAGAGATCAATGCCGCCTTACCACTGAGGGGACATTTTCTAAAGTCCCGAAGTCAATGTCATGAGATCTGATTTTTATTTTGGTTCATTTTGAACATACATACTCAAATGCTTGGGTGCAGCGGCAAAAATAAGATCACAAATGTATGGGGGCCAAACATGAAGGGTGTGTTTTTTTTTTCCCCCTCTTAGGCAATGGAATTATGTGTGGCCTTTCTTTTCCTCTTTGATGTTCATGTGTATTTACGTTATTATTTACATTGCATTGTTTAAAATGACTAAATATACTTTTGGATTTAGAAGATTTGCTTTAAACGGTTAAAAAAAATCCCAAATTAAGATACGTCTCTGTTATGTTGCATCTTTTAATAAGATTACTATGAGAATTAAAGGAGGCATGCTGCCTCCATAAATAGGGTTCCAGCATTTTGCTCTTAACCACATCGGGTACGTTTATTTCTGCCATGGATATATTTATTCTAACTAAATGTTTTTCTTCTGAGAGCAGTGATTATTCTCAAAACATCTGTCAAACAAAATTAAGGGAAAATTATACAATTCCAGGTTATTAAGAAAATAAGAAAAACTGAATAGATCCTAATCCCCTCTCCCACAATTCCCTGCATAAGGAATTTTTAGGAAGTATCGGGGTGCGCATTTGAACTGGTGGGTCAGATACTGGTTGGGACGCTTGCATCCAGTGTCAGAGGCCTGAGTTGGACGCCTGGTTTGAGCTCCTGACTCCAGCTTCTTGCTAATGCAGACCCTGGGAGGCAGCAGCGACACTCATGTAGCTGGGCTCCTGCCACCCAGGTGGGAGACCTGGATTGACTCCCCAGCTGTGGCCTCGGGCTCAGTCCCAGCCTGCTGTGGGTATCTGAGGAGTGAACCAGTGAATGGGAGTGTTCACATACTCTAATACATTTTCCTAAAATTTTTTTCCAGCATTATCTGTGGCTCTGACACCAGGAAGTAGCCACTATTTATGATTTTAAGTGTGTGTATTTATTTTAACAAAAGATAATCTTGTACATGAAATTTCACTGCCTATTTGTCACTTAACATGTCCTAAGGTTTCTCCAGTCTTTCAAATACGTTTGACTTTGAAAGGACAGGAGGGAACTTCGGACCTCAGTCCAAAACTTCTGTGAAGAGGAAGGTTTCCGCAACTCACCAGACCCTGCCACCCAGGGATCCAGCACATTTGCAAGAGTTGGGTTCAAACCATGAGGAAGCATGTCAAATAGCAAACACAGCTTCCAACCTCTCCAACTCTGGAGTCCCTGTCATGCAGGTGCTCCTGGGATTCCCAGAGAGGTAAGAAACATGATGATACCAGGTTTGGGTCAAGAATCAGGAAACGCTGGGGTTAGAAACACTGCCAGTGACATGAGCCCTTCTGCTCTCAGTTGAGGCTTCATCTGAATGCTGATGGAATTGTCCAGAAGGAAGAGGAAATGGTGTGACCCAGAAGGACCCCCTTCTCCATGCGAGAGTCTTAGCCATGCGTGGAGGGGCCACGCATAGACGCCACTCCACAAGATGCCTGAAGGCCAAGGGATGCTCCGCCAGGTGGCACTGGGTGCCACTAAGCTTTCACACGCTTGGCTTCTGAAATCCAGCTCACAGGCTGCTACTGTGTTAGGGTGGATGGTGGTGGCGGGGAAAGGAGCAGCGGGTCTCTTGTCACCATTCTATGATCCACCAGCAACAGTAACTGAATGGCCTATGACAAACTGATTAAAGTTGCATAGGTATTCTATTAAGTGCATAAATTGTTTTCATACATTTTCTGTAGCCCCTTTCACTCATCAACTTTAAACAAATGAGCAAGCAAAGGATACAACTCCTAACTTCAAGATCTAATCCAAAATGAATTTAGATCTTAGCCATGGCTGCTGTTCCAGGGCCTCCCGAGTGTAGCCCAGTGCCTTCCTGCCTTTCACCTTGGTTCACACAGCAGTCTGGACCCGACCAACACTTCCCCATGGTTCACAGCTTCTGGTTCCAATGCCAGCTCCCCACAGCAACATCCCCGATGACTTAGGCAATGCAAAGCCATCTTTTTCCTCTAAATTCCAAAAGCAAAACTGACTACCGACTCAATTTTGAATACTCTATCCTACAGTCATCCTATGTTTTTTTTCATTTGGAGGTCAAAAATATAGTCACCAAAGCCATAGCCTGCTTAGGATGAGTCACTTTCTATCTTAGCTTATAGTTAGGATGTATCCTTAGCACCTCAATCAGGCCTTTGACCCAGCTGAATTTTACATACACTTTTCATGCTGGCACAATGCCTTATATTGGGGAGGACCTAAATATATTTGTAATATATTGTAATATATTGCTTGCCTCAATGTCTGATGCAATACATATCCGGCATCAGTAAATATCCGCTGAACAAATGGGTGAAGAATATAATTTGAGTAGGAGGGCCAGAGTTGTGGCACGATGGGCTGTTTCCACTTGAGATCCCACATCCCATATCCGAGATTGCTGGTTCAAGTCTCAGCAATTCCACTTCCCATCCAGCTCCCTGATAATGTGCCTACAAAGCAGAGGATGATGTTCAAGTACTTGAGTTGTTGCCATCCATGTGAGAGACCAGATGGAGTTCCTGGCTCCTGGTTCCAGCCTGGCTGAGCCCTGGCTGTTGTGACCATTTAGACAGTGAACCAACAGATGGAAAATCTCTTTCTTGCTCACTTGTTCTTTCTCATTCTCTTCTTTCTAATGAATATATAAATCGTTTTAAAAGAAATAATATAATTTGGTCAGAAAATATAAATGCCCACCCTGAAATTACTAAAATAGGTAAGTATAATGGCCCATATGCCAGGTGACCAAAGAATACTGCAAGATCAATTAATTGAATGGTTAACAAATGTTTTCAAAACAAAGAGATTACAGCAGTCCTCAAGTCTATGTGGGCGATTGGTGCCAGGACACTGCCCTTCCAGATTCCAAAGTCTGCGGACCCTAAAGTCCCTTATTTAAATTTATACAGTCTTTGTATTTAATCAATGCATATCCTCCCTTATATTTAAATCCTCTCATAGTTACTTATAACACCTAATACAATATAAATCTGTGTAATCTATTACTCAAGAGGACAGTGGCAAGAAAAAGTCTGCACATATCAAGAATTTTTAAAAACATTTACTTCAATATTTTTAAAATTTATTATTTGAACAGGATAGAGACAGACAGAGAGAGAGAAAGAGAGAGAGAGAGAATGAATGAATGAATGAATGAGACTATGAGTCTCCTAGTCACTGGTTCACTCCCTAAATGGCTGCGACAGACAGGTCTGAATCGGGCTGAAGCCAGCAGCCAGGAATTCCATCCTGGTCTTCCACATGGGTGGCAGAGGTCCAGTACTTAAACCATCACCCACTGCCTCTCTAGGTGAATGAGCAGGGAGCTCCATCAACAGAAGAATAGACAGGATTGGAATCAGCACCAAGATCTGGGATGATGGCATCAGAAGCCACAGATTAATCTGTTGAAAACAATGCTAGCCCCTTAAGTTCTTTTGATCTGCAGTTAACTGAATCTGCAGATGCAGAATGGGGGGTAGGGAGGGCCATCTGGATCAGGAAAACATCTGAAAAGTCAGAAATATTACAGGGGAGCTATTCCTGGTGCCACAAGAGCCTGATGAGAAATTCAAACCCATGAACTTACATACTCATGTGGGTAGCAGTAGGAAAGCCGATTTCTTCACCAACCCTTCTGAAAAGTATTCTCAGAGACAAAAATCCAAATCAGAGTAAGAACTCCATTAGAAAAGAACTTAGTTTTAGTTCCCAATATGACCAAGTGTGGAACACAGACTCATGGCCCCCCAAAGAGGTCCACACCCTAATGCCCAGAACCCTGTGAACATAATAGTCATGTGGCAAGAAAGAATTAGTTCACAGATGGAGTTAAGGTTTCTAATCAGCTGACCTTGAGATATGGAGCTTAGCTTAGACAATCTGAGCAGAATGAATGTATTCACATGGGTCCTGACAAGTGACAGAGGAAGGCAAGAACATGAGTGGCCCAGTGCTGTGGTGTGAAACCCTCAACCTGCCATTGCTGCACTGAGAGATGGAGGAGGGGAGAGCAGCCAAGGAATGTGGGCAGACCCTGGAAGCGGAAAAAGGTGGCAATTCTTCCCTAAAACCTCCAGAAGGAAGACGGTCTGCCAGCATCTTGTGTTAGCCATGAAGACCCACTTCAGACTTCTGACCTCCAAGGTGTGTTCTAGTCTACTATGTCGCTCCCCCTCTTCGTGGAGGAACGACACTAAGCCCTGCCTAGGCTTCATATCCGAGTCACGGCACCATTATGTCGCTCCCCCTCTTCGTGGAGGAACGACACAGGACCCTGCGCTGTTCTTTCGTCTGCTCGGCCCTTCCCGGGTTTGCTGCTGGTTCTTCCCGGGTTGGCTACTATCCCTTCCACCTCCGTGGAAGGGCGGTTCCCCCTGGCCACATTCCCCACTTCCGCGGGGAGCGGCACACCGCCGGCCGGCTCTCTCGGGGGCTGCACAGGCGTTCCCCTTAGATGTTCCCCTTAGATGTTCCTGGTGCATGCCGTCTCTCTCCTCCTTTATAGTCCTCCTCTGCCAATCCCAACTCGGCTGCCCACACGCCGAGTACGCTGCTCTCCTCCAATCAGGAGCAAGTCCTACAGTTTATTGGCTGAACTGGAGGCAGCTGTGTAGAAGCTGTTTTCTTCTCTCCCAGCGCCATATTGTGGGAGAGCAGATGCATAGAATAAGTCTTAATTCCAGTAACTTAGTCTAGTCCGAGTTGCTCCCAGTTGCTCCCCACACTACTACACTTATGGTGATTTGTTGCAGCAGCCACTGGAAACTTACACACTTGGTAACAGCCAAAAGGACTACTGTAAAGTAACTAGTTTCTGCTGGGTAACATGTCAGATGCTTTATGTACTTGCGATATTCCTCTCATCCTCATTACATCTCTGCACACCGTACATCATTACCTTGAGTTCTCAGCCATGAGCTTGGCTCCAACACCAACGCCTTCCTCACTGTGACCTGATGCTTACACTTAGAGCTACACCACAGCTCTTTGAGAACTTGAAGAAACAAATCCATACTCTTTTCCCACAGATAGACATGAATGCATCCTCTCAAACTGAGAGCTTCATAGACCTGTCCCGAGGATGATCAGTGACCTGCTAGAAGTTTTTGAAGTTCAGATGTAAAACACTTATCTCGAAGTTAATTATAAACTACAAATACCATATGGTTCTCTTATTTCATCTTCCCAACTACAAGTTACTGAGCTCAGGATCATCTGAACTTTGGATCTGTGTCCTCCAAAACACCTTCCAGGATGCTAAAAGCCCTTCAAATGTTAATACAAACTTGCTATAGAATAAACATTTTTGCCTCTCTCACCATACAAGTCCTGGCCTCAAAAGTCTCCTCTCTTTATATCACACAGCAGAGTTGCAGACTTGGCTAGAGATGGGTTTCACACGCCCAGGTTAACCTTCTTCTGACTTTCAGGGCACCTAAGTTTTTGCAAACATTGACTGTATTACTCTGAAGAGTGTTTGAATCTTGGTCTTTTCATGTAGTGACTTAAAATCATGCACAATCTACTTACTTAATTGCAGTCTGTTCACCTATAAAATGGAACTAAGAATAACTGTCTTGTAGGATGGTTATAAAGACAAAAATAGCATTGAAAAGGAACCAAGAATATAATAGATGCTCAGAGAATAGTCATTACCAGTATTATTATTATTATAATTGCTATGCAAATTCAGCAAATTGAAACCCACTACTGGCTGAGGTAAGGCTGGATAAGACTACAGGAGACATAAAAAGAGTAGGTTTGTTGAAAAGACTACGTGAATTGAATGAGTTTTTAAAAGATATATAGAATTTAGCTTGGGAGCTAAAATGGAATAAACTTTGAGGTCAAATAACAAATGTTAATAGAGTCACAAATACAGGAGGGGAAAAAAAGGGAAGCTTGTACAAGAAAAGCAGGAGACCAATCTGACCATAGCAGGAAGTTGCTACAGGAGATGTGAGGCACCCAAGTTGTCTAAATAAATTGCACTGAGATTTATGGCCAGCCTGAGAAGTTCAAATGTATTCCAAAGAACCAACATTTCTAAACGCGTTTCCTACGAAACATCAATCCTCCCGTTGGCTCTGCCAAAGTAAGTAGAAATTTTAAAAGCTCTGCAGCTCAAATTAGTTTGGGAGGCGTTCTATACTCCATCACGGTCCCGAAAGTTTACCAAGTGCTTTGGCAAATAAAGGACTCTGAGAATTCTGCTCGAGGAAACACACTTAAGTTTACTTGACCTGGTATTTCCCTAATCTATTTAATCACAGAACTTTGCTTTAAAAATATCACTTATTACCATCCCTCAGCTCTAGTGTTCTATAAAACAAACTTTGGGAAACGCTGTGAAAACCCAGTGCAGGAAACTGATGTAGGTCCCAAGGAGAGCCAAGCTTGGGTTCTGACAGTGGCATGCAACAAGGGCTGAGAGCGAAAGACAGAGGTTACTTACAGGCAATAGGATGAGAGTATGGCTGCTGTGGGAATGGGAAGGAAATTGTTTATTAGAAAAACAACATGAAGAAACAACCAACCAGACTTGATGACTGATTAGCAACATGGGAGAGAAATGCCAAAAGTATGAGAAATCACATTAAGACTCAAAACCTGTGCAGCTGGGGTAATGGAAGTGCCAGAATTCAGTCAACAAATAGGGGTTGTAAACAGCCATTAACCCCTCCATCCAACTCCCAGCTCAGATAATTTGGTGAGTCAAAGGTAGCAACTGTTAGCAACTGGAGAATGGGCTCTCCCCAAATCCACCATATTAGCATCTTGTCAAGAAGTGATATGTTAGGGACTTCACAGGTCAGGCAAATCTGAAACCATAATAACAAAGTAACCACAGAAGGGGTTCCATGGAGGTGGAGCTGCGAGGTTTCAAGACAAAAAGGCAAGAAGCCAAGTAGAAAAGGCGTGTGGCTGAAGAGAGATAGGCAAGGGCACTGTGGAAGACTGGAACGATGCTTCAGAGCACACAGCGCTAACCAAGGGGGGATTGTGATGAGACAGAGAGCTAGCTTTCACATAGGCTGATTTCACATCAAAGGGAAACACTAGCATAGCTAATGAGTCATTTCCCTATCCTTGCAGCAAAGGTTAGAACTAAAGTATTATGACCTGAGAGACTGAGGAGGTTAAGGTGACCTCATAAATATAGATAAAGTTCTCAAGGAGGGCAAATACAATTTCTTTCAAATAGAAGCCTCTAGTCACATACAAAAGGAAGAAGTTTGGGGCCAGCACAATGGTGTAGAGCATTAAGCCACCTCCCACAGCATCTCATATGGCCACTGGTTCATGTCTCAGCTGCTCCACTTCCCTTTTCCCACTGCCTGGGAAAGCAGTGGAGGATGACCTAACACCTTGGGCCCCTGCCACCCATGTGGGAGATTCAGAGGAAGCTCCTGGCTTCACCCTGGCCTGGCCTAGCCCTAGCCGTTGTACCCATCTGGGGAGTAAACCAGCAGACAGAAGATATCTCTCTCTCCTTCTCTCTCTGTATCTCTGCCTCTCAAATAAATTAAAAAGAAAAGGGAAGAAGTTGGCAATCCTCATGTATGTTTGGAGGCAAACCTCCAAAATGGATAAAATATAATCAACAGAGAACACAGAATAGTGTGTAGAAGTTTTGGCTCTGGGGTTTCACAGACCCTACCAAGGTATTGGCTAACTGCACACTATTTAATTTCTCTGACCCTCTGATCTCTTTTTTGTAAAATGGAGATAATAGTTTCTACTTCACAGAAGTATCATGAGAATTAGATGGCAGAATACTTGGATAGCATTTATCACAATGCCTGACACGGACTAACATTCAATAAATCACTGCTAGTAATAGGAGCAATTGTAGTGGCAGCAGAAGTAGCGATCTTTGTTCTTATTTTGCTCATAGGAAATGTGACCTCCAGAGAGGAATAAATCTGCCTCTGCTGTGCATACAGTGATGCGTAATTTATTATATGGAGTATTCCACAGTACAGTTCTCAGTTTCATAGTTTAGGGTCTGAATTGTTCATTTGTCATTTAGATGTATCATCACTAAGGAGTTTTGGTCAAAGGACCTTTAGCCAAAATTGGGTACTTGTATCTTTCTTGAGATTCAAGATGGCAGCCTTGTCTAAGAAGTATCAGATGTCTAATAAAGAATTTAAATATCTCTTCATTTACACAATATATTCTTTCAAAATTAGGCTAGAAAGTAACTTTTACTTGTATGACTTCATAATAGTGTACCCGTAATAAAAATAACGCTCCCAAGTAAAAATCCAGGGAGAATCAAAGACTGAAAACAGAATCAGGAGGTTTAAAAAAAGATGCACGTTCTCACGGCAGCTCTTCCAGCTGGTACCGCTGAGAGCTTCAGGTTGCTCACCTGAGAAGTGAGAGGGCTGACACCCTGGGGAAACTTCATTCACTGGCACCTGTGCGGTCCCACGATGCTAACATGGTGATGAGCTCTGGAGATGCAGCAACTTCGCTTTCTCTCATTCTTGGTGGAAATTACAGTCAGTCCTTTCAAGCATTTAACTTTGTACTTTAATGTTCTAAAGTAAGAAAATGTACATAGTTCTTCACTTGCCCCTGGAAAAACCTCAACCCCGAGGTGCCAGAAAGAGAAAAAAAAAATCTAGAAAAATGAATAGACATGAAAAATCCAGCCAATCTGAATGGTCCGTGAGCTCACAGTACAGCAACTGCCCCTTCTCTGCTCCTGACAGAAGGGTGATGGTGGTGCCTGGCAGAAGCAAACCTGAGCCCTTGAGTCTCCATTTCTCCCAGGGGTCGGGGGGGGGGGAGGGGGGGGAGACGCTGTTAACTCTTACTGCCCTTGTCCGATCTCCAACTCCTCAGGTTGCAAAGCCCTCCAGACCATCTCTTCCCCTTAACTGCCCCTGGTTGTCCAACTGCACAAAATGGCAAGGAAACCAAGGGAAGTGATCCTGGCAGGAAGTCAGCCTCTACCACTCACCTAGAGCAGCCTTTTTAACCTCTAGGCATCAGCATGCTCAATGGAGAAGTGGAATTCATGACATTAGCTGGCCACGAAATGGCTGTTGAGAATCAAATGCAACAACCCCTGTGTGTTGGGACATGTAGCAGAAGCTAAATAAATATTAGTTGTGGCTACTACTGTTACTATTGTTACTGTTACTGTCATCTCATGATGGTGGTGATGATGATGGTGATGGCAATAATATGACGATGATAACTGTTAACTAATCAAATACTAGCTTACCGAGTCATTTTCAAGCACTACTTACTAAGTATTAAGACCCTGTAGGAACTGACAGTAGGTGGCAGAGAAAAGATGATCCCTAATAAATTCAGTCTGCTCCTTCAACTACGCACCAATGTGCAGCCAGAAAATTTAAAGTGACAGCATCCCTTAGCATAGAACAGCATATAAAACAGAAAAAAAAAATTGATTTCCTCAGATTCCTCTGACACCACTTCACAGGTGGGATCTCCCAGCCACGCGTGTGGCACAGCCAGGTTTTCCTGCCACTGCTGCACACTGCCAAACCTTGGGAACGGTGTCAGACCCAACTCCAGACACTCTAGCAGAAACTCCGGTGGCCACTTAGCTTAGCACCTCCTTGGCAGAGCTAAAATCAACACCACACATTCTTATTCTACAAGCATTTGAGCTCTGGTTTCAGATTTCTTTGCTTTCCTGAGTTCAGGACAGACTCTTGGGGTTAAGGGACCTGGAGTTGCTTACAGTCTGAGAGGCCAAAAGCCTTGCTCAAACACAGAATTACTAATTTGCGGAACCTCTGTCAGAGGAGATTTCTCATTAAGTAGGCCCCAAGGTCGCTGTTTCATTATGTTTTTTTTTTTTCAGGGGAATAAATGAAAATGCTGTTCTACTCCCTGCTTAATTGGAGATACCTGCAGGCACCCAGGGGGGCATTAATGCAAGGTGCCAAAACTAGCTGGGCAAATTCTGCCCGCTGCGGTAGGTGCTCCCAGCAGGCACCGGACAGGGCAAGGAGGCCCTCAGAGAGCAGGCTCGGCAGCACCACGCACAGCTGGAAACTAACCCGCGGGGTGCACAGTCACCTGGCAACCGTGGGCCTGCTCGCACCCTGCGTGGCTGATATTTGATATTTCCTGTTACTTAGGGACAAATAGTAGAGGTTATTTCACTGACAAGTACATCTTTGCTCAGTAGACCCTCTCCGCCTCTGTGTTACATAGCCGTGAACTTTGGTTTTAGGTTGGGGTTCTGATGGTACATTCTGAGGATGTAGCCACAGGGATGGCTCAATGAGTCTGTGAGACTAGGGCTGGGCATTCACACCTGGCTGTGTTTAGCCTCTGGTTTTGCAGATTAAATTCCCTCTTATAATCAGTCTCTCCTCTCTCTCTCTCTCTCTCTCTCTCCTCTTCTCTCGTGTGTATGCATGTGTGTGTGTGTGTGTGTTTCTGGCTTCTCTCTCCCTCCTTCTTTCCCTCTCTCCACATAGCCCACACATCCCACCTACCCATCTCTTATCAATGAAAACTTTGACAAGAAGTATTATTTCCAGGCCTGAAAACAGACACTCTGCCAGCCACAACTTTATCTGATTCAGGTCTCTGTTGGATGCTTAGATCAAGATTCCCCCTACGCTTTGCCAGCACACAATGAAAATGGCATTTCACAGCAACCAACTGCTACACACAACCAAGTGGCCTTCTTGGCACCCAGCTCAGCCCCGGCAAAGGGAGGCTTGCTTGAGGCTACAGCCTCATACCTTGGCAAGAAACAGTGCTTGCATGAAAGCTTTATGAAGTTTGTTTAGCTCACTTCAAATATTTTATTTTAAATAAATCATCCAAACCAAATTGAATTTTTTTCTGTTGGAAATGGAGAAAGAGAAAGCCCCATGCTATTAAAAGACAGCAATGCTTTTCATACTTTCTTCAGGTCTGATTTTTAAGAGGATTTATTTTCCTCCAATTTTGATGGACTGGTTAATACTACTAGCATCATGGATGTTTATTTCTGCATTCCCTTAGGCTATTTTCCTTGTTTGCATGCCTGGGATTCCCAACCAAAATTGCCAACTGGCCAAGTTTGCCCCCCAGAGCACATGTGATAATGTCTGGAGACGTTTTCGTTGTCACAACTTTGAGGAGGATGCTACTGGTTTTCCCTGGATGGAGGCCACGGATGCAGCTTAACAGCCTACAATGTACAAGCCAGCCCTTGCCCTCCCAACACAGAACAGCTGACCAACTGTGAATGACACTGAACTTAAAACTTTGCAGTAACCTTATGGA